>NW_026606120.1:57960000-59160000 GCF_029834395.1 Sorex fumeus
CCTGAGCACCACAGATGTGGTCCAAAAAACTAAAAGCAAAAGTGATTGCTAACCTTTTTTCCCCTGAGGGGGTCACACGTGGCCAATTAGTCTCCACAGCCTGAGATGCGCTGGCAGTAATGCTATAGAGTCACAAGTGTTAAACCTGGTACCTGACCCATCTGTGCTGCAGTGGGAGCCACTGGGTCCACCAAATCCATATTCGTTTGTATTCAAGAGTCACACAGTTCTAAGGATCAAATTCACGAATCACGACCATCCTGTTATTCATCGATTGCCTCGAGCAGGCCCCAGTAATGTCTCCTTCATCCTAGCCCTGAGATTATATTCAAGGCTCTTTAGGAGAATGAGACCCATCATTGTTACTGGTATTTGGCATATTGGGTACGCCACAGGGAGTTTGCCAGACTCTGCCGTGTGGACAGGCTACATTCGGTAGCCTGCCAGTTTGTCCAAATTCAGGGCTACTTATATGTACTCTAGCAACTGAGCTATCCACAGACCTCTGGTTATCATGTTTTCGACACAAAGCTATTGGCTGGGGATGAAACTCAACAGTAGAGTGTTTGCCTTACACATTTGAGACCCTAGCATTCACCCCCAACACTGCCAAAAAGTAAATAGATAATGAACACAGAGTTACCAATACACGTAATAGATAGACCCAGTTTATAACTGTGTAAATTTAAAATCATGAGTCAGCACATCAAGGTCAACATAAAAGATCCAGACCATATCATACTCTTCCCTCTTTCCTCCTCTTTCTGTCCTCAAACTGATAGGTGTGGACAAGAGACAGCACAGTAGCCTGAGCATGTGGTTAGTGGCAGGAGGTCTGTTTCCATCCTGGCACCACATATGTTTCCAGAGCACCACCAGGAATAGCCCCTGAGTGTGGTAAGGCATGGCTCAAAAACAAAACAAAACAAAATGATCACTGAGGTTCTGAGTTAATAGTACAGGGGTAGAGTGCTTGCCTTTGACTCAAGTTCAATCCCAGGCATCCCATATGATGTCCCGAGTCCACCAGGAATGATCTCTAAATGCAGAGTCAGGAGTAAGCCTTGTGAACTGCCAGGTGTAGCACCCCCCCCCAAAAAAAAAAAATATATATATATCACTGAAAAAAAACTAATTAGAATACCTGCTTCACTGTAACGTTTTATGAGGTAATAAAGTCTATAGCAGGGGCTAGAGCAATAGCACAGCAGGTAGGGCTTTTGCCTTGCATAGGGCCGACCTGGATTCAATTCCCAGCATCCCATATGGTCCCTAGAGCACCGCCAGGAGTAACTCCTGAGTGCATGAGCCAGGAGTAACCCCTGAGCATTGCCAGGTGTGACCCAAAAGCAAAATAATAATAATAATAATAATAATAATAATAATAAAGTCTATGGCAGGATAGTGTTAAGATTACCATGGGAGTGTTAGGGAGATTGCTTAAGTTGCTTAAGGGTCTGAGCTCATACTTTACATGCAGAAAGCCTGGGTTTGACTGCTGTATCTCCCAGCATCCTTGGGTATGACCCAAAACACAAAACAAAATTACCATGTTTTTTCCAAGTCCCTACCTGCTGTGCTACAGTCTGGCCCTTGTACTTTTTTTTTTTTTTTTTTTTTTGCTTTTTGGGTCACACCTGGCAATGCACAGGGGTTATTCCTGGCTCATGCACTCAGGAATTACTCCTGGCAGTGCTTGGGGGACCATATAGGATGCTGAGAATCGAACCCAGGTCGGCCGCATGCAAGGCAAATGCCCTACCCGCTGTGCTATCGCTCCAGTCCCCCTTCGTACTTATTTTTAAATCTATTTAAATGACACAATTTGTGAGAGCACTCTGGCTGCCACATCTGTCTCCCTGTTGACTGCTAGAGTTGATTCAGCTAATCTGGCTGACTCAGTGGTGTTCCCTTCTTTCCTGTCTTTTTCATGTGTTCCATGTGTCTTCAAGGGACCGCTTGCTCCTTGAAGAGAACTGCCTTCCTCCAAACAAAAAGACATTTTTCTCCCACTTAGATTGCTTCAGAAGGGCCATACCCAGCTGTGCTAAGGGTGTGCCACACCCTCTCCTGGGAGATCACAACACAGGGGACCATGCAGTGCACGGGCTCAAACCCAGGGCCTCCACATGCAAAGCAGACACTCTAGCCCTCTGAGCTATCTCTCCAGTCCTGAATTTAAATAAAAACAACTATATTATAGAATACCTAACCATCATGAAATGTTTGTATAACAATGCTGGGGCTGGGCCAGAGCGATAGTACAGTGGGTAAGGCATTTGTCTTGCATGGGGCCAAACCGGGTTTAATTGCCAGCATCCCATATGGTCCTCCAAGCACTGCCAGGAGTAATTCCGGAATGCAGAGCCAGGAGTAACCCCTGAGCATAGCTGGGTGTGACCCAAAAAGGAAAAAAAAAAACAATGCTGGGGCCAGAGAGATAGAAGTATAGCAGGTAAGGCTCTTGCCCCAGGTTGCCCAGGTTCAATCTGAGCAGAGCCAGAAATAGCCCAACCCCTCCCAGTCCCAATAAACAGCCCCCAAAACTAATGCTAACATAATCGCTAACAATATACTTTTTAAATTTTTGTTTCAAAAATCTATCACTATTGGGGTTGGAGCAATAGCACCGTGGGTAGGGTGTTTGCCTTGCCCGTGGCTGACCTTGGGTTTGATTCCCAGTATCCCATATGGTCCCCGAGTGATTCCCCAGAAGTTATTCCTGAGTGCATGAGTCGGGAGTAACCTCTGTGCATCGCTGGGTGTGACCCCAAAAAGAAAAAAAAATATCGGTCACTATTAATATTCAGTTTTTAAATTTTTTAATTCTGGACCAAAGAGATGGTATTTGGGTTTAGGTGCTTGTCTTGCATCCTGTCAACCATGGTTTAAATCTCTGATACCACTTATGATCCCCAAACACCACCAGAGGTCACTCCTGATCACATAGCCAGAAGTAGGTCCTGAGCACCACTGGGTGTGGCCCCAAATTCATAAACCTTTTTCTTGTTCTTTTATTAGACTAGTAATATTTTCCTTGGAAGAGGTGGGGGCCATACCCGGCAGTGCTAAGTGCTGAGTCCTGGCTCTGTGCTCAGGGATCACTCTTGACATTGTTCAGGGGATCCTATGTGCCTGGGATAGAAGCTGGGTCGACCACATGCAAGGCGAGCACCCTACCCCCTGTACTATTGCTCCAGCACCTGAGTGTGGTGTTTTGTTAAGAATTAACATGAAGAGGGCCGTAGTGATAGCACAGCGAGCAGGGTTCTTACCTTCCACGCAGCTAACCTGGGTTCAACTCCCATTGATCCCCCAAGCCCTGCCAGGAATGGTCCCTGCGCACTGCTATGTGTGTGGCTCCTCAAACAAAAAAAAAATTTTTTTTTTTAAATAACATAAGGACAGCGAAGACTTGAGTAACCAGCTTTCCATGCAAGTTCAATATACTGGCTTGGTCCCTCAAGAGCATGGCGTGGGGGGCCAGAGGGGTAGCACAGTAGGTAGGGCATTTGCCTTGCACACAGCTGATCCAGGTTCGATCCCATATGGACCCCTGAGCACTACCAGGAGTAATTTCTAAATTCCTAAGTGCAGAGCCAGTAGTAGCCCCTGAGCATTGCTGTGTGTGACCCAAAAAGCTAAAAAAGAGCCCAAAAACCAGAAAGAAAAGAAAACACGAGAGTTTGAAAATGCAGATGATGAACAAAAAAATTATATAACTATTGCATATTTTCATAAAACAATAATCATAAGAGTACATGTATTTAATTAAAAGCTATCTAGGTTGTTTGGAAGGGTTATTCCCAACACTTTCATTCTATTAGCTATATAATCATGTTTTCTCAGATTATACAAAATTTTGAGCCAGAGAAATAGAATGGGGTTAATGCCCTTGCTTCCCATGTAGCTGACCCGTGTAAACCCCGGTAACACATATGGTCCTGTACCACCAGGAGTAATCCCTGAGTATAGCCAAGTGGTGCTCAAACTGCCCTCCCAGCAGCAGCAGGTGTATAGGAGGGGAGAGGCTGGAAGGAGGGGATATGAATGCCAGGGATCAAAGCCAGGCCTCTGCATGCAAAGAACGTGTTCCATCTCATTGAACTCTCTTTGGTACCTTAGTGCAATGCTGTTTGGTGGTTGTTTAATGTCTGTTTCCCCAACTAAATTGCAAAATGCAAGAGTTTGGGAAACTGTATTATCTCTAGAACAGAGTAGGAAAAATATATATTCCCAGGATAGGGGAGCTAGCTCAACAGGCTGGAGCACATGCTTTGAAAGCAGAGGCTTCAGGTTCGATCCCTGGTACCAGGTAGTGCCCCAATCATCACCAGGTATGATCCTCAAGCGGACACCACTGGATGTGGTCCAAACACTAAATTTAATTCTTAAAGTGTGTCTACTGCCAGGGACCTAGCTCAGTAGTAAAGCACTTGCCTTGCACATATGAGGCCCTGAGGCCCTGGGTTCAATCCCTGGAGCTGCAAGGGAGGAGGGAGTGGAGAATCGAGCCTAAGTAAACCTACTGTTCATCACTAGTATACATAAAAACAATGGCATACAATTCAGGCCTATGCATTGATTGGAACATTCAATTTTTCTACCATTTTCTTTTAACCACTTGTTTTATTAGAATGATGCTCTTTTTTCCCCTGTAAAGTGCTGGGTATTGAGCCCAAGGCTTCAGGCATGCAAGTACCATGAGCCACAAACCCCACCTATACTATGGCTGCTTTAAGGAATTAATAGTAGTGTTTAGGGATGTGACTCCAGTTCTAGAGCACATGCTGGGTTCAATTCCAGCACTGCCTAGTTCGGGAGCAGTTCTGAGTATATCACAACAAAGTTTACAGCAGATTTAGCAGTAAAGAAGTGCTGACGGGGTAGGGGGGATGGGGTGGATAAGTTAAGGGAAATGATTCACTAGGATATGGGGGAAGGGAAAGTGCCTAACAGAGGCAGGCTGGGGGTGGGTGGGAGAGAAACAGGATATCGGTGGAGGGAAGTGGGCGCTGGTGAAGGGATCGATGTTGGGACAATATGCCTGCAATTCAATCATAAATATCTTTGTAATTTTGTAATTCACAGTGATTCAACAGAAAAAAAAAGTGCTGACAATTCCATAATTACAACCAAGATATTTAATACAAACTTTATTATGAAAGTAAGTAAGTAAGTAAGTAAAGGCCCTCCCGTTGATCATCGATTTGTTTGAGCGGGCCCAGTAACGTCTCCATTGGAGACTTTGTTGTTACTGTGTTTGGCATATCGAATACGTCACAGGGGGCTTTCCAGGCTCTGCCGTGTGGGCGAGATACTCTTGGTAGCTTGCCAGGCTCTCCGAGAGGGGCGGAGGAATCGAACTCGGGTCGGCCATGTTGGCTGTGTGCAAGGCAAACACCATACCGCTGTGCTATTAAAAAAAAAGTACAGGTAAGTAATGATATAATTTAAAAATCCTCTTTCCCAACCTTTGGTTAAGTTTCAAGGCCCAAGCATCAAGCTGGGAGAATCCTTTTGTACCACTGCGTAGAGGCCAAATTACTCGGCCCCAAATAAAAACTGAAATTCACAAATATTTTAATAAATCAGGTTTTGTTTCTTCTCTTTAGATTTGAAAGTATCGTGAAAGAGATTCAAATCTCAAGCACAGGGGCTGGAGCGATAGTACAGCGGGTAGGGCGTTTGCCTTGCACACAGCCAACTTGGGTTTGATTCACTGCATCTCACATGGTCCCCTGAGCACCACCAGGAGTAATTCCTGAGTGTATGAGGCAGGGGTAACCTCTGTGCATCGTCGGGTGTGACCCAAAAAGCAAAAAAATCAAAACAAAACAAAACAAAAACAAATCTCAAGCACAATGCTGTTACAATGGGCCTAGGGCATAAACACTTAAATTTTATAATTTGATATAGTTAACACTGGTTTGCCAGAGACATACTTTCTTCACATTTATTCTTCCATATTAAAATACTCTTGTTTACAGATAATATTCTACTCATATTGATCACCAAAATTTTATAGTTATATCTCGCAAGTGTAGCATATATATAATAAAGCAGTTTGTAAACATATAGAGACTGAGCACAAACAAGGCACATAAAGTACTGCTATGTAGTGTATCTAGTGACAGGTTGATCAGGCCAGTTGTTATATTTGACAGCAAGAAAAAAACTAACTGATTTCTGTTCAGGGCTGTGATTAAACAAAGACTGGGTTCCTTTCTTTCAGTCTTAGACTTTAGAGATTCTATATTGTTCTTATGGGTTGCAGGCAACTGGGTAAGTTTCCAAGAACAGGGAACCAGAGCTTCTTTAACTAGAAATTTGGCAAAACTCAAAATTATATCGCAGAATAACAAAGTACTAAGAATGATCAAGCAAGAAGCAACTATCCAAATACAAAAGGCTAGATTAGCCATCCTTCGAGATACTGCTTCTACCTTTACCTGAACTACGGAAAGAGATATGAAGAGACTAATAGCTACTAACAGAATACAACATGCCACTTGTATCCAATCTTTGACCTGTGTTCTTTTTCTAAATATATATGAACCGGTTTGCACACCAGCCATGTGAATTGCCACATACCCTACAGAAGATATTATTCCTTCTCTGTTGGCATTTAGTAAACCAACTCTTGTGCCATTGCCATCAGTGCCATGCAAAATTAACATTTTCAGTGAGGTAAAGTCAAGGGCTAGCTGGTAAAATATAGAAATGCCAGTGGCCACAATCCAGGATTTATTTACAGGGAAAATAACCAAAAGCAGTGATGTTATCAATTTCACAACTATTAAAGTAAAGAAAAAATTCCAGTGAACTCCATATTCAGTTACATGTTCCTGATAGTCTATAGATTTTATAACAGCTGATCGTCCTATACCAAGGAAAATTAATGGCCAAATAGAGTATACTAACCTTAGAAGATAACTAAATCTAAACCCTTCTGTATATTTTTTCCTAATCTCTGGAGAAACAATTGCAGCTCCAAAAACAAAGCCTCCTACTCCAAAATCCATTGCTCCTATCCCATAGAGCTCTGCCTTGGCAAATCTTCTGGGAAAAATTGGGAAATCCACAGCCAAAATGGCAACAGCAGTGAATACACTGTTAATTACACGGAAACAGGTAATGGCTGGAATATATTCTGATTCTAGACTGATTTTCAAGAATTTTTCCAGGATTTTTTTGAAAGGCAATCTGTCAAAGCAAGTCCTCCTGCTGTATATGTGATAGAACAGCCCTGCCCCAAAGAGAATTAAAAGGAGGTTCTCCAGGAGGACAAAGGAAGCCAAAATAGTCAAAATGGTCACCATGGGAACAATTAGGACAACAAAGTCAATCAAGAATCGAGTTCTCCAACTATGCGAAGAACACACATGCTGGAAGAGAATAAGCAGGAGTCCTCTGAGCAGGATACACAGGACTGGCAAGCACAAGCCCTCAGTGACTTCCAGCACACTGGTTCCATTGAGGTTACTGACAAAAGCTTCCTTCATCTGTTTTTGAGACATTTTTCTTACCTGTGAAACAAGAGAGCAAAGGAAGGCATTTGTGGAAATCAACAATGTTATGAAGCAAACTTGATTTTACTCTTGATTCTGTTCGTTTGTTTGGGGGTCACACCCAGCAGTGCTCAAGGGTTACTCCTGGCTCTTAGCTCAGGGATCACTCTTGGCGGATTCAGGGGACCATATGGGATGCCTGGGATGAGGAAGAGCAAGTCAGCTGTGAGCAAGGTAAGTGCCCTACCTGCTCTACTGGCTCTGGCCCTGATTTTGCTGATTCCTAGGTTTCCAGACATTCGATCCCAGTGATTTCCAACCAAAGCAGAACCTACGTCTTGTTCTCCCCTTGCAAGAGCTGTAGGAAGGAATCCGATACCAATACATTAAGGGAAATTTTTCCATTGGTTTAGGGACCTGGGAGTATTTTTTTTTTTGGATAAGGTTATTGTTTGGCTAATGAATGCTTTGCAAGCACCACATATGAGCCCTCAGGGAGTGACCCTTAGCAAGAAACTGGGGTGTGGCCCCAAAACTAAAGATAAAATGCCAGTCCTTCAGTCATCAGCTGAGCCCCAGGCTGCTCCTTATCCTATTTACAGACAGGCGCATTTTTCAGGTTAAGGTGTCGGTTTAGATGCTAATGATAGGGTGAGAGCGGGAAGGCCACGGGAAGACACACACTTGTTGGTCAAACAAACAAAAAAAAAGCCTACGGGGCCGGGGAGAGGGGGATAAAATGCACGCAGGCACGCACGATGGCCTGTCGGGGCTCAGCAACAATACCTCAATCTAATCCAGATCCGCTAGCGTTTAAAATGAGAGTCCTTTTCTTGACAGACACATGCTCACACGCTCCGGTGGGGTCCAGGCGGCCGCTCTCCCACCAGATGCCCAGTTACACCGCCCGGAGCGAGCCACTTCCGCCTCCCAGCCGCGCTTCCGGCGCCGCAGCGTCTGCGCGTCCCTCGCCCGGCCGGCCGCTGCCTCCGCTCCCAGCAGCTCGCCACTCCCGGCCGCTGGGGTGGACTCTTCCCCCGCTTGGCCTCCAGGCTGCCGAAACGGCCCCGACGTAACAGCTGCACCCCACGCTTCCCCCCACCGCGAGATCCGGCCCGGGTAGTGGGGTCCGAGCTCGCGGTGCAAGATTAGGGCTCGGCGTCCCCTGCGGACGTACGCCCCCGCGGGTCCCCCGAAGCCGCCGTTCGAACCCCTCTCACTCCAGGCTCGCACCGTGCCAGCCGCGGAGCCCCGGGCTCCCCAGCGCCCGGCAGGCCACGTGCGCCCCGGGCCGCGTGTGCACGCCCCGCCCCGGGGGAGGAGCCGCCGGGCTCCGGGCCACTTAGCCAAGCGGCTGCCCGCTGCACGGAGCCGGCGGTCCCTGCCGCGCTCGTCTCTTTGGATCGCTCCCGCCCCATCCTCTTCCCTCCCTCCCCGACTCCTTCCTGCCGCCTCACCCGGCCCGCCCGTCCGCCTTTCCCGCCTGGGGCCGCACGCTGGGCGGCTCGGGCCGTGGGACCGGTGAGTGCCACCCCTCCTAGCCCGGACCCCGAAAGGACGGGGGACGCCGATCTGGCCCGGAGCACCGAGAAAGGGGCCGTCTCCTCGCCTCTGCCCCCAAAGCGCCTTTCCCCGTTTCTTTGGGACTCTCCTGTGTCCCAAGCAGGGGTACCCCGTCTCTTGGCCCTTGCCCTGGTCATGCTCCATCTCTCTACCTTGCCGGCAGGGGGCGATCCAGGGGGGGAGGGTAAAGTCCCGACCGAGGCTGGGTCGGGCCCGGGTCGGCCCGCTCTAGGAGACGGGAAGGGGGCAGCCGGCCCCTGGAGGCGCATGGGCCCATGCCCTTGGTTACGGTCACGTCCACCTTCCCGAGAAGGACACACTCTCCCCGTACCAGGTGCTTCCGGAGCGGCACCCAGCCCCGGGCGGGCACCTTGTCAGGACAGGGAGTCCCCGGCTCCCGCGGGGAGCGTGGGGGCGGGGCCGACCCCTTCCCCCACCCCTCACCCACCACCACCAATCCTTGCTCTCTATCCTGCAGTCCAAGCGGAGAAAATCGGAGTCTAGGAAGGAGAGAGCTGTTGATCAGGTTCCCACTTGTCTTGCCTCGGTGTTTCGTCTATTCATTACGTCTCACTCCTGCCCACAGTGATCACACCCTTTCCAGAAATTCTTGGCTGGTAACCGTGAAGAAAGAGCTGGGAGAACTGGAGAAAACCGCTCGAATCTGACTTAACGCTGGCTGAGAGCTGACGCTGCGTGGTAATAGGCAACTTTGGCAAAGTGCCCTCAGCGGTACTAGCCCGTCTGGTCCTAAATCAGAATTGTTAGGTGTGCATATTACTCCCTTTCTTTGCAAATGCGGAAACACAGTAAGACTTGTGATCTGTGGCCTTTAGATTCTAAACCCACAGCCTGGTGTGCCCGCCCCTCCCCCCACCTCCCCTAACTTTGTTTTCTTTGGGGGGGGGTGGGTAACACCTGGCTATGCTTAGGGGTTACTCCTGATTGCACTTAGTGCTTGGGGGACGATATGGATGTCAGGGATGGAACCTGGGTCAGCCGCATGCAAGGCAAACACCCTCGCTGCTGTATTATGGCTCCGGCCCCCCACCTCACCTAGTTTAAAAGTGAGCCTCCACTTGAGGAACCTTTGCTTTGGAGTCAGTTGGCCCCTCCTAGTCCAGAAGGAGCAGGTGCAGGCCAGCATCAGGACCACTGTCCAGCTACTGTGGAAGATCCCCTAAGTTATTTCAAAGGTCCAGCAGATTCAGAACCTCAGGAAAGATTACACTAGGATATCTCTGTGACAGACACCCTCATCCTTTTTTTTTTCTTTTTTTATTAGTGAAAAACCATGAGGTACAGTTATAGGCTTACAAATTTTGTGCTTGGGTTTCAGTTATACAATGATTAAGTGCCCATCCCTCCACCAGTGCCCGTCATCCATCCCCATGGGTCCCAGCATCCCCCCCCCACCCTCATCCTTAATCCTTGCTCCTGTGTCGTTAAGGCCTGGGAAATTCCAACATCTCAGAGTCATTTTTTTTTTCAGACCCACCTAATTGCAGCTTCACAACTCCTTTCCCTGTCATTTTCTGCCCCCCCCCATACCTCCCCATTGTTTTTGAGTTTGGGGGCCACATCCAGAGATGCTTAGGGATTACTTTTGATAGTCTGTACTCAGGCATCACACCTGTGCTCCTTGGGGTGGGGGTGGGGGGGTCCTAATGCAGTACTGGATATCCACAGGGTCAGCCACGTGCAAAGGGAGCTCCTTAATCTCTGTGCCATCTTTTTGCCGCCTCCCTGCCCCCCACCCTTTTTTTTTATGTTCACATGGGAGTGTCCCACTTGCTGGGTCCTGCCCATCCTTCAGAGCAGGACTCACCACATTGTCCCTCTGCTCAAGTACTCAGGCTTGCCTTTTGTTCTGCCAGGACCTCACTGACCTTCACAGCCACTCATGTGAGGTAGGTTTTTTTTTTTCATTTTTTACTATCAGCATTTTCAAGGTGAGGCAATCAAGGTGGGCCACGATGGTGACGTGGCTGCCCGCCAAATGACTGAGCTGTGATTTCCCTCCCACACCCCAGCTTGTCTGAATCTGCGGGTGGGCGTTGTCTTCGCCCTCCCCGCCCACCAGTTGCTGGCAATAGGGAAGTAAGATCACCCTTTCCAGAGGAGAAGGTAGGACACACAGCTCCTGTCTGCAAATGCTGTGGTCCTCCATGGCACACTGACCCAGCAGATTTGCAGATGCCCCCCCATCCTGGTAGTAAAACTGACCCTGAGGAACCTCTGCTCTGCAGGCCCTTGTAAAAATTTCCCTTCTTCCCTAATTGGCTGGGGCCAGGACTGACTCTCCCTCTCTGCTCAGGCTCGTCCTGCTTCTCGTTTGTGGGAGTAACAGGAGTGAGTCACCTGAAGACGCCATCCTCGTGTCATCCCTCTCATGCCGTAGGCTCTGGAGTCCCTGGTTCCAGATTCTACCAGAATTAAGGCTTTTCTTGGGCCCATGCTCCAGCCCGGACCCCCATGAGTGGGTGGAAAGCACTCATGCCTACAACCCAGAACCCGGCTGACCACACTGACGCAGGATGCTCCCACAGGTAAGGCCTCACCCTTCGTGAACGTGAGTCTCCCAGCGCTGAGGAAACTGCTCATCTTTCCCTGCTTGAATGAAATCCTGGCTGCTTTTCTCTTGAGATAGTTAGGCCAGAGCTTCTCTTCCATTATTAACAAGCTCTTCCTGATACCTAATTTCAGTCTTCCCCGTTGGATTTTACTCAGATGGGTAATGGTGCAGGTGATTCATGATGCTGATGAGGGAAATGGGGAGTGAGGGAGGTGATAGCCTCAGGAGACAGAGAGTTCGACCCACCTCACTCTCCCTGGGAAATGTGTGTAGTTGGGGCTTAGTCAGGGCAGCCCTGAGCACCTGACTGGCTTGGATGTCACATGCCACTTGTCCCACTGGGTAGCCATCAAGCTGTACTTGAGGTCCACTTGATCTCCAAGCACAATTACTGGTCCCAGCACCTGAGTTTTCAGGCAACTGTGACCTGAAGACCAGATGAGGAATTGCTTTTTGCAGGAAAAGGGAGACCAGACCTAATATCTGCCCAGGTCCCCGGGCCCTTCCCCGGGCCCTCATAAAACAGACTGTCAGGAGACAGTTTATTTATTTAGGGAAATGTGAGGGGAGAGAGACAGACTGGGAGAAATTCCTTAGTGCAGAGCTAGGAGTCACCCCAGAGCATTACCAGGTGTGGCCCAAAAAACAAAGAAAGTTGTTCTGTTATGAACAAACCTTATGTTTTATTATGAAATCACATAGTGTCTTAATAAAAATTTTTTGAAAAGAAAGAAAAAGTATAATTAGGCTATGTCATAAGGGGAAGCACCTTGCATTGTTGGTGGTCCTCTCCTGTACTTCTTGCAGCCATTTATTTTCCCTTGGAAATTCTCCTTTCTGTAGGGATCCACCCTTCTGCAAGTGGTGCCTCAGTTTCTACATTTTGGGCCTACTTCAGGGCATGATAGCTTCTCTAGTTCTTCCTGAGAAAACTCATCGCTAGGGGCCCATTTGCCTGTGTGCTTCCGGTAAAATGGAGTGGATCAGGGAATCCTGAGGGCACTTTGATGACCTTCCAAGCCTGAACCTGTGAGGGAACTCTCAGAGATTGAGAGCAAGCCCAAATTACTGAGTTACAGTGAAATCCTCCTGGACCTTCCAAAGGGAGATATTCATCAAACGAGTTGGAATGAGCTAAGTGGAGACCATCAGCAGCCAGGCAAAGAGATCAGCCTGGGCAAAAATGTGTAAGGTGACCTAAGTAAACACATAGGATTCTTATTTGTTTTTTTGTTTTGTTTTGTTTTTTTCTTTTTTGGACCTGGCGATGCACAGAGGCTACTCCTGGGTCTGCACTCAGGAATTACTCCTGGCAGTGCTCAGGGGAACCATATGGGATGCTGGGAATCGAACCCTGGTCGGCTGTGTGTAAGGCAGACGCCCTACCTGTTGTGTTATCGCTCCAGCCTCAGTTTTGTTTTTTTGGGCCACACCCAGTGGTGCTTGGGTTCTACCCAGCCCTGTAAGGGTTCTTGATCAATGAATACTGGAGTGCTTGTGGACCAGGGGATCCTCAGGGGATTTAATTGCTCTTACAGACTGGAGAGATAGTATAGCAGGGAAGGTGCTGATCTGGGTCTGATCCCTGAGCCCTGCCAGGAGTGATCCCTGAGCACCTCTGGGTGTAGCCTAAAAACAAATAAACAAAAACCTGCTCTTACCACTGGTCTCTACTTCTGAAAAGGTTACAGTGGTCTCTCCTTTGCAGGATTCCAACCACTTTTTTTTGGGCCACACCCAGTAGTATTGAGGGCAGGGATTGCTACCAGTGTTTGTGGGGAGCCTGGCAAGCTACCCGTGACGTATTCAATATGCCAAACACAGTAACAACAAGTCATCACGATGGAGATGTTACTGGGTCCGCTCGAGCAAATCGATGAACAACGGGAGGACCGTGACCGTGACCGTTTGTGGGGAGCCATGTCCACTTCCTGTGCTCATGGAATTGTGCGATGTTGCCATGTATTCAACCTTAAATCACAGGTTCCTGCATCAAAGCACGGGCTCCAGCCCTTTGAGCCATCTCCCTGGCTCTCCAAACCACTTTACTGACAAACCTCACCTCATGCTCATTAAATTGGATCGATACTCTTGGCCTAGTAAATGCTAGTAGGTATTGGCTGAATTTTCAGTTTTTGGGTGTTTTTCTTTTTCTTTTTTGGGTCACACCCAGCGATGATCAGGGGTCACTCCTGGCAGTGCTTGGGGGGACCACATGGAATGCAGGGGATTGAATCTGGGTCAGCTGCATGCAAGGCAAACACCTTGTACTAGCACTCTGGCCCCTGTTTTTGTTTTTTGCTCAGGGATTACTCCTGGCTTTGCATTCAGGAAATCACTCTTGGTGGGACTCTTGAGTCCCACCTATATGTGACTCCCCCCTACCCCCTCCCTTTCTGGGATCAAACCCATGTTGGCCTCATACAAGGAAAGTACCCTGCCCATTGTACTATTGCTCTGACCCTGGAATTTTAATTTTCTAAATGTTGATACTCTGGACAAACTTGCAGGCTATCGAATATAGCCTGCCCACAGGGCAGAGTCTGGCAAACTCCCCGTGGCGCACCAAATATGCCAAATACCAGTAACAATGATGGGTCTCATTCTCCTAAAGAGCCTTGAATATAATCTCAGGGCTAGGATGAAAGAGACGTTACTGGGGCCTGCTCGAGGCAATCGACGAATAACAGGATGATGAATGAATGAATGAATGAATGATAGTTTATTTAGCTGAGACAGATGTTTGATACCATGCCTGCTTTTAAAGAAGTGGCCAGAGAGATAATACAGCAGGGAGGGAGCATATGAGACAGCACTCTTAGAGATACTCAGCTCAGCATTGTTGCTCAGGGCTTACTCCTGGCTCTGTGCTCAGGGATCACTTCTGGCGGGGCTCGGGGGCACATAAGAAGTGCTGGGGATCAAACCTGGGTCAGCTGCGCACAAGGCAAGTTTCCTTCCTGCTGTACTATCTCTCTAGCCCTTATATTTCTTTGTTTACACATAAACAAAGCTTCCCCAGAGAAGTAAGCTGATAGGGCTAGGAAGTGACAGAACTGATATTTGAACCAACCAGACTTATACCCGAACAGAGGTTTCCAGACTCATTTGGTTGTACCATTCCTTTTTCAAAAACAAGCAAACAAAGAAAAACACTCAGGCTTCCCCTGAAAATCTGCCTTCTCTAAGAAAGCACTTTCCCAGTTGGGGCTGGAGGGAGAGTACAACAGGTAGGGAACTTGCTTTGCATACTGTTAACCCCTGCACTACATGTGGTCCTCTGCGCATTTCCAGGAATGATCAGTGAGCACAACCGATGTACCACCCTCCTCTCACCCTCCCCCCCAATCCACCAAAAGAATTAGGTAAAAGAAAGCACTTCACCAGTTACTCTCAAAGCTACTAATGCCCCCTTGGATTATTCTAGCACCCTGGTGGTGGGGGCGGGGGCAGTATCACCCACTTGTGTGAGGTGTTTTTTGTTTTGTTTTGGGGCCACACCTATTGGTGTTCAGGGCTTACTCCTGGCTCTGCTTAGGGATCACTCTTGGCCGGGCTTAGGTGTCCTTATGGGATCAACCCAGGTCTGCCGTGTACAAGGCTGATACCTTTTACCCACTGTGCTATCTCTTTGGCCCGGCTATCTACCACTTTGGAAACACTGTATGAGGGGCCTATTCTCTTTCTGCAGTAGAGACCCTATCCCCTGCCAGCTGGTCAGATGTCCAGCTTCAGGGCCCTGCTCTTCCCTCTGTTCTTAACCTCCTCCCTATTCCCAGGCTAATTGCCACAGTTCAGGCTCTGCTGCCCGAGGTGGGGAGTCCCTCCGAGAAGACCTGCAGGAGTTCCTGGGTGGGGAGGCCCCACTGCACCAGCTCGATGACCTCACCAAGGTGAATCCTGTGACACTGGAGACAGGTACGGGCCTACCCCTCCTGGAGTGTGCCGTCTCCAAGAGGCTGCGGGTGATGGGGACATTCAGCTCAGCTTTGGCCAAACCAAAGCAGGCAGGACTCCTGGCCTAGGGCAGCCGCTGGGCTGCCCCAGACCTCTGCCTGGCAGCTATATTCAGGCTTCCTGGCACAGGTTTTGCCCCAGATTTGGGGCTCATCTTAATTAGATCTTGTAACTATTCATCAGGGAGCTGCTGGCACTTGGCTAATTGCATAGGGAGCCCTATTAGGCAGATGCGTGTCTGTGTGCACTTGCGTCTGCATTTGAGCCAGTTTGCTAAAGGTTCCTCTGCCTCAGTCATGAGGTGTCTGCAGGCCCGGTATGCAGCTGACACATTCTACACCAATGCTGGCTGCACCCTGGTGGCTCTGAACCCCTTCAAGCCGGTCCCTCAGCTCTACTCTCCAGAACTGATGAGAGAGTACCACACTGCTCCTCAGCCCCAGGTAAGCCACCGCCACGTCCTATGATCTCACAGCATCCTGCCTCCCCATCTGTCTCCTATACTACCCGAAGTGCATCATTCTGAGCTGCCAGACCTGAGGTCCTCCACTTCCAGCGGTCACTGAATTTTGGATATGTGGCAGTAGGTGCAAAGTGAGAGATAAATGTTTACATAACCGTGGGGTGTTTTGGGGAAGGAGCAGGGGATTTGGTTTTTGGGCCACACATGAAGCTCTGGGGTTACTCTTAGCTCTGCACACAGGTATTACTCCCGGCAGTGCTCAGAGGACCATATGGGATGCTGGGGATTGAACTCAGGTTAGCTACATGCAAAGCAAACACCCTATCCACTGCCCTATATCGCTCTAGCCCCCATTAAACTGCATTTTAAGTCTGCAGTAGGTCAAAAGATATTTTCCTTGCTTATAAATTTATTGCTTGGGTAAGAACAGACCACTTTTGAGAGCGCAGAGTAAAATTATATTCAAGAAGGAATTGCTCAAGAAAGTAAGCATGTATTCCTCTCTGCTAAGGGGTTTCAGCAGCGCAGGCAAGGAACTAACTGGTTGATGTTAAAGTGCTTGAGGTCCTCAAGGAAGTCAGGCTTGTTGGCAGGAGGGGGACAGGTGGGTGAGTCACAGGAGGGAGGCTGACTATCAGGCCCTCTCGAAGCCAACCTCTCCCTCCAGTAAGCTCTGGTGAGCATTGCTTGATGGATAGTGCTAGGCTATTGTATTGTACAGAGCCTCCTCAGAAGCACGGGTAATGCCACAGTCCCACATGCCACTAGTTTCCCAGTGCCCAGCACAATTCATGTTTATTGACAGAAAAGAGAACACACCGAGTGTCCTTGAAATTTAAGTCACGTGCAGCACTTTCCTGCTGAGTTGCCTTGAGAAGGTGATTTAACTTCTCTGAACCTCAGATTTCTCACGTACAGTGTTGCTATCTAAAGAATGTACAGAGAGTGTTGTAATGGGCAAGGAAGTTCCTTGCAAAGCACAATAACATGAAAGAGTAAACAGAATAAGGGGCCGGAGAGATAGTACAGTGGGTAGGTAAACTTACCTTGCGTGCAGTGAACCTGAAACTTACCTGGAACTTACCTTCCTCAGATCCCATATAGTCCCAGTGAGTACCACCAGGAGTAATTCCTAAGTGCAAAACCAGGAGTAACCTTTGAGCATTGCTGGGTACGGCCCCAAAATAACCATACGAAAAGCAAAAACCTCCAGCAGAATAAGGGCATCACTGGAAGATGGGAAGGTCCAGTGTTATAGAAGAGGGTTAACACGCTGCAGACTCAGTGGAGACTGAGAGGATAACGCTGCCACGGGCCGAGTCCCAGTTAGCCTAATACTCTCTATCTAGGAATCTTTCTGGCCAGAGCATCCTGCCACTGCAGTTGACAGCCTCCCCACTCAGCCGTCCCCGGACCAGTCATTCCTTCAGGACCAGCATTTCCTACTTGTTCTTCTATCCTTTGTGTTTCAGAAACTGAAGCCTCACATCTTCACTGTGGGTGAACAGACCTATCGGAATGTGAAGAGCCTGATTGAGCCGGTCAACCAGTCTATCATTGTTAGTGGGGAGAGCGGTGCTGGAAAGGTAGGGAGGCCTCTCTCCATCCATCTCATCCCTGGCTGGGTGGGCAGAAAGGCAGAAGGGCATTTCTTTTTTTTTTTTGCTTTTTGGGTCACACCTTGCGATGCACAGGGGTTACTCCTGGTGGTACTCAGGGAACCGTATGGGATGCTGGAAATCTAACCCAGGTCGGCCACGTGCAAGGCAAACGCCCTACCCGCTGTGCTGTCTCTCCAGCCCCCAGCAGGGCATTCTTTAGGGAGTCATTGGCTGCCTTGTAATTTCCAGACAGGCTGGCTGAAACAGGGAGTCTGTATGTGGTGGTGAGCAGGCAGTTAAGAGGCAAGATTCTATGGGGTCGGAGAGATGGTAAAGGGCGCTTTCCTTGCATGCAGCGGACATAGGTTTGATTCCCAGCACCCCATGTGGTCTCCCAAGCACCACCAGGACTGATTCCCGAGTGCAGAGCCAGGAGTAAGATCTGAGCATCACTGGGTGTTCCCTGCCTCCTCCTGCCAAAAAAGGGAGGGGAGATTTTAGTCCAGGCTCTTCCATTACTTCTGATCTAACTCTGAACCTTCATTTTTCTCATGGGAGACTATTGGAAACAAATTCTCAGCTTTTGGGGATTCCAGGATAGTTGTAAAGAGCTCATCAGAAGGTCTGAAACTATAGGACAATGGGTAAGGTGTTTGCTTTGCACACTGTCAACTCAGGTTCTATTACCCAACACCCCATATGGTCCCCCAAGCCAGCCAGGAATAGTTCCTAAATGCAGAGCGCAGAGCCAGAAGTAGCCCCTGAGTACTGCCGGGAATGGCCCAAAAACCTAAAAAAAAAGGGGGAGAGGGAGCATATCAGAGAGATATTAAGCTTCTGCAAATCTTAGTTTTTACTTTTGTTTGGGGGGTCATACCTGGCTTGGCACCTTAGGTGGTCTCCTGAGCCCCACCAGGAGTGATCCCAGAGTCTGGAGTATACCCCGAGCACTGCTGGGTGTGGTCTAAATCTGACCTCCATATAAAAAAAAAAAAAAGAAAGATGATGTGTTTCAGACCAGAGGCTTTGACCGTCTGAGTATGTTCTGAGTGCTAGAGGCCCAGGTTCTAAATTTATCGAGAAGTGAATGCTAGGACTGAAGAGGACAAGACTTAAGACACTTGTCTCTTGTGCGGCTATAGCAGCCACAGACCTAAGGCAAATTTGCTGCACTACATATGGTCCCCTGAATACTCGTAGGGGTCACTCCTGAGCCAGAAAACAACCCAAAACCAAACCAAAACAAAACATATGCTAGTGGCTAGCACAAAGCCCAGAGTAATCTCAGCACAGCCCAGTGTTACTCCCAAACGCAGACCTAAAACCAGTCAGTTCTAAGTCTTGACAGTAAACAATTGGAAGTTGAAATGAAGATGTACCTCACTCACGTCAGCAAATTAAAAACAAGACAAATGAATTTTATAATTAGATTGTCTAGCTATATAAAAATTGGAGTCCTGTCATTTACTAGACCACTGATTATTAATAAAACATTGTATTTTTTTGTACCTTGGTTTCATTGTTTTGAAAACGGGTACATAGTTTTCCTTGCAATTTGAAGGTGGTTTGAAAATTCATAGAGCTCTGTGCCTGAAACGGACAGTAATCTGTTAGCTATGAGACTGCAGATCTTGAGTAGCCTGCCCTGGCCAGAGTGAATAAGCCCTTCTGTTCCTCAACCCCCTCATTTCTTTGTTTTTTGTTTTGGGGCCACACCTGGAGATACTCGGGGGTTACTCCTGGCAGTGCTCAGGGACTGTTAGGGATGCTGGGGATCAAACTTGGGTCAACCCCTTGCAAGGCAAGCGACCTAATCACTGTACTATCACTCCAGGCCCCTACTCATTTCTTAAATGTAGCCGCTGGACCTCCCAGAAGCAGAACTGGGCACCACCCTTGATCCCTGGGGGACACTGTTGAATTCGACTTTCACAGTTTGGGTCAGCAAAGGGCTGTGAGAGGGTTCCTGGGGGTCCCCATCAACAGATGGGCTCCTAGGCAAGCGGGAACGTGTCCGCCACTCCCATGGGGCCGTCTCTACTGCAGACATGGACGTCCCGCTGCCTGATGAAGTTCTACACAGTGGTGGCCACCTCACCCACATCCCAGGAGAGCCACAGGATTGCCGAGAGGATCGAGCAGCGCATCCTGAACTCCAACCCTGTCATGGAAGCCTTTGGTAAGCTCAGTGTGTGGCGCCTCAGCCCCAGGCCCCCAAGTCTGCCAGCTCTAGGGGGACAGGAGCAGCGCTCTTAGACCCTCTCTCTCGGGGAAATTGGGACGGGTGGGAGAATAAATGTGCCATTCACTTCCTTGAACCTCTAAACTCCCCGGAAAGGGGTGATGTTGTCCAGGCCCCCGCTTACTTCAGCTCAGACACAGGTAAGTGTGGTGCTCGAGAGGACCTGCATGGCCTCATTCAGTTTCCTGACATGGGGCCAGAGTGATAGCACAGCGGGTAGGGCATTTGCCTTGCATGCGGCCAACCCGGGTTCAATTCTCAGCATCCTATATGGTTCTCTGAGCACCGCCAGGAGTAATTTCTGAGTGCAGAGCCAGGAGTGACCCCTGTGCATCGCCAGGCATGACCCCCCCCCCCCAAAAAAAAAAAACCCGCAATTTCCTAACATGTCTCAGAGGGGCTTGTTGAGGGACGCACGGTAGTTGGTACTTACGCTGGGACTCCAGCCCAAGTGATCCTTAACTGTCTGAAGCCATCAGATGCCATCCTTGACCCCCTGCTCCTTCAAATTCTTTGCTGGGAAGTTCTAACTCTCCTGAATCATACCTGCTGAACCCCAGGTGTCCCTCCCTTAGTGATACGGAAACCAGCGAAGGGGCCTTTTGGGGTGTGTGAGGTTAGAAAGGGCCCCTGTTAGGGGCTAGAGATAGTTCAGTGGGGAGGGTGTTTGCCTAGTACACAGCCAACCTGGTTTTGATATCAGCTTCCCACCTGGTCATTCCAACACCACCAGGAGTAATTCCTGAGCACAAAGGCAGGAGCAAGTCTTGAGCATTGCTGGGTGTGGCCCCAAAAAAAAGAAAACAAAAGGGTGTTTGTTGACTTGCCGCTGCCCAAGAACGGGCTAAGGATATCAATTGTACCGGTGTGTGCAGGGAACGCGTGCACGCTGAGGAATAACAACAGCAGCCGCTTTGGGAAGTTCATCCAGCTCCAACTGAACAGGTAAACTCCCTGCTGCCATCCTGGCTAATGGGACACTGAGGTGGGAGTCGGTAAGCTGAACCATCCCTCTGGACAACACCAGCCTCCCTCTAGTCTGCGTGGGTATGTTATTCTTGAAGACCAGACTGGGGGCTGGAGTGATGGTACAGTAGGTCAGGCGCTTGCCTTGCATGCTCCTGGTCTGGATTCGATCCCCAGCATCCCTCACAGTCCCTCGAGCACCTCCAGGAGTGACTCCTGAGTGAAGAGCCAGGAGTAACCGCTGAGCATTGCTGGGTGTGACCTCAAAACAAAAGAAAACAAAATAAATTAAAAAGGATCAGGCAGGCCTGTGGGTGATCTTTGAACCTGGAGAGCCCAGCTGCTCCAGCCGGAGGCCCCCGCGACAGTCTGCTTGTCCTGGCCTGTGTGTTCCCCTGGGCCCCTGTCACTTCTCAGAACCACACCTCTGAGTTCAAAGCAGGACCTCTGCCCCCACTGGCCCAACCCACTTGGACCTGATTGCCAGAGTGTCCCAGACACAAGGGACCTGCTGAGTGACCCCTCAGGCTCTCCATGGGCTAAGTGGAGAGCTTGTGGGGGGATGCCAGGTTGCCATCGGGCATAGAGTGCCTGACTAAAGGCTGAGGATTGAACGGGCACCTCCCGTCCAGGGCCCACCAGATGACCGGAGCGGCCGTGCAGACCTACCTCCTAGAGAAAACCCGAGTGGCTTGCCAGGCCTCCAGCGAGAGGAACTTCCACATCTTCTACCAGGTCAGTGCCCGGAGCTGGGTGGGGGCAGCCCTGTCGCTGTCTGGATGGATGCATGGGGTTGTGGGAGGGGCAAGGGGCGTCTGCTCTGCATTCACCACAGACCAGGGCCATTCTCTGCCCTGCACAGGGCCGTGCTCCCAGGCGCTGTGGTAGATATCCGACTTGCCTTTCTGTCACACCAGCTGGTCACTGGACCAGAAACTGTCCCCCTCAGCCACATGGTTCTCCTTGCGAGAGTGGCACCATCTCCTCTGGGGGGGGGGGGGGGTGAGGACATCCCTAGAGCTGGCCCTCCTCCTGGGGCATCTTGCGGTCAAGGGGCAGCCCCTCCCAGCTGGCTCACCAGCCTTCCCATCGGGCTGAACTCTTCCTCACGCCGCTGGCCTCCCAGGCCCTCGGGGGAGCTTTCTGAGGCCTTTTTTTCTCTGATAGTGGAGACAGCCAGACAGGCGAGACTGTGGGTTTATAATCGCAAAGCTGCTTTTGCCACCAGGTCCGCCGGGGCTTCCCGGAGGGCCACTCACCCTGTCGTGTTGCTGCTGCGCCTCACGCCTCTCAGGCCTGCACAGACCTGCCTCCCCCCACAGATCTGCAAAGGAGCCAGCGCCAGGGAGCGGCTCCAGTGGCACCTCCCCGAGGGAGCGGCCTTCTCGTGGCTGCCCAACTCCGAGTGGAGCCTGGAAGGTAGGGGGGCCCCCACAGCTCCCAGTTCCCCCGGGGCCAGGGCCTGTGTCCCCTGCCCTGCCTCAGGCCTGACCGCCAGGCCTCCCTGACCAACTGGAATTCCTTTTCAGAGGATTCCTTCGAGGTGACGAGAGAGGCCATGCTTCATCTGGGCATCGATGACACCACCCAGGAAAACATCTTTAAGGTCAGAGGACAAGCCCCCACTCTCCCCCCGCTTCCACCTGCCAGTGCTGGGGGCTGCCCCATTCTGAGGCCCCTTCTCCAGACCCGCAAGTCCCTTTCCCGGGAGATCTAGGATCTGAGGCCCCACTTGGTGATATCGCAGAGTAACCCACCGCTCTGTGCTCTGAGCCTGGCCTCGGGGTGTCAGGGTTGGGGCATGGAGGTCAGTGAGGGGTACGTTTTGCTGCAGTGGAAGACACAGGCCCAGGCATACCTGGGCATTACAGGGGTTAGAAGAGAGAAAGGTGCCACAATGTGCTTGTCTGGTTCCTTAAAACTTTGAAGTCGTTGGGGCTGGAGCAATAGCACAGCAGGTAGGGTGTTTGCCTTGCACACAGCAGACCCAGGTTCGATTCCCAGCATCCCATATGGTCCCCTGAGCACCGCCAGGAGTGATTCCTGAGTGCAAAACCAGGAGTAATCCCTGAGCATCGCTGGGTGTGACCCCCGCCCCCCCAAAAAAAAAAAAAAAAAAACTTTGAAGTTGTAGGCCACAGAGTACAGTGGGTAAGGCACTTCCCTTGCACCAGACCTTGGTTTGATCCCGGGCACCACATATAGTCCCCTGAATACAGAGCCAGGAGTAAGCTCTGTGACCACCACCAGGTGTGGCCCTGCAAAAAACGAACCAAAAAATAAAGTGGGAGGGGGGAAGGAAGAGAGGGAGGGGTAGGACAGAGGAGATGGGTCAGTGGGCTAGAGCACATGCTTTACATGAGGGATCCCTGGGTTCCATCCCCAGCACCAGAGATCCTCCAAGCACCTCTAGGAATGGCCCCGAGCACCACTGGGCCAGGGCCTAAAAGAAAAAGACAGGAAATCAGGAAAGAGGCTGCCCAAGGTCGGCCACTAAGTGATGAGGATAGAGTTCGCAGCAGAACCCGTGCCTGACGGACGGACAGGGCTTGCAGGACAGTAGGATGCCTCTGAGGGAGATGGGGTGCACACACAGAGCTCTCTTCCTCCAGATGGGCAGGGCAGCAGAAAGGAATGGGATTGCGGTCAGTTTGGAGCATTGGCAGGCAAGAGCTTGGTCAGAGAGCCTGCTCATGGACTAGTGAGTGGGCCACACCAGGAGCCTCTCCCCATGCACCAGCCCCCCCCCCTCCCCCCCGCCACACTGCTCCCCGAACTCAGTGACTCAAGTGCAGATCCCCCTGCCTGGGAGCAGGAAGGGGTAACTGGTGGCTCTCCTGTTGAAAGCCCAAGAGCCCAAAAGGGACTGGGTTGAGGACCTGGACCCCTGGGATCCGTCTGCAGCAACCCCTGTTAGACAGCAAGGTGATCGCTCCCTTCCACGGCAGTGCCCTCCATAGCTGACGGAACTGAGAAGCTGGACCTCAGCCCCCCTCAGACACAGGGAATGCACAGGGACCAGGGGTGGTGTTCCCAGCTATGCCGCTGCTCCTGCAGCCAAAGACAGGGAGTGCCTGCGCTCAGATAGGAGTTCCCCTACGAGGCCTCGCCTTCACCAGCCCTGTGTTCATAGGCTGGGATTTTCTCTCTTCCCAGCCCCTCTCTGGCACAGGCAGAGCAACACATCCATCCTAGATCATTGCTTTCCAGCCTTCTCCCGCCCGCAGACAGAGGGACACTGTCCAAGGTGGTGGAGAGGAGGAAGCGAAGCGTTGTAACCCGAGAGGCTTGCACGCTGCCTGGGCACTGTCAGCCGGAGCAGCCCTGTCCAGGAGAAGGCGCTGCTCACATCTGTTCCCATCTGCCCCCCCAGGTCCTCGCTGGACTGCTGCATCTCGGCAACCTGCGCTTCGCTGACTCGGATGATGAAGCCCAGCCCTGCCCACTGAGGCCCGATGCCCAGTGTAAGGGCTTGAGCTCTGCTCTCAGCCGGGAGCTGGGTGGGCCCAGCCCAGAGCAGAGCCAGCATGGGGGAGGGGGTGGGAAGGGGCCACCCAAGTGAAAAGCTGGGAAGTGACACTCTTGGGCGTAGCATCAGCCGTGGGGGTCCACAGTGGGGAGGTGGACAGGCTCGGGGTTTTGACAGCAATGGGTCCCACATGTGGTGGTGCGGGCTGGTCATGGGTTCCAGGCCTGCCTGTGCCTCTGGTGAGCCCCTCCCGCTGCAGATCCCAGGGAGGGCTGTTGGGATGGAGGCTGCTTTGTCCCTCTCAGGCTCCCTCGGCACCGCGGCCTCCCTGCTGCTGCTCCCGGAAGAGCCCCTGCTGGACACTCTGCGGATCCGACCCATCCGGGCGGGCAGGCAGCAGCAGGTGGTCCGGAAGCCCTGCACCCAGGCCGAGTGTGACACCCGCAGGGACTGTCTGGCGAAGCTGGTCTACGCGAGGTGAGTAGTCACTTGGGGCCCAGGCAGCATGCAAGCCCCTCGGGGCCCACCTACCCTCAGGGGCTCTGCCCCTGTGGGGTCCAGCAGGTACTCCCCCCCATCCCGGGCAGTGGGCCCAGAGGGAGGGCTGCTGGGTAAAGCCGCCCCTGGGGGAACACAGTCAGGTGCTCTGGGCTTCCCCCAAGATTCCTGAGGAACGAGAAAGCGGCCACACTCCCTGCCTGGACTTATCTCGTTCTCATTCTGACCTTGGCCAGAGGTGAGGGTGAGCGGCTCTGCTCCCTGCTGCCAAGCCGGGCTCCAGAGGTGCTCCAGGTTCCGACCTTTGGTAAATAGGCTCCTGTCTCGGGTGCCCTTGTCCTTTGTTCTGTGATCACTGGGGTATTTGATAGATGGTGCAGGAGCCAGAAACGGAGCCTGCACTCTGGAACAGCTGTGCTCAAGAGGGCCAGTGGGAGCCCAGAGCAGGGTGAGAGTGGGGGGTCCTGGTCCTCTCTGGGGGTGGGGGCATCATGTGTGCATCTCCACCTCTACCCAGGCCGTTAGGGAGAGTTTCTCACCCTTAGTTCAGAGCTCTGTGAGGGTGTCCAGGGGACCAGGAACCTCTAAAACTAGAATGGAAGGAGTGTGTGTGTGTGTGTGTGTGTGTATGTGCACGTGTGCACACGTGTGTACATGTAGGGGGTGTTTGTGCACATATGTACCCGTATGTGTACACGGGGTATGAGTGTGTTCATGTATGTGTGCATGTGGGAACTTGCGTGCATGAGTGCATATACATGTTTACACATGGAGGTGTGTGTGTTTGTTAATGTACATGTCTGTGTATATTTGGTAACTCGGGGGGCACCCTTGTGGGGAGAAAGTCCCCTTTCATTCCTGCACTCAAGGACCCATAAGCCTGAGATAACAGTGCTGAGAGAATAAGTTTATTCACGTTGAAATGGGTTGAGGTGACTGGGCCCAGATTGGACCCAGTTTGGTAACAGGCACCATTTCCTCTGCCTCAAAGATAATTTCAGGTCAGAGTTTCAGGCCAAGGGATTCTCGAGATTTAATTTGGTTTGGGGGCTACCCCCTGTAGTTCTCAGGACTTTTCCTGGTTCTGAGCTTGGGGGTCGTTCCCAACAGTGCTTAGTGCTCAGGGGACCGTATGCTGTTGGGGATTGAACCCAGTATCTTGCATGCAAAGTGTGCACGCAGGCTGTTGACTCCCAGAGATATCCCTGGCATTTTAAGCTGAAGTGTTGAAATCTTTGGGATCAGGAGTCTCCAAATAAGCAGGAACAGTGTGACTGTCCCTTCCCATGGGATGTTTTTCACAGGTAAATGTCAGCTGATGGGATCACTAGGTCAGCTGGTTTTAGTACCTTGAGTGGGTAATTGATACCCTGCTGCAAAAATAGAAGGTAATTGCCGAACTGAAAAAAATTGCAGAGCAATTACTTTAAGAAAAATTGTAGGCCAGAGATAGTACAGGGGTTAAGGCGCTTGCCTTGCATTACAAGCCCACCCCACTTTGATCCCCTGTACCCCGTATGGTCCACTGGGCCCCACCAGGAGTGATCCCTAAGCTCAGAGCCAGGAGTAATTACCGAGTTATGTTAGGTATGGTTAGAAGACCCCCACCAAAAACAAACAAACAGAAAAATTGTATTGAGGAAACCCATTTATAACTTCAGTGTTGGTGGTTTCAAGGTGAGGCGTGCCAGTATTGGCCTCAGGTGGCCCTGGGGGACATGGCAGGACCTTGGACTCAGCTTTGCATGGGAGACCAGTGGGCTCATTATCTCTAACCCCCACCTAGACCTGCCCATCACCCTCCTGAAGTCAAGAAGTTGGCTGTCAGGCCCCGTGCCCTGGCCGGACACTTTCTGTCTAGTCCCGAGTCGAGTTGGTTCTGTGCTGGGAGGCTGGGCTGGGGTTGGAGGGTCGTGACGGTGGTGGGGGTGCACCTGGGAAGGTGCATGGCAGCTCCAGCCTGCATTTGGAGTAGGGCAGACTGGGCAGAACAGGAGTTGGGGCTTCCCCCCGTCGGGGCCCCTCAGGCCCTCCTTCTGGGCTGGCAGCAGCTGGCAGTCCTGGGACCCGGCCTGGCCCGCCGCTGAGCTGCGCCTCCTGCTCTCCACAGGCTCTTCGACTGGCTGGTGTCGGTGATCAACAGCAGCATCTGCGCAGACTCCGGCTCCTGGACTACATTCATAGGTAGCAGGGCTCACCCGGCGGGGGCAGGGCCCTGAAATAAGAGCAGAGCCCCAGCCCCACTTCACGACCCCTCACTTCTCTACGCCCTGCCTCGCCTACTCCCTGTGGTTTGGGGGTGTCTGTGCCCACCACTCTCTGGGCTGGCTCCCGTGGCACCTCCTCTCTCAGGCCCCCTCTCCCGGGAGACCCCACTCTAGTTTGGGGAGCAGAGGGGCGGGGATTTGAGAGAACTCCGTGATGTAGCACAGATGAAGCTTGGGCGGGGCCGTCAGTAGGGGTGGGCTCTCCAGGGCTCGGGCAAGGGCTCAGAGTAGAGTGGTCTTCTTGACACCAGCTCGGCTTGAGAGACCAAGGCCAGGACTGGGCGCAGGAAACGTGCCTGAGACCTGTGCCCTCCTGGGCCGACCCCTCCTCACTTGGCCTTTCTGAGTGCTGTTGCGGCACAGGGTGGAGATGGGCCCACCATGAGGTGAGTGGGCCGGGGTGGGGGCCCTCCTGGGCCCCTACTGGCCCCTGTGCTCACTCTATCCCATCCGCCATGTGAGGGGCCGTCATCCAGGCTGGCGTCAGCACCTGGCCCTCCCCTGCTCCGTGCAGTGGCCCTGTGCGCTGTCCCGTCCCCCAGGCCTACTGGATGTGTACGGCTTCGAGTCTTTTCCTGACAACAGCCTAGAGCAGTTGTGCATCAACTACGCCAATGAAAAGCTGCAGCAGCATTTCGTGGGGCACTACCTGAAGGCGCAGCAGGTGAGACCGGCTGGGAGGGCATTGCCTGAGGGCGCAGCAGGTGAGGGCAGCCGGGAGGACATCGGCCCCAACCCTGAGGGGGCTGTGCGATAGCCTGTGTCTGCCTCCTCCCACCTCCCTGCCACCTGCCTCGCCCCCAGGAGGAGTACGCAGTGGAGGGACTGGAGTGGACCTTTGTCAACTACCAGGACAACCAGACCTGCTTGGAGCTCATCGAGGGGTCCCCCATCAGTATCTGCTCCCTCATAAACGAGGTAGGAAGCGGTGTTTGGGCTTTTCTGGGTCCTTGAAGACTGCCCCTGCCATCTCTGTGCCTCTGTTTCCCTCATCTGTCCAAGGGCCTTGCTAATGCCCCATTCCTTCCGTCTCAGTGCCACAGTGGTGCCTGGACAACAGGCCGAGGGTGGGGACTCTAAGGGTTGTGGGGAGACATTCTCTTTTGTGTTTTGTTTTTTTTATTTTGGTGGGGGTGGGGTGGGGGTTTGGGCCCACCTAGTGTTGCTTGGGGGCTACTGGCAGCTCTATACTGGTGGAATTCCCAGCAGTCCTCTGGGGACCATATGGGCATCAAACCAGGCTTGGCCACATGCCAGCGCCTCACCTGGGTGCTATCTCTCCAGCCTGACCTCTTCTGTTACTGCTGTTCAGGGGGACTCTGGGGTGACCAGGAACACAGCAGGCAGTGCTTGTGGGGGACGCTCAGCTCTAGGACTGAGCCCAGAGCCTGGCACATGCCAGGTGTGTGCTGTGCCACCTGAGCCGTGTCCTCGGCCTGCGTCGTGCTGACGCTCCTGGCTGCCTGCCCTCCCGTCCCTGCAGGAATGCCGCCTGAACCGGCCAAGCAGCGCGGCCCAGCTCCAGACGCGCATCGAGAGCGCCTTGGCAGGCAGCCCGTCCCTAGGCCACAACAAGCTGAGCCCGGAGCCCAGCTTCATCGTGGTGCACTACGCAGGGCCTGTGCAGTACCACACAGCTGGCCTGGTGGAGAAAAACAAGGTGAGGGCCGGGCATGGCCTTCGGGTGCAGGTGACCCTGTATCATTGTGTCCCATCCTCTGTCCTGTCTCCTGACATCTCTGTGAATCCAGAGGCCCCAAGTGTTACTCCTTGGGCACGGTCTGCCCAAAACCTCCAGGTCACGGGGTTGCAGGGTCCCATGTTTCGAGGACCCTGTGTGTCCAAGACTCCTGTCTTGGCCCAGTTTTCCCCTGGAAGCCCTTTGGGGGCCAGGCAACCAGGCCTGCAAGCTCAGGAACAGCCCTGGGTACACTGCACCCATGCACACCCCCTGCCCTTCACCTTCCCCACAGGACCCTATCCCCCCCGAGCTGATGGTGCTCCTGCAGCAGTCCCAGGATCCTCTGTTCCAAGTGCTGTTTCCCGCTGACCTGGAAGAGAAGCCCCAGGAGGTGTCCTCTAGCCAGAGCAGGGCGCCTGTGTTAACGGTGGTGTCCAAGTTCAAGGTGGGTCTGGTGGAGCCGGCCCCACGGCTTCATGATGATGGGGCTGCTTCTCAGGACCACTGCTCCTTGCTGGGGAGCGCCGAAGAGTCAAGGGAGCATAGTCCCAGTACCCAGAGAGCTGGGTGGGGGTGGAGATGCTCGTGGAACTGATGTGATGGGAAGCCCTGGGCGGAGCACTTGCCACAGGCGCCCCCATGACCAGCCAGCCCCGCTTCTCAGCTGCCTGCTCAGACTTGGGTCCTCCTCCCATCAGACCTACAGCTGCTCAGCTCCTTCAGCACCCCCGCAGGCACCTGGGAGGACCTGGGCTTTTGGTTGTTTGGGTCCCACCGGCCATGCTCAGGGGTCTTTCCTGGCAGTGCTAGAGTTTCAGCCTGGGTTTCTAGCATACAAAGCTTCGGCCTACTGAACTCGCTCTCTGGCTCCAGGGCCTGGGTCTGCTGAGCATCCCCTGCCCAGCCTCAGCCATCCGTCTCTGGGAAGCCCTTTAGGGCCTAAGTTCCAAGCACCCAGCCGAGAGCCCACAGTGTCATCCCCTTCCGGCATGTAGGACAGACCGACTAGTAACAGCGGCTGCTGGGACGACCTGGGACGGGGCCGAGGTTATTCTCCGAGCACTGCTCTGTGAGATGCGGGGAGATGGAAGCAGGTGGAGGGCCACGGGCCCAGAGGGGTGCAGTTAGGTCAGGGTGCAGTTTGGGCACAGAGCGTGGGGGCAGGCGCCCAGGAGTGCTCCCTACAGCCTGGCCTCAGGCTGCTGAGGTCAAGGAAGCAGTAGGGGACTCAGCCTCTGCTGGTGTCCCAGGCAGCCATAGGCCCTGCCTGCCTGACTACACGCCCTTTCCCTCCTGCAGGCCTCCCTGGAACAGCTGCTGCAGGTCCTGCAAAGCACCACCCCTCACTACATTCGCTGTATCAAGCCCAACAGCCAGGGTCAGGCAGAGACCTTCCTGCCAGAGGAGGTAAGTCAAGCGGGGCCAGAGCTGCTCGCAGGGCAGGCGAGGAGGAAACCACCTGCTCAGAGATGGGATCCAGGGAACGTCACATTTGGGAGAGGACAGCGAGGGGAAAGCAGCCTCCTTTGGATGGAGGCCGAGAGGAAATGGTGGGGACGCGAAGTTACTTACTGCCCATCCCAGAGCCGTGTCAGTGCCGCAAGACAGAAGCCAGACCCGGAAGGAGGCACAGGTGTTGCCTGGTGAGACGGGTGTGGATGGCTCTGGGACAGGGCCTGACATCGCCCAGGCTTGTCTCCCGGCTCTGACAGCAGCTGTGGACAGTGTTGTGTACAGGGCGCAGTGCCCGAGCCAGGAAGAGGAGTGGGTCCAGCACATCTTGCCATGTGCTGAGGCTACCCAGAGAAACGGTTGTCTTTTGATTAGCTAGAGGCACCATGCCCAGTGCTAGAGTGTTTGGGGACCCTGGGGGTGCCCACAGTCAGCTGGTCAGTATGGCCTTGGGGTTGAGCGTCTGTACGACCCTGCGCCATGGGAAAGACCTTGGCTTGGGTTCCAGAAGAGTCTACACCTATGACTCACTCCGCCGCCTTCAAAGTAGGAACTAACGCTCAGGGAACAGAAAGGCTCGGTTGTTTGGGGGCTTTGCATTTTGGTTTTGGGGCCACAAACAGCAGTGCTCAGGATAACTCCTGCCTTTGCACTCCGGAATCACTCCTGGTGATGTTCAGGGGACCATGTGGGATTCTGGGGATCGAACCTGGGTTGACCACATACGAGGGAGATGCCCTCCCCCCTGTGCGGTCACTCGGGCCCACAAAGGCTGGGTTGGCTTCACCTTGAGGCGCTGTGCACTGCAGGCCAGAGCCCATCGGGGAGCCCCTGCCTCTGTGGCACTGGAAGCCTGTGTTTGATAAAGCCCCTAACAAGAGGGGTCCCGAGATTCCCTCGGTTTCTCACCGCCCAGTGTGTGCCAGCCAGGGCCACTGAGGGAGGGGTCGGGACAGCATGCAGCCTGCAGGGGCTCACCCGCCTCCCCACACTTGCAGGTCCTGGGCCAGCTGAAGGCCTGTGGCCTGGTGGAGACCATCCATATCAGCGCTGCCGGCTTCCCCATTCGGTGAGTGGACTGTCACTCACTTCAGCTGCCCAGGGTGGCGCAAGGAACAGGGGACTTGGAGGTTATGGGTCAGCAAGGACGGGCCACATGTCCAGCAGGACAAGCCCGAGGAGCACCCTGTTGGAAGGTGGCTGGCTGCCAGCCCAGCGGAGCCCTGGGTGTGAGGAGACCGCAGCAGAGCAGAGAGGGATGGTCCCTGCTGGCCTCCCACCCCTCTCAACAGGCACAGCGGGCAGCACCCCACTGACTGGTGAGAGGGGCCTTGCCCAGCTCACGGATAAGCCCCCTCATTCGTTGGCCTCCAGGGTCTCACACCGGAACTTTGTGGAGCGATACAAACTGCTGAGAAGACTCCGTCCGCGAAGCCCCCTCAGCCCTCTGAGCCCCTCTGAAGGACTCACAGGTGAGTGCAGCCCGCGGGCCCCTGGTTCAGCCAGCCGTGTCTCCCCGAGGCCAACTCTGGGCGAGCCAGCAGGGTTCCCACCGTGAGTCAAGCACAGCCCTGCGCTTCCGGTTCTTGGTTCAGTGAGACAGACCACAGGAAGACCAATGGGAAAAACAGAAAGGCAGAGCAGAGAACAGGACACTGGGGTGACACCCGGGAGGAGTGAACCAGGTAAGGCTTTCTAGAAGAGGTGTCTGAGGCTGAATGAGATTAGCCAGGTGAAGGACCACAGAGGTGATGGACCAGCAGCCTGCAAGGCAGAGACGCACTGTATACCGGACATGCTGGGCCGGAGTGGTAGTACAATGGGTAGGGCTTCCTGGCTTCTGAGCTAGATGGTGTGGAAGAAAACCTTGCACGCGGCAGACCCAGGTTTGATCCCCAGCATCCCATATGGTCCCCTGAGCATCACCAAGTGTGACCCCAAAAGCCTAAATAAATAAATAAATAAATAAAAAGTAACATAGTAGCTTGCAAGGGTGGAGGACGCTGGGAACGTCACACCCTGGCCAAGGAGTAGAGGGGGATTTAGGGGTAATGCCTCCAGCCTCATGTTTTCTCAAGACCACTGTGGGAGCAGAGAAGTTTAGCGATGTGGGGCCAGCCAGGAAACATCTGGAAGAAGTTGATGAAACTCAACACACACTTGATTGAACTCTCGTCCAAGGGCTAGGAAGATAATACAGAGGGTATGGTGCCTGCCTTGAGTGTAGCTAACCTGGGTTTGATCCTGACACCATATCTAGCCCCTGAGCCCCAACAGGAGTGATCCCAAAGTGCAGAGCCAGGAGTAAGCCCTGAGCACTGCTGGGTGTGGCCCCAAAACAAAAAACAAAGGAACTTGGACTGGCTCGTGGGGAGAGATTGGGGTAAACTGTTCGGTGCTGCCAGGGCTAACCTGAACTCCAGACCCCTGCAGTCATCTGGTGGAAACCTTTGGAAAGCACTGGGCAAGTTTATTTATTTTTGTTTCTTTTTTTGCACCACACTCAGCAATGCTCAGGGGTTATTCCTGGCTCTGCGCTCAGGAATTACTCCTGGCAGTTCTCAGGGGCCTGTATGGGATGCAGGGGATCGAACCCAGGTTGCCACATGCAAAGGCAAGCGCCCTTCCCATTGTACCATCTCTCCGGCCCCAGCTCTGGACCAGTTGAATGTCCGGGTCAGGGTCTGACCTGTGGCTCATGTGGGGGTTCTCGACTCTGGAGGTCAGAGGCGGGGGACTGAGGGAAAAGACAGGAGTCAAGGGTAGGGTGCACATGCTTGCTTGGTAACCCCCTCCCCTCCACCTGACGCAGTTCCGCTGTTCCTCCCCGCTCTTAGCAGTTATATCACTTTGTCATCCTTTCTTCCCACTTCTTTTCTCTTCTCTCTCCATGGTTTGCTCTACTGCTCTGTCTCTTGCCCAAAGCGCCCTTGGGTGCTTTGGCTGCTGGTTCTCGTCTGTGGCGGCACCTTTCACAGCCTCTGTTTCCCAAGAGGCCAGTGGGCAGCTAAAGGTGGCCGGCGCCGTCAGGTAAATGCTCCCTGCCCAGGAGGCGGCCCTGGGGGTGCAGGCCAGGGCCCTGCTGGGTGCCTGTGGAACTGGGAACTGGGACCTCTTCTCCCTATTCCCTCGCAGGGGACGTGGGGGACGTCCAGCTCCCTGCTTGCTGGGCTTCTGTGTGGTTGGGGCCATGGAATCAAATGTTGACTGGGCAGCCTGGGGTCCCAGGCGGGAGGGCAGCCACCTGGCACCCCACCCAGAGAGAGCTACCACAGTGGAGACAGCATGAGGGACTGACTGGTTGCCTCTGGCCTCCCCTGCAGAGAGGGAAGGAGTTAGAAATGGTCAGAGGTGGGACAGCAGGGGAGCGGGCTTTTCCATGTTGGGGTGACCAGACCAGATTCTTAAAGGCACAGAGGGAAGCAGGTGCAACGGGCACTGAAGGGGCCCCTCGTCCCCACCCCCCAGAGCCCTCTCCACAGGTCGAGGACGCCACACTGCAGCCTCTTCTCCGGGACATCCTGTCAGCCCTGCCAGTTCTGACTCAGGACGCAGTGGAGGGCCCCCAAGTCCCCTTGCGCTGTGGCAGGACCAAGGTGTTCATGACCGACTTCCTGGTAAGGCCATGGGGGCAAGGAGCAGGGGTCACGGAGGGCAGGCGGGGCCGGCGGGCCGAGGGGAGACAGTTGCTCAGTGGGTGTCTCTCCGCCTTCCAGCTGGAGCTTCTGGAACAGGGGCGGGCCCGCATGCTGGAGCAGTGCGCCCGTTGCATCCAGGGCAGCTGGAGGCAGTACCGGCACCGGCAGCAGGAGCGGCAGAGGCGGGCAGCCACGCTCATCCAGGCAGGTAGGGACAACAGCCCACGCCCCCTCCCAGACACACACACCAGCTCCACTGCAGTTGCGGCAGCCGCGCAGACCCACCTGTGTCCCAGACGTGGCATGGAGGGCCCGTCCCAACAATTCCCTGGGATTCTCAGGCCCACATGACAGTCAGTGGGTGGCACCTCTGTTGGTGGTGGAGGCTGATGTGTGCCCAACCGCAAGCTACCCATTCCCCCTTTTCCCCGTTGTCACAACTCAAACCATTAACCTGCTTGCCCAGTGTCAGGGCCTATAGGGAGTTTGCAAAGGTCAAAACCAAGAGGAAGAGACACAGGGGCATGCTGGCAGCAGTAGCCGCTGCACGGCCATCTGACTGGGTGGCGGTCGGAGAGTGGGGCACCCAGCTGCAGCGAGAGAAGCTGTTGAAGAAATATTTCTTTCTTTTTTTTTTGCTATTGCATTAGACAGATAAAATAGTAAAATCTAGGGGATCACAGGGTTAAATAAACTTTCCAAAAGATGAAACTGAGTAGAGAGAACACAATAGTAATATTAGATAATCACTAGTCCAGAAAAAATACCACCATCACATGAACAACAGTAATAATAATATAAGGTAAACTCACAAATTTTGAAATGTTACATAAATTCCATGTGAATAAGTCTAAATATCAGAAATAAAACAACAAAAAGAACTCCAGCTCATAGGAAGAAGAAAATTCTTAAAGAAGACTTCTTTTATTCTGTCTCTATGTACTTGTCATTTTTTAAAATTTATTTATTTATTAATTTTTATTAGTGAAACACCATGAGGTACAGTTGTAGACTTACAAATTTTTGTGCTTGGGTTTCGATTATACAATTATCAAATACCCATCCCTCCACCAGTGCCCATTTTCCACCACCATGGATCCCAGTATCCCTTCCACTGCCATCCCCCCCATCCCACCCTTCTCTGTGGCAGGGCATTCCCTTTTGTTCTCTCTCTCCTTTTGGGTGTTGTGGTCTGCAAAAGAGGCATTGAGTGGCAATCATGTTCGGTCCATAGTCTTTCAACATGCATTTCCCATCCTGGGAGGATGGAGGAATATTTCTAAGTCAGGGGAAAACCTCTGTAGGGGTCTGGGGGTTTGGGGGAAGGCCACACCCACTGGTGCTTAACAGGTTAATCCCAGCCCCATGCTTGGGCTCTTGGCAGTACTTGGGGAGACAGGTTTGTCAGAAACAGAACTGGGGATCCCTCACACAAAGCAGGCACTCAGTCTGTTGAGTCTCTCTCCAGTCTGGAGAACCACTTCTAACACTCAAACCTGCACATCTGACGTGCAAATCCAGGCTGGCTGACTTTATAGTTTTAGTTTTCTAGGATGCAAACAGTAGTATTTAATGGAAACACCCTTTTTTGGAAAAAAGAATCCCAAAGTGCTGAAAACAGCGAGAGGAAGAATGTCACACGGCCATCAGCCATCCCTCTGCAGCCTCCCTTCACGGGGATGCAAGGCCAATAGGGACTCTATACAGGGGTCCCAGGAAAATGACCATCTTGAAGATCAGCACCCTTATTTCTGGGGTGCTGCGGTGTGTCCTCCTGGGTGGTCTCAGGGGTGCTTCTCAGCATTTTTGTGCTTATATTGACTTTTTTTTGAGGGGAGGCCGTATTTGGTGATGCTCATGGCTTACTCCTGGCTCTGCACTCAGGGATCACTCCTGGCAGGCTGGGGGGACTATATGGGGTTCCGGGTCAGCTGTGTGTGTAAGCTAAGTACCCTAACTGCTCTACTATTGCTCCAGTCCCGTGTGTTGACTTTTGCATCAATGGCACAAGGAACCCAGCTCTAGGAAAAGTGCCATTTCCAACACAGGGCTGGGTGCAGAGCCAGGCACAGATCAGTTCTCTCTGTGAACACTTTACTCCCTCTCTCTCCTGCTTCTGGGCACACCCCTCAGCCTTTCGTTCCTGGCGAACTCGGACACATATCCAGAGGCTGCACGCGGCCGCCACTGTCATCAAGCGCGCCTGGCGGAGGCAGAGAGTGAGTACGGGACTCAGAGTCACGGTGGGTGGACAGGTGGTGAACCACGTCTGCAGGACCGCCCCATGGCAAGGCTGCTACTGCCACTGCATGACGAGGGGTCGGTGGTTCGTTTGCGCTCGCTGGGTGCGTGCACTGCAGCGTGGCTGTGAAGGGACGGGGAGCTGCAGGCAGGCAGGGAGAGGGCTCAAAGGCCTAGAGCACATGTGTGAACACAGGAGCCCTGGACTCTGCCCTCGGGTTTGGCTCCCAGCACCACTGAATTTCTTGCGAACACCCCCAGAAGAAAAAGGTGCCACAAGCAACACTGGGAATTTACCCAAAATTGTAGTATGCTTTGGGAAGGTCAATTTTATTTGTGGGCCACACGCGGTGGTACTCAGGGGACCATCTGGAGTGCAGGGGATGGAACCCGGGTTGGCGATATGTCCCACTGTACTATCTCTCTTGCCACCAATTTTTTGATGTTAGGTCTTAATGAGCCTATTGAGCATATAGGCGCGGCCCAGGCAGCTTCCTTGGTTTTCATTTTGGTTGTGGTTTTCATTTTGGCAGTTTCCTTGGTTTTCATACCCAGCAGTGCCTATGTTCCCTATGATGCACAGGCTGGGGGGATGTGGATACTCCGGGTTGAGGAGTAAGACTTGGCGATGCTCAGGGGACCTCACCTGGTGCCAGGGACTGAATGAACCAGGGTCAGCGGCATATAAGGCAAATGTCTAAAAGCCCCACACTAACTGATCCCCCTTGCCTTAGTTTCTGTATAAAGTTCTGCCACAGGAAAACAGTCTGGTGGAGGTCATCCAGTCATCTATTCACCACCAGCCGTCCTTTTAGTTCACCTTATTAATATTTATTGTAGCTTTTGCTTCATTCGCCACTAATAGCTCACTGAGCTGGAGAGACAGTATAAGCCCTGAGCTCAGGCAGAGGCCAGCACGTGCTCCCTGGCAGCCCAGGGCTCAAGCAGAGCTGCACTGCATCCTTGGGTGTTGGCATTACAGCATCCATCCGACTTGGTTCACATCTGCCAGGAGTGGCCCTGGGTGCCCTGAGCAACACTCAGAAGCCTCCTCCAAGATGGAACTCATAATAAGCTAGGCAATTTCTTGATTGGTTCTGTTTGTGGTCACTCAGCGATGCTCAGGGCTTACTCCTGGCAGTGCTTGGGGGTCTCTGTGGAGTACAGGGGATCAAATCTGGGTCGGCCATGAGCAAGGGAAGCGCCCTCCCTGCATTGCTCCGCCTCAGGGGTAGTTAAGCTGTAAGTGGCTAAGGTGCTTTTCTTTTAAAGGTCCAGATGGCCTTCCTGGCTTCTGAGCTAGATGGTGTGGAAGAAAAACATGCCCCTCCAGCAGCTACCAGTTCCCAGGACTCCTTCCCGCTGCCCAAGACACACCCCAAGCACTGGAGGGCAATCATTCGCCTCTGGCCCATGGGACTAGTCCTGGTCAATGCCACGGGGGGCGTCCGTGGCTTTCAGAGGGAGCTAGTGGTCTGGGCCTGCCTCCAGCTCCCCCTGCCCGACACCACAAGCTACACCACCCGGAGAGTACAAGAACAGGGCGGCATCATGTCCATCCGCGCACTGCCACAGGTGAGCATTGGGGGGCAGGCAGCGGGCCTGAGGCTGGACAGGAAACCTGTCTGCTCCCATGGCTCAACTGTCCCATCAGCATGGCTTGCATTTCCCCAGGGGCGGTGGAGGGCCGGGCCACCCCCTGCCATGCTCAGGGCCTATTGTGGCCTCCCTTTCACTTTTTAAAAACCATCTCTAAGAGTTCTGGCATGATCTGCGTCTCCTTAAATTAGTCCTAATTCCAAACACTTTGGGCTGTGACCACGGCCCCAATGGAGCACCACGTTTCCCAGCTAAATGAATGCCAGCCTGGTGAGTGAAAGGTCCAGATGTGAGGCTGTGTTTTCACCTGGGTGGTATCCAAGTAGGCTCAACAGCGAGGAGTGAGCGAAAGGCACGAGGACGCGGTTCCCTCGCATGAGGCCGTCCTGCCTGCCCTAAGCTGAATCAATCTCCTGTGACAACACACCCAGGCTGGCAGCTTACAAACAAGAGAGTCATTGTTGGAGCTCCAGGCTCGAACGCTGCAGGAATGCGACAGGTGGCACTCCTGTATGGCGGTATCCGGGAGCATTCCCTCCATGTTTCCTCGTCCCCCCACGGAACCGATACGAAAGTCCGTAAAAAAAAAAACAGAGCTGGCTCGCTCCTGCCGTGCCTGCCACATTCCCCAGCAGGCCTGGGTTATTCCCTGCCATCTCCCACTCCTTGCTGCGGGCCGCGGCTGACCCACTCCCCTCTCCTCCCAGGGCTCCGTCAAGTTCCACTGCCGCCGGTCTCCGCTGCACTACGCTGACATCTGCCCTGGACCTCCGCCCGACAGTGTTACTGGTTTTAATCAGATCCTGCTGGAAAGACAGAGACTGGGCCACGTGTGAGGGCTTCTCACCTTCCACCCTCCCCTGGCTGGGTGATGCTTGGGGCCTTTGTCCTTGAGGCCCCTCCTGCCAGCGGCCTTGCCAAAGACACCAAGCTGCCAGCGACTCCCTGGGCGGCTGAAGCACGGGGAGAGCAGCAGCGCCTGCCTGTGGGGCCACAGCCCGGGGGTGGGGGCTCCAGCCTACACCTTCAGCACTGATGGGTCAGCAAAAAGAACCCAAGGGGCTGGTGCACATCTGTGGTGTGCTGGACGCTCAGGACCATACGGTCCCCTGAGCGCTGCCAAGAGTGACTCACCCCCAACACTAAGCCAGAAGTAGTGAGGTGCCCAGGTGAGGCCCCCAACAATACCTCAGGATGTAACTCTGGACTTCCACATTTTCCTACCTTCAGAGGTGGCACTCAAACAGGACCGAGTTTGTCCATCACCGGTGGGCCTGTCCACCCCGCCAAGAGCACGGGCAAAGTCAGTTCTACTCCACTTTGGGGGCTGGAGGAATGTTGCATCTAGTTCCTTCAAAAGGAACAAAGCCTTACTATTTAATATGTTGTTGATTTATTTAATGTGATTTCAAGCAATTATCAGATCCGAGGCCAAGGATGAGACAGTGCATGATTATCACAGAACCACCACATCCTTATTTTATTTAGTGACACTAAGTTTTAATTCCACCGGAGTTTTTGAAAACACTTGTATCATGTATGTCTACCTTAGCATAAATATCTCAACTATTACCAAAAATAAAACATTTACAAGCAACTGTTCCGTTCGGAAGGTTTTGCTGGCTCTGGTGCCCCACCTCTTGACAACCCGAGCCCAGAGCACTGGGTAAAGCCTGACCTCCCCGGCTCAGCCGAGGTGCGTTCTGGGCCGCCCCAGACTCACCCAGGGCTCCCCTGCGAGCTGATCTCCGCAGAGCAGAAGCAGGTGCGTGAGTGTGTCTGGCCTGTGCCTGCACAAGCAGCTCTCACTCAGCTCTCACTGTCCTCTCCCTGGGCTGGCTCCACGACCCTCAGGCAGCAGTCGGCAAACTCCACAAACAAGGGCTCCTGCATGCAGGCCTTCATAAGCTTTGCCTTGTCGTCCGCCTGGTCCAGGCTCATCAGGAGCTGTCGGAGGTGCGGATTCTGTAGCAAGTTCTTTAAAGCTGCAGACTCCTCTGACAAACCAACAAAAGAGAGACCATCTGAATTATAGGGGCAACAGCACATAGAACGCTGTCAGTGCAATGTAAAAGACAGCAAAGACGTTTGCGCCTCCTTCAACTTCACCTTGTGTGCCGGAAATCTCGCCTACGTAAAGCACGCACTACTTGACCACTGAGCTGGATTCCCAGCCCTACTGATCGATCTTTGCTGCTGGCTTTTATTTATTTTTGTGAGGAAGGGGTTGCTGTGCCACACCCAGTGGTGCTGAGGGGTTGTCCTGGCAGTGTGAACACATGGTGCCAGGGATCAAACCGAGACTTCCCACACACGAAGCATGTGTCAAGTGCCCCCAGCCCTTGCCATTGACCCTTTCACCCTATGGTTTTACCAAGCCAGGAGAGATCAGCACAGTAAAAATACTTCCAATCAATGCTTGATGCCACTTAAGCTATATGGCATTGTATCTTACTTTACTGGCAGACAGAGAAATCAAAGGCATTAAGAAACTGGAGTGTTTTCTTCCTGCGTAGGCCTGAAGGTTCTCAATTGTGAGGACTATTGCTCTAAAGGATGTTTAAGCTGGCACTGGATCCAGTTAGCAGTGACCTGGCGCGAGCATCTGTGTGATGCTTTGCAATTTCTACGCTGTCCACACCCATCCCCAGCTCGGCTCTAACCTCAGTCTAACTAATTGCTACCATGGGGCCAGACAAAGCAGCACCTGTGAAACGGGACTGGCAATAACACCCTTTCCCTGACTAGAGAACTGCAGTAAAGGCTGACTAAGCAAAAATGCTGGGCACTAGCGCCCCATCTGTCTAAAATGCTAACCCTAGATTATCCAGCCTGCAGGAGGGGCTGTGAGGAGACAGCATTGGGGATATGGGATAAACACATCCCCGGGGCTGGAGAGATAGTGCAGCGGGGAGGGCAATTGCCTTGCCTGAGTCTGACCCAGGTTTGATCTCCGGCATCCCATATGGTCCTCAAGCCCACCGCAAGCAATCCCTGAGTGCAGAGGTAGGAATAAGACCTGAGCGCAACTGGGTGTGGCCCCAAAACAAAATTTTTTAACAAAATAAATTCATATCCCTGCCCTAAGGTTGGCATAAGAATGAATTACATAAAAAAAAGCGGGGAGCCGTAAATTAGAAGCTGAAAATGGTCCTAATTCTGAGACAAAAAGGTCAGGAAAAGTTTAGCTGAGGAAAGGTAACTTGAGCCCACCTTGAAAGAGGAGAGTATTTCTAACCCACAAAACAAGTAGGACTCCAGGGCTTGGAGGAAAGCTGGAAGGCTAGGAAGCCTGTGAGTGTGCAGAATCCTGTGGCTGAAGCCAAGAACTCCCGACACCACTAACGGAGAGTCACATTGAAGTATTCAGTGACTTAAAGAAATCGGGCAGGAGAGAGAACCTGCTGAAGCACATTTTTTTGGCTTTGTTTTTTAGGCCATACCCAGTGGTACTCAAGACTTACTCCTGGCTCTGTGCTCTGGGATCACTCCTGCCATGGCTCAGGGGACCATATGGGGTGCCGGACGGAGCCCGGGCCAGCTGCATGCAAGGCAAGCTCCTTGCTATCCTACCTCTCTGGGCCCAAGGGAGGCATATACTTTGCATGCTGAAAGCACTGGTTTGATTCCTGGCACCATATGGCCCCCTGAACACTGAGCAGGAGTATCCTCTGAGCTCCAAAGTGTGGGCTGAAATCTAAAACAAAAACTGGGGGCCAGGAAGTAGCTCAGTGGCCAGGAAGTAGCTCAGACTTTGCACGTACAAGGTCTTGAGTTCAACTGCAAACATCTACCACCCCCCACCCCCAAACAAATAATCTCAATGGATGACAAAATAAACAAGCACAACAGAAACTTACCTAAATTCTTTAAGTTCTGCAAAGAAACTCTGTCCTCTTCTTCATCACTATTGAGAAAATCAGCTATAGCGTCGTCATCATCATCATCTAAGAAACAGCAAACCAACCGCTTACTGATTAGAGAGCGTGCTTAGACCGCTGACTACTACAGTAAAAAGCAAATATGTATGTGAACACGCCAGACAGCAAAAGGGATACACAAACAGGTACAAACAAAACTAAACCAATCTCTTCTTGGAATCTGAGACTATACTAACACTGTGAAGAAAGAGGAGAAAAGTAAAAGACAGAAAAGTGTGACTTTGGGGGCTGGAGCGATAGTACAGCTAGTAGGGCATTTGCCTTGCACACGGTCGACCCAGGTTCGATCCCCGGCATCCCACACGGTCCCCCAAGCAACACCAGGAGTAATTCCTGAGTGCAGAGTCAGGAGTAATCCCTGAGCATCACTAGGTGTGACCCAAAAAGCCCCCCAAAAAGTGGGACTGTGATGGTACAAAGGTATGCAATCTCGTGTGCATGCCTATTACCCCGGCTTTACTGTGGTCTCTGGGCCTAAGACTGACAATCCAGTTACCATCTCTCCTCCCCTGCCCTTGGCCCTAGTCCTGTCATGGGCCAAAAAATAAAAAAACCCACTTCGGAGGGCTAATGCGATAGCACAGCAGGTAGGGCGTTTGCCTTGCAAGTGGCCGACCCAGGTTCGATTCCCAGCATCCCATATGGTCCCCTGAGCACCGCCAGGAGTCATTCCTGAGTGCATGAGCCAGGAGTAAGCTCTGTGCATTGCCGGGTGTGACCCCAAAAGAAAACAAACAAACAAACAAAAAACCCACCACGGGGTCTATAAACCAGTGAAGGCAAATCTCTACTTTCAGCAAGGGCAGAAGCTGCTGACCACTGCATCTGCTGGAACATAAACAGACACTTCTAAAATGAGTGGCCATCCCTCTGTGGTGAGCCCAGCACCTTTGATGGCGCATGGCCTAGCACAGGTGACACCAGAGGGTATTTTAGATTAGTTGGCAGCTGGAGATGGCATACTCCCACAGCACATGAAGAAGCCCCAGCAGCAAGGGAGCGGAGGCCAGAAGCCAGCCCTGACCAGATCAGCCAAGGGAGACTCAAAGCCCTGACCACGAGAAAGCCACAAGCAGGGTCCATCTCTCATCCCCAAACCCCAGTGGTGGCCTCTGCCGCCTCTGCCACCTGCCTCCACGTTCCCCTTCCCCAAGGCTCCCCTCCCTGCTCTCAGCTCACCCACCCAGGGCAGGTCCCCCATTCCTGGGCTCTGGGGCTAGGGGAGCACTGTGCCCCTGAAGCCACCTTCCTCTCACCCAGCTCAGTCCTCGCCTCCTCTCCTTCACATTCAAGCCTCCTGTCCTTTTTTCCTGGCTTCATCCAAAGTCAATCTACCCACCTTCGCTGCCCACGGATTTCATCATCACTGCAGGAACAGCTGATCTTGTTTTCCTCTCCGCAAGACCGGCTTTAGGACTGCACTTCTCTGAAAGAGACACAAACAGCAGAGGCACAACAGCCCCATTTGAAGGACAAGGCTGCAGCTCCTAACCAGTCAGGCCCCAGAGGGGGATAAGAGGCAAGGTGCTACGGAGATAAAAATGAAAGAGCACCAGAGCCAGGGCAATAGTACAGCGGATAAGGCACTTGCCATGTACGTGGCCATCCTGGGTTTGATCCCTGGCACTACAAACGGATCCCTGAGCAGAGAGTCAGGAATAAGCTGTGTGCACCACTGAGTGTGACCCCCAAACAAAAATCAAACCAAAGGCAAAAGGTCTGGGAAAGGGTCTTTGAGGATGCAGAGAAGGGTCTTCTTTAAAGAAAGAATCTGGAAACAAGATTTAAAATTAAAAGCCCAGGGGCTGGAGAAATAGCACAGCGGGTAGGACATTTGCCTTGCATGCGGCGAACCCGGGTTCGATTCCCAGCATCCCATATGGTCCCCTGACCATCGACAGGGGTAATTCCTGAGCGCAGAGCCAGGAGTAACCCCTGTGCATCGCCGGCTGTGACCCAAAAAGCAAAATAAATAAATAAATTAAAAGCCTAAATGCCAGGAAGCAGAGAGATAGTAGAGCAAGTACTGTGTTTTCCTTGTACCCGAACAAACCCAGCTTTATCCCAGGCACCTCATCTAGCTCCTGAGCCTGCCTGGAGTGCTTGAGCCCTCAGCATCACAGGCTACGCCCCCCCCCAAATGAAACAAGAGGCCAAAGGTGCTGCTGCAGAAATAAAGGGATCTGCTTTCAGTATTTGATGACTGTGTCCAAAGGAGCACTTGGGGGCTGGAATGGTAGCACAGCGGGGAGGGCTTTTGCCTTGCACGCAGCAGATCTGGGTTCAATGCCTAGCATCCCATATGGTCCCCTGACCACTGCCAGGAGTAATTTCTGAGTGCAGAGCCAAGAGTAACCCCTGGGCATCGCAAGGTGTGATCCAAAAAGCCAAAAAAAAAAAAAAAAGAAAAAATTAAAAACACTTAAAAAAAAAAAAGGAGCAGCCCTTAATTCCCATCCACCAGTCCGACCAACACTAAGTCAACTATGCCACAGCACAGGTGATCCTTAGCAAGCCAGAATCCTGACGGCTGGAACTGGGGGGAGCTGGAGAAGGCCGTTCCAAGCCTACCCCCCACCCCAGGTTCTCTGGACGCTTTCCCCCACTTTCACTAGCACGCAGCTGTGCCTCTCTCACCTGTGGGCCTCCGCTTTGCAAGGGGAGCGGATCAGCCCGCGTAAACTCCCTTTCTTCCCCAGGGGCGTGTACGCCTGGCTTCGCTAAGCGGATTCCAAACTGCTGAACTCCTTTTAAGGATCTCTGCCGGTATCCATTTGCACATTCAAAAAACGAGAAAAGCTCTGACTCCAGGCAGAGTAACTCCCGTGGCATGACTTCAAACACAGTGAATGTTCTGCTGAACCTCACCCAGCGCAGCGTCTGCCCCCGGGAGGCGGCGGCGTCGGAAGGCGAAGATGCCCCAGCTACCGAGGGCGCCTTTACGCGATGCGGGCAGGCGGCGGGGAGAAGGCAAGACAAGGGGGAAGGGGGCTGGAGCCATAGCACAGCGGGCAGGGCGTTTGCCTTGCACGTGGCCGACCCCGGTTCGGTTCCCAGCATCCCATATGATCCCCCGAGCACCGCCAGGAGTAATTCCTGAGTGCAGAGCCAGGAGTAACCCCTGTGCATCGCCGGGTGTGACCCAAAAAGGAAAAAAAAAAGGGGGGGATCGGAGGGGGGGGAGGCTCGAAAGCCAGAGCCCCGCAGGCGCCAAGACGGGGGTCTTACCTTTGTGCTTCCCGAAGCAGGCCACCGAGCAGCTGAAAGCAAAGCACAGGCCGCGTGAGTGCCCGGGGCGCGCGGACCCGCCCCGCCGCCCGCCCTCCCCCGGCCCGCGGCCTCCAGCACTCACTAGGGCAGGCGACAGTGTGGGCAGCGGTACTTGGGCTTCTCCAGGCAGACCACGCAGACGGCGCCGCTGCTCCGGAGGGACGCCATGGCCCCTCGCCCCGCGGCCACCCCGCAGATGCCCCGCAGCCCCGTGCGCACGCCGCACACCGCACGCCGCATGCGCACGCGCACTTCCGCTGCCCGGACCCGGAACGGCGCAGAGCAGCTCCGCGCTCCCCGCTCAGGCCTGCAGGCCCGACGAGCAGACGGCCGATGTCCTCGATGGGCACGCCCCTAGCACTTGCTCCGTATCCCACTTGCAGTTCCTGAGTGAGAGCTTACGACTCGGGACAAGACATCGCCGCTCCCCAGGCCTGCTGCCCCGTGTATTCAAAAGAATATGTGGAACTCATCTTGCAGCTGGGACTTGCCAAACCTTTGCAAGAGAATTGTGTTCTCTCGGTCCCGCGCGAAGAAGTTCTTTCTTCTAGCCAATGAGCAGTTCAGATACTGGCTTTGCAGAAAGGACTAGATCAGATCACACACAGGGGACTTGTTCTTCACAGCTTCTACCATGATATTGGGGGTGGAGGGTTCGGGACCACCTAGAGGTGCTCAGGGCTTACTTCTGGCTCTGCGCTCTGAGATCACACCTGGCGTTGCCCTGGGAGCCAGATGAGGTACAGGGAGTCAAACCGGAGTCAGCTGTGTGCAAGACAAGTACCTTAATCCCGGTCCCCGTGCCTCCGGCCCCAGCCTCAGCCTTGTCTCTCCAAAGGGGAAAGAAAGATGACACCGGAGTGTTATGAAGTCTCTGCATTTTGGGAGTTTTGGATTAGAGTTAGACAGCTGAAGGGAAGCCTCAGACATAGCGCCCCTCCCCTCCCCCCAACTGATACTTTCAGGATCCCGGGATTGTACCTCCTTCAGTTTTCACCCTCGACTCCTCACTCAGGGTCATCCTGGTCCTTGTCCTGGTGAAATCACAGGAGAACAGCTTGGTTAGCTCTCGCGGAAGGCAGTGATCCAGACCTTGTGAGGTCAGATAGCTGCACCATGATGGACTTCCAGCGCCCCCTCCTGCCTGGGAACAGAAAAAGTGGTATTTATTGGACACCCTGCTCCTCTACCCATCCTTGAACTTCATCCAGCCTAACCACGGGCAGTCCCAAGATCCTTCCCCTCTGTTGTTTTTGTTTTTATTTTTTGGCTTTTTAAGTCACACCCGGCAATGCTCAGGGCTATTCCCGATTCCTCACTCAGGAATTACTCCTGATGGTGCCCAGGGATGGCAAGGATTAAATTCGGGTCAACTGTGTGCAAGGCACATGCCCTGCCTACTGTACTTCTGCTCCAGCTCCGTTTCCCCCTCTCTGAACAGTCCATCGGCCCCCAGGATCTCACTTCCATAAAAGATCTCACCAACTGTCACCATCTCGTGGGGATGAATCTGCTACAACCAAGACAGCATGGTCTTGGCTCTCTCTCCAGACTAGCTGTGTGCTAGACACTCAGTCAGGCTCTCTGAGCTCATACCCCTGCCTGCCTTTCTGCACTGTGGGGAGATGACAGGAGATAAGGTGTAAAACAGGTTTGTTGTCCAAGGAGCCCTAAAGGGTCATTTATATGATGTCTGGTATCCGTAAATCTCCCAGAGCACCAGCTCCCACCCCACCAGCACAATCCAGGGCTCTGAACCTGTAGCTCTGGTTCCTGCAAACTAGTTCTGCCCTCGGGTTCTGGGAATGCCCTCAGGAGCTTTGCCAGGCTGTGCCAAGGATACTACCTATAGCTCTGGCTGCCTACCTGACCCTACCCCTGCTTCCAGCTACCAAGCAGTGACCAGCCAGAATGTGAGGTGCCGCCACACTCACCCAGGGATTCACAATATGCAGCAACTCCCTAATTGTTAGGACCCTGCTGATTTGAAATAGAAGAGACCCAGAAGGCTCCAGATCACCTGGGAAGGTCCAAACATGTAAATGACTTGTCCAGGATATACTGGACTTCCACCTACATCCAGGCTGGAGAGGGAGAGAGTTTAACGGGCTGGAGCACGTGCTTAGTTAGCAGGAGGCCCTTGTTTGATCCCCAGTTCCTCTCAGTCCTCCTAGGAAGCCTGAGCACCTGAGCCAGGGGTATCCCTCTAGCACCCAGGGTACTATTCTAACCCTCTTTAACCCTAAAAAAGAAAGGAATTCACCCACTTTTCCTTTTACCACTCCTAGCGGTGCTCAGGGCTTACTGCTGGCTCTGCAATCAGGGACCACTCCAGGCAGGGCTCTGGGGACCATCTGTGGTGCTGGGAATGAATGGGGATGAATCTGCCACAACCACTGCCAGATGGACCACAGGCAAGTGTGTACTACCACCCTGGCCCAGGAATTCAGCCACTTTGGACATCACCACTGCCTAGCACAGGCTGTTCCTCTGAGTCCTGTTCAGAGACAGAGGCAAGGAAAAGTCTCCATGATTATCAGGGTTTCAACCCTATCCCATCCACATCCAGACCACCCTGAATCCAGACCCAGAAAGGATGGTTCCAGCAAGACACTCCCTGTCAGTGTCACTGGCATATATTTCATACAGTAAAGGTACCTTGCTCTACTCTAGGTGACAGCAACCCCCACCCCAGCTTCCATGGACAGCCACAACTCTCCAGATCATTGGGGGCAGGTAGCTGGTGGGGGCGCACCAGGAAAAGAACGGTGAGGCCCTCCTCTGCGGGCAGGGTTACCTCCGAAAAACCTTCAACTAGCCAGCCTCAGAGCACCTGACCCTCCAGGGCCCCTCTGCTAGCTCATCCCAGCAGCTCATTGGGGCGGACTACGACTATGACCTGACGCGAAAGAAGCGAGGTCACCCAGGAGATACTGTGGAGGGACATTTCTGAGATGCGAAGACTGCCGGGCCTGGCTCTCATCACCGCCAGAGGGCGCTCCAGGCTGAGATTGGTCCCTATAGCTGGCGCTCAAGCGGAATTACAACACTCAGCGCCCACACCGGCCCAGGAGACCAGGCTGTCTCATGTGGGCAGGTAAAAATAAATCCCAGGCTGGAGAGATCGCTCAAAGGGCTGGGTGCATGCACTGCATGCAGGAGACCTGCGTTTGATTCGCAGAACTGCATGGCTCCTCAGCCCTTGCCCACCTCCGGTGCCACCTTCCTACCTAGATGCTGACTGGGTGGGAACAGCAGCCAAGCCTGTCCTATGGAGGGGAAAACAAAATTAGCTGTTCCTGTAACAGTGATGAAGCCAGTGGGAAGCGAAGTGGGTGGAATGACTTCGAGAGAAACCAGGAAAGGGTGGCAGGAGGGTTGAGTGTGAAGGAGAGGAGGCAAGGGCTGAGCTGGGAATGAAGAAGCTGGCTTCACCTGCCTCAAGTGATGGGGGAGAAGGCAGTCGGGAGAGAGCAATGAGAGTTGGGAATGATCACTGTGGATTAAAACTGTGTACTAAAAGTGGGTGAAGGAACAAGCATGATAACCTCTCAGCACCTGTACTGCAAACCATAACACCCAAAATGGGAGGGGGTGGGAGAGAGAGAGAGAGAGAGAGAGAGAGAGAGAGAGAGAGAGAGAGAGAGAGAGAGAGAGAGAGAGAGACTGAAGATGGGGGTGGTGACTGGAGAGAAACTGGGCACACTGGTAGAGGGATGGGTGTTGGGACATTGTATGACTGAAACCCAACCATAAACAGCTTTGTCACTGTGTACCTCATGGTGATTCAATAAAAATAAATAAATTTTGAAAAGAAGCTGGCTCGGGGGTGGTGTTTCCTTAGCTTGGAGACCCAGGCGTGGGAGGCATGCCCTGGGCTGGGTATGCTGAGAGCGAAGAGGGCGGGAGCCTTTGGGAGGAGGCACCTGGAGACAGTGGTAGTGATGGGAAGGGCACTTGCTGGAGTTTAAGGGTGAGGGGTTTGTCAACTGCAGCAGCTTAGGGGTGGTGAGAATTGGTAATGCTCAACACTGGCCCAGATCATCTGACCTTCCTAGCAGCTCTTCTCTACCTGTATCAGTGAGCTGAGGTCATTTAACAGTGGGAAAGGGGCCCGGAGCGGTAGTTCAGTGGGTAGGATGTTTGCCTTGCATGCGGCTGCCAGGGTTTGATCTCTGGCATCCCATATGGTTCCCTGAGCACTTCCAGGAGTAATTCCTGAGCGCAGAGTCAGGACCTGAGCATCACTGGGTGAGACCCAAAAAGCAAATAAATAAATAAATAAGTATAGGAAGGGGGCTTTCCGTTCTGCCCATTTCTTAGACTTGGGTGTTGCTTGGCCCCGGGCTCTGACATCTATAGGCTGAGGTTGGAGTTAGGCTGCAGTTTTTTATTTGAGAAATACAGTGCATGCAGAAACTTCTGTGGCTCAGTGGCAGACTGCATGTCTTGCAGTCACCAGCTCTGCAAACAAAGAAAAAGAGGGGCCAGAGAGATACTGAGTGAATGCTTTGAACAAAGGAGGACCCAGCACTGCACATCAATCCCTAGTAGTATTGCATAAGATCCCTTGAGCACTGCCAGGAATGAGTTCTGAGCACAGAGCCAGGAGTAGCTTTTGAGTAGTACCAGGGCACCCCCCCAAAAAAATGAATAAAAAAGAAAAGAAGAAATGTTTATAAACAGTTAATCACTATACAGTACTATAGATATTAATCCAACAGAAGATTTGATTATTTTTTGTTTGTTTTGTGGTGCTGGAGGTTAAAATCAGGTTCATTCATACATACAAAACATGCTCTACCACTGATACACATCCACAGCCAAGAAAATATCATTTTGGTGTTTTTTTTAGGGTGGATATGGTCTGGAGCGATAGCACAGCGGTAGGGCATTTGCCTTGCTCGCGGCCGGCCTGGCTGAGCCAAGTTCGATTCCTCCGTCCCTCACGGAGAGCGCGGCAAGCTACTGAGAGTATCTCGACCGCACAGCAAAGCCTGGAAAGCTACTCATGACGTATTTGACATGCCAAACACAGTAACAACAAGTCTCATGGTGGAGACGCTATTGGGCCCACTCGAGCAAATCAATGAACAACCGGAGGACAGGACAGGACAGGGTGAATATACCTGGCGGTGCTCAGGGCTTACTCCTAGCTCTGTGCTCAGGCATCATTCCTGCCAAGGTTCAGGAGACCATATAGGTTGGCCGTATGTTAGGCGAGCACCCTACCCACTGTTCTATCTCTCCAGCCCCAGAACTGATTACTCTTTACAGTATTATCTACCCTTTTGAGCAGGAGGAGGGAGAGACTTTGGTACTCAAAAGTGGCACCTGGTGATCCTCCAAGACAACATGCCAAACACAGTAACTGAACTGGACTTGGCCACCTGCAGGCAAACACCATACATTTTGCACTGTCTCTCTGCTCCCTATAGCATTATATACATTCTTTTAGCATTCAGACTTTTCAGTTATACTGTCCCCAATACAAAAGTCCAGAGAAATTTTCTTTCTATAAAGAAAAAAATACAGCATACCAACAATCAAATACTCTTTGTCTCCATGTATTTATAGTGGCTGAATACAATGAAATATTTGTCTTCATCTGCAGTGACATAATGAGATAATAATTAGAAGAATTTATAAGCAGGGCCTGTAACCTCATTTAGAATGGAAATTGCTTTGTGTTAATGTGGAATGTTAGATGAGAAATGGGTTTAACTATTGAGGTGCAGGGCTTCCCTCTGCAATGCAGACAGGAGAGCATAGAGGTGTTTGTTGTTGCTGATTTTTTATCCCATTACCTCAACCAGCCATGCTCAAGGCCATTGCAGTGGTACTGGGGGACCATGTGGCACCAGGAATTGATTTTTTTTTTTGCCTTTTGGGTCACACCTGGCAATGCTCAGGGGTTACTCCTGGCTCTGCACTCAAGAATCACTCCTGGTTGTGCTCAGGGGACCATATGGGATGCTGGAAATCAAACCCGGTTGGCCGCATGCAAGGCAAATGCCCTCTCTGCTATGCTACCGCTCCAGCCCCGTGGCACCAGGACTTGAACCCAGGCCCTCACCCTTGCAAGGCAAGTACTCTGACACTGAGCCATATCCCTGAGTGTGAAATATTTCAAGAAAGTCAAACATTTCAAATGAATAAATAACTTTTTTGTTCTGGGGCCACACCCAGCTGTGCTCTGGGCTTATTCCTGGCTCTGAGCTCACTCCGGGTGAGACTCGAGGTACCCTATGGGGTGCCAGGGACAGAATCCAGATTAGTTGTGTGCAAAACAAGTGCCTTATCAGCCGTACCCTCTCTCTGCTCCGGATGTAAATAAATAAATATTAAAAGGCCATAGTCATCTGGGAAACTATTGAGTCATTTACATTGGAAGCACTGCTCACCCATCTCTTTCCACTGACTTGCCGTGAAAAGGTGACGTCTGTAAAGCCATCTTAAGGAACAGAGCTGGGGGCGCCAGGGAGCTAGTTAGGCAGTTAGAGCACAACCTTGGTATTCCTGAACTCTGTGGGGTGCAGCCTCCAGGGCCCCCACACACAGTGTCACCAGGTGTGGTCCTGGGGTCACCAAGCACTACAGGGGCAGTACTGGGGGTCTCTAGCACATTGAGCAGCACCTCTCCCTCAGCTCCCAGCACTGCACTGTTGGCCTGGTGCCTGAGGATCCCCAAGTGAGACCCTTGAGCCCCTGGAGTACCACTTGGAAGTTCCTTCCTCAAATAAATAAACAAAGGAGTTGGGGATCCATTGCATAGGAGCTGTATTACCTACCTTCTGGAATGGGGCCAGAGACCTTTGAGCTGAGCCAAAAGCGATTGTTTTAAGAAATCATCAAGCAATTGTCTGAGAAATTATCTGGATCCAAGAACCGATAACTGGGGATTTTTAGTAGGTACTCTTTAATTGTTATTATTTTTGACCACGCCCGGCTGTTCTCAGGGCTTACTCCTGGTTCTGAACTTGGGGATCACTCCTGGCCAGGTTCAGGGGATCATAATTGGTACTGGGGGTCAAATCTGGGTCAGTTGTGTGCAAGGCAAATGCTTTACCTGCTCTATTATCTTTCCAGACCCTCAAAACTTGGGATTTTTAGCTGAGGGTTAGAATCGATTTATTTTTTATTCTTTCTTAAAAAAAAAAAAAAGAAAAACAACTAGTTAAACATAGTCAAAAGCAGCTGAAACAGTATGAATGACCTTTTTGGCTACTTTATTTTCTACTTTCTTCTCATAAGACCCCTGACTCTTAGGACAGGGCACATTTTAAGTTTTCTGTGTATTCCAAATTACAATTCTTTTATGCCCAGTAAATGTGCTTTCCCATTTTAATTGCCTTCTAAACTATTAAGGTTAGCAAAGTTAACTTAGATGCATTATATGCTATTGTGTGTATGTGCATGTTTGTGCATGTATGTGTGTATGTGTGTGTGTGCATGTGTGTGTGTTTGCACATGTTCACATGCATGCGTGCTCTCAGTTTACCCTTGGTTCTGTGCTCAGGGATCACTCCTGGCAGTGCTTTGGTAACCGTATGTAGTGCCAGGGATTGAAATAGGGCTAGCCCTGTGAAAGGCTAGAACTTAACCCCAAACATCTGTATAGTGCCTGTTTTTATCTTAATTTTATTATTATTACTTTGTTTTGTTTTGGGCTCATGCCTGACAATGTTCAGGGCTTACTCCTGGATCTGCACTCAGGAATTACTCCTGATGGTGCTCAGGGGTTCTGGGATGGAGCCCGGGTTGGCCACATGCAAGGTAAGCACCAATCTAGCCAGTCTGCTGTGGTTTTTTATCTTTTTTTTTTTCTTTTTGGGTCACACCCGGCGATGCACAGGCGACAATCCTGGCTCTGCACTCAGGAATTACCCCTGCGGTACTCAGGGGACCATATGGGAGGCTGGGAATCAAACCCAGGATGGCCATGTGCAAGGCAAAAGCCCTACCCGCTGTGCTATCACTCCATCCCCTGGTTTTTATCTTTAAAAGCAGTCTATAAAATCATAGAGTTCTCACTTTGTGTGAGATCCTGGGTTACATATACCCAGCACCACACACACACACACACACACACACACACACACACACACACACAGAGATAGAGAGACAGAGAGATAAATTGAGTCTCTTCTTGCTCAGTGCACAGCCCTGACAGATGTCATCCTCTAGCTATGGCCAGGCTAGCCCAGCCCACTTGCCCACCTGCAGGCATCCTCTGGAAGAACCTGGTAATACCTGAAGCATGGTGGGCCCAGGCCCGAATACAGTCTCAGGAGCAAAAGAGAGGGTGACTCCAGCACCTGCATTCCCTTTCCCAGGAGAACACAGGCGTGTGGAGAGGGGCGTGCCTGGAGCCCCACACAAGGAAGGTTATTTCCAGCTGACATGAGTAATTCAAGTTTTCACAGTAATGTATGCATCAGATGTGGGTGAGTGCTCAAGGTGGCAGATTCCTTGTGGAAAGAAAATTTGGCATTCAGCTGCTGCCAGACATTTGTGTGTATTTTTGGTTCTTTGGGGGTTACCTCTAAAGCATTGCTCAGGGACCAAAGCAGCCATTCCTGGAGAAACCTGGCCAAGTAAGCCTGACGGTCCAGTGCCTGGGTCGGGTGATGCATTGCTGCTCTAGCCCAGGGATGTTGGGGGTCACCAGGGTCACCAAAAAGATACTTGGAAGCTACCTGGCCATACCAGATGGTGCTCAGGGGACCGTGTGTGGTGGTGCCAGAGATTTAACCATGATTCGCCACAAGAAAGGCAAATGCCTTACCCCTGTGCCCTCTCTCTGGCCTTCTTTCCTGCCTACCTGACCTCCTACGGGAAAATGAGCATTTTCACTCAGGCCTCTTTTTTTTTTTTTTTTTTTTTTTTTTTTTAGTGAAACACCATGAGGTACAGTTGTAGACTTACAAATTTTTGTGCTTGGGTTTCAGTCACACAATGATCGAGTATCCATCCCTCCATCAGTGCCCATTCTCCACCACCACAGATCCCAGTATCCCTCCCACTCCCCATCCCTCCCATCCCACCCTGCCTCTGTGGCAGGGCATTCCCTTTTGTTCTCTCTCTCCTTTTGGCACCCAGGTCTCTTGTCTGGCTTTTTTTCACTGCTTTCCTTGGACCTTCTGACATTGCTCTGAAGGAGTAAGGTTTTCACTGGCTGATTTTTGTTTGGTTTTAGTCTGAGGCTCTATTATCTGGCTGTGCTCAGGGATTCTTCTGGCTGTGTGCTCAAGGATCACTCCTGGTGGGATTCAGGAGACTGGGCTCCGGAAATTCAAACTGGGCCAACTGTGTATATAAGGCAAGGGCCTTAACCACTGTACTGTCTCTTTGGCCCCTCACAGGCTGCTTTTTAGGTAAATATGAAGTGGGATCCATCATCTCACATCATATCTCAGCAGAACTCATTTCCTATATCCAAGTCCTGTGCCTCAGTCTCCCCAAGATTTCAGGCCTCTGATGGGAAACCACACAGCTGAATGAAGTAGAGGAGGGCCAGGAAGTGGCCGGGAAAAACTAAGCCTCCCTCTGAAACTCAAACCTCTGAAAGCAATGTGGACCAGAACCTTGTCCCCCCTCCACTGTCTCCTGGATGGGCACTGTCCCTGCCACATCTTTTTTGAAAGATGCAGAAACCTGCCCAATAGACTCAGGAAGATGAGAACCAAAGGATGGAGGATTCCATTAGTAAGTCCCATTAAGTTTAGACCCTTACCTGCTGCATCTTAAATCTCCTTACCCACCCTACAGGGAGCTGGCCCCTTCACAATGACCCAATGTCTGAGTTATGCAACTTCTCTGCAAATGGTTTGAAAACAATGATGACGCCCTAGCGTCTATCCCAGTAACACGAAAACATGAAGTAGGTCACTAGGTTCATCAGAGAGCCATTTATAAATAGACAATTTACAAAGAGCTACTTACAGGATCTAGAAACAGCCCAAGTGTCCCACAACAGATGAGTGGATAAAGAAATTGTGCTATAGGGCGAGAGACAGCACCAGGGTGAAGGCACTTGCCTTACATTCTGCTGACCCTGGTTCAAATCCCCAGCACCATCAATGGTCCCCCTGCACACCAGCAGGGGTCTCTCCTGAGGACCGAGCCAGTAATAGCCCCTGAGCACCACTGGGTGTGGCTGAAAACCTAAAATAAATAAAAAGAAAAGAAATTGTGGTATAAATATACAATGGAATGCTATTCTGTTTTAAGAAAAGATAAAATCTTGCCTTTTGCTACAACTTGGATGCAACAAGAGGGGCTCATGTCAAGTGAAATAAATCAGAGGGAGAAGAACAGATGCCAGATGATCTCACTCATATGGTGTATAGAGAAACAAAGCAAGAGAGTTGACAATGGTGAATAAAAACAAACTCTTGTGGGACAAAAACAAACTCCTGGACTCTGACAATAAAACTGAGGTTATCACACCGGGTGGGTGGTGAGCAGGGAAGGAAGGAGCAGGGAGGAATGGGTTGGACTAGAGCTAGCACGAGGGACAGCGTTCAGCACATTGGCAGTGACGGAGGTGTAGTAGCTTTGTACACAAAAAGCATAAATATTAGCCGTTGTAAACCATGTGATCTCAATAATACAAATAAACATAACAGTGAGGAATCAGAGCAATAGTACAGCAGGCAGGGCACTTGCCTTGCACACTGCCAACTTGGGTTCGATGTCTGGCATCTCATAGGGTCCTCTGAGCCTGCTGGACGTGATCCTTGAGCACAGAGTCAGGAGTAAGTTCTGAGCACTGCTGGGTGTGGCCAAAAAATTAAAAATTAAAATCTGCTGAATCTTTCACAATAGGGAACACCCGATCTCCTGTGTTTGCCGGGATGTTGGAGCGGGAGGTTGTGGACCAGCCAGGGGAGGTGGGAGACAGCCTCCAGAGCAGAGGGACAGCGAGCTTTGAATCTGGGGGTTTTGTTGTTTCTGTCTGTTTGGCCACACCCAGCAGTGCTCATGGAGCCACACCTGGCCTGGTTCAATGCTGAGGGGCTAGGCCTGGTGGACTATATACGGTGCTGGGTTTCATCCAATGCCACGATCACAGCTGCTTCCTGTTGGGAGCCTGTGCTAATCAAATATTAAGAAAGTTCTTGTCCTGGGGATGTGTTGTCTGAAGGCTAGTTTATAGAAACCATTGTCTTGGAGTTACACAATCTAAGGGCTGACTTTCTTATTTTTCTAGCAGGCTCTTTCCTCGTTCTGGTGGCAGAACATGTCGCTAAGGTGTATCAATACATAACCAAGGAAAATATCATTGAAACTATGTAACTATAGAAAACATTATTGACGTCTAGAAACCTAGTATATTCTAAACTTGCTTATCCTGAACATGCCTGAATAGTTTTCCAGTGTATGCTTCCTTCTTCTAGAGACCTAAAAGAGTCTGTTGCTTGTTCAATAAAGAAGTTGCATGAGCATTGCTTGTCAGCTCTCCTTATCCTGTTGCCCTTCTCCCTGCGCCTTGGGGACCCTGTTCGACTTAGCCACGTGGGACATGGCAGCTCCCTAGATAGGCACCTCAACCTTTATACTATCTGACCCAATTCTGGATATATTTGCAGGAGATTTCCAGGTATTATCTAACTCCCTTAATCTCCATACTACTGGGTGTGGCCAAAAAATAATAAAATCCTTCAGCATAGAGGATACCCAATTTCCTGCATCTGCCAGATGTCAGAGGGGGAACTGTGGAAGACCCACAAAAGTTGGGTGGGGGCATCCAGAATAGAAGGACAAGAATCTTTGGTTCTGGGGGTTCTGTTGTTGCTGTCTGTTTGGCCACAATGGGCAGTGTGCACAGGGCCATGCATGGCCTGACTGTCAGGCCTACTCGATCTGGAGGCAGGTGGGAAGCACGGACCAAGTTCCCAGAAAATGAGTGAGCTCCGAGCCTCAAATCAGCACAAGAGGAGTAGTTGGTGCAGAAGTAGATGTGCACAGATGCCTGCGGGCTCCAGGCTGAGGCTCAGACTTCAAGTCCTGGCCACCCTTTCATCTTAACTGGGGCCAGCACTATTAAACTGCCCACCAGTGTTGGGCAGTTAAGGCCTCTCTTAGTGACACCCAGCAGTAAAATGCCTGGGTGCCACCACAGTCACACCTGGAGGTACTCAGACCACCAAGGTGATATTTGGCAGTGCTGGGCACAATGTGTGGAGGAAGAAACTCAGGACATCACACATGCTAGGCATGTGTTCTACCCTAGTCCCCATCTACTCTATTTTTTTTAGGGTGTGGGGTGGCCACACTCAGTGATGCTCAGGGGTTACTCCTGGCTCTGCACTCAAGAATCACGACTGGCAGCACCGGCAGGACCATAAAGGATGCTGAGAACTGAATTCAGGTCTGCTGTGTGTCAGGCAAATGTCCTACCTGCTGTACTATCACTCCAGCCCCTTCTCCATCTGCTCTTTTTCATTTATTTGTATAACTGAACCACACCCAGTGGTGCTTGGAGGATACTCCTGGATCATTGCTCAGAGATTGTTCCCCTTAGTACTCAGGAGGACCATTTGGTGCTCTCCAGTCCTCCAAGCCATCTCTCTGCCCCCATCCCCTGTCCATTGAGCCATGTGGCCCCTGAACATACGCTGGCCCTCCCTGGGCCTTCTCGGGACACTGCAGACCTCTGAGAGATTCCAGTTTAAATCCAGGGAAACATACAAGCATACAAGCCTCCTATGGGTTACTAGGCCTATGGATGTGGCCTGGAGTTTGCGACTTGGGAACAGCTGCCGGCGGGGGAGGTAGTTTGTGCTTGGGCTGGAGGACTCACGACGTTTCAGCACTGGGGCCTGGACAGCGCCAGAGTGGCAGCTGGCTGAGCCCTAGTCAACTGTCCTTGTTTCACCAGTGTGGGCAAGATTTCAGGCAGCCAGGAGCCTAGGGGTGCTGTTGTGATCCTATCCCTGATCGGTATCTGGGGCTTCCCAAAGAAGGGGAGGCACTCAGAGATTGCAGATGCTCAAACTGGGAAGACAAGAGAGATTCCATCATGGCTAGGGCTGGACTGAGGCTCAGAGCACCGGCAAAGGAGAAGCTTTGAGGCGCTGGAGATGTGGCCTGTGCTTGCATACGTGAGACCTAGGTCCCATTCCTGACACCGGGAAGAAACCAAAAGGAGGGATTTTGCCTAAAGCTGATCCTGATCCCTCCAACCTGACTGCTCGAGACTAGTCATGATGTGCCCCTCTGTCCTCAGCTCTGAGCAGCTCTGGGCTCCCAGACCCGGAGCCTCCTAGGATGGGTCCTGTCAGCTCTGGACTTAGTTGTATCCCCACGGCCTGAGTGTAGGGCACACTCGGCATTTCATTGATCTTCTCTCCCCATCCGCAAAGAGGCCCCAGAACCTGCCTCATGTTGCTCACACAGTAACAAGCAGCTCCACCATCGTTTGGCTGACAAGGAAAGGTGATGAGCCTTGCTTCTCCTTCCTGGAGAAGTTTACCCAGCCAGAAGGTCAGGGTCTGAGAGCATGTTCATACAGCAGCCTGGCTGGCAGAACTGGGACCAGTCAAAACCTGTCTGAGTAGTGCCCAGACTAGCAGAGTCAGACTGATGCGAAATGCCTCTGAGGGTCGCTGATAGTCAGGATGTCCCATGGCAGGAAGGGGTTCATGCCAGACCCTCCCGCTTCTCCACTGGTGTCATGTTATTGTTAGGTCTGGGAGGGGCAGAGGGTCACTGTAAGTCACACTTTGTGACTGGACAGCCAAGGCTGGGTAGGCACTGAGGCACTGGGCTGTGCTGGTGCCCACACTGGACCTTCCAGGCCCTGCCATTCTCCAGGACCCTCCTCAGCATCAGTTGGGGTTCAGGACAGAAGACATGTGAAATACCCCACTGAGCAACTAACGGGTTCCCTAGGGTTTTTACTGAGAGGACACCAGGCAAAAACTGAATCTGTGTCCAGCTCTTTCTCTGTCTATCCCTGTTTCTCTTGTGTATCTGTCTCTCTATCTCTTTTTCTTCTTCTTTTCTTTTTTTTTTTTTTGAGGGGAGACAGGTGGTCACATGCCTGGCAGTGCTTAGGATTTCGTCCTGGTTCTGATCTTAAGGATCACTCCTGGCTGGGCTCAGGAGACCAGATGTGGTATCTGGGATAGAATGTGGATCAGCTGTGTGCAAGCAAGTCTCTCTCCTGCTCCTCTCTTTCTCTTTCTCTTTCTCTTTCTCTTTCTCTTTCTCGTTCTCGTTCTCTTTCTCTTTCTCTTTCTCTCTCTCTCTTTTCAGGAAAGTCAACTTTCTACTGGGGGAATGAACCCAGAGCCTCACAAATGCGAGACCAGTGCTATACCACTAAGCTATAGCTCAGTTGGTTGTCACTGAGGGTTCAATTCTTCCGTCCCTCTCGGAGAGCCCAGCAAGCTACTGAGAGTATTGAAGGAGGTGTTAGGCCATACCTGGCAGTACTCAGGGGTTATTTCTGACCACAGGGGATCACTTCTGGAGGTGCTCAGTGGATAGGATATGGTCCTGCGGATCAAACCGAGGTCAGATGCATGCAAGGCAAGCAAGCGCCTTACCTGCTGCACTCTCTGCCCCCCCTGGCCAGCTCGTGTTAAGAGGAAGGGGTCAGTTCATCTGAAATGCAAAAAAGAAGCCAGCTCCAGTGCTCATATTCTTCTTGTGATGGCAGGATGTCCCATGGCAGGAAGGGGTTCATGCCAGGCCAAGAGCAGGTGGCAGACAGCTTCAGAACTGCTGAACTACCTAAACAAGCATCTGTTGTAGTTTAGTCTGGTTATGTTTGGGTCCTTCCTTGCTGGGCTCAGGAGCTACTCCTATATTGATGCTTGGGAAGCTGTTCCTAGCCATACTTGGAACTTTGTGGTGCCTGGACTGAACCCAACATCCCATATACAAAGCATATACACTAGCATCTCCCTGGTCCAGAATAAGGATTCTTTATTGGGAGGTGGGGGATGAGGGTGGGGCCTAACACCCAGCTATGTGCAGAAACTATTTCTGACTCGTGCTCAGGGGTGAACCCTGGCAGAACAGGGGGACCATATGTGATACAGGGGGTTGAACCCGAGTTGGCTGACAGTGCATTGTAGCACTGTTCTCCCATTGTTCATCGATTTGCTCGAGCTGGCACCAGTGACATCTCCATTGTGAGACTTGTTGTTACTGTTTTTGGCATATTGAATACACCACAGGCAGCTTGCCAGGCTCTGCTGTGCAGGCGGGATACTTTTGGTAGCTTGCCGGGCTCTCCAAGAGGGACGGAAGAATCAAACCTAGGTTGGCTGTGTGCAAGGCAAATGCCCTATCTGCTATGCTATCGCTCCAGCCAAGAAACAAGAAAAGATAAATAAATAAACTACTCAGTTAACATACTCTGGTGAGATTTGACCAAAGAGACGATTAGACCGTGTATTACTTCAGTTACCTCAGTAAAGGCTCTATAATGCAGAATCTACTCCAAGTATTCTGTCCACTAATGTGTAGGCATTAATGAAGCTGCAAAATATGACTAAAACCCGAAATACATCATTTAAATACAATTGCATGTCTAGTTAAGGACAGAAAAGCATCTAAACTGAGCAAATTACTGAGGCATGCACTGTCTCTAGGTACATTTTCTGGCAGTATCTGTCCTGTTGTAGACAAAACTGCCCTTTTTGAATATACTAACTTACTCAATTAGCTGAGAGCTATACTTATTTCATTACATTACACAGAATTCTCCCACACCATTTGTTTTTCCTATGCAGGAATGTCATATATTGGGATTGTTCTAATTTCTAATAGCTACTTTTGAACAAGAATTAGCACAGTAGAAGATGCTGGAAAAAAAATAGGCCAAATCTGACAGAATAAAGATTTAAAAAATTGATTATTGGTTCATATGAATCAAATTACTTGGCTTGATCCCATGTTAGGTCCTATGTTAAGGACCCCAATGGTAACAGATTAATCGCAATTAATCTAGCAATTACAGGGATCCCAAGAAGCAAAGCAGATGTTGGCAAACCTAGTAGGCATACAGGTTGATGGAGGGGCAGAAAGGATATGAATTACCAAAGCCCTAAGGAAAGCCCCAAGACCAACTTCTGTTCAGCCCCCTGCAACAATCCCCTGGGATCCCTGCCCTCCACTTTACCAGCCAAGGAGCTGATGCCTATGAAGATCCTTAGTCAAAGCTAAGTATTACTGAAGGGATCCAAAGGGATAGCACAGTGACTTTGAGCATTTGCACAGCAAGCAGTCACAAGTCCAAATCCCTGGCATCCCTCATACGCCAAGCATGATTTTGGCAGCCCTGCTGTCTGTGTCCTTGAGATCACAATGATTTTTGGTTGTACCATCTAAGCACCATATATGGTGTCAGCACCATGAAATAGGTATGATCCCAGCAAATAAACTAAAAGGTTTATTTTATGAAACGAAAAAGATGTCTGAGAGCCAGAGCAAGAACAACTGGTGGTGTGCACTGTGTGAGCACCACAGCATAACCTGTTCAGAGTGGGTGTGTCAGGGGCTGGCTCCAGGGTAATTGTCACTGCAGGATGAAGCCTGTGGTTCTCATCTTCTACCAACTCTGAGGGGGAATGGAGGTGCAGTGAGGCTGTTGGAGGGAGGAGGCAGAGCGGTCTGGTTACAGCAAAGGAATCTGGGCTGCTTTTAGGAACCACGTAAACAGCCCTTGGTAGAGTTCAGATTACATGTGTGGCTCCCCTGCAGCGAGGCTTTGGTTGGGGGTGGGGTCCTCCCATCTGAGTCAGGGTCTGCACCGGATGAGGGCTGGAAGAGGGGTGTTAGTTTGGGGGCCACACCCAGCTGTGCTCAGGGCTTTAACTCCAGCTTCCTCCTGGCTGTGCTCAGGAATCACTCCTGGCAGGGTGAGGAGGGGGGGGGGGGGGGGGGGCGTGGCATATGGGATGCCGAGGTACGAGCGCGAGTAGGCTGCTTGCGTTGCACGCAAGATCCCTGGCATAGGGATCTTGGCCCGGGAAAGGAGGTCTTGGGGTGAGCAGCCCTGGCTCTGGGTAGAGAAGCGCAGGCAGCCTGAGAGTCAGCCCAGGGCGCTCCACTCTGCCTACCTACAAGGACCCCGCAGCCAGACGGGTCACACTCCTTCTGTAGGGCTCTTGGATGGCGACCACATACAGGCGTCCCCGTGGGGCAGGTCCCGAGTCCCGCCTCGCTCAGCTTGATTTCTCTTACCAGGACGCCCCGCGCACTTCTGAGAGTGCTATACTGGCCCACGGCCCTCAGGCTGCTGCGCTCAGCTCCGGGGTCGTCTCCCCTGCTTCGGGGAAGGGTGTGTGGATGCTTTGGCTGCCAGTCATTTGGCGGCTGGTCCCACCCGCCCTCCCCTCACCTTTACCTTGGCGCCCAGCTACCTTTTTCCTTCAGGCCCCTACGTGTCCATATCCTCATTCTTTCCTGCCCGGTGTCAGAGCAGCAGTGCAGGGGGTCAGAGGGGCAGGGAGGTACCAGGCAGCAGGTGCTGGCGGCAAGCCAGTCTCTAAGACAGTGCTCCCTCACATTTCCGCCCACTTTTCCTACAACCCTTAGCTCTGGGCTTCTGCCTCCAGTCACACTCCTGTGGATTTTTGCTTGTTTGAGGTTCACCCCAGGGTGCGCAGGGCTTACTTCAGAGGGTGGTTAGGAGACCATACGTGGTGCCTGGGATCCGACTTTGGTCTGCAGCTTGCAATGCAAATGCTGTACTATCCCTGCAGGCCCACCTCCTTGTTGCTCCTAATACACAATCACAGGGACAGGGAACATTCATTCTCCTGATCTGTCTTCAGCTGGAAAGGAAGAAGCATTCTAGTAAAATAAATAAATAAATAAAAAGCTGGGGAAAAAAATAACCAAATCTCAACAAGGAAAAGCATGTTACTAAATGCAGTATCATTTGAGAGGACAAGCTGTCATCAAAAATAATTCTCTGGAAAGGAAATTAAAAATGCAGAGCAGATGCCAGAACAGTGAGTTTGCAGATTTAAAGGAGTACAATTCCTAGTTGTGTGTACAAACTCAGAATCTCAAAGAGCAGGTTAGGGGCATGCCCGTCCCAGCTCCCACCCTGCTCCCACTGCCATGTGCAGAGCCCTGAGCACCGCCTGGCTGTGTGGGTCTTCAGGCCCGTGTCACCCTGGCTGCCCCCGGGGGATGAGGCCTGCCTGAGCCCTGGGTTCCTCTCAGCATCCCTCAGCATCCCAGGACAAGTGCCAGGGCTGCCAAGTGAGGGCAGCTTGGAGAAGGGGTTTCCTCCACACAGTTCAGCTCTTTGAGGCCAAGGGAAACATTCTTTTGGGATTTTGTTTTGTTTTGTTGGGAAAGGAAGGTTGAGTCACATCCCCTAGTGCTCAGGGTCTTTACCACCTGGGTAAGGGATTAAGATTGACCCAGAGCAAGGCCAGGCCTTAGCCACTGTACTGAAGCTGGCAGGTAGATGGGGACCAGGAATAAGGGTAGTGAGGGGGGAAGGGGGACGAGGAGGGGAATCCAGTTCAAACCATCATTGCTGGCCCCCTTTTGTTGACATACTGAGACCTGATAAGACTCTAAGTGGCACCAGTGTTGGCTCACGATACACCTGGGACTCCTCTGTTCCCCCTCCCAGAAGCTCCATCAGAAGCAAAGTGTCATGATAAAGACATGAAGGTGGGCCACCAAGTTTCCAGTCCTTGACAGTACGAGAGCAAGGAACTCTTATCTAGGTGGGAAGCTCCACATGGGGGCAGCTTTGGAGAAAACCCATGAGATCAACTTTGCAAAGGCAAACAGAGCACTGCCTCACTGTGAGGGCTGGCTGCATCTCGGGCATCTCCTCTGAGATGTGTACTCTCAGCTCTCTCTTTCCTTCCTCTCTCTCTCTTTTCTTCCTCATTATCTCCAACTAAAACTCTTATTTCACTGTTGTCTCCTTCTGAAACTCTTCTCTACAAGGAAAAAACAATGAACCTGAATAACCTGGGTGAAATTTAGGGCTTTCTTTTCCTGCAAAGAGCAATTCTTTGCTCCAGCCTGAGTCCATGACTCCCAAGAAATCAGTAGCAGGGATCATTTTCCAGGCCACGCAGAGCAAGTGGATTTCAGGGGCAACAAGAAGGGGCAACAGCTGCCTTGCACAGCTGTGAGACAGAAGGTCTGGACCATACGGGGACTCATCACAGACTTTCATCTAGATTTCTCCAGTCACTTCCTGGGTGACTCAGGTTACTCAGAAAGGGAAGTGGTAGCTTCCCTTCTTGAGTCTACTGCCTCTCTCTTCTCCCCACTTCACATAAGTCAACAGCAACATTACCAGCTCTCTGCCTCCCCCAAAAGGACACATCCTTGGGGTCAGGAAGATGGCTCAAAGGGCTGAAGCACGTGCATATGGGAGTGTTGATGCTAACCCAAGACATTAGGATGAGACTCTGGACGCTGCCCTGCAATCAGGAAGCAGAGCCAAGGCCCCACTTCACGCTAAGTGGGCAAGCTAAACACTTGTGAGTCCAATTACCTGGAGAAGTACAGCATGCTCTTGTACACCCGCTTAGTCATACATTATCTTGGCAGTACAAGGCAGCAGTTTCCCCCTCTCTTACACATCCTTAATCTGGATTGGCTTTCAAGTATCAGTATGAGCCTTCTCTTTGCCCTATGTGTAACCAACCACAAGAATGTGGGGGACGTGATCTGTGGAGCCTACGTGCTCAGTTCCATATCTTCCTCTGACGTTTTTAATCATGACAACATAGCTTTGACAAGACAATGTATACCCTGATGTTCTTTTGACAAATGCTCATCCTATAACTGTTTGTACTCTCGCTAGTGAGTCTTTCACTGTGATGAAGTCATTAGGATGTAACTAATAAAAAATAGAATAAAAGGAGGCCTCTGGCAGTCGCTCTTTGCCTCAAGCCAGAATGAGCCTTGGCCCTCCAGGGTCTTTACATTCCTCTCGTGTGTCTTGTCTCTGTGCTTCCAATCAATTGATTGATCACTTCATGCGACATGGGAGATTCAGATTAAATTCTCAGCACCCCACAATACCAGGAATGAAACCCCTTTCCCCCAAGCAACTTGCAGAGTAATCCTTGAGTAGTCCTTTTTGGTGTGGTCAAAAAGTAAATTTTAAAAAAAAAATAGACAGGAAATATTCTTTAGAACTAGATTTCTCTGGTCCTCTATCCAGAGGGTCTTCATTTGTATCATCAGGCAGCCAAACTGAGTTTTGGAGTAACAGGGTGTGGGGGATGGAATTCAGGGCCTCAGACATGCAAGACACATGTCCTGCCACTCAAGTCACGTCCTGGACCCCCCAAACTGAGTAAATACATTTTTACAGTATCTGTCTACAAAGTGTGGGAGTTCTTTAACTGGGATGTCTGTGTCATAGCACTGGTTTGTATTATCAATGTCAGAGTCTTGCTCTTAGAATCTTACCTTCCCGGTGACATAGTCCCATTTATACATGAAAAATGAAGGCTCAGAGAGGCTGACTGACTTGCCTGAAGTCCCCCAGCTGACAAGGGCACAGCTGCATCTTGGCTCTGACCCCTCTGGTGCTTTGGTCTCTCCCCACTGTTCTTCCTGCCTCCGAAGGCCAGACCATCTGAAATACTTCCAGTGTGCACCCTCTCCACATTCTTTCCGGGTTAACCAGGAATAACCATAGCTAATAATTTTCTCCTGAAACTTAAAAGGGATAAGAATAAAAGTATGTTTAGAACAATTAGAACCTTAGGCTGGAGAGACAGTACAGTTGGTAGGGCATTTGCTTTTCATGTGAGTGACCCGGGTTCGATTTCCAGCACCACATATTGTCTACTGAACACTGCCAGGAGTGATCCCCAGCTCAGAGCCAAGATTAAGCCCTGAGCACCGCTGGGTGGGGCTCAAAACCAAACCAAAATAAAAACAACAACAATAAATAAAACCAAACAATTAGATTATGCTTAAGTGGTGGAATCAGTTTTGCTGAAGTGTTTGGAGCGGGGACTGGGATGTGGCTCAGTAGTAGAGCAGAATCCTCACTCGTGTGAGGCCCTGGGTACAATGCCTGACAAAATAAAAAACCAAACAGATAAAAGTTAAATAAAGCTTGAGCTGGAAGGTTATATTTTTTCCCCAGGAAGGTCATATTGTGCTTCTTTGCAAAGGTTCAGTTCTACACTCAGCAAAAACAATGGAGGTTAATTTTAAAAGAATCTTAAGCTACATGTTCATACTTTGAGAAATACCTGCACTTGGCTTGTTTATTTGTTTTGGGGGTTTTGGGTGTGTTCTGGTGGTGTTCTACTGCTATTTCCATCTCTGTGCTGGAAATCACTCTCCGTGGGGCTCAGAGAACCATTTGGTGCTGGGGAATGGAACCAGGCCTCATGCATGCAGGGCACATGTTTTACCTTTGAGCCACACCCCTATGGTCTTGATCTTCCAAAGGATGTTATCTTGCAGTACGCAGGCCAGTTTCTATAAACCTCAAAGGAAGATTTCTGATTAGTGGGTTTCATCATTTCCTCAATTCCTCCTTTAAAAAAAAAAACCACAAAGTTACTCATTACTGTTGTCTACAAGCTTTTTTTCTTCTGCATCTAGCTGGAAAGACAAGGCAAGAAATAAAACCCACACTGAAAACATTTTGTTAAGTCAGAATTTGCTTGCTTAACTCATCTTCTCACACCTCACAACCTGAGGAGTTTTCTGTTAAGTTCATTTCCCCTCCCCCCCCCCCACACCATGCTTTAGAGACTACTCCAGGCTCAATGCCCAGAACTCTGGCATGCAAAATACTTTGCACTCAAACATGTTGCACTATCTCTCTCTAGCCCCTTAAATCCACCTCTTTTATGTTTATTTTTGGACTATGCTCAGCTGTGTTCAGGTTTTACTCCTGGCTTTATGCTCAGGGATCACTGCTGATGGGCTAAGGGGACCATATGCCTTGCTGGGGAGAGAACCCAGGTCAGCCACATGCAGGGCAAACATGCTACCTCCTGTACTATTTCTCTGACCCTTCTGTCCCAGTCTTTTTTTTTCATAGGGTCTACTCTCAACTGTTGGAGTCCACCAGGGTCACCCTGGTAAGTCTAGAGGGGATCATGTGGTGCTGGGATTATACATGCTGGACATGTGCTCTACAAATTGAGCCAATTATCTGGTCCTGTTGGGTTTTGTTCTTGAGTTTAAATTGAGACACCATATTTGTAAAACTGTCAATGATGGAGGGCTTTTCTCTGTGTTTGTGCGTGTGTTTCGTGTGTGTATGTGTGTGTGTGTGTGTGTGCACGCATACGCACACGTGGGCACATGTGTATTTTTGGGTCATACCCAAAAATGATGCTCAGGCAGGAGTTACTCCTGGCTCTACACTCAGGAATTACTTCTGGTGGTGATCATGGGACCATATGGGATGCCGGGGAATTGAACCTGGGTCAGCCGTATGCAAGGCAAACGCCCTCCCCACTGTGCTATGGCTCTGGCCCAATGATGGAGTTTTATGCGCCCAACCCTGATGCCACAATCACCAGCAGAATGTCCCCTTCCCTCCACAATATTCCAAAACTCTCTTCCATCCATGTCACCTCCAAGTTTTTTAAATCACATGTGAGTATATAATCTTGTCAAAAGCTTTCTCTAAACAGCTGCTCTTTCCCTTTGGATGCTATTTGTCCTTTCCATGATCGACAAGATGTGACATGTCAACCCTCAGAGATGCTTTTATTTATTTATTAATTTTAGTGGTGGTGAGGGGCACCACCCAGTGCATTGCATATGCAAGGCAAGAGCTCTGCCAATGAACTGCATTCCCTAGTATCATATGTATGTATGTAATTTGGCTTTGATGCCATTGCTGGGTGTGCTCAGGGCTACTCCTGGCTCATGCTTGAGGGTCATTCCTGGTAGTGCTCTGGGGCCCATGCAGTATTGAGAAGGTCAAACTCAGGCCTCCTGCATGCAAATCCTGTGCTCTAACCTATTGAACCCTCTATCTGGCCCACATTTATTAACTTTTCACCCCCTCCTCCCTCATCATTAATGATGCTGCTGTTGAATCACCAGGACTTAACACACATTTGGCTATAGTTTTTGCACAATTAGCTGTGGCATTCATCGGTGCTCAGATGCTTGGGGAGGGGGGGGCAGAGGTGTCTCCCAGGATGTGCTTAGGGGGCCTAGGGGTCTCCCTTGCAGTGATTTTCATCCAACTGATCAGAGGTTCAATGCAAGAGGGGTAAGATGCAGTCTGCTTGGATCCTGCAGTTTGAGAGGGTTCCTGGGCCACCCCCGTGGTGCCCCCGAAGCTCTCCAGATCAACCCCTGCCATGCTTGGAGACCGTGTGATGCCACAACAAAGATCAGTCTCAGGCACTCTCTGTTTTGCGACCTGGCAAAACAGAAGAAGGTTAAAGATATAGGACCAGGATTGCTCCGTCAGACTCCTGGAACACCCTTCCAGGGTAGCTCAGCTACCCCTGCTCTCCAACCTTCCCTCTTCCTCATCCCTGACCTCAAACCCCATTGCGATCATCTGAGCACCCCCGCCCCATGTCGCACACAGGAAGCCCCAGGGTCTAGAGGCCCAGGCGCAGGAACTGAGTCCCAGCCTCCTTCATGCTTCCCCAGGGAAAGCTGGCAGTGGGCAGTAGGGACGCAGCAAGGCGCTGTCCCGCCTTCTAGTGCTGAAGTGCCCTACCGACTCTGCCCTCTGTGGGGATCGGTGATCCTCAATGCAGCCTTCACTCAGAATTCGACCCAGATCCCAGGACTATTCCCAATAGTTAAGTTCAAGAAACTGAACCCATCCAGGTCTCACCCACCATCTCAGAGTCCTGCTGGTTTGAACCAGAAACAAGTGGGAGGTTCTGGCCAGGACCTGCCAGGGATCCCCTTAGCATCAAAGTCCAAAATCCAGTCTCTGTCCTGGTTCTGGCAGGCTCTATGGCACTGCACACTCAGACCTGTCGTGTGTACCACGTGGAGAGACCAAGTTTGGGCACCAACCCCCCAGGCTGTGCAGTCAGGGGGAGAAAATCTCCGGAATTTCTTCCATGGTCACTCTGTCACCAGTCTGCTTTCCTTCCGTTCTGGATACCTCCCCACTCTACAATTCCCAATATACTTGCAACGCGCGGGGTGCCAGCTCTTCCCGGTGTAGAGAACTGCCTCTCGAGGTCCACCTTTTTGCCCCTGAGGATGTAGAGAAAAGAGATGGGCTAGTGAACTGAAAGTGATGGCAATGATGGTGACGCGGGGAAACAGGGAGGAAGCCAGGTGGCGCTCCTCCGAGCAAGGACTAGTTAGGAGATGTTGGCGGAGAAGGCGGCGCTCCACCAAGCCTTGGAGCTTCGTGCGTGCCGCAGCTCAGCCTCCCAGGAACAAGGCTCAGCGCTATCAGGAGCCTCTTTCCCATCATCAGCGGGGGCGCGGGAGGGAGAGTGGGCCCGGGGAGGCAGAAGCGTGAGCGGGTACCGTAGAGCAAGCGCTACTGTCGGAGCGTGGGATAGAGCAGGGGCGCTAGAGGGAGGGGGCGCCCAGGCACCCCGTGAGCTTGGCGAGAGCCATTTTTTTTTTTTTTGGTTTGTTTTTGGGCCACACCTAGCGATGCTCAAGGATTATTCCTGGCGCTGCACTTATGAATTACTCCTGGCGCTGCTCTGGGGATCATAGAGGGTGCCAGGGATCCAAGCCAGATTGACTGCATGCAGGGCAACCTCCCTATCCCCTGTGCTGCCTTGCTCCCATCCCCTTCTTCTGGAAATGTAGAGAGACTTTTGAGGGCAGGGACAACAGCATCACTGGCACCCCTTCACCCCCTCATGCCCGTGAGCTTCCAGAAACCAAGTTTTATTTCCTGCGACACTGGGAAGGAAGCCCCCACCCCAGACTCTGCAGGGGCTGATTCTCTGTGCGTCATGGCACAAATTAAGGAGCAAGCTCTGGGAGCAACCGGGTCCAGCCAGAAGATGGCAAGTCCCTCCTTCCCTGCATGGGCTGAAAAGGCAGGGCCTCTTTTTCAAAAATTGTTGTGAGGGTTCGGAGAGGTAGTACAGCAAGAAGAGCACTTGCATTGCACATGGCCCAACCAGTACAATCCCCAGTATCAAATAAGATGTGCAGAGCTCCGCTGGAAGGGATCCCTGAGCACGGAGCCAGGAGTAAGCTCTGAGCACAATTGTTGTGACTCCCAAATCAAAACAAAAGAAATTCAATTCTTAAGAGGTCTGGTCCACATACTTCTCGTGCAGGAGCCCTGGGTTTTATCCCCATGGACACCTCCAGGCGTGAACTCACCAGCTCCAAGCGGGGTATGGTACCTGAGCATCACCAGGTATGCCGCCCCCTTCCCCCAAAAAAACACAATAATTTCAAGACAACAGCAGTGGAATATCAGACCAAAGGCTGCCCCTATCCCTCTAAGCCAGTAGATCCCATAGATTTCGTGTCTTTCTTTTCCTTCCCCTTGCTGTGCTCAGCCTGGACCCACTCTTGGTGCCACCTGTCAGCAGTGCGGTCCTGGTGCTCAGCCTGTGATGCAGCGCTGCTGGCCTGGGTAGAACCAGGAACTGCGGGATCACCAGGCCATCAGGATCACACACTGGTTCTGAGAGGAGGGCATGCAGGGACAGGGATGGAACCTGGGGCCTTGTGCAGACCAGGCATACTTGCATGCCTTTTCAGCCAGCTACCCAGGCCTGCAACTATGCTTTGGAGTTAACTCTGAGCTTACTTACTGTGGCAGCCCTACTGCACCCCCTCCTTGCTTGGTCATCATAATAAATAGGGCAGAGACTAGAGAGATATAGTACAGTGGGGTAGGGTGCTTGCCTTTCAGGCAGTCGACCCAGGTTTGATCCCTGGTACTGCACACAGTCCTCTAGCACTGCCCGGAGTGATCCCTGAGCACAGTCAGGAGTAAGTCTTAAGTACTGCCAAGTGTGACCCAAACCCCACCCCCACAAAAAATTAAGTAAAGGCAAAGTGGTGTCACCAGCCACCTGTGTCCATCTGCTGCTGCCCTTTTCAGAAGTGAACTGTCCATGCAACTTTATTTTTGGTTTTCGGGTCACACCAGACAGTACTCAGGGATTACTCCTGGCTCTGCACTCAGGGATTAGTTCTGGTGGGTTTGGAGGGGCCATATGGGGTGCTGGAGACCAAACCCAGTTGCTCGCATGCAAGGCAAATGTCCTACATGCTGTACTATTGCTCTGGCCCCCGTGCCACTTTTATTTTAGAACAATTCTCTAAGCAGCAAAAGACTCCAGAATGCTCACAATGAAAGATCTTATAACACAATTGGCAAGGAAGTTAGCTCAATTTGTGACATACAATTTCTTAAAATAGCCAGAATTAACCAGAACAATAAGTCTTCAGGAGTTCCAACTAATTTTAGAATACCCACATTATTATCCGCATATATGTTAAGAAGTTGGCCATTCCTTATGTGACAATATTTCTGATGAAGCCTTTAAACATACAAAATAGGCCTGACTCATATGACTTGTCATCTTATAAAGGGAGAAAGCAATTATTTTAGGATATCTTAGTTCACTGTTTATATTTACTTTCTCTTTTACTAACCAAGATTTTATTGTTTAAAGTTTTTCACTTCTGTGGGGGCTGGAGTGATAGCACAGTGGGTAGGGTGTTTGCCTTGCACGCGACCTGACCTGGGTTCAATTCCCAGCGTTCCATATGGTCCCCTGAGCACCGCCAGGAGTAATTCCTGAGTGCATGAACCAGGAGTAACCCCTGTGCATCACTGGGTGTGATCCAAAAAGCAAAATATAAAATAAAATAAAATAAAGTTTTTCACTTCTGAGGTTGAAGCAATAATACAGTGAGTATGGCATTTGCTTTTCATGCACTCAACCTGGGTTCAATCCACAGTACCCCATAGGGTTCCCTGTGCCCACTAGGAGTGATCCCTGAGCTCAGAGCCAGGAGTTAGTCCTGAGCACCTCCAAGTATGGCCAAGAAAACAAACATAAAAAGTTTTTATTTCTGGGTGGGGCTATAACTGCCTTGCACGCGACTGACCTGGGTTCATTTCCCAGCACCCCATATGGTTTCCAGAGCCTGCCACAAGTGATCCCTGAGTGCAGAGTCTTGAGTGTGGACCCAAAACAGACACACAAAAATTATTATTTTTTAATTTTTGACAAGTTTTTTTCTCACAGTTATTAAAAGGTTTTGACATTTCTAATGATTCAGGGAATCATACTCAATTATCCATTGAATCACAGAGCAAAAATTTCAAAACCGAAAATAAAACTGAAAACTTAAAGTTTCAAAACCGAAATTAAGTGTAATTAATTTCCCCCCCAATGCTGGGGCCTTACATCTGCAAGATAGATGCTCTAGCACTAAGTCACATCCCCAGCAAGACTAAGTGTACTTAAAGACCTGATGATAAAACGAACATCAAATATAAAGTTATTTAATAACACATCATTATGAGGCAGAATAATCAAACAATTTGCAGTCTAAAACCCTCATCACGGGGGCTGGAGCAATAGCACAGCGGGTAGAGTGTTTGCCTTACACATGGCCAACCCAGGTTTGATTCCCAGCATCCCATATGGTCCCCTGAGCACCGCCAGGGATAATTCCTGAGCGCAGAGCAAGGAGTAACCCCTGTGCATCGCTGGGTATGACCCAAAAAGCAAAATAAATTAAAAAATAAAAAATAAAACCCTCATCACTATTAAATACTTTTTGTATTTTTAGCAAAGGAAAGTTAAAATCTGATTTTACTCAGCTACTACTTTATGATATTGAAACTTAATTTTACAGGTTAGAGCAATAATATAGCATGTAGGATGGTTTGCCTAGCATGCAGTTGACCAGGGTTTGATCCCCAGTACCCCATATGGTTCCTGGAATCTACCAGGATTGTTCTCTGGGCACAGAGCTGGGAGTAAGCCCTGAGCACTGCCTGGCATGCCCCCTCCCCAAAAAAACAATAAAACCAAAAGACTCCTCAATCTTAATTTTAAGATTTTTTTTTCTTTTTGGGTCACCTGACAATGCACAGGGGTTACTCCTGGCTTTGCACTCAGGAATTACTCCTGGTGGTACTCAGGGGACCATATGTGATTCTGGGAATCGAACCTGGGTTGGGTGCGTGCAAGGCAAATGCCCCACCCGCTGTGCTATTGCTCCAGACCAATTTTAAGATTCTTATAGGACCAAAAGAAATAGTACATCAGGTAGAGTGCTTGCTCTGCACAGTCAGCCAGGGTTCATTCTCCAGTACCATATCTTGTTAAGCCCTGCCAAGAGTGATCTCTGAACTCAGAGCCAAGAGTAAGCCCTGGGCAGTGCAGGGTGTAACCCAAAGCCCTCCAAAACAAAACAAAAATAAATAATTAAAATGTTCATGATCTGCAGGGGCATTGGCAAGAAAGAGCTTTCTTGGCAATCAACCTACAGGTTAGAAGATGGCAGAGTCATGTCCTCAATGGGGTCAGAGAATACAGGGTTAAGATGCTGCCTTGCAAACAGCTGCCCCCAGCTGGATTCCTGACATGATGTTGATCCCAAGCACTCCCAAGAGTGGACCCTTTTGGGCATGACCCAAAACCACCCATCTACCTTTGAAAGCAACCATCTTGTCTGCAAGCGCATAAGCAGGGTTTCTTTCTTTCTTTCTTTCTTTCTTTCTTTCTTTCTTTCTTTCTTTCTTTCTTTCTAGGGAAAGGACGGGAAGAAAGAGGTGGGCAGTAGATCAGTGGACACCAGAATGATAATGATCCTAGGCTGGCCCCTGAAACACACTCCATTTTATCTGCAAACCCAGACAAAGAGAGGTTAAGCTTTGAGGGATAGATGACCTGTCCTTTCATCCTTAGGCCTGGGGCAGGGACAGTTGTCCTAGTCTAATATTGATCTTTGAGTCAGTTTCTCCTCCTGAGGGAAGATGTTCCCTCTAGTGTTATTTACACTGGGGAGGGTGGGAGCCGCAGAATGGCCGTTGTGATGGCTAAGCAGTAACATCAACTCCTGTTTGCACTGGAATGAGGACTGGAATGTGGAGGCTTGAAGAACAGGACCACATTTATATTGTGTGCTATTTTATTTTGTTTGTGGAATTGGCAGGGTGAGGGGAGTGGTGGGAGGCAGGCCACACCCATGTGTGCTCAGGGGCCATCTGTGGTGCTGGAATCAAACCTGGGGTGTCTGTGTGCAAGCAAACACTTAATCTGCTATACTATCTTTCTAGCCCTGTGTTTGCATCTAGATAAAGACTGGAGGTGGCAGGGTAGAAAAACAAGATAGATGATTTAAAGCAGGCTGGGTGGCTAGTCTCTTTAATTTTTTTCTTATATCAAGGTCCAGAAGAACAGTTCAAAGGGCTTCAGCATATGCCAAGCAGGCAGGAAGCCTGGAGTTAGATCCCTCACACAGCATGGCCTCTACTCCTGCACAGCTGGGTGTAGCCCTGGTGGTCCTGAGCAACCCTGCATTGCTGGGCTGAGCATGGAAAGGCTCAGCCCCAACAGTCAGCGCCAATGAGCCAATTAGATCTATGAATGGCCCCCAAACCCTCTAACAATTTCTTGGGAAATCCCCCTAACTGAATGTCAAATTGCAAGATGGTTATTGTGATGGGAGACATTATTGGTGATTTGGTAATTCCCACTGCTCCTCCCCCACCATTCCCCCACACTTCAGAGCTGAATTCAAAATTATAAACAGGAGATGGAGGTGAACCGATAGTACAGTCAGTAGGGAGTTTGCATGTGGTTGACCTGGGTTCGATCCCTGGCATTCCACATGGTCCGCCCCCCTCTCCCTCCCGCCCCAGCACTGCCAGGAGTAATTTCTGAATGCAGAGTCATGACTTAACTCCTGAGTATCGTTGGATGTGACCCCCCCCCAAAAAAAAAACAATAAAACAAAACCAGGAGGCTGAAGAAACAGCTCAATGAACTGAGTGCATGCATGTGGGAGGCCTGGGTTTGAGCCCTGGTAATATATGCTTTTGTAGCCCCCCCCAAAGTACCTCAAAATTAAAAAAAATTAAATTAACCAGCAAGCTTTTCTGTACAGGGACAGTTTCCTTAGTGTGTCCTTCTGTTATGGGTGGGAGAAGTGGGTCTCCCAAAGAATAGGTCTCCTAGGTAGCTTGTGAAATGTAGGTCGCCTGATTCTTGGCTGTCTGGCCAAATGTTGTAGGTAACGGATGAAATGAGGACCGGGGGCAACAGCGGGGGGCGGAGAGAGACAGAGACAGAGAGAGACATAGAGAGAAAGAGAGAGAGAGAGGGGAGAGAGAGACAGAGACAGAGAGACATAGAGAGAGAAAGAGAGAAAGTAAGAGAGAGGAGAGGGGGGGGGGAGAGAGAGAGAAGAGAGAGAGAGAGAGAGAGAGAGAGAGAGAGAGAGAGAGAGAGAGAGAGAGAGAACTACTGCTTTTCTGTGACTGGGCTACTTTGGCTTAAACAGAGATTTTGCCCACATTGCTAGGGCCTGCCTGTCAGCCTGACTTTCCCCAAAAGCCTAAGGTAAGGATAGGATGAATCCTTAGAAATCTGATTTAGATGGTTTAGAATCACAGATAAACTGGGAGTGTGCCTCAGGGAACTAACACAGGAGGAACTGATGCTGTCCATCTTTTCTAAAACTGTACTTCCCTGTTCTTTTATTTCTGTCAAAAACCTCTTCTTGTGATGGTTCAGACAACACAGTTACACTGGGAACGGAGTCCACTGTCTTCTGCCCGCTGGCCTGCTCCCCCATCACCTGTGCTTGATCGATTGGCTCTCCTGCTGCCGGCCCTTGGCCCTTCTTGGCTTCATGAGTAGGTATTATTTTGATAAAGAGAGAGAGAGAGAAAGAAGCACATACACACCCAGAACAGCCTGTCCCCTCTGAGTTGGAGATGAATGTGACATTGGTTTTCACCCCTGGATGTTCTAGAGCCTCTTCTCCTGCTCTGTCAGGATCACAAGGAGGGAAGGGCTCTTTCCCCTCCAGCTCCCTGCCTGACTTGCCCTTTTCCCTCTCCACCTGATTTCTACCTTCCTCACCTTTACTCCAGATCCTTCCACCACAAACCCAGAATGTAAACGAACACTCTGGGAGAATCCAAAGCAGTTCAGATGCAGCCTACTGTGGGTGTGATGGGGCCTTCCGTGGCTGGGACCTGGAGATCGGGAGGTGGCTTTGGGGGGATTTTCCTGCTCTTTCTACAGGTCAATGGCAAAATGTCATCTCCACTGCTGAATTACTCCATGCTGCTTCCGGCTATTATATCAGAATGTTCTGGGGCAGGGCTGGGGAGATAATACAGAAAAGGAGGCACTTGTTTTGCATGCAGCTGAGCCAAGTTTGACTCCTGGCATGGCATATGGCCCTCTGGCCCTGCCAGGAGTGATCCTTGAGTGCAGAGTCAGAAGTAAACTCTGTGCACAGCAAGGTATAGTCCAAAACCAACAAAAAAAAAAGTTCTGTGGCATAATTTCCACTCTTCTCTCTACTAAAGAGTTCTGGACTCTCTCTGCTCCCCCCAGAATTTTTTCTATAGAACAAAAAAATAGGATAGGGATATAGGTAAAAGATGAAGGACTCCAGCCAACAGATGCCAGCAGGAATGGGGCGTCCTTGAGTTTGGTAGAATATGACAGAGTTGGATTGGGCAATGGGGAAAGCCTGAACTATAGTTTATTCTGTGTGTGGATTTAATCCCAGCACCCAGGGGTGAGAAAGCTGGATTCTCCACAAACATTTAACTAAACTGTCTGCTCAGTGGAGGAGACTGAAGGTGCAGAGTGCTCAGGGGAATGGAGGCAGGCCCAGGGATGTGTGTGTAGGGGTGCATCCAATGACAGTGAAAGAGAGGGGGAGTGAGCAGGACGTAAGTATTCAAATCCAAGCTCTGTTTTGTTCTGTTCTTTTTTCCATGCTGGGCAACCCGGAGAGTCAGTGTCCACTCTGGGCTTCAGCTCATTCTTGGTAAGTCAAGAAAAATAGTGGCTGGCTCCTGACCTTCTGAGGGCTAAGTGACCTCTCTGAGGCTGTTTCCTTGTCTATAAAACTGAGAGCTTGCTCTCTGCCCTTCAGCAAGGGCATGACTAGGCTAACCTTCTAAACCCTTCCACCAATTTAATACCTGGCAGTTGTGGGTGTTTTCAGTGGAGTTGCCCAGTCTATCCAGAAATGGGGCTCTTTTCTCTTAACTTTCATTGCAGAGAACTTGTTTTAACTGAAGATTCCTAACATGAGCTTTATTTTTTCCCACTTAACTAAGATTCCAAGGCAAGGATTTCAACGCCTTCAAAAGTTTGTTAGGAGGCTGGAGTGAGCTCTCAACAGGCTGAGTGAGTGCATATTTTGCATGCAGGAGGTCTGGGTTTCATCCCCAACACCATATGGTCCCCAGAGTATCACAAAGAGAGAAATTCCTGAGGTGGGAGTAGCCAAACTAAACAAACAAAAATCCCCACGCAGTTTCTTTGAGCATGAGTCCCTAGATTGATTCCCTGACACTAGACACACACACACACACACACACACACACACACACACACACACACACACACACACCTGGGGGCCCAGAGACATGGCTCAGGGTTCTGCACCTTTGTAGGCATGAGGTCAAAATTTTGATCCTTGGTGCTGCCCATGAGTGGAGTGTAATCCCAATGGCACTGCTTTTTGTGTCCCCACCACGAACACAAAATGCAACATCTCCAACAAAGTGAGCGCTGTCAGCTGTGCCCCAGTCAAGTGCGTGTGAACAACACAATTGAAGGGTGTGTGTGTCTGTGGCAAGCACGACAATGGAATACTGAGCACTGTGGCTGGCTATGTGACATACAATCACCACAACAACTAAGGGAAGGGAGTAGAGAAGTTAATAAGAAACAATTCATCTGCTTTCTTTTAAAAAAACATCTACTTGCTTTTATTCCTTCATTCATTTCATTTTTATTTTTTGCTGTGCCTGGGATTGAACCCAATGTGTCATGCAGGCAAAGCAAATGCTCTATTGTTGAGATATATCCCTGGCCCCCTCATGGCTTTTGAAAAGTAGAATTTGGGCACAAGAGACGTCTCAAAGTCTGAGCCCAAGCTTTGCATGCAGGAGGCCAGGGAACCAACTGGTCCTCTGAACTGTGGCTGGGTATGGCCCCAAAAGAAAGCAAAATAGAAAAAAAGTAGAATTTCTGTGCAGAGCTTCATACATTATTTGCTCAGAAAAATCAAACCATTTCTAGAGTAAGTGCTTGCATGTCCTTTTTTAAAAAAAATTTTGGGGGGGAAGTTCCTAAGTGGGTTCAGAGGTTCGGGAACCCCACCAGTAATTCTCAGTTAACTGGGTTGGCAGTATAGTGCAAGGACTTGCAGATGATGCTGGGGACGTCCAGGGTCATAATTGGAGGTTCTCAGGGAACTTTGGGATGCCAGGATTAAACCTAGGTCAGCTGTGTGTAAGACAAGTGTCTACCTGCTGTACTATCTCTAGCTCCTTCCATGCCGAGAATTTCTAATGATTTTTCCACTTTACGATGGTGTGAAAGAGAAAAAACAAGTTCAGTAAAAACCATCACGGTCACGGTCACGGTCCTCCCGTTGTTCATCGATTTTGCTCGAACGGGCCCAGTAACATCTCCATCATGAGACTTGTTGTTACTGTGTTTGGCATATTGAATACTTCACGGGGAGCTTGCCAGGCCCTGCCGTGCGGGTGAGATACTCTCGGTAGCTTGCCGGGCTCTCCAAGAGGGGCGGAGGAATCAAACTCGGGTCGGCCATGTTGGCCGCTTGAAAGGCAAACGCCCTACCGCTATGCTATCGCTCCAACCCGGTAGAAACCATAGTTCAGATTTTTGTTTGGGCGCCATACCCTGCAGTGCTCAAGGGGCTACTTCTGGCTCTGTATTCTGGAGTCTCTCCTAGCAGTGTTCAGGGGCTCACATATGCAAGACAGACACTCTACCACTGAGTCCCAGCCCCAGCCCCAAATTTTGAATGTTTTAAAGAATTTTTAAATTGTTTTTATTAAATCGCTGTGAGATTTGAAGCTTACAAAGCTGTTCATGATTAGGTTTCAGACATACAGTGTTCCGAAACCCATCCCTGCACCAGTGTATATTTCTCAGCACCAGTGTCCCCAGTTTTCCTCCCATCACCCCCCACACCAGGTTTTGAATTTTGATTTTTGTTTGTTTGTTTGTGGGCCACACTTGGCTGTGCTCAGGGCTTACTCCTAACTGTGCACGCAGGGATCACTCCTGGATCACTCCGGGATATGGAGTGCCAGGGATTGAACCCAGATTAGACATCACTTATATTACTTGTCATCCCGTTGTTCATTGATTTGCTTGAGCGGGCGCCAGTAATGTTTCCATTAGTCCCTGTTGCGTGCTAGTATAGCCCAATGGTGTATTGGGGCCTCTTTCAGGATGAGGGGAATGAGGCCTGTTATTGTTACTGTTTTTAGCATATTGGGTATGCCACAGGACACTTGCCAGGCTCTGCCAAATATACTGCAGATTAGATTAGACATAGTGAGGCAAACTACTATCCACTGTCCTAGCTCTCTGATGAATTTTGATCTCTCCCCCACATTAGCAAGCTGCCACAGGATGCTCTCTCTTTATAACGGGCAGTGGCTGCGAACTGCAGCTCCATGCCAGCTCCCACAGAGGGTAAACATGCTTCAGGCTCCAGGCTACTGAGTTCCCAGCACTGGGGAGGAAGCAAATCTTCCTCCACCCTTTTAGGTCCCCTACCCTGGAGAATAATTAAATTGACACGAGAGATTAACAAGAGGTCAGAGATGTAACTCAGTGACAGTGCACATGCCAGTTCAGATTCCAGGTTCCACAGGACACAAGGATCCCACCCCACACATCCACCCCCCAGGTCCCTCTCAACATTCCCGCTTCACCTCTCCCCTGGGACTCCTGATCTGGACTGCCCCACTTCAGTCCCTTGTCACTAACTAGTCATCTGCCGCTTTTGCAGGCCACCCCAGGTACCACAACACACACACACACACACACACACACTCACAATTAGTAAGAGTAAAGATACTTGAATCACAGACCCAAAGGCCCCACAGAGTGTGAAAACACACTCTTAGTCATTGGAGTGGATATATAGTCCCTGGAAAGGAAACACAGAACAAAGAACTTTACCATATAAAGGAAAAAGAACTCTCATAGAGGGAGGCTGGGGGTGGGGAGTGGGGTGTTGGGGGATGGTGGAAGGGAAACAGGGGACATTGGTGGTGGGAAATGTACACTGGTGGAGGGATGGGTGCTGGATCATCATATGACTGAAACTCAGTTATGAACTGTTTTGTAATGGTCTATCTCACGGATATTCAATTTAAAAAATTTTAAAAAAAGTAATATGGAGTTCATGTCCACTTCAGTCAGTTTAATCAGTGACTAAGTAAATAGCAGTACTCCTGCAATTAAAAAATAATAATAAAAAAATAAACGGAAAAAGGAATTTTGAAGGGAAGCCACACCTAGGCGCTATGGGGCCGCTGCCTGTTGGGGACAGAATCCAGGCTCAAGCCCTGAGTCATCTGCCTGGCCCAGAAAAAGAAATTGTACAGGATTCATCTGCAAATGGCTCTGAAAAAGACCTTTTCCAGGAGGCCCCTATCCCAGGAGATAAAGCCGCCACTTTCTCCCACCTCCAGGCCACAAGACACTCCTGTTGTCCTGGAGACTGATAACAGGGCAAACACTGTGGGTCAGTCTCTTCATCAGCCCCTCTAGGCTCATCCTGCCCGACCTTGCACCCCACACCAGCACCGAACACTGTGAATTAGCAATTCTGCACACTGTTAAAGCGGTGGGAAAATTTCCATTTCAGTGTTCAATACTAAAAGAGAAGACTGAGCACTAGAGCAAGCGTTAGGAGAACTGTATTTGAGGCCGGAAGGATAATAGGGGGTTGAAGGACTTACTTTGCATATTAGTCAGCCCCAGTTTGACATCCGGCAGGCACCACGTGTCATCCCCTGAGCACTGCCAGGAGTGACTCCTGAGCACAGAACCAGAAACAGGCTCTGAGCACAGCTGGGCATGGCTCCCAATTAAACAAAACAATAAAAGGGCCTGTACTCATTCTAGTGTGGTTTTGCCTTTTTGTTCTGTTTTGTTTTGGTTAGGAGTCACTCTGGTGGTGCTCCGGACTTACTCTCGGTTCTGTGCTCAGGAGGTCACCTGACAGTGCTCAATGGTGCCAGGAATCGAACGTGAGCAGGGTGAGGGTGGGGGTGTTGGGTGTGCACAAAGCACTTACCCCTTGTACTATACTATGGCCCCACCTTTTTATTCCTATTTGTAGATGACTCATCAGAAACGATTGATCTCACACTGAGGAAATGATATCTGTAATCAAAAACATTTCAAAATTACTTGAAGCTGTATACTTATTTACAGAAGCTGTATTCATGTTTATTTTAATGTAAACTTTTGTTTGGGGGCTACATCCCGTGATGCTCAGGGCTTACTCCTAGCTCTGGGCTCAGGGATTACTCAGGCAACCACATGTGGTAGCGAGGGTCATTCCCTGGTTGGCTGTGTAGGAGGCATGTGCTTTACCCATTGTTCTCTCTCTCTCTGCTTGTCTTTTATTTTTTTGTTTTGTTTTGGGGCTACACCTGGTGATACTCAGAGGCTACTCCTGGATCTGTACTCAGGAATCATTTTGGGGGGTTCTTGGGAGACCATGTGGGGTGCTGGGGATCGAACCCGGGTTAACCCCATGCAAGGCCAGCACCTTACCCACTATGCTGTACTATATCTCGAGCCCAACTACTTGTCTTTTAATACCCAGTTTCGGCCTCATCTCCAGGAAGGCTTCTCCAACTCCTGCTCAACTGTCTGGTTCACCCCAACAGGATTGTGACACCACGATTACAGCTGAAGTTTACTGAGCTCTTACTTTGTACCTAGTCCTGTCTCAAGCCCCTTTTTCTGCTCCATCCTTCTAAAATCCTTTCCACCCCCATGAAAGAGATTCCTATTTTCCCTGATCAGGATGGGCTCCTTCCCACACTTAAAGAAAATGAAGGTTTTTAGGTGTTTTAAGTGTTGTTAGCATCGGGATGTGAACCCAGGGCAGTGTTACTCCAAGATCTGTTCTAGACCCAGAGCAATAGCAGGTAGGACATATGCCTTACAGGTGACAGATCCGGATTTGATCTCTGGGACCCCATATGGTCCCCTGAGCCAGCCAGAAGTCATCCCTGAGCACAGAGTCAGAGGTCCTGAGCACCACCGGGTGCCCCAACTGCCCACTCCCCCCACCTAAAAGAAAGAAATCAAGACTTATTCTAAGCATTTGTTTCGACTCTCTCTTCTGATACATACCTCTTCCCTCCCCTAGCGCCCCCCTCACAGGGCATGGAGGTCCTGTTTCTATCTCTGTCCTGAGAGCAGCGAGCTGCTCCCCCACACCCATTGCAATCCCAGGAGGGACTGAATTCAAATCTCACAGGGCTGGCTCCATGCACTGGGGGCTTCCCTCCTGACCTCGGCTTCCTCACCCTCTCCCTATAGTCCAGGAAGAAGCCACAGGAGCTAGGGCCTCAGCCACACCTGCCAAAGGCCAAGTTTTGTCCAGATAAGGGGTCCTTCACTCCAAAGACACAGTCCCATGTCCTGAAGCGCATAGCCTGGGGCCAAACCCTTCCCAGTTCACAGGCTACTCACAGCAATCTCTAAGGATGAGAGGGGGGGTGATTTTCATTTTTTTTTCTTTCTGGGTCACACCCGGTGATGCACAAGGGTCACTCCTGGCTCTGCACTCAGGAATTACCCCTGGCGGTGCTCGGGGGACCATATGGGATGCTGAGAATCGAACCCAGGTCTGCTGTGTGCAAGGCAACTGCTCTACCCACTGTGCTATTGCTCCAACCCCCTGATTTTCATTTTAAGAGCAGGGAAATGGAGTCTGGGAGAAGACTTAGAGGGCTAGAGCACATGGCATATAGGAACCCAGGATCTGATCCCCAGCACCGTCAAGTACCCTGAGCAATGCCAGAAATGATCCCTGAGCACTGAGTTAGGAGTAATCCCCAAGCACTGCCAAGTATGGAAAAAAAAATCCTCAGAAAGACGATGCAAAGTGATGTCTAACTGACTTCACAGAGTCAGGGTTGGGCAAGACATGACCTCCAACTTGTCCGATCTCCAAGCCCTTTCACTTTCCCACCATCTCCTTCCCGTTGTCAGGGGTATAGGAACAAATTCTGATTCCTCTCGGTGTCCTCCAGGGGCCCACCTCCACCTGCCAGGCTGCTGGGGAGTGTGGCCCCGTGGGGTTCCCACCAGTGGCTTACGGGCAGTGTCAGTGGGGCTGACATTATTACCCCACTTTACAGATGAGGAAGTTGCAATCAGAGGCTGCCCAAGGTCATCATTGTGTCAGGAAGAGGAGGGACTTGAAGCAGGACATTTGGGCACCCTGTGAAGAGGAAGAGGAAGAAGGGTGAGGCAGGACGGGTGTGTGTGTATGTGTGTGTGTGGGGGGGAGTGTTGGATCCCGCCTGGCAGCTTTATGGGTTCTGGCAGTCCTGGGACACGTATACATGTACTGGGCCTTTTCTCTGGGGAAGCTGGACCCCTGCGTGACAAGTGACTAGTTTATGGTAGGCCATGTCAGGAGTCCTGGGGTGAGGTTGGGGCGTTCCAGAGCAGAAGGGTGGGAGGGCACCCCCAGCCCCTTCTCACTGCAAACCTGCAGCTCTGGGGTGCCTGGGATCCAGTCTCAGCCTCTCCTCTCCTATCTCACTTCGGGCCAAACATCCTGAGAGGCGGGGTGGGTAGGGTCGCATTGGGGGAAGGAAAGTGAGGTTTCCTGGGGGACAGCACCTCTTCCCACACTATTCTCCCCCGACAGTGCAGTGGATGCAAAGGTCAACACCCACCATCCCTTCACACTGCCCCAAAGGGTTTCGGGTCTTCCTTCCCGCTCTTTGGGGTCACGGAGACTCCCTTGAAAAGACTTCATTCACAGGGGTCCGCCTCACCCCAGGCCCCAGTACTGAAAGCGTTTACAGCCCGGTGAACAGAGCTGCCCTCCAGAAAAGGCCCCGCGGGACAGACAATGCGGCCCTAAGCAGGAGGAGAGCACGCCCCCTCCCCTCCGGCCTCCTAGGATCAAAGCGGCTCCTGGAGGCCGTGTGATCCCCGGCCAGAAGGTGGGGGTGGGGGTGGGGGGCGTCAACCAGAACTCTAGCCCAGGAGGAGGCCCTTTTGCCTGGAGAGTTCAGTTCGGGGGAGGCACTCTCTCATCAGAGGGCCCTGGTCTGGGTTCAAAGGCCGGGGTTGGGGGTGGCTAAGAGGTTGGCAGCGGATGGGGAAGCGACTAGACCTGGGCGGGCTTCCTGTTGATGGAGGGGCCCCAGGCCCACTGCCCAATTCCCCGTCCCTCCCCCCACCCCTCAACCCTCCGCCTGCGCTACCCACTGGACCTAGAGTCCCCAAGGAGGTCAGAGGCTTTGCGAGAGGGATGGAATCCAGGAAGCGGTATACGTGACCCCTCGGAAACAAGAAGCAGTTTCCTCTCTCGAGGGGTTCCCAGGCACCTTTGGCCAAATGCCGCGGTCTCTTTAGCTAGGATTTGGATTGCGCTCCCGAGAATGGGGCCCAGGGGATGGAGCGATAGTACAGCGGGTAGGGCGCTTACCTTGCACGCGGCACATCTGGGTTCTAAACCCAGTACGGTCCCCCAGCACCGCCAGGAGCGATCCCTGAGCAGAATTAGGAGCAAGCCCTGAGCACCGCCGGGTGTGGGCCCCCGAAAGAGAGGGGGAGCGGTGCACCCGGGGTGGGGTTGGGAGTGTCCATTCACACCCAGGTAGCTTCCCTTCCCAGTCACAGGAGCTGGGGACCGGGGGCGGGGGACTCAAGAGAACCGACCCCTTTCCTGCAGGGCGCATCACTTTCTTCCTCTCACCTCGAGCCTCTCTGCGTTCCCGCCTACCCTGCGTCCTCGATAACCCCGCGCCTTCTGCCCTCACGCACAAACACGCAGATCAGGGCACCTTTTCCACTCGGGGCATGGAAGAGGGTCTACGCGGCGGTAGGGGCGGACCCCCGCGCGCGCGCGCCTTGCCCAGCGCCCGCATCTCTCCTCCCGTGCCACGCGGAGACCCTCGAGGGCCGCTCCCGGGGGGCACTGACATCCGCGCGAGGATCATCCCAGCCCGTCATCCCGGCGGCAGCCGGACCCTGGACCCGCACCGGAGCCCAGGTGTGGGCTGGGAGTGGGGATCGGGTTAGGACGCGGCGGGCGAGCTCCCGCGCACAGGGCAAAAGGTGGCCCGGCAGGGGGTGGGGAGCGCGAGGGGTTTGTGAGGTTTTCCAGGCAGGGACGGCAGGAGGGGAGGGGTGGGGAGGCTCCGCCAGGGGGAGGAGCCGCTCCCCGAGTCCCCATGCCGGGGCTCCCTCGCATCGCGGCTCCGCTATAAAACCCCGGCGGGCATGCTCGCAGCACCTCCCCGCGGCCTCCTGGGCGAGCGACCCCCGGCTCGGTGGCGTCTCGGCTCCCGCGCACCATGCAACTGCTCCTGGCGCTCCTGGCTCTGGCCGCCGCCGGGCACTGGGCCAGCTCCGCAGGTGAAACTCGGGATTCGATCCGGAGGGCCTGGGATAGCGGGGGGTGCGGGCGGCGCCCCCTCCCCGGCTTCGTATCCGTGCCCGCCGCGGGCGTGTGCGCCGGGTGCGGGCGGACGGGGCGTGCGCGGGCCCGTGCGGGTGCGGGTGCGGGGAGGAGGGCGCGGACTGGGGTGCTGCGGCGGCCTTTGCGGGGCTGGGCGCGGGATGCTTCTCCCAGCCGCCTTCCTGGCGGGGCGCGCGGTCTCGGTGGGGCGCAGTCCGTCCCGTCGGGACGCAGGGCTAGTAGTGCTGGGGGTGCTCAACCCGGGCCCCGAGTGTGGGCAGCCGGCGGGGTGTCCCGGAGCCGTGGGTCGCCGCATTTCTCACCCTGGGCTTCTGGTCTCCGGGAAGCGGCTACCGGCTCTCCTTCCCCGCTCCCCTCTCCAGTCCCCAGCGCTGGATTGGAAGCCTGGCGGGGGGCACCGGAGACCCGAGGCCCCTGCAGAGCCGGTCTTTCCGGCCGGGGTGATTTTCGTTTAAAGATTAATGGTGAAGCCGAGCTCTTAATTATTCCCCTAGGTGGGAGGTAGCCGGATCGGCGTGTTAATATTTGATAAGGAGACGAAGGTCCTTGTAGCGGCCAGGCACGGGAATCCAGGACGGACCCCGGGGCACCCTCTGTTTTGCTGGAAACCCTTTAGGAGAGGGCTCCCATTCGGGGATGATTCTTGGGGTCCACAGAGCCCAGAACTTCCTAAACTTATTTCACCTATTTCCCCCTTTTCAGAAAAAAAAATCTCTGAGCGCACCCCTGAAAAATCTACATTTTTTAGCAAGAAAACGAAAAACACCCCCAAATACACTGATGGCTAATGCCCCCCTTCATCAGTCCAACAACCCCCATGCCTCCTCCCACCCCGCTGAGAAACACTGACAGCCAAACCTCCTTTCTTATGTTGGATGCTTCTTCCCTGGGACCGGGAGTGAGGGGGTGGTCCCCTAGGCATAGAGAAGGAGAGGAGAGGGGATAGGGTTGTCCTTTGCCTGGGAAACTGGCGAGCCTGTTGGGGAAGGAGCAACAAGGGGCATCTCAGAGCCAGACCCCCGCCTGGCTCTGCCTGGGACAGGAGGGAAGAGAAAAGGCAGTTTTATTTGTAGGATGGGATGAATGAATTCTACTCCAGCAGATGGGTTTAGTAGAAAAAGCAGCTGCGGTTAATTCGGTGACTTTGCAGCATGTGGTCGTGGGCAGGCCCCAGAAGTGGGTCACCTCCGTTTTTCCACTTACAGAACAGGGATGGTCATCCTGATTTTCAGAGGTTGTTTCAAAGTTTGGAAGACTGTCATGAGTTTAAGTGGCTAATCCTTCGGTGGGGGAGGGGAGACATGAGGGTCTCCCACTTCCACCTCCATGGGAGCACTGTCCCCTGACCCTCACACGCTGCTCCTCTTCACTGTCTGCATGGAGCCGTCTTCCTGTGCCCTTTTATCCCCAAGGGCAGCTGAAGCCAGAGAAGCAGGAGAAGCATGGAAGTTTCCGGAGCATCTGGTGCCTTTGGGGAGAGAAGAGGAAGGGAGAGGGTTAGCAGGTGCCCACAGAGCCCCAGGGTTCTGCCCCGGGAAGCTGCAACTTTGCCCAGGACAGTCCTGGCTTCTGCTGAGCTGGGTTCCAGGATTTCTGCCCCCCTCCCTCCCCCCTGCAATGAGCATGGGTGGGCCGAGCAAGGTCCAGGAAAGAGAACATCTCTGCCTCCTCCAAAGGCGATGGGGGTGGGGGTGGTGGAGAGCAGGGGTGGGGGACACCTAGCGGCTGTCTCTTCTCTTGCCGGGATGCTGGTCAGGGCAGGTGGCTGGGGTGGGGAGCCAACCATACAGCCAAGACATTCAGGGATGACCTCTGCTTCCGGACAGAGGGGTGGGAGTGGTGGGCCAGGGATCCAGGAAAGGGACCGATGTGTCACCGAGACACTTCTTGCCTCGAAAGCCAGCCCCCTCTTGTCACCCAGGCCTGACCTCTGGCCTCGTCCTCATCAACATGATGTTTTCTTGGCTGCTGTCTGGCAAGGAGGGTAGTTACATGAACATTCAGCAAAGCAGGTCAAAAGTCTCTGTGATTAAGACAGTGGATCAGAGGTCACCCTCACAGACCCAGGAGCTGTTGCCAGAGGCAGGAAAGAGCAAATTCCTAAGAAAAGCTCAGACTGGACCAGATGGGCCCAGAGGAGGCTGCCAGGGGTCCCGCCCTGTGGAGCTGGCTGCAGCATTACCAAGTAGAATTTTCCCTGGGGGTCAACTCCCGAGGCGGGCCCTTTGCCGTGGGGACCCCAGAGCTGTGAAGATGGGGGACTTTACCCTAAGGAGTTTCATCTGTGATCTCCATCAGCCTTGGAAATTGCTGGGGCAGCTCCTGCCTGAGGAGGAGCACTGGGCTCGGGAAAGTTATGAAGGTTCCAGAAGATTCTAGTGATTCTGCAGAGGCGGAGCCAGGCCTGGAGGGCTGGGGCAGGGACAGGAGGGCTGGGGCAAGTGGTCACTGTCCCTTGAGTTGAGCCTCCCAGTCCTCCGGCTCCCCAGGGCACAATGGATGTGGAGCAGAAGAACTGGCCTGGGTAAGTGCAGGGGCTGTCTCCTACCAGGAAAGTATCAGGGGAGGTCAACGTTTATGGGGGACCCCCACAGGGATACTGCTGTGCTCTGGAACCCTGAAGGGTTCTGGATTAATCCAGCTACCTCCTGCATGCTCAGCACGGCTGTAGCCATTTGAACTACCTCCGGGTGAAACTTTTACTGGGGGCACGGGTCTCGGGGTACACCAGTGGTGCTTGGGACCTTACTTGGCTCTATAGTCAGGGCTCCCTCCAGGCAGTGCAGTGGATCATTGGTCCCCAGTAGAACACTCTAAACACCCCAGAAGGTCTTGAAGATCAATGGACTCTCACTCTCTTGTTTACCCCCTGCCCCTGCCTCCCCGACAAGACACTAAAAGACACCCCCCCTCCCCCCCGCCCCCCAGGTGCATTGCAGGCACGCTAGAGGGAGGCGAGCAAGTGAGCGAGCAGCCTCAGGCTGAGGAGAAAGCTGGGCTTTTCTTAGGAATTTGCTCACCCCTGAATTCTTTCCAGCCCTCTCCTCTCCCTCCTTCCCCCATCTGCCCACTGACAGATAGTCCGAAGGAGGAGGGCCAGGACTGGGTTGACTCTTTGCCAGCTTCCAAGCGGCCAGAAACACGCTCTTTCTGTTTTGTTGGCTTACTTTATATATTGATGATGATGATGATGATGATGATAATTGTGGTGCCAGGATGTAATTTGGACCCTCACATGTGCAAGGCCTGGACACCCTCCCCCCCACTATCTCTTATTCAGATTTCTCCACAGCCTAATCTGTAGGTACCATCTTAGGAATGCCAAAAACTGAGACTTGGGTATGATAACTGTGACACCTCCATCAACCAATAAAAGGAATATAAAACAAGAAATCTGGTGCAGCGCAATCAAGTGACTTGTCCCTAAGTCCGCAGCTTCCAGTGAACATCAACCAGTGCTTTGTCCACAGTTGGCAAAGCCGTTTGTTCTACTTTTTCACTGAGCTGGGAGCAGCAGCCCCCGCCCCCAGCACCGCCAGGTGTGACCCCAAACAAAAAGAAACAAATCAATAGACTTCTATAGTTTTTGTCATAGGGGTCGTAGGGGTCGGGGCTGGAGCAGTTGCCTTGCCGGTGTGAGGCCCTGGGTACAACTCCTGACCCCGCAAAAATAAAGAAACAGATTTTGGATTTTGGAAATGGAGTTTAGCTTTAGGTTTACAGAGAAATTAAGCAGAAAGCATGAGAGCCCCCGCTGCGTTGCCCTTCCCTCCCCCCCCCCCCCCCCCCCCCCCCCCCCCCCCCCCCCCCCCCCCCCCCCACCCCCCCCCCGCAGTTTCCCCAATTCTTAGCTGCTTGCCTTCATGTGGGACTTTGTGGTGCAGATTTTTTCCCCCTGGAGATACTGGTTCTACGGTCCTGAGGTGCATTCTGGATTAGCACCCGAGTCTGTCTGCCCCCCTGGGTGGGGGCCGGGCCCCTGGGTGGGGGCGTGGGGAAGCGGCCTGGCTGCCTTCCTCCCTGCCACTGTGAATCTAGCCAAGACCAAGTCTTAATAACACAAGACTTCGTGTTTTGTGTTCCGGGGCGGGGCTACCCTAATCTCCCCATCTTCCTGGATCAACCCCTGGAAGGCAGCCAGCCTCAGCCTGGCCCTGTGGTCAGAGGAGGGCAGGCTGGACCCTAATCCTCTCCTCCACCCCTCCTGCCAGGTCCTCCTTTGAGGCTTCGGGGGGCTGTTCAGGTGGGGAGGGGACTCTGCTGAGTATTGGCTGGAGAACCAGCTGGTCCGCAGCTGGGGGGTGCAGATGGCCTTCGAGGGTCTCTCAGGGGCTCACGGGCAGTGGCTGCTGTACCTGAGGATAGTGACTGGGCAGGATGGCTAAGCTCTTTGGGCGCGGGTCAGGGACAGCTGGTAGCACCTTCTCCCAAGTGTTCACTTCCATCTGTCTCCTTGCCCTTGATTCTGGGTCCCAGATCCCAGAAACACCTTTGGAGTGTGACACCAGGGCTGATTGCTGCTGCTGCCCCAGCCCAGTTGCTCCGGCACCATCTGCACCTTCGGCTCAGTGTGTGCGCAGACACTGACACTCACTTCCTTTCTCTCTACCCCAGATCTACACTGGTGCTACGATATTCAAAAGATACATGACAGCAGCTGCTTGGGTGAGTGCCACGGGGCTGTGGAAAGCCTGTGGGGGGCGACTGGCAGGGTTGGAATGGAGACTCATGAGGGGAATGGTCTCCCCCACCCCGGCAGAAATGCACTCTCCCTAGTGCTAACCAACACACACACACACACACACACACACACACACACACACACACACACACACTCCCGGTGTCCAGGGGACAGTGACATATAGCATCGGTGTCACTCCCAGAGTCCATCCTCTGAAATAAGTCAGTAGCTACATGGAGGGAGGACATTGCCCTTCCCTGGAACAGTGGAGTGACCTGTTCTTTCTCTCCTTTGTCCATGTGCTGCCTGTGGTCCCTGCTGCTACTTTCTCCCTCCCCCAAAGTTTCAGTGACTTCACAGTGACACCCGGGTCCTAGGCACTGCCTCCAGACCTGAAAAAAGTCTCTCCAAAAAATATGCCCCTTTGTAGTCACTTGCTAGGTTCAACTTGGGGAGTCTGCGGGGTCTAAGGCACGAGACCCAGGCCCTGTCAGGGCTGAGATCAGAACTGGGTCTCTGTCCCCGAGAGACCATTCCCCACATCCGAGCTCATAGCTACAAGGCTACCCTGATTCCAGCTAACCCACACCACAGCAAGACCCACACGCAGGACTCACTGACTTCATGCAGAGTGAGAATGAGTGTGTGTGAGAGGCCGAGTGAGTGTGAGGAGGTGAGCATGATTATGTGAAGTGAGTGTGTAAACGTGGGTGAGTGAATGTGAGGGCATGAGTGAGGGTGAGGGTGTGAGGGGATGTGTGTGAGTGTGAGGTAGGTACGAGTGAAGGTGAGTATGTATTTGAGTGTCTGAGTGAGGAGATGAGTGAGAATATGTCAGTGAGGATGAGTAAGGGTGTGAGGGAGAGATTGAGTGAAGGTGAGTGAGGGTTTGAGTGTGAGAGGGGATGAGAGTGTGAGGGTGAGGATGTGAGTGTGAGTGAGGATAAGGGAGGTGAGTATGTGAAGGTGCATGAGGATGCGAGTGTGAGTGCAGGTGTGGGTGAATGAGTGTATGTGTGTGTGTGTGTGTGTGAGGGTGGGGTGAATGGGGGTAAGGGAGGTCAAGTATGTGAGGGTAAGTGAGGATGGGAGTGCAGGTGAGGGGGAGGGGGAGGGGAGTATGAGTGAGGATGGGAGTGTGAGTGCCAGTGAGGGGGAGTGAGGGTGTTCGAGTGCAAGTGAGTGGGGGTGAGGGGCGTGAATGTGTGTGAGTGTGTGAGGGGGAGTAAGGATGTGAGTGCAGGTGAGTGTGTGAATGTGTGAGGGTAAGTGAGAATGTGAGTGTGAGTGTGGATGTGAGAGTGCAGGTGAGTATGTGAGGGAGTAAGGACTCAGCACAGGTGAGGGTGAGTGTGAGGATGTGAGTGCAGGTGAGTGTGTGAGGGAGTAAGGACTGAGTGCAGGTGAGTGTGTGTGTGAGGAGGATGTGAGAGTGCAGGCGAGTATGTGAGTGTGGGGGGGGAGTAAGGACTGAGAGCAGGTGAGTGTGAGTAAGGATGCGTGAGTGCAGGTGAGTGTGAGTGAGAGGGAGTGTGTGAGGGGGAGTGAGGATGTAAGTGTGATTGAGACTGTGAGTGCAGGTGAGTGTGAATGTGAGTGAGGATGTGTGGGTACAGGTGAGTGTGTGAGGGGGAGTAAGGACTGACTGAGTGCAGGTGAGTGTGAGTGAGAATGTAAGCGTGCAGATGAGTGTCTGTCTGAGGATTCGCTCGGGGATTTGAAACCCAGCTGGACTTAGCTGCCCCAAAGGCCCCCTGTGAGGGCTTCGGGCTCAGGTCTGACTGGGCCCGAAGTGGGAGCCTGAAGTGGGAGCCCCCCTTCTCTGACCTTTGCTAACCTCCTGACACAGCGCCTGAACAATGGGAGTGGAATTGCCAAAAGAAACGCCAGTCTCCCATTGACATCAAAACCTCCGAGGCAAAGGTGAACAGTGACCTGAGTCCCTTCTCCTTCTCTGGTTATGACAAGAAAGGGAAGTGGAGCGTCACCAACAACGGGCATACAGGTGGGTCTCAGGCGGGCTTCCGGGGGTCCCCTGAGTTCCCTGAGGTCTGGAGATTGCAGGCCCACATGCCCCTACTGAAGAAAGGCTGCAGAGCTCTCAGGAAAGTGGTGGTGGTGGTTGTGGGGACACACGGATGCTTTGAGAAAGGAGGGATGACTTTATAAATGCACTTTTTTTGGGGGGGTCATACCTGGGGGTGATCAGGGGCTGCCACTGCTGTCTTGGAGTGCCACGGGGGGGGGGGGGTAGAAGCCAAGCCTCCTGACAGAACCCACACTCGGCTCGTGCCCTCACTAGTGTCTTTCTAATGCTTCCTGGGGTGGAGGGGAGGGCACATTCTGGGAGAAGGAACACCATGTGCGGGGCGGGGAGGCGTGAACTGGGGTGCTGGGGAACGGCATGTGTCTCCGTGTGTGCAGAGCAGAGAGCAAGGGGGGGTGGGGGGCACCGGAGCAGGTCAGTCCCTGAGGATGCCATGGCCAGGTGAGTTGTGGTGGAGCGGGCAGGCCTGTGCCCGCCAGAGGCCAGCAGAAGGTTAGCCCTCCCACCTTCCATCTCCTCGGGGCACTGTGGGAAGGGCAGGGAGGCTGGCCGGCAGGTGTGAGCCCTCTGCCCCCACTGTGTTGCAGTGATGGTACAGCTGGACGGGCAGGCCTGGATTGAGGACGGAGGACTGGACTCCAAGTACCAGGCCACGCAGCTGCACCTGCACTGGTCGCAGGAGCCGGGCAAAGGCTCTGAGCACAGCCTGGACGGGACATTCAAGGCCATGGAGGTGCAGGCCCCTCCCAGGGGGGATGTGGGGTCTGGGTTGGGCTTGGGGGCACCTCCCCAAGGCAGCCCTCACCTCTCTCCTCCCCCTCCCCCGATCCCAGATGCACATAGTCCACCAGAAAAAGCGGGGGACCTCCAGGAGCCGGAGAGCCCTGCAGGACACCCAGGAGGACAACATCGCTGTGCTGGCCTTCCTGGTGGAGGTGATTCCGGGAACCAGGGGGCCAGAGACACGAGGCTCCAGCATGGTGGGGGAGACCCTCCTGCTTCTCAGTGCCTTATAAAACCCTGGGGGGGGGACCCTGGAGTTTCTCCACCCAGGAAGCTCCCCTACTTTAACACAGATCAGGAGGGGGACCACACTCTACCTGTGACTTCTGTTCCAGGCTGGACCCCAGAATGATAACTTCCAGCCTCTTGTGAATGCCTTGTCTGCTATCTCCAAACCCAGTAAGTCAGGGACGCAAGGAACAGGCTGGGTGGGAGGCAGGGGTATCTCACCAGGACACTCTCTTTTTGTTTTTGTTTTGTTTTGTTTTGGCTTTTTGGGTCATACCAGGCGATGCCGAGGGCTTACTCCTGGCTCTGCACTCGGGAATTACTGCTGGTGGTGCTCGGGGGGACCATATGGGATGCTGGGAATCGAACCTGGGTCAGCCGCGTGCAAGGCAAACATCCTACTTGCTGTACTATCGCTCCAGCCCCAGCCCCAGCAGAGCAGAGAAAGGGGGAGTCTCAGAGTGGGGTGTCAGAGGCAGGCAGCCCCACCCCACTATAGGTCATGCCTTCTGCCCTCAGAAAGCAACACCACCATGGCAGAAGAGGTCAGCCTGTTTGACCTGCTGCCCGAGAAGGAGAAGCTAAAGAACTATTTCCGTTACCTGGGCTCCCTCACCACCCCGAGCTGCGACGAGACGGTGGTCTGGACTGTTTTCCAGGAGCCCATTCGACTTCACAGCCAGCAGGTACACAGGCCTGGCTCAGGGAACAGCCTCTGGCCACTGGACTTCCCAGAAGCCCTCGCTCTGCGTCCCACCCCCAGAGGTGCCTGGGCTGGGCGGGTGCCCCCGGGAGCTGAGGCATGTTAGTTGAGTCCACAGACTCTCCCTGGGCTGGGGGAGAAAGACTGAAAGGGTCGTGCAGTCAGAGAAAGTCTGAAGCCACACCAGGCAGAAGTAGGTGAGTGAAGGAGATGAGAGAGAGGGCAGGGGGCAGACTGTGGGCCTGGGGCCATCCAGGAGTGGCTGAATGAGCTTCAGACAGTTCATTCATCAGTGGCCTGTAACACAGCACAAGGCGTGGGAATCTACAGCCAGACACAGGCCCTTTTGGGGCTCTTTCCAGAACAGCCCTGCCTGTCGACATCATTACTGGGCCATAGTCTCCTTCGCAGGCCTCTTCCCAGGCCTACTGAGTCAGGAACGGAGGGTGAGGTCTGGCCACAGGGTCACAGAGGGGGAGTGGCATCCCCTGCCGCCCCTCTCCAGTGAAGTTTGTGCTTTTGCAGATCTTTGCCTTCTCCGAGAAGCTGTTCTATGATGATCAAAAAAAAGTGAATATGACCAACAACTTCCGGCCCTTGCAGCTGCTGGAAGGGCGTGTAGTTTACAAGTCCAGGGCACCGGAGCAGCTGCTGCCCTTGGCCCTGACCACCCTGCTGGCGCCCGCGCTTACCTACCTGACCGTTGGCTCCCTCTGAGCAGGGGGCCCTTCCAGATGTTTGGCCTTGGCTTGGGCCTTATACCTTAAATTTCCCAGGTTGGACTCAGTGGGTGATGAAAACATCGATATATATATATATATATATATATATATATCTGTGTGTATGTATATATATATATATATATACACATATATATACATATACACACACACACACAGTTTTGGGAGGATTTGTTTTTGGGTCATACCCAGCAATGCTCAGTGGTTACTCCTGGCTCTGTGCTCAAGAATTACTCTTGATGATGCTTAGGGGACCATATGGGGTGCCAGGGATGCAACCCGGGTCGGCCGCGTGCAAGGCAAGTGCCCTCCCCACTGTCTCTCCATATGCCCACATGGATATATTTTTAGAGAAATGTTTTCAGCTGATTTTAGTTCCCACAATGATGCCAGGCCTGTTTTTCTCCAGCCACCCCTGTTCTTCAGGCTTGGAGAGTTCTTCCTCCCCAGGCCCCTCCTGCTGAGGGCTGCAGGAGTGCAGGAGGGACCATATAAGGCCTACCCGGAAGGCCAGAAAGTGCCAGCCCCACCCCTTGATTTGTAATGGGGTGGGGGTTGGGGGCGAGCCCGCTGACCTGATGCAGGATGGGGGTGCTGGCTGTATCTCTCAGGAAATAGTCAAACCAAGACGTGATCTGTTCCCAGTCCTAAAGTAGCTAAAAGGCAGGATGGCAAGGACTCCCTTTGGGGACACAGGAACTGAGGCCTGATAAGACTCTACACCCAAAAAGCCTGGAACCCTTGGGAGAGAAGCTTCCACAGAAACAAAAGGCTGTGATAAGAACAGGAAAACCAGCCACCGAAAGCTCAAACCCTTTCCCCCTAGCAAACGAGTCTCTTACTGCCTAGGAAGCCCCAGTGGGGGCAGTTTGGGGGGAGGCCATCTTTGCAAAGGGGCACCCCCCATCCCACCTTGGGAATATGTAATTCCTATCACTGTACGGGGTACTGGAGAATTCCACGTTCTCTCTGGAATACTTCTCTCTCTTTTTCTCCCCCTCCCTCCCTCCCTCCCTCCGTCCCTCCCTCCCTCCCTCCCTCCCTTCCTTCCTCATATTTCCTAAATAAAATTATTTTGCTTTATGACGTATCTCTGAAATTCTTTGCTGCGAGGGTCAACAATGACCTAGAAACCTGGACAGAGGCCAGGGTGGATGCTTCTTTACTTGCAAAGAGCAAAAACCCTCATCCCAGCCTGTGGCTGGGGCTCCCCGAGAGCCCGGGTGGTGGGGATCACATCCAGCTCTGTGCAGATCAAGTGACCTCAGGTGCAGTTTGACTGGCTGCCCGTGGGCTGCTGGGAGGTTAGCTGCACAGATGCTTCATGAAGGTGCTTGGAGCTGACCTTACCAGTCCTACCCGCCAGGCATTTTCCAGGGATACCACAGTGGGCTTAGCAAACAGGTGGTACTAATTCTCCATCTCTCTCTCTCTCTCTCTCTCTCTCTCTCTCTCTCTCTCTCTCTCTCCCCTCCCCCTCTCCTTACAGAACACTCCAATTTTTGTCTTCAAACAGCCAAAATTGAAAACAAGAGATCTAAAGATGAGGTCAGTGGGGGCATTGGTGAAGGAAGGAGAGACTGGTGTAGGGATCATTGTTGAAGCATTATATGCTGTTTCATATGACGGTGCGGGGGTGTGTGTATTGGAGACAAAATGGCCAAATTCAGAAGATCTTGCTTAACAGGAGGGAAGACAGGACTGGAAAATGCCCGGATTTGCAGAGGGGTCTGAGTCCAGAGCAAGGTAGAGTCCCTTCTTTTATGTCTTCTAACTAAAGAGCAGCTGGGTGAACTCTTTCTCTTCCCCCCTTTCTCTTTCTTTTTCTTTAAATTTTACTTAAAAAGCTCTATGATTTATAAAGTTATTCATAGTTGAGTTTCAGACATACAATATTGGAGCACCAATCCACCTCCAGTCTCTCTCTCTCTCTCTCTCTCTCTCTCTCTCTCTCTCTCTCTCTCTCTCTCTCTGTCTCTCTCTCTCTCTCTCTGAGTCCAGATCCTCTATTTTTATATCTTTTAACTAAGGGAGCAGGTGGATGAACTTTCTCTCCTTCCTACCTTCTTTCTTTCCCCTCTCGTCCTCCTTCCCTTTCTCTCTTTCTATTTTTGAGCCACACCTGGCGATGCTCAGGGCTTATTCCTGGCTCTATGTTCAGGAATTACTCTTGTTGGACTCGGAACCATATAGGGTACTGGGGAGCAAACCTGGGTTAGCCTCCGCAAGGCAAATGCTCTACCCACTCTGGTCCCCAGGCAGGCACTTTTCACTAGGATTTAAAGCATGCGGGGGGCTGGAGTGAAAGTACAGTGGTTAGGGCATTTGTCTTGCACGCAGCCCACCTGAGTTTGATTCCCAGCATCCCATATGGTCCCCTGAGCACCGGCAGGAGTAATTCCTGAGTGCAGAGCCAGGAGTAACCCCTGAGCATGACAGGGTATGACCCAAAAGGAAAAAAAAAAGTTGCAGAGCAGTGAGACAGTGGTGGGGAAGAGCAGGACACTGAGATGAGTCTCTTCTGGTCACTGGGGGATTTTCAGGCCCATCCTCTTAGATTCGGCCCTCATTCAACCACTGAACCTGACCCTGCCTCAGCAGCCCCTGTTGCTGTCACTATTGTCTGCGCCCCCCACTTCTCCAACATCAGCACTGAGACCACAGCCCCGTGTTTGTCACATCTGTGGTCGAGAGAATGGAGGTGCTGTGGGTACAGCTGTGACCAGAGCCAAGGCGCGCCCTTGTTTGCTGATGTGCTCCTTGGAGGGGAGGGTCAAACACAGCAGTGCTGGGGACAGAAGCCAGGGGCCCCCCCGCCCCGGTCAGTCATCTCCCAGCCTCAGGATCTTGAGCATCTGGGTTCCGGTGCTGGGCACAGACGCGGAGTCTGAGACAGGCAGCCTGAGGAGGACCCACTCACTGAGGCCGTGAGTGCTGTGGAGACGTTGGCTGGGAGGGCTTGCACAATCCAGGGACCATCTGGCCAGGAAGTGTCCAGGCCGGAGTGGCCTCCTCAGCCATGTGGAGGAACAGAAGGAGACCGCACAATGGGAGCAGTGAGGGAGAGAGGGAAAGGTGGTGGCCAAGAAGCCCAGCACTTGCGCGAGCACACACACGTGTGTGTGTGTGTGTGTGTGTGTGAGAGAGAGAGAGAGAGAGAGAGTGTGTGTGTGTCTGTGTGTATATGTGTGTGTGAGTATATGTGTGTGTATGTGTGTGTGATTATGCATGTATGTGAGTGTATATGTGTACGTGTACATGTGTGTGAGAGTATGTATGTATGTGTGTGTGAGTATATGTGTGTGTATGTGTGTGTGATTATGCATGTATGTGAGTGTATATGTGTACGTGTACATGTGTGTGAGAGTATGTATGTGTGAGAATATGTGTGTGAGTGTGTATGAGTATGTATGTGTGTGAGTGAGCATGTACGAGTGTATGTGTATGTGTGCATGAGTGTGGATGTGTGTGGATGTGTGTGGATGTGTCTGAGTGTATATGTGTGTGAGTGTATATGTGTGGGTGTGTCTATGATTGTGTGCAGATGTGTGTGTACATGCGGGTGTATCTGTATGTGTGAATGTGTGAGTGTATATGCGAATGTGTTTATGAGTGTGTGAGAGTATGAGTGTGAGAGTGTGAGTATGTGTGAGTCTATGTGGATGAGAATATGGGTATGTTGTAATGGGTGTTTGCTTAATCCATCATGCCAAGACAACCTTAGTGGGAGAACCAGGAGGTCTTTATTACACCAGTCGGTCAGGCCGGGCAGTGATCAACGTAGACGAGCACTTGAAACCTTAGGCCAAGCCCAGGGCTCCCAGAGCCTGTTTCATGGGCCACTGCTGCAGACTCATCATTACTGTGCTTCCTTCTCGTGCGGTGCAGAGCATGCACACACATCTTGGCTCCAGATCAGTGTGGTTATGGGGAGTTTCCTACAATTGCATTTTCTTACCTTGAAATAGGGAAGTTCATCCCAAGTACAAGATAGAGTGGGCATCATGTCTTTAAATTTTTCCACCCACAAGCAAAATTATCTCTAAGAGTACATGTTATAAATCAGTTATAAAATCAAAGATTCATGTAATAAATTTCCATCTAACATGTTGTGTGCCCATGAGTGTGAGTGTTTGTGTGTGAGTGTTGTGTATGTGTGTGAATGCGTGTGAGAGTGTGGATGTGTATGTGGCAGTACTTGGAAGGCTGCTTGGGGCCTGAGTTTGGTGGAAGCTGAGCACCCCATCTCCTGCCTTGCCGGAGTCTGGTGTAGGAGTCAGAAATGGGGTGTGCAGGGAACTGGCAAGAGAGTAGAGTGGGTAGGGCATTTGCCTTGCGTGCAGCTGGCCCAGGTTTATTCCCCAGCAGCACATATGGCCTCCTGAGCACCACCAGGAGTAAGTCCTAAGCCCAGAGCCAGGAGTGATCCCTAAGCTGAGCCAGGAGTAAGCCCTGAGCATCGCTGGATGTGACCCAACAAACAAATAAACAAAACCCCCAAACCAGAAATAGGATTCACAGAAGAGGAGGCATGGGTCTTAGACCCTTGGGAATTGTCTCTGGGGGTCCTGGTCTTGGGGATGCCCTGCCCTTAGAGCAGAGCCGGATTTTGGGGGAAGAGGCCTTGAGTTGTGGTTGTGGGGACAGTGACAGACCTGGCTGGTGGAGAGAAGGGTTTCTGCGGGGAACTTGTCGGGCTGTAGGGTCACTTCACTACTAGAGGCAGTGAGCTTCCTGTGTGCCCCCAGGTTGGAGCTAGGCTGGTGCCCTTGTAGGCCCGGGAAGGTGACCCCTCAGTTTCTGCTGCAATGATGCCCTGAACCCTGACTCCCAGCTAAGTCTGGGCAGGGCCAAAGGCCATTCCCCTCCTGCTTCCTTTTCGTGACCAAGAATAAGCACCTCGGCTAGACCTGTGACCACAGCCACGGGGGTTGGTGGTGTGTCACCATGACAACAGCCAGCAGCCTGTGTCAGCGGGTGTGGACAGAACCCAGGTCTCTGCTTCCCACACGGCCCCAGGGGAGCTAAGATGTAAGCAGCACCCTCCCCCCACCCCTCAGACTCAGGGCACTCAGAAGCCCCAGCTGCCTCTCCCCAGCCCCCACTGAACCTGCTCTGCCCTCACGGCACCTTTCAGTGACTAACCTGGCAGGAGAACCGGGAAGTCTCAGTTCTTTGCGAAAAACCTAGGAGCTTTGGCTTTTGGACTCCGGACAGAAGGCGCGAACCCTCCCTCTGTCCTTGTCTTCATGGACTAGCCCAGGGTGTGTGGGGTGAATGGGCACAATTTATCCAGACCCAGGGCATGGCCTACTCCCTGCCCCCTGCCAATGCTCAGCCCAGCACCCAACATTGTCAGTCCGGGGTTCTTAGGAGCACCCCACCCTGGGATTGGCCCACACCCTGGAGCCTGAGAAGGGCTCCCTCTGGCCCATGTGAGGCCCAGAACTTCCTCTTTCGGGTCAGTCCCTCCCTTTGTGCCGTCATCTGCCCTTAGCGCCCACTCCCCCATACCCACCCACCTTCAGTACCTGCTCCCCAACAGCCACCTGCTCTCGGTGCTCTGCCTGCCACCAGCCTGCCCTCCAGCGCCCCTTTATTCTCCTCTGCCACACTGAGGATCCCTGCAGCTGGGAAGCAGCGTTGTCTGTGCACACACATGCATGCACACATATGCACAAGCACACAGGTGTGCATACATACGATGCATACATATGCACACTTATGTGTACCACCCACATGTACAAATGCATACACATGTGTGTACAGACGCACAGATGAACACACACGTGAACACATATGTGCACATATCCTCGACCACAGCGGGTCAGGCTGAGGGGCCTGGCTCCCGCTCAGAGTGGGCACTTGTGACCTGCCGCAGTGGGGGGCTCCCCAGCTGCCTCATCCTATCTGCCAGGCTATATTTCCCTCGGGGCGGCCATGAGGGCACCAGGGCACTTTCAGAACTTTGGGTCACTTCTCTGCACCCTGGCTCCCATGTTGGCCAGTGTTCTCTGGACATTTGAGGGAGCCAACTCTGAGCTTGGGCAGCGTGGCGGGGTGGGGGGGCGCAGCGCCCCGTCCCACCTTTTTTCCACCGGCTGCTCTGGATCCCCGTGGGCCATCTCTATGGCCCCTGTTTAGATTTGGCATCCGGCTGGAGTAAAAATACTCCCGATGTGTTTAGATGATCCTCGAAAAGTAAACTTCCCCATCTTGGCTCTGGGGCTGCACACTTGCTTGTCCTGCTTCCTGTGGCTCTGATCTGGGGGACAGGGAGAGAGTGGAGGGGTCCCCAGGGGCCAGTGACACAGCTGGAGGCATGGGGCATGCACGGGGCATGCACGTGCACGCACGTGCACCCCTTCCGCAGAAGGGAGATTGTGCTGACAGCCCCTGGGAGCTCAGGGGAGCCTCTGTGTGTGTGTGTGTGTGTGTGTGTGTGTGGAGGGGGGGAGCCCGAGGCTCCAAGCCTGGAGTGGGCCGCGAGGTAGGGACATGGAGACTGCCTTCAGGACCTCAGTTGATCCACCGATGCACAGATGGGCGCAGCTTGGCCCTGCCATCTTACTGGGCCTTGCTGTCCCCTGGCTCTTGCCAATGACCTTGGGCCATAGGCCAGAGCCATTCCTGTGGGTGGGACCCTGCTTCAGTACCTCCCCTGACACATGTCTCCAGCTCTGTTTGTTTATCTCGGTGGGGACAAAAGCATTATCTCCTCCAGGGACCCAGGGCCTGTCCCGCCGGCATCCCGGGAGGGGCTTCCTCTGCAGAAGAAACTGTCGCCCGGACTAAATCACACGCCAGTTCCTTCCTCAGAGCCCTCTCCCCAGCGGAGACACAGTGGGGAAGGTTCTCCATAGCACAAGTGTCGCTGAGGGGACGCCTGGGAGGACAGGGAGAGATGCAGGGGACAGGAAAGGGACAGTGGGTCTTTGGGGACAAGATTTGTTTCAACTCTGAGTGCATGCACGTGAGTGCAGAGAGAAAAGGGTTTCTGTGTCCCAAGATGGCCTTAGAGAGCCTTTCCCTGCAAGATTGAAGTGCAGACATGTTCAGGTACAGGAGAACCAGGCCTGCGGCGTACAGGTCTTGGGAGGGGTGCAGAACTGAGCCCTGAATGACACTGCTTGGGGCTGAAGCCCTATCCCTGCCTCCCTGCTCGGGGAGGTGCTTTGGGTAATTGAATCTGCCCTTTCTGAGGAACCTTGACTTCCAGCCCTGGGAAATGGGCCTGCTGACAGCATTTACCTGCGAGGGCTGCGACTCGCTGCCTGGCCAAGTGAAAAGACGTGGTCAACGATTCCTGGTTGGGGGGCAGGGGAGGGTGCGCAGTGGACCGGAGCACATGCTCATGCTTGGCGAGCAGGCGGCCCAGGTTCCATCACCGAGCACCATCACTAGCAGGGGGAGCACCAAGGAGCAGGATGGGGGGGGGCACTGACTGTGCCAGGACTCAGAGGGGAGCAGGTGGAGTTGGGAGTAGGGGATGCATTGGCGGGCGCTGATGCTCCTTTCCCGGGGAAGCTCGGAACCCTTCTGGGCCGCCTTCCTCCTCAGGCCCAGGCTGCTCCCTTGCCTCTCAGCCCTGGCTGGACAGGGCCAGCAACTGCCCTTTCTCATTCTCCTCACTGTTCTGGACCCTTCCTGAGGAGTCCCAGGCTCTCCCAAGGTACTGGAGCTGGTGGGAACCCCCACAGGTGGGTTATGTGAGGTGGAGAGGAGAGAGAGGGTCACTTTCTCCTGATCTACCTCTGCCACCTGGGACCGTCTGGGGAGGCTTAGGACTGATAAAGTCTTGCCATGAGCCCCTTTGCAGCCTGGGCCAGAACCCGGCCAGTCCTTTCAGGTGGCCATCAAGCCACACTTGAAGCCCACTTGGTCTTCTTGACATGGGTGTTGATCCCTATCACCTGCTTTGTCGGGGAGCCGTGGACTCAGGCTGGAGGTAGAAATTGCTCTTTGCAGGAAAAGAAAGTCAGCCCTAGGGCTTACCCAGGCTTCCAGTTTTTTTTTTTTTTTTTTTAATCACACCTGGCAATGAACAGGGGTTACTCCTGGCTCTGCACTTAGGAATGACTCCTGGCGGTGCTCAGAGGACCATATGGATTGCTGGGAATCGAACCCGGGTTGGCCACATGCAAGGCAAACGCCCTACCCGCTGTGCTATCGCTCCAGCCCCACCTTCTAGGTTTTTGTCCTTTATGCAGAAAAGAATTTCAGGAGTAGAAGATCAGTGAAGTAGAAACAGATTTTATTTGGAGGCTTTGAGGGAGGGGAGGAGGGAGAGAAAGGGAGACAGAGTCATGTGCTCGAGAGAGAACGTGGGCCTCTCTAAAGGCAGAGACCCCAGCACACATCTCAAGAGGGGACATGCAGCGACCATATTTATGACCACATGACATTCATGGGACACCCCTTACCCATGCTTCAAGAGTACCGCACCACATTTCGTGGGGTTAAAAGTAGTAGGCAATCAATCTTAGGGGGAAATATATATATTTTAACAGATATGTATATAAAAGCATATATATATTTTAACAGATATGTATATAAAAGCACGCAAGATTCAACCTTTAACAACATGTCAGTGATCTCTTATAGAAGGGTTTAATGGCCCCTATTGAAATACAACAATCTTCACACTCTTTCTTCTAAGGATACCTTTTTATAGCATTTTCAGCGTTTTTTCATAACAAACAATACAAAATATATTATTTTGGTTCTGCTTTGGGACAGGGATTGGGGTTTGGGATGGAAACATCCAAAATATGGTGATGGGAATGTGGTGTACTGGTGGTGGGATTGGTGTTTGAATATTAAATGTAATCAAATATTGTGAACTACCTTAATCACTTAATCACTTAACTTCCCGTTAGTCGTCGATTTGCTTGAGCGGGCGCCAGTAACGTCTCCATTTGTCCCTGTCACGTGCTAGTGTAGCCCAATGGCATCTGTTCGCTCCGGGAACATGAAGGGCCTCAAACCGATCGTTCATGATCTTCACGAAGAAGTCTGACCATCTGGAAGGTGGGCGGCCACGCGGTCTTTTGACATCCCGTGGAATCCAGTCGGTAACAGCTCTAGTCCAGCGGTCGTCTTTAAATCTCATTACGTGACCAGCCCATCTGATTTTCGACACCTTGGCAAAGGTGTTACACCAGTAACTACAACTGGTCTCATTCACCTGACCCAAGGTGAACTACCTTATAAAATATTTTTTTTAATTTTTAAAAGATTTTTAAAAATTAATAAAAGAGGGGGGAGATCTGGGCACCTCATGTGTGGTCCGTGTGGACACACACAGCACCGGGGTTCGGACAGCACATGTGCATACTTCCTTGTTCAAGGTGGCTTTTATAAGGTTTTTCCCAAGCTGCCCCACCGGGGGCCTTTCTAGCTAGGTAAGAGTCCGTTGCCAAGGGTGGTTGCCAAGGGGGTGGAATTGGGAGTGGTTGATGGTCTTCTTTGAAATTCCTCTCCTTGGACTTTGTTCCTGCTGGAGGTTCTCTCGGAGGGGGCGTCCAGCCTTCTCTGGGTCTCTGGTCCAGGTGGTGAAATCTTACCAGGCTTTAGTTCCTGTGTCCACAGGTGGGCTTTTTGCAACTTCAGGACTATTGGTTTTCTTTCTTTCTTTCTTTCTTTCTTTCTTTCTTTCTTTCTTTTCTTTTCTTTTTTTTTTTTTTTCTTTTTGGATCACACCAGCGATGCTCAGGGTTACTCCTGGCTCTGTACTCAGGAATTACTCCTGGCGGTCCTCGGGGGACCATATGGGATGCTGGGAATCGAACCCGGGTTGGCCGCGTGCAAGGCAAATGCCCTACCCGCTGTAGGGCATTTTTTTAAAAATCTGATTTTCAAATGAGAAACCGGTAAAAAAGTTTCTGTAGGAGGAGAGCCCCCAGAATCACACAGGCTCCCTTATTCTGGGTGCCCTGAATATGTTGACTAGTTCTGGCGACCTCACCGCCCATTCCACCAACCTCATGAGAACAAAGAGGAAGGCGGGGCAAGAGGGACAAGATACACCACCACTTCCTCCAACTGGTCACACCTTCAAGAGCTGAGCAAAGGCCTAAAGGTGCATCTTCCCTCACCTGGACATTTTTGTCCGCCCCCTCCTCCCCCATTTTAGCAGTAACTTGGAAAAGGTCAGGCTGGAAGGAATCTTCCTTCTGCGTGTTCTACGTGCTCTCTCTGACTCTGGCCAAGGTGCTCAGCCTTCCTCCCTGGAGGCGTAGAAGCCACCTCTGGAGGAAGGAAACATTCAGGCGTGTCTGGTGAGGTGGAAAAGGGCCTGATGTCAAAGGTTTTATTTACAGACAGACACTCAAGAGGTGCAGGACTCTGCGCGTCATAGCCTGGAGTGCAGGAAGAGTTGGATCCAGACTCTTCCGGCAGTTGAGTGTTCTGTGCCACTAAGAAGTCCTTCCTGCACTGACAATTGCACCTGACAATCGTGTCCATCAGTTTCATCACCTGCAGCGATCTCGTAGCAGGCCAGGTGTGTGCCAGGTTCTTTGCACTTTACACCTTTTATCTTCTTTGTGTTACCAAAGTTCTCTGGACAGCAGACATTTCCCTCCCCTCTGTTCATGTCTTTTTTCCAGCACTGAACCCTTTCCCGGGAGGCAGCTTCTGCAGTCAACCTTCCAGGCCTCTGGCCTTTTGTGCAGGGTGTCAGCCTACCCCATCACAGGGCGATTCCAGGGGTCATATCAGTTTTAGGGCTCTCTGGGGAGGGGTGGGCAGTCAAGATGGCCACTGGATGAGGCCATGCCATGCCTTCCCATCCCCAATTCCGCAGCTGTGCTTTCACAGGTAATGCCCGTCATTCATTAAGAAGTGCCTTAGAGGCTGGAGCGATAGCACAGCAGGTAAGACATTTGCCTTGCACAAGGCTGACTGGGTTTGATTCCCAGCATCCCTTTGGTCCCCTGAGCACCACCAGGAGTAATTCCTGAGTGCAGAGCCAGGAATAACAACTGTGCATTGTGCGTGTGACCCAAAAAGAAAAAAAAGAAGAAAAAAAAGAAGTGCCTTAATGTTGATTAAGAAGCTCTCCGAGTGGGTGGAAGAGGGACCCAGCAGGTTCTCAGTCTGTGTCTGTATGCGGGTGGGGTAGGCCACCCCCAGCAGGCTGGGGATGGGGGTTACTCCAAACTCTGTGCTCTGAGATCACTAGCTGTGCTGTCTAGCCCCCTAGCCCTCAGAACCGCCACCCACCCATCCCCCAAGGGCGCAGGGTTCTCATTCTCTCTATTTTCAGGAAAGGTACAGCTGCCCCCGCTGATCACAGCAAGATCTGGAGCCAGACAATTTCATACTTGGACAATTTCATACTCAGACAATTTCATACTCAGACAATTTCAGTCGCCCTCTTCACATCAGGGTTCAGGAACTGGGAGGGTGGGGACTGGTCTTGCAGGGCAGAGACCTTGGGTCACCCCACCCCAGTACCCAAGCACGATTGTGTGTGGCCCCCTCCCAACAACTAACAAAAAGCAACAAAGCCCAAGACTGGGTTTGCTGTGCTCTGCAGGGTCGACACCCTGCCAGCCAGTGAGCTGCTGACCGGCGCCCACACACCCTGTAGCTGCTGGCCAGGGAGCTCCTGGGGGGTCCCAGAGGGAAGCTTGGGTTGGAAATCACCAGGCAACCCAAGAGGGTGGGGAGATGTGTTGTTCCGAGACCTGGAATGTTCTCCGTGGCCCCTTCGAGTACTTCTTGGGAAGTCTCTGCAAGAGCCAAGAACCAAGTGACCTTCTCGGCCCTGGAGACGGCTCAGATCCCAGGACCGCAAGGTCCCCCTGGCAGGGTGGCAACAGAGCTGGGTGTATCCCCCAAAGCAAACAAGTGCCGGTCTTTCTGCAGGCTTCCCCTACTCTGCTCCCTGAGGCCTCCCTGGGAGTCCTTCTTTCCTCATCAGAATTGGTCCGCAGAAGCGCAGAAGCGCAGAAGTGCCAGGCCCATCAGGGAGCAGGGCAGACAAAAGGACAAAAGGAAAATCAACAGTGATGCAAGATAGGTCAGCCCCTCCCTTTAGGGCAGGACTAAATATTTACCTTGCCCCTGGGGCACTGCTGCGGATAGGATGCTTTCTAAGCTCTATTTACTGGGCTGTCCCATGGATAGACACAATCAACCTGGCTTTGTTGCCGTTTGAGCAGCTGTTTCCACATGTGGCATCTGGGTGTGTAAGGAGCTTGATCCCCTGCTTCCGGGTCCTGGAGTGGAAGGAGGGGGCAGAGTCCTGGGGGGGACTGCTTCTAGCCTCTCAGTCCCAAAGGCTCTGTCCCCCATTTTGTGAGGAGGGCCCCAGTCCTGCAGGTCCATTTAGGGCTCACACAGGTTCACACAGGGTGGGCCTCTGGGCTCACGGACAGGTTGGGGTTCAAGATATCTCAGGGGCAGCCTGGTGTGGGGTGGACAGACTGGAGATCTTCTGTAGGACCCCATTCTTAGTTATTTATTTTGTTTTTGGGCCACATCTGACAATGCTTAGGAGCTACTCCTGGCTCTGCACTCAGGAGTTAGTCCTGGTGGTGCTTGGGGGACCATATGGGATGCCAGGGATGGAATCTTGGCCATGTGCAAAGCTCAAATGGAGGTCTTCTCTCTTTCCAACTCTTCCTCCATCTCTCATGCATATATATTTTTGTTACTGCTTTTTGTTTGGGTTTGGGGGGGGGGGTCACATCAATAGTGTTCAGAGGACCATGGGGTGCTAGGGACCTGTCCTTGGAGCTGTCTCCCCAACACATATTTTTTGTTTGGTGCTGCACTATTGCTCTGGGAGGTATCGCTCTTAAGAAGAGACATACGGGGTACAGGTGAAGCTTCTGAACTATGTGGGGGGGGGTTGGGAGCTGGTGCAGTCCCCACATCTGTCTCTGAGTGCCAGTTTGGGCCCCTGGAGGTAGCACGTGAGCATGGAGCTGTTTCACCAAACCCTCACTGAGGGCTGACCAGTTCCACCATGGAATACTGTAGAAGAGCCCAAGGGCCTTTGAGCAAACCTAGCCTTGGTGTCCCATCTGAGGAGAAAGACGTGTGGGAGGGGGGAGGAAGGTCCCCAGGGGCAGGGTGGTCCTGCCCAGGAGATCCCTGGTGGTGGCACAGAGAACTAGTTCTGATGCTCACAAAAGCAGCCATGAATCCCGTGACTCTAGTGTCATAGCGTGAGGAGTTCTTCAACCCCAGACCCCTGGGCTCCCACAGCAGGCCCGGAGGCTGACTCAGGGATGGGCCCAGGGCAGGACACCTGCACAGACTCAGGGAGAGAAAGGAAAAGAAGCTGAGGGATGAGACTGTGGAATTAGAGGTTGGTTCAAATTCCTAGATGAGGTAACAGTTTCCTAAACTAGCCATGCAAACTGGATTAGGGGCTATATATCACAGAGGCGACTCACTCGAGACTCTGCCAGCATCGAGCCTTGGGGCAGATGGACATCAGTGCTGCTTCTCCAGAGGGCTCAGGAGCTGAGGTTGCCCCCAGACGGGACACAAGGTGATTTCCAGAGCACAGATCCACAAACGGAGCGCAAATGGAGGTGTTCTCTCTCCAACTCTTCCTTCATCTCTTAAATATACTTTTGTTGCTGCTGTTTGTTTGGGTTTGGGGGTTACACCAATGATGTCCAGGGGACCATAGGGTGCCAGGGACCTGTCCTTTGAGCTATCTCCCCAACACATATTTTTTGTTTGTTTTGTGGTCACACCTAGCAGTGCTCAGGGCTGACTCCTGGCTCTGTGCTCAGGGATCACTCCTTGTGGAGCTCAGGGCTGACTGTATAGGGTGCTGGGGATCAAACCTGATTGGCTACATGCAAGACAAGTGCTTTGTCTACTGTACTATCATTCCAGCCAAACTCTCCCCAACCTCCTGCCTACATGTATTGTAAATTAAAAGTTTTTTCTTTTCCTTTCCCTTCATTGGGGGTACGGGGGTCATACACAAGCTTGGTGGTGGTACTTGTGGGGCTGCCCTTGCGGGGTACTCTGGAGGTTTCATGCTGGAGGTGATGCTGGTGTGTCTTTAGTATCAGGACCGTGGGTGTGGGCCCGAGATGTTTCTGGCACCATTTCAAAGAGCACAACTGCTGGGACCTTTCTTAGTACATGTGGTGACAACAGGCAACGAACACATGGTCTCGTGCTCCCAAGGCTCCGAGCTCAACCTGTGTCCCTATTGTTTTCGGGGACAGTGATGGGTCCCGTGTTTGCATCATTGGGTGGAGCTGAGAGAACCAGGACTGAGAACCTAGTCCCAGGGCTCTAGGCCCTGGGGATCAGCAGAGCCGGCATGAGTGGGAGGACGGGCGGCCTGGGCGCTGAGGAGGCTGCTGGCTGCAGGATGGGCTGTCCCCGGCTGGCCGGATGGACATGTGGTATTTGGGTTAGCATCAAGGCTGTTGGGTGCAAACACCTGGGTATAAATGATCAGGTTCAATTGTTCTCTGCCTTCCCAGGAAAGGCCAGGAAGGAAAAGCTCCCAGCGCATGGGAGGAGGCATTGTGCTCAGCAAGTGAGGCTCACCGGCAGGTACTGGCCGGCTGGGAGCTGGAGCCCTGAGCTCCCCGAGCCTCGTCTCTGCAGCTCACGCGTCCCTCGCATCCGCAGAGAAGCCCCTGCTGCGTGCATTTGGAACTCGAGGCCATGTCAACCCAGAGTCCCTTCTTTGTCTGTTTCTCCTCCTCCTCTGCTCCCTTCCTGCTCCTGCTGGGCATCTAGGGTCCCTGGGCCACCAGAGGGAGAGTTCCAGGGTTGGGGTCAGTTTCCAACCCACGTCCTGGAGGGAAGTTGGCTGGGACTATTTCCTGTGCAAAGACAAGGCTCTTCCAGGAAAGCCTCTTCTAGGACACACACTTCCTTTCTTCATGTAATTAAGCTCTTGTATTTGCATAAATATTGTTAGCCATAAAATGATTGCCATAGTTCAATGCTTATCACCCAGTTCTAAGGTAGCAAGGTCAGGGGGAATGCCCGTGGCATTGGCTTGAGTGCAGATTCTCCGGCTCTCACCAGGAGGGGCTGTCTGTGTCGCTTTGACTCCCTTTCATGGGCAAGAGGGTGGTCTAGAAAGGACCAAATTAATCCAGGTTCCAGCCCAGGTTATGAATGTTTCATCTGTGTGACACTTTGCACAGTTAATCTTATTGCACAATGTGACCCCATTGGCAATCAGTGTTTTCACCTATAAAAAGGCACAGTGGAGGCCAGACCGATAGTATGAATCAGGGTTGGCTGCATGCAGGCAAGTACCTTAATCCTTATATCTATGTCTGTGTCCCCACCATCCCGGAGTTTTAAAATGCTGACAAGCATTTCAGATGAACAGGAGAGGTTTGGGGTTGGAACAAAGGAACAGGAGGGATTTTGGAGTGGTAACGATGGGCGGCTGTGTTTCCAGAGCCACACCTCTGGCTCTGTGAAGGATCAATCTGTAAAATGAGGAGAGTAGTTTCTAATTCCTCCAATAAATTAGTGTTTGGGGCTCTGGGAGAAATTCAGTGGCTCAAGGGATCTGCTTTGAAAGTGCATCCTTTCGGGGCTGGGGTGATAGTACAGCGGGTAGGGCATTTGGCTTACATGAACTGACCCAAGTTTGATCCCCGGCATTCCATATGGTATCCCAAGCAATGCCAGAGTGCAGAACCAGGACTAACCCCTGAGCATCGCTGGATGTGACTCAAAAAAGCTAAAGTAAATAAATAAATAAATAAATAAAGTAGATCTTCAGACCCATATCCCACAGCTACCACCATGGAAACACTGACCCAGCCTTGTAAATAAAATTCAACACGAAATCTCAGAAGATGCAAGTCATGATGCTAGAATTCAGAGATACATGGGTGTCTCCGCTGGGAACTCTGGGGTGTTCTCCAGAAGGAGAAGGCAGGGTCTCTGACCTTTTGAAGCCCTGGCAGCCACACCCATAGGCCACAGGTGCCGCCAGGTCAACAGCCCCTCTCCTAAGCTCTGACTAAGCTTGACTAAGTCATGACTAAGCTCTTCAGAGACGCAAAACCAACGGGAATTCCAGGTATACCAGTTTCTTGGAGTGGGGGCAGGGAGCTCCCCCCACAGAAACCCAGGGAGCCACAACCCATCCCACAGCAGCCCCCCATGCATGCTCATCTGTCAGCCCAGTTCTTTGTGACACTTCCAAATTCCACACTACTGACAGCCCAGTAGGAGCACACCAACTAAGAGAGGAAAGTGACAGACACCAACTAAGCTCAATAAACAAAAACGATTAAGAACAAAAACCATTAATAACTTAGAAGGCTCAACTAGCAACAACAGCTTAAAGCAAACCCTCAGATAAGGACTTAGTGACCTCATGGTGAGATATAACAATTTTCGCATATTTTCTCTTATCGAAGTATTTTTTTTTTTTAGAATTCCATCATTCATTTAAGATGTAACAAGTAATATAAAACAATTTGGTTTTTTTTTTTTTTTGGCCACACCTGGTTGTGCTCTGGACTTACTCCTGGCTCAGAGATCATTGCTGGTGGTCTCGGGGGACCATATGGAATGCTGGTGACTGACCCCAGGTTAGCCTTGTGCCAGGAAAATACCCTACCCATTGTACTATGTACAGCTCAACTCCATTTTGCTTCTTTTTTGGTAAATTCTTTTGTACTTGCTAAGGGGGCAGGCTTGGAAGGTGGTTGGGGAAATGAGGACATGGTGGAGGGAAAGTCACTCAGGATGCGGGGTTGATGTTGGAATATTGAATGCCTGTAACAACTGTGTTTTGAAACACTTTGTAAACTACACTGTTGAGGTAAAAGAGAAAAAGAAGGTGCATCCCCAGGGACACTGAAGATGCCAAGTGTGGTTCTGGCACAGGTGATTTCTAGCCACACTGTAGTCATGTGTATGAGTGTGTGTCTGTGAGCACCATATTGACACCCAGTGGGTGCCACACCTGAATGGTGCCAGCCACAACTAGACATAACCCTGAGTACTGCAACTCAACAAAAGGAAATGTTGTGCCAGTCGCCAGGAATGTCGGCCCAGGAGAGCACCTCAGCTGAATGTTTGAGCACAGTGACCTGTGTGTGTAGACCCTGATCATGGAACAGTGTCATCTGGTGAAGAGCAGAAGAGGAAGAATGGGACTAAGAATTGAGTTCTATGGGAGGTGGCTTGCAGGGCTGGAGCACATGCTTTGTATGTGGGGGCCTCAGGTTTGATCCCCAGCACTTCCAGGGCAATTCTGAGCACTAGTCTGTGATACCACCAGGTTGTGGCCCCCAAAAAGGAAAGAAAAATTGAAAAAGAATTGAGCTGTTGCCTCAACGTGACCCAAAGGCCAAAGTTCCGACCTGCCTAGATTGGACTGTTTTTCCTTCCCCCGACTATGTTTAGCTGAGGGGAGAAAAAAAAACCTACAAAAAATTCCTATTAGTTATTTTTCTTCCAGGACGCAGAGTCAATTCCCAAAGATGGTCAAGGGCCGACTGAGCTCATCTGAGGCTGACAACGCGTTACGTGTGTGTGGGGGGTGCCGTGCTCTCTGTGCTTCTGCCAGGCCATATTTTGGAGCCAAGTTCTCAGCCACAAAGGAGAGAAAGCAGAAAGCTGTTGCTGTGAGGGCGAGCCTGGGTCTGTTTTCTTCTTCTTCTTTTTTTTTTTTTTTTGCTTTTTGGGCCACACCCAGCAATGCTCAGAGTTTACTCCTGGTGGTGCTTGAGAGACCATATGGGAAGCTGGGGATTGAACCTGGGTAGGCAGCGTGCAAGACAAACGTCCTGTTCGCTGTGCTACCACTCCGGCCCCAGGAGCCTTGGTTTGCAAAGGGGCCATATGGCACTTTAGGGACAGGGCCAGGGCCAGGTGTGGGGGTGCCGAGGAGGCAGCTCACAGGAGAGGGGTCAGCATGTGTGGGAGAGGCTGTGTGAGCACAGGGTCTGGGACACAGTGTAAGGGTCAGCACATATCAGAGTGAGGCCCTGGGGAGGATCCTGTGTGCCTGAGCACTGCCGGTTGTGATTCTGGTGACTTCTGAGCAAAGCCATTTAGGCCCCTTTGCCCACCCCCAATTAAAGTGCATAGCTCCTCTATCTACTAGAATTTGGAGCAATAGCACAGCGGGTAGGGCGTTCGCCTTCCAAGCGGCCAACATGGCCGACCCGAGTTCGATTCCTCCGCCCCTCTCGGAGAGCCTGGCAAGCTACCGAGAGTATTCGATATGCCAGACACAGTAACAACAAAGTCTCCAATGGAGACGTTACTGGGCCCGCTCGAGCAAATCGACGAGGGCCTTTACCTTTACCATTATTGCTACTTTTGGGGAGGGGCACACCTGGCGGTGCTCAGGGGTTACTCCTGGCTTCGTACTCAGGGATCATTTCTGGAGGTGCTTGGGGATTATAGGGGAGGGGGAATTCCGGGGATTGAACCCAGGTTGGCCGTATATAAGGCAAGCGCCCTCTCTAGCCTTAGTTGAATTTGGCTCCTGCTGGCTGTGAGGGGAATTATTGGCAGCTGTCTGCCAGCAGAGCTCAGGAGGGGCCCATCTGGGGGGGTCTGTGAGGTAACCCCAGGATCCTGTAATCTCAGAGTGGGGAGAATGAGGCGAGGCAGGGGGCCTCCCAGTGTGCGTCCTCAGGGGAATAGAGATGGGATGGGCTGGCTCCCCACCAGGCCAGTTCCTTTCCTGTGTCTTTCAAGTGGGAACTAGCCTTGACTTGTGCACCCACCAAAGTGGCTAGCAGTGACCCCCATGCCGGGGAGCAGGGACATGACTGACTCAGACTCAGGTGCTCAGTGCTTGGTAGCTGGTGACTGAGAGACAAGGCTTAGTGAGGGAAAAACCAGGCCTATTCAGGGCCAGCAGCCTGAGAAGATGCTGGGCTTGTCTTCACCTGTCTCCTCTCAGGTAATCAGGACTGTGAGGCTGCTTGGGAAAGTCGGTTAGAAGGGACATGGGAGTGGAGCAGGTGGGATCGCCCTTGGCCCCAAGCCCCTCCCTGCATTACCGCCCCCTCCTTCCCCCTTCCCACATTGCTGGTTCAGTGGCTCAGGGGTCAGTTCCTTATAGAACTCTGAGATAACATCAGTGTTTGGCTCCATCCCCTCTGCGGGCCCCAGAAAAGCCTTAGGAATCTTGCCCTTTCCCCTCCACTCATCCCGGGACCTAGTTTAATGCTAAACGTGCTGAGCCTGAGAACCCCGCTTAGGATGGGGCAGACAGAGGCCACGGGAGAGCACCCACCAAAGGTGCAGGGGGTGCAGGGGAACCACTGTCACCAGATGGGGAACAGGACTGTCTGTGGTGGCTTCCAGGAGTAGCTCCCAGCAGCTCATCATGAAAATGGGGGCTGTGAACCAAACTCAGGCAAAGCTCAAACACCTGCAGCTTCCTCGGGTGGGGGTGGGGAACCTGGCCCCAGGGGAAATATGAGCCAGCAGATCCCAAAGAATAGGGAGTGGGGGCTGACCCCAAACAGAGAACAGCTGGTCAGGGATTTCCAGGGCGGAGTCTGGGTCCAGAACCAAGGGCTTGGAATTCCAGTGAGTGGGAAATAAATGAGCAGAGTCAATTAATCGGGGTTCCAACTCAGGAACCAGACCCTGCCTCACACAGGTGAGGGGAGCAGACCCCCCCCTCAGAGCAGCACACTTACACATCAGACTGACTTGATTAATTTTGCCTGTTTGGGGACACACCTGGCACCAGATTAATGGCAGCTGGGAGGAAGGGTCCTGGCCCAAGGTTGTCTCGAAACAAAAGGAACAGCACTGGGGTGTGGAGGGCCTGCTTTGCAAGCATCTGGTCACAAGCTCCATATATGCTGTGCACAATCCTGGCAGCTTTGTCATCTCATTCCTGAGGCCACAAGTGGTTCCTGGCTGCACTCTGACCAGGTGCGTGTCAGCAGCTCAAAAAACAGTGAAGACCACACCTTATTTCCTCCTGCCCCCCGCAATGAAAATGAAAATGACCGCCAAAGATGTTGCTACTTGTCCAGGGGACGGGATGTATGCAGTGACCTCGGGAGCACCGTGCCCAGACTGCATGCCTTGGTAAAGAGCGTGAGCCTGACAAGCATGTGTGCCAATGATGCAGTGGAGAGTGGAGCACTGTTGGGGGGGTGGGGAGGTGGGGGCGTGGGGGAGCGGAGCCATGGTACAGCTGGAAGGGGGCTTGCCTTGCACCTGGCCAACCAAAGTACCCTCCCCAGCACTACATATGGCCCCCTGAGCCCTGCCAGGAGTGATCCCTGAGTACAGAGCCAGGAGGAAGCCCTGAGCACTGTTGGGTGTGACGCCGCCACCCCCAACAAAACAAAACATACCCCAAAATATGAGAGAGTGCTGCAATAAACAAACGAGTGCAGTTGTCACTTCAACTATACTTTTTTTCCTCTCTGGGATATATTCCCAGGAGTGGTATTGCTGAGTCAAATGGGAGATCGATTTCTAATTTTTTTTTTCTTTTTGGGTCACACCTGGTGATGCTCAGGGGTTACTCCTGGCTTCCTAGAGGTGCTCAGGGGACCATATGGGAAGCTGGGATTCGAACCCCGGTCGGCCGCATGCAAGGCAAACGCCCTCCCTGTTGTGCTATCGCTCCAGCCCCTTGACTTCTAATTTTTTGAGAATTGTTCATACTGTTTTCCAGAAGGGTAACAAAATTTTTTTTAAAAAATGTAAATGATGAAAAATGGGCACCGGTGGAGGAATGGGTACTGGATCATTGTATAACTGAAACCCAAGCACAAAAATTTGTAAGTCTACAACTGTACCTCTTGGTGTTTCACTAATAAAAATTTAAAAAAAATGAGAGAGACAGAGAGACAGGGGGAGAGACAGAGACAGAGGGAGAGACAGAGGGAAAGATAGAGGGAGAGGGAGAGAGGGGGCGTCTACTGCTCCTAGTCCTTGTTACCTCCCTGGGCATGCCTGGCACTGGAAGGCCATGAACCAGAGGCCTGTTGGGTGAGAGGAGGAAAGCTGGCAGATTCCACCTGCTGAGCGCTGTGCCCCCTGGTGCTCACAAGAAGGCTGGTGCGAACACAGAGAAGGGGCAGGTAGAGGGCAGGGAACAGAGCCAGGGCAGAGCTGATGCATCCCCTTTGTTGTACACAAGCGAAAAGGAGGTGCAGGGGAACCACTGAAGCTGCCCAAGGTCAGGCGGGTACAGGGTGACTCCCCGGGTCGGCCCAGCTGACGGCCCATTCTGGGAGGCTCCCTGCAGATCCCCAGATGGAAGCCCCTTCCCCATCCATCAGTCATCCCGGCAAGGCTCTGGGCTTCAGCTGCCGGCAGCAAGGGCACCTGCTGGGAAGCCAGCCTCCAGCAGCCTTGGGCCCCCCTCCCCCCCCTCCCCCTCTCCCCAGAATTCCTGCCTCTCACCCCCCAAAGTCCCTCCAGTTTTTTTTTTCTCACCCCCTACCTGACTCCTTCCCTTTTGTCCTTCCTCCTCCCCGGCCTTTGTTCCTGGAGCACATCAAGCCTCCAATCCATCTGCTTGTCTCTGGGCCTTGGGGAAGAAGAGCAAAGCCTCCTGCTGGGGGAGTTTCAGCATGCATGGACCAGGAGCATGAAAAGGAGAAAGCTCCAGCCTGCGAACATTGGTCCCTAGTCAAATGGTCTGCAGCAGATAAGCATGGACTCGGGTCACACCTGAGACTATCTAGCAACCCTGCCAAAATACATGGCTTGATTGTGACCATCTGAACTGCCAAGGTCCCAGGACACAATTTCAGCAGCTGCTTTTGTCTACGCTCCTCCTCGTGCCCTTCTGCTCAGCTCAAGCAAGGTGACACCATCTCAGCAATGTGCCACCTGCTCTTCTGTATGTCTAGACTGCTCGACTGTTTTCCACCCAGGTGACAATCACGCTCTGTGATGCTTCTGGGTGGCAGCCCACTTCCAAACTGGCTTTCTCTAAAGCTTCTGTCAATAGCTTTCTGTCCTTAGCATGTCATCAGGACTTTTGCAACTCAGAGCTTCACTGCTATCCCTTCTCCTGGCCTGTGTGGGCACACATCTCCTCTTTCCTGATGAGACTTGATGTAATGGTTCATTCTCTGCACAGTGGCTTTCATCACTGGATCACTTGACATCCCGTTACTCATTGACTTGCTCGAGCAGGTGCTAGTAACGTCTCCATTTGTTCCCGTCGCGTGCTAGTGTAGCCCAATGGTGTCTGCTCATTTTAGGAACACAAAGAGCCTCAAACTGATCATTCAAGGTCTTTACAAAGAAGTCTGACCATCTCGTAGGTGGGCAGCCACGCAGTCTTTTGATGTCCCATGGAATCCAGTCGGTAATAGCTCTAGTCCAGTGGTCGTCTCCAAATCTCATTACATGTCTGGCCCATCTGATTTTCGACACCTTTGCAAACGAGACAGCATCTCTGATCCTTTTTTTTTGGGGGGGGGGGTCACACCCAGTGATGCTCAGGGGTTATTCCTGGTTGCACTCAGGAATTTCTCCTGGCGGTGCTTGGGGGATCATGTGGGATGCCAGGGATCGAACCCAGGTCGGCCGCGTGCAAAGTAAACACCCTACCCACTGTGCTTTCTCTCTGGCCCCATCATCTCTGATTCTTGATTGCTGACGGAGGTTGGAACTCCGGATTCTTTCTTTCATTTGAGTGAAGCGTGATATTCCAAGCATAGCTCTTTCGATTCCTCTTTGGGAGATCCAAATAGCATTCTCATCCTGTTTTCGTAGGGCTCAGGTCTCTGAGGCGTATGTTAATGCAGGAAGAACAGTGGACTCGAAGACATGTGTCTGGAGCCGAAGCTTCTTTGTCCTCTTAGCTATTTCTTCGATACTCTTGAAGGCGTTCCAAGCTGCTCTCTTCCTCCTGCGCAATTCAGGTGCCAAGTCATTCATCATGTTGACTTCTCGATCAAGGTACACATAACTGTTGCATTCGGAGATGTTCGTTCTGTTGAGAGTGAATGGAACGTCAGGAACGAGACTGTTTCTCATAAACATTGTCTTGGTGAGATTCAGCTGTAGTCCGACCTTTCCACACTTATGGTCAAAGTTGGCCAGAATTTGTGCTGCTTGGCTGATATTTGGTGTTATTAGAATGATGTCACCAGTGATGCGGAGGTGGTGTAGTTGTCAACTGTCTATCTTCACTCCCATTCCTTCCCATTCCAATCGTCGCATGACATGCTCGAGGGTGGCACTGAAGAGTTTCTGTGAATGGCATCACCCTGCCAAACCCTCTCTTGACATGGATGATCACTTCCTTGTAGAATGGTGAGATCCTTGTAGTGAATCTGTAATACAGCTCACGGAGGATCCTGATGTATTGAGTTTGAACGCCCTGTTTGGCTAGGGCTTCAATGACTGCTTCAGTCTCAACAGACTCAAAGGTCTTCTTTAAGTCAATGAACATTAGACAGAGTGGCATCTTGAACTCCTGAGAAACCTCAATGAGCTTGGTTATCACATGGATATGCTCGATTGTGCTGAATCCTTTGTGGAACTAAGGAAAACCCGGAGCTCTGCTCCTCAGGCTCTCCAGCATGTCTGAGTCTCGGAATTTTTTTTTTTGGCATATTGGGTCACACTCAGTGATGCTCAAGAGTTACTTCAGACTCCAGATTTAGGAATTATTCCTGATGGTGCTCAGGGAACCATATGAAAGGTTGGGGATGGAACCTAGGTTGGCTGCGTGCAAAGCAAACATCCTCCCTGCTGAACTATTGCTCTAACAGCAAGTCTTGGAAATTCTCTACTTCCCATTTGAAGTAGTTGGGAGAGCTGGGAGCTAGAACAGAGGTTAAGGCACCCATTTTGCATGGGGTTGACCCCAGTTCAATCCCAGACACTGCATATGGTCCTCGAGCATCAGCAGGAGTCACTTGTGAGCACAGACAGAGCCAGAAAGAGCCGCTAAACACTGCTTGTGTGGCCCCAAAGTGGGAAACATGGGAAATCGTTTAATCCCTCCAATTCCAGAGTGTCTCCTGCAGTTGCTGTGAGCAATGCCACCAAGTGGGAGTGGGGCAAAGAGAATCGGCCCCTGGGCCAGAGATGGGGGTTGGGGGTGGGCTGAAAGCTGCTCACAAGGTTCAGGGTCTGATACTAGAAACAAAATGGGGCCCATCTTCCTGAGTTGGGCTTTTCAAGGCTTTTTCTTGGTGGGGGGGCACACCCAGTGATGCTCAAGGCTTGCTCCTGGCTCTGAGCTCAGGGATGATTCCTAGTGGGGTTTGGGTGGATCATATGGGGTTCTGAGGCTGGAAAGTGGGTCAGCCACCTATAAGAGAAGTGCCTGTCTGCTGTACTATCTCTCCTGCTTTTTTTTTTGTGGGGGTGTTTGGCACACCCAGTGCTCAAGATTGACTCCAAGTTTCATGCGGGGTACACCACAGATATTGAACTCTGGTAAGCTTGCAAGGTGTATCTGGCCTATCAGCGTTCTTTCATAAAGCTAGAGACAGACTAAACCTTGAGGCCAATTTTTTTGGGAAGTGGGATTTGGGGGAATGGCCACATAGGCTGCTTGCAGGTACTCCAAGTTACTTGATGATCACATGGTGTGAATCTAGGCCTGATACATGCAAAGGTTGTGCTCCAGTCCTCTGGGCTACCTCTGCCACCATGCTTCATTTTATTTTTATTTATTTATTTATTTTTTGGCTTTTTGGGTCACACCTGGCCATGCACAGGGGTTACTCCTGGCTCTGCACTCAGGAATTACCCTTGGCGGTGCTCAGGGGACCATATGGGATGCTGGGAATCGAACCGGGGTCAGCCGCATGCAAGGCAAACACCCTACCCGGTGTGCTATTGCTCCAGCCCCCATGCTTCATTTTAAATGAGTTGTTGGATGGATAATTTTCCTGCTCATTCGATTTCCCTGCTTCTCTTCACTGTGGCCAATGATGCAGTGATGTCCGGAGTTGGCACTCACACCTGACTGTGACGCTTGCACATTTTTAGCTGTGGTGTTTACTGGTGGTCACACATCAGGTTGTGGGTCTTTGCACTCCTTCCTTTAGCTGTGGTTCTTGCAGGAGCACTTACACCTGAACTATGGTGGTGGTGCTCGCTAGGGGTCGCTGTGGTGCTCAGACATGTGCTCCCTGGAGGTTGCATTTCCCAGCTAGGGTGCTTTTGCTTTCTAGCTGTGGTACATACCAGGGTTGAACCCTTTTGTGGTGAGTGTGGTGCAAATAGCTGGTGGGGCTGCGGATCACTGACCGCAGAGTTTGCTGCCAGGCCCAAACAGCAGAGCTGTCAGGAAGGAACCAGAGACTTAAATTCGTGACCATACTCTCAGCAGAAGCTTGAAATCCTTGTGGTATTGCTCTGAGCCTGGTTTGTCAATAACCTTTTTTTGGGGAAGGGCACACACGTGTGTTTTCGGGGGAACCACACTTGGTGCTGGGGATCGAACGGCTGATGGCAGGAATTACACCCGGGGTTCACACAGGCATAGCATGTATTCCCTGGCCCTGTTCTTTATGTAAATAAGCTCCTATAGCTATTGACTCTACACTCATCTTACACTTTTTTGGTTGTTGTTGTTTTTGAGCCATATCCCACTGTGTGGATCTTAGCTCAGGGATTATTTCTGGCATGTTTGGGGGACCACATGTGGTGGCAGGTATCAAACCCAGGTCGGTGGCTTTAAGTGCCTTACCCACTGTCCTCTTGCTTTGGCCCCATGTTTTTCCTTCCTGGTCATGCTCTGCTAGGACCACTGGGCCACTTTCAATGGTACTTGGTGTGTCCAATGGTATCGGGGGCCACTGGGGCCACACTCATCAGTGCTGGGGGTAGGAACTTAGGGCCTGGCACACACAAGGCATATGCTCTACCACATGAGCCACATCCCCTGCCAGTAAATACATTTTAATGTGCATTCCTGTTTTTGAAGAATGTGAGCAGTTATTAAAAGAAAAAAACACGCCTCTTTGCACAACAGTATTAAATCTTATGCTGCCAGGTTTCACCAACATTGAGTATTTAAGAAACTCATTTATTGACTTCATTTACTTATTAAGCCTGAAAGGTAAGTGTTCTTGTTTAATAGGTGAACAGGTACCAAGGGTGAAGGACTGTTGGCTCTAAATCCCCAACTCTTCCCCACAGTGAAACCGCCTTGTGGAGACTCCCAGGAACCAATCAGGAGCATCTCTGGTTTCTTAGCACCCATTCCCTGGAAGATAATTTTAAACTATTATACAAGTGCAAGTGCAAATTTGGTCTGACCACCAATTTGCATGAAAATGAAGGTAAGATCTCCTTCACCCCGTCAGCTCACCTCCACTTACTCACCTCACCCCTCTCCTTTCAGTGCCGTTCAAACACTTTTCTAGCAGGTTTTTGAGCCCAGTTTAAATCAATTGATTTGGTCAGACTTAGTGTGTCTTGTTCTACTCAACTTCCCCCCACATCCCCCAGCTTTTACATTCTCAGAGATGAGTAATCACTGCATGTCAGACAGGTACTAGCCAGGGGAATTGAAACAGAGAACCAGGGAGAAAGACCGAGACTTTCTTTGTGTTTACTTGAACAGAAGGAAAACAGTACACAGATGCATCCACAGTATTTAATTTGTTTGGATAATAGTTACAGATAAACAAGTACACTCCATATACAATTACCAATACTTTTTTATACAGTTCATATTTCAGAACATCAACACTATTTTATTTACACTCTATGTACATCAACATCCTTCTAAAGTCAGTGCATTGTCAACAAGTTTTATACAGTAATTTACAAGGTGAATGTAGTTAATATTTAATTTAATAAATTTTCTGCTAGTCATGGATTAAAAAATTAATTACAACCAATATAACAAACACAGATCAAACAACATTAGTAGATTGTGCTACCTGCTTAAATAAAACATCTTTAAAGAAATTATTTAAAAAATTTTCACTTTTTCATGGGACTTGTCCAGGTAGGAACGGATAGATTTTCCATCCTGAAAAATTATAAAATGCTAAAGCCTGCATTTTGTCTAGCTTTGTCATGTCACAGCATTCAGACCACTCCTTCCTACTTGCACTTATTGACTTTATGTCTTCTGAACAGGGTTTCAGCTTAGGCAGCCACTTCAGACAACGCTTCTAAATGTTCTGAGAACTGGATTGGTAACTGGCCTCTGATATTAGAATCCTAACACGTACTCACATTAGTACCTACTATCTCTGAGAGAGGAAGGCTAATGGAATCTGACAACTATAATCATTTCCCAGGGTTCAAATGAATGAAAAAAGACCGAAAAAAGTGAAATATTTACTTCAAATATATATATATATATGTATATACATATATATTTAAAAACAACAAGAAAAAAATGCTGCTGCCTGAAATAAATAATATTTATATTTTTGTTCCAGTCTTGAATTATCAGAGGGGAAAAAAATGAAGTGAGCAAGAAACATAACTTTTGATGATCACTACTGTGAAGTTAAAAGAAAAAAATACAAACACCAAACAAACAAAAATAAATGGACACGCAAACAAAAAACTCAAAAGCTTACTTCTTTAAACCACCAATTTCATTAAAAATACTTCTACACTTTCTATGTTTGGGATGTGTTTTGTTTTTAAATTTGTCACGACAGGGGGAAATACCCCATTTAAGTTAATTTATAGCCCTTACAGCCATCAAATATGAACAAGTCTTTAAAAAAAGTTCATTTGTATGTATTCTCTTTTTAAAGTGCAAAAACAAAAGCCAAAGGAGTAACTCATCACGCACTGTGCACAGGCGCCAAGCCTGGATGCTGTTTTTCCTCTCAGCAGCAATTTGTGCAATGTGCGTGTGAAGACGGTGCAAATATTGGCAACAACCTAGCATACTGGGCGGGGGGCACGTTTGGGAAACTTCCTGACAGAGCCTCTGAGGAACAGCCTTTATTGGGAAGGCCATTTGGGCTGGATTCCCAATGATGTTTTGCTTGATTCTTTCTCTGCAGGATATGCCCACGGGTGGAAGGCACACAGCTCTGAGTGTCTTCCGTATCTGTGCGTCTGCCACCAACGGCTGTGTCTCACAGACAAACCAACAGAAACAAAAGCAAGAGAGACGTAAGGCTTAGAATATAAATTAAAAAAATCTGTGTCCATGCCATCGCATCCTTTGCGCACCTTCATGATCTTGCTTTCTCCATCTTGTCAATATAATGGAATAAAACTTCAGGAAAAAGGAGGTAGCATATCATGTCGTCCCCAGACAACACTACAATTTTTTTGTTTTACTTTGACGCCAAGGAAACTCTTAGTATTTTGTTATGATTATTGGTAAACTCTATACTCACTACGTGTTTGTTCACATCTGGACGAGCACAATTCAGTTCTCATTTGGTCCCAGGGCGGGCTGGTGCCAAATTCTTTTGCTTACAGGCTAATGGTGGGCCCTGTCTGAAAGTTCTCTACCAGAGAGCCTACGTGAGACACTTCCAAACAAAATTATTACTACTGTTCTGTTAACGGCTATTTTAATTAGGATTTTTATTTTGTGCTTCAGGGTCACAGGATAAAATAACTACATTTAGCTTGCCTTTCAGCGATGCTTTTGCCAAATGTCAGCTCCAGGGAGGGGCCTCCCTGCCCACCGCCTGTCTAGCAGTCCAAGTGGCCGCCTCACTGTAACACACAGTACTTTTTATAATCGGACTCAAAGTCTTCATCCATGCTGCTCGTGTCTGCCATCTTCTTGCCATCGATCTTTGGCAGAAATTGTGCATAGTCGATCCCCTGCTGCTCATAGAAAAGGATGTAGGCAGAGTCGGTGTCAATTTCATCAGGGTGAAGTTCCTGAGTGGGCAAGAGAAGGCCCGTCAGTACGCTGGCTCCCATGCTGGCCAGACAAGGGCCGAATTACCTTTTTAAATTCCCACACCTGATTTTCCCAATCAGCTCAGTATCTGGCTCTTTTACCTGGCTCTATGAAGGCCCAATGATTCCTGGAGTTTTGGGGAATCAGTTCTGACTGCGGGTAAGTCAGTTCCTTTCATTCACCGATCCCTTCTTTCCCTCACTGCTCGTTTCCATTCCCTCTCTGTATCTCTTACTTCCTGATACTGCAGGCATGTGTATAACGGCTTTAACAGTAATATCTATTTCCTATCTAGGAGAAAGTCCATTTTTTTCCAACAAATGACCCCCAAATCTGTGACATTTCTTCCTTTTTTTCTCCATCTGTAGTCAATGTATCCAAAGATTGAAGATATTTACCTTACAGCTGCTGTCATTATAACAGTACCACTTGCTGTTTGGGTTTTTGGCATAAGTGACATAGTGGCCCCCGCCCAGAATTCCTGAATGGCACTGTAAGGAAGAAGAAAGTGAAGGCATGTTAATAGCTAAAAGATAGGCAAATGACATGACCAAGAAAACATGGGGCTGGAGTCATATTATAGCAGGTAGGACGTTTGCCTTGTAAGCAGCCGACCCGGGCTCAATCCCCAGCATCTTATATGGTCCCCCAAGCACCGCCAGGAGTAATTCCTGAGCGCAGAGCCAGGAATAACCCCATGAGCATTGCTGGGTGTGATCCCAAAAACGAAAAAAAAAAATGATGAAGAAAACAGTGATCACAGGGTGAGAGCCCTCCCCACTCATCCCCTCCAGCACTGGCAGCTGAAAATCTCCAGAACCCAACTGCCAATCACACCTGCGGGCCGAGTCTCACCTTTGAGTGAACGTATTCCTGGACATCATAACACGTTCTCTACCCATTCTCCATAAGTACCACACCACATTGGATGGGGTTCAAATAGTAGGCAACAAATCATAAAGCGAAGTACATATAGGCATATATAATATTTTCAGATATATATACAAAAGCTCATATCACTCAACCTTTAACAACATGTTAATGATATCCTAAAGATATTTTCTTATTTTGGTTGTGCTTTGGGACAGGGACTGGGGCTTGGGATGGAAACATCCCAAATTTAGTAGTTGAAAGGTGTAATGGTGTTGGGATTGGTGTTTGAATATTAAATGTAATCAAATATTATAAATTACCACATAAAATAAATTAAAAAATAAATAAAGAAAAAAGAGAACAGTGATCACTTAAGTGTTAAGAAAGAATATTTTGCTTTGTGTGCTGTAGGTGTGGCGTCAATCCCTGAGGAGGCAGAGTCCCTTTGAGCACCAACAGGAACAATCTCGGAGCAGTGTCAGGAGTAGCCCCTGGGAACCACCGGATGTGGCCCAATAACAAAAACCAAACAAGAATACTTTGCAACTATTTTTGACATGCAAAACAAAAAGCAAAATTCAAAAGCTCCAAATTGGGCTCAAAGAGAAGAGAGCTCAAAGATTGAGCACATGTTTAGCCCGAAGGGGGCCCAGATTTGATCCCTGGCACAGTATGGCTCCCTGAGCACTGCTAGGAGGGAGCCCCAGAGAGCCAGGAGTAATCTGGAGCACCAACAGTATGGCCAAACACCAACCTCCAAACAGCTTCCCAGTCCTTCATCCCCAAATATGAAAGATCAGGAGCCAGGACAGGGCTCAGAGGTGAGGCTGGCGCCACACAGGTGTTGAGTCCTGCGTCTGACCCTGACAGCATCAAAAATATGAAAACCAAAAACTAAAATCTTAAACTCTCACCAGTCATAGTTACCATTTAGAAAAAAGAAATCCCTTAGGCACACACACTTATAAATAGCCTGAACCTGCGACTCTGGTAATGATGATTATGTGACAACCTCCTCCCCTGTGTGCATTTTGGATGCTATTCAGAGGGCAAGATCATCTAGTGCGAACACTGTCTATCGCAAAGCTCAAAGATGAGCACATAAGCAGACCCTTGGAAAGTGAGGATGAATGAATGATGATGAACCAACAAACCACCGGAACGTGCAGCCCATTCTGCAAACTATACCGTCAGCCACTCACCGAAATTGCATACAGGTTATAAATAGGCTTCACATGAGCGGCTTCTCTTTGGTCATCAGTGCTATCTTCTTCACTGTGGTTTTCAAGTTGACCATTGCTACAGCCATTGCCACATGCCTCATGCTCATACAGGAATCCATTGGCCAAAGCGACTTCGTGGTCCTGCGGGGTAACCAGCTCGGGTTGGCTGCCCCCCAGCGTGTGCCCTCGGCTCAAGGCTTCAGCTAGCTCATAAACGTGCCCAGCCCCGTTCTCTTTGCTGGCATCCAAATTCTCCTTACTACTCGACAGTTTATTTTTGCTGCCAATCTGGGGGAGCCGAAGCCTCCCTTTGCTCCTCCCTAAAGTCCTTGGGCTGCTATTGGGGCTGCTGTTTTTGCTGGAGGGACAGCTAGCTCCACTTTTCCTCGATGAAGAGGGTGAACCTGTGAAAGGAGGAGAAAGAAAGATTCGTAATTCCAAATTAAACACTCTACCAAACACTACCTTTGAAGCCAGCTCCCAAGTGCATACACAATGGTAAAGACAGCGGTATCCTGACAGTGTATTAATGATTTTTTGGTAGAACCCAGGGCCTCACACATGGGAAGTAGCTACAGCCCGGGCGCATGGCTACTTTTTCGTTCTTATTATGTAGACAAAAAGTTACTTGCTGGTCTTCCTCAATGCCAAGTCTTTTATAAAGCTAAGAAATAATATTCTGAAAATATAATAATTACAACTAAGAAAAAATTATCAGCTTTACTTTTCATGACAACTCTATATAGTAGTCCTGGGGCTGAGTTGACGGTACAGTAGATAGAGCACTTGCCTTGCATGTGGCTGACCTGGTTCAAACCCTGGTAGCCCATATGGTCCTAGGAGTGATCCCTGAGTGCAGAGCCAGGAGTAAGCCCTGAGCATAGCTGGATGTGGCCCCCAAACCAAAGCCAAACAAACAAACAAACAGAAAGGAACTCCAGCTTATATGCTGAGAAGCTCTACCTGACACCCGCCCCCTTCCTCCCCCCCCCCCCCCCCCACTACCACATATGCAGTGCTGGGACTGACCCCAGGCTGGCCATGTGCAAGGCAAACTCCGTATCTGCTGCATTACCTTTCTTGCCCCAAGAACTTCATTTTTGATATAGCAAATCCTCACATTCTGAGAACTCAGTATTACCTCCATTTTATAAATAAAAATGTAGATTCGGGAAGGTTGTATCTCTTGCTAAAAGTCCCACAGTTAAGCTCTAGATATGTCTGGGGCTGGAGTGATAGTCCAGTGGATAGGGAGCTTGCTTTGCATGTGGCAGGTCTGGGTTCAATCCCAGCACCCCTCAGCGTCTCCTGAGTCCTGCTAAGAGTGACCCCTAAGTGCAGAACCAGGAGTAAGCTCTGAGCATAGCAACTATGGCCCAGAGACAAATATCAAAAATAAAGCCCAGATTGGTCTGATTCTGTCATGAAGAGGCTGCTGCACAGGGCAAGACAGAAGGACATATGCCCCCCTGGGGGGCCCAGGTGCGCCTCCCACAGCTCCCCTCCAGGCCTCCTCACCTTTTGGGCTGCTGCTGAAGTTCGCACTGAGTGAGGATGGGCTCTTGCTCAGGAGAGCACCCTCTCCCGCTGCCGGGCTCTGTGTGTCCGCTTTCTTCACTCCCGCTGGTGCCCTGGGCTCGGAGACATCATCGCCCTGCAGGGTGAGGGCCTTCCGCTGCCAGAGAGCTGGGTCTCTTGGTACCAGAAAAGCACTCGGGTCAAAACTCTCCCGAGGAAATTTAACAATTTTTTGTGACTTTATCCATCGACCATTTACAAACTGAAATCGTTTAAGGTGAATAATCTGAAGAAGAAATAGTGGAACAATTATTGAGCTGAAAGGATTCTAAAGATACAAAATTTACATTAAGAAAAAAATAAAATCCAAGGGCCAAGGATGTGACTCAAGTGGCAGAGCTATCAGTCCCCTTTGCCTCAGGTCCAGCTCTAGCACTGTGTGGAGTGGCCAAGGCCATAGCAATTGTGACCAAAAGTAGCCCAGATAAACTGTCCAAGCATATGGAGCATAACATGTCTGCCCCCAAATTACTGTGTTTTATGTGGTGTCACATCACGTGGTTCCTGTGGGGCCACTGCCCTTTGGATGTGTAGCTTACACAGTACTGCCCCTTGTTTCACGGTCTGTGTCCAAACTCCCTGATCCTTCCGATTCATAGGAGCCTTGATTTATGTTTTCCTGGTTTTTGGAACTGTGACCTAACTCGAAAGCCACTGCGGATCCAGTCACACACATCACCCACGAGAACAGATGACTAAATATTTTGAAGGAAAAAAAGACGTTTTAAAATATTTTTAAAAAATATTAACACAAAGCAAATGCTCTCCCACCGTGTGAGATCTCAGGTCCGAGTTTTTGCCAGGTCCAACAGGAGGTTCTATGCCAATCCCACACCCGTTTTCTTTACCTTATCCTTGGGCTGCTTCACAGTATCACTGTTCTCAAGAGCGTAAGACTCTTGTTTCTCTCTTTTAGTGGGGGGTGGAAGTGGGTGCTGGGCTCACTCCTGGCTCTATGCTCCTGCTGGTGGTCAGGGGACCACCTGGGGTACTAGGGATGGAACTCCCTAGTTGTTGGCTATATGCAAAGCAAGTGCCCTTTCTGCTGAACTATCTCTCTGGCCCCACTTGTTTCTCCTTTTTGATTTCTTTTCTATTCCAAGAGCAGCACATAATCTGGTCTAACTCAGTGTGGCCATGCTTTCTCCAATGCAGCCACAAAGGTTTGTGTGGCTGCTTCTATTTGGAAAAAAAAAACTGTTTTGTAGGTCACACCTGGTGGTGTTTAGGGCATACTCCTGGCTCTGTGCTTAGATATCACTCCTGGTGGGGCTCGGGGAACAATATGGGGTGCTGGGAATTTTTTTTTTTTTTTGCTTTTTGGGTCACACCCAGCTATGCTCAGGGGTTACTCCTGGCTCATGCACTCAGGAATTGCTCCTGGCGGTGCTCGGGGGACCATATGGGATGCTGGGAATCGAACCTGTGTTGGCCATGTTGGCTGCGTGCAAGGCAAATGCCTTACTCGCTGTGCTATCACTCCAGCCCCGAAATTTTTTTTTATTAGTGAAACACCACGAGGTACAGTTGTAGTCTTACAAATTTTTGTGCTTGGGTTTCCATTGTACAATGATTGAGTACTCATCCCTCCACCAGTGCCCATCCTCCACCACCACTGATCCCAGTATCCCTCCCCCCCCCCCCCCCCCCGCCTCTGTGGCATGGCACTCCCTTTTGTTCTCGCTCTCCTTTTGGGTGCTGTGGCCTGCAAAAGAGGCATCGAGTGGCAACATGTTCGGTCTAGAGTCTAGTCTCAGCATGCTTCTCCCATTCTGGGGGGATCCTTCCAATACCTCCCCCCCATTTGGTGCTCCCTTCTACATCTGGACTGCCTTTACCCCTAGAGTGTGAAGATGGCCTCCAAGCCATGGAGTAAACCTCCTGGTATTTATCTTGGCTATTCTTGGGTGTTAGTCTCCTATTTTGTTACTTTATGTTCCCGAGATGAATGCAATCTTTCTATGTCTATTCCATTCTTTCTGACTCATGTCGCTTAGCATGATACTTTCCATGTAGTACCACTTGTATGTAAATTTCATGACTTCATCCTTTCTGACAGCTACATAGTATTCCATTGTATAGATGTACCAAAGCTGCTTTAACCAGTCATCTGTTCTCAGGCACTCAGGTTTTTTCCAGATTCTAGCTACTGTAAACAGTGCTGCAATGAACAGACAACTGCAGATGTCACTTTGACTATACTTTTTTGCCTCTCTGGGGTATATTCCCAGGAGTGGAATTGCTGGGTCAAATGGGAGCTCAATTTCTAGTTTTTTGAGAATCGTCCATACTGTTTTCCAGAAGCACTGAACCAGTCGGCATTCCCACCAGCAGTGAAGGAGGGTCCCTTTCTCGCCACATCCACGCCAGCATGGGTTGCTTTTGTTCTTTTGGATGTGGGCCAGTCTCTGTGGTGTGAAATGATATCTCATTGTTGTTTTGATCTGCATCTCCTGATGATTAATGATGTAGAGCATTGTCTCCTGTGTCTTTTAGCCATTCAGATTTCATCTTTGAGGAAGTTTCTGTTCATTTCGTCGCCCCATTTTCTGATAGGGTTGGATGTTTTCTTTTTGTGGAGTTCAACCAGTACTTTGTACATACTTGATATCAACCCCTTGTCAGATGTGTATTTGGTGAATATCCTTTCCCATTCTGTGGACCTGTCTTTGTATTTTGGTCACTGTTTCTTTTGAGGTACAGAAGCTTCTTAGTTTAAGATAGTCCCATTTGTCTATCTCTGTTTTCATTTGCTTAGCCAGTGGTGTGACATCTTTGAAGAGGGGTGCTGGGAATTTAATCTGGTTGTCTGTGTGCAAGGCAAGTACCCCACTGCTTTACTATTACTCTAGCCCCTTTAAAAAAAGTTTTGTTTTTTTTTAATTTTAGGGGCTGGATTGACAGTACAGCGAGTAGGGTGCTTGACTTGCACATAGCTAACCAGGATACAATCCCCACACGGTCCCCTGAGCCCAGGCAGGAGTGACAGTGATTCCTGAGTGCAGAGCCGAGCACTGCTGGGTATAGTCCAAAGATAAGAACAAAAACATTAAAAACAAAAAAAACAACCTTTGCTCCACAATACACTTTATGTGATGGTTATATGATTAGATAACAACTACCAAAATGCATCAAACTAGACATTTAAGATCTATGCATTTAATTCCACGTTATGCCTCAATTTAAAAATAATAAAACTCAAAACTCTCCCTTCCCACCTACTACCTCCAAGCCTCTCCATCCCTTCCTCTTTCCTTTTCTTGGTTCCCATTCCTGGGGTTGGCTAATCAACGTTACTAATTTATTTTTTGTTTGTTTTTGGGTCGCACTCAGTGGTGCTCAGAGCTCACTTCTGGAAGGCTCAGGGGACCATCTGGGCTTCCAGGATTGAATCTGGGTCAGCCATGTGCAACCCTGTACTGCCTGGTCTATCCACTGTAATATTGCTCTGGCCCCTCTATATTACTAATTTCTTATGAACTCTTATAAGAAAAAACTATGCTCACAGCCTCACAGAGTAGTGAAAGAAGGTAAAAGTGAAAAAAATATATAAGGCGGGCTGGAGAACCATGTTCCTGACCCAGGTTGATCCCTGGCATCCCATATGGTCCCCCAAGCACCACCTTGAGTGATTCCTGAGTGCAGAGCCAGAAGTAACCCCTGAGCATCACTGCATCCCAAGAACTAAAAAACCAGCTCCTCCACTGAGGAAAAAGTTTTTTTTTTCTCTTTGGAGCTACCTGTGACGTATTCAATATGCCAAACACAATAATGACAAATCTCAAAATAGAGACATTACTGGGCCCGCTCGAGCAAATTGATGAACAACGGGAGGACAGTGACAGCAGACAGTTTGGAGCATACCCAGAAATGCTAGGGACTACTCTCAGCTCAGTGCTCTGGAGTTGCTCCTGGCATCACTTGGCACCCAGGATTAACCCAGCTCCAGCATGCAAAGCATTGCTTTAAATGCTGTTGAAATAACAGTCTTCTATTTCTTCAAGGCTTTTTTGCACTAGACTCTGGCTGTCTCAGAGGTAGAGTTAAAACATACCAGGACTGGAGGGAGCCTCCAGAGATCAAGCTTCTTTGTCGCCAAGCAGTGGGTTTTACACTTGGAGCAATAGTACATTTCATTTTCCCCGAGCTCCTCCTCGCTGGTGAAAGCTCGCAGGCAGCTGTCCAGGTTGATAGGCTCAGCCTGAGCTCGCCGACTCTGTTCTACACTCTCGTGCTCATCTATAACCTGGAGGTAGAGGGAATAAGAGGAACGGGGGAGTGGTGGAAGAAGGCAGAAGGGGATGAGTTTAAAAACTGTTACCTGTCATTCTCTTAACTCTACATGAGGAAAAAGAAAATACAACCAAACAAAGGTTTAGGAGCAAATATGGCATGTGCAAATTTATTCAAAAATATCACACCAATAACATCCTGGATGAAATAGGTATTTTTAAATCCATGGCTTTTCTTGAAAAATTTCTTAATGTTTCACAACATAAATAAACAAAGACTGTCTGTTTATTTTACAAATTTGAAATCCTGAACTAGCTTCCACATGAGTTCTTGGTCCTTAAACAAGGGATATTAAGATAATTTATTTTTTAACCATAAAGGATGCACATTATTAGTATGCAGAAAGTATTATAGATACTAGGAGAAATAATATCAGTGGAACAGACAGCAGATTTGAGTAAGAAAGGGTAAAGATGGGTTTGAGACATAGCTCAGGGCCAACCCTGGTTCACTCTTTGGCACCTCCTATAATTCCCCACCACTATCATGAATGATTCCTGAATACAAAGCCAGAAGTAAACCCAGAGCACAATTGAGTCTGGCCCCCAAACCAAGGGAAAAACAGAAAAAGGGTGAGGCTGGAGAGTTAGTAAAGAGGTAGGGTGCTTGCACTGTCTCAGGTTTGATCCCCGGCATCTCATATGGTCCCCTGAGCTCCAGCAGGAGTGATTCCTAAGTGCAGAGCCAGGGGTAACTCTTGAGCATTGCTGGTATAGGACCCCCCCCCCAAAAGAAAGACAAAAAAACCCAAAAAACAAAAAAAAGGAAAAGAAAAGCTTACCAAGAGCTTGCAGCATATTAAAGCCAATAGACTCTAAGTTATTTGCAAACTAACACCAAGTGATATTGTTATCAGAACCTTAGGCTTAACACTACCATCTCCCGTCTCAGGGGCCTTAAAAAAAAATCTGAGATGGCAACAAAAGAACAACAGACTTAAAAGAACCTAATTCTGTTCAGGGGCTGGAGCGATAGCAGAGTGGGTAGGGCATTTGCCTTGCAAATGGGGTTCGGTTCCTCGGCCCCTCTCGGAGAGCCCAGTAAGCTACTGAGAGTTTCTCGCCTGCACAGCAAAGCCTGGCAAGCTACCAGTGGCATATTCGATATGCCAAACACAGTAACAACAAGTCTCACAATGGAGACATTACTGGGCCAGCTCGAGCAAACTGATGAACAACGGGAGGACAGTGTAGTGCAGTGCAATTCTGTTCAGAAGATCCTTAATACCTGCCCAAGCCTCTATTCTGTTAATCAGCATGTTTGGGGCCGAACAGGCACATACACGTGAAGGAAGCAAGCATATAACAGTGTATAACAACTGTGATGGTGCTGGTGAGGGATTGCGCTGAGAGAGAGGAGGAGGGACTCAGAACACAACAGAAAAGGAAGATTTTTTCCTTCCCCAATTCTTAGCTGCCACTTAACAAAACTCAGTCGGGGAGGCTTCACCTGGGGACCGTGAATGCATGTTCCCATGAGAACATACACATTTTTTTCTTCCCAAGGCAAAACCAGGGCTATATGTCCAACAACGCCTCCTTGCTTACTGGCAAAGGTCACACACAAATGTCCATCACCACTTAATCCTTCTTCCAGAGCTGAACTGGCTTTCCTTTCCCTCACCTACTGGCTTTCCTTTCCCTCACCTACCCTATGGATGGGAACTCTAGACTGTTTAGACTATGAATTGGTATTTGTTTAGTTGATAGACTTTCAGTTTAGGACAAGGCGTGTGACTTTTACCCTACCAGGCTGAGTCACAGGCTGTCAAATACTCCCATAAAGATTTAGCACTGTACATGTGTATGTGTCTCTTGGGGACGGTACCCAGGGATGTGTCAATGCAAGGCATGTATCCTGCCATTGAGTCATATCCCAGGCTCCACCACCTATTTCTAAAGAAGTCATTTAAAAAGGGAAGCTTAGAGGAAAATCTTTTCCTCAGAAAAGGCTTAACCTTGGGTCATTACCTACTGATGCAGCCCCTCATCTTGTTCAGATATGGTCATTCCAGGGAAAAAACGGACACATTTTTAAAGGAGACAGGCTAGATTTTGTCTGTGGTAATCAGAAAAAGAGGTACATCAAATCAGTAGACTGTGTCTCCTTCCTCTTAGTGAATTAAATATTATCTATATTATCTTTACAAGGGATGTTTATAGCTAGCCACAAATTATGGGAAAGTAATGAAGAATGTGGATTCTGCATGGGTGGGAGGCACACTGGGCGGTGCCCAGAGGCTGCTCCTGGCTTGGGACCCTACGGGGCTGGGAACTGAACCCAGGCCTTCTGCACGCAACACAAGTACTTAGCCTGTTGAGATCTCTCTCTAACCCTAAGAATGTTCATTTTTACAGGATAAATTTTTCTTTCTTCCTTTTTATTTTTTTTTTTGGGGTGGTGGTGGTGTCACAGCTGGTAGTGTTTAGGATTTACTCCTGGCTTTGCACTCAAGGTGGGGTCTGGGGCACCATATGGGGTGCTGGGGATCAAATCCAGGAGTCACATGCAAGGCTGGTGTCCTACCCACTACACTATCTCTCTAACCCTTTTTCAGGCTCAATTTTTTTTAGTCTATAGAGCTAAATGAGGAAAAAAAAAACCCTTTAAAAATGTATTTGTGAACTGACAATTTTTCTGTTTTTTGGGACACATCTAGTGGTCTTTGGTGGCTACTCCTGGCTATGCTAAGGAGACAATATGCAGAGATGGGGATCAAATCTGGGCCTCCTGCAGGCAAAGCACACACAGCCCACTGAGTTCTCTCTCCAGCAACAGAGTAGCATTTTTCATTTATCGGAAAAATTTCTCTTTTTGTGTGTGTGCAGTGCTAAGGATCAAACCCAGGGTATCATACAAGCAAGGCATGTCTCTATCACTGAGCTCTCTATCTCTGGCTCTAAAGCTTCTCCAAATGACAAATATTTTCATTTTCTTTATCCCCTAAGATCCTTTCTAAAATTCTGAATTATAATTAACAGGGGGACTGGGCTATGCACTTGGAGGTATCTCTAGGCAGTACTCAGGGACCCATGTGATAATGGGGATCATTCCTAGTCTCCGATATGAAAAGCATAGACTCCAGTCTGTTGAGCTATGTCTCTGGCCTGGGATCCCCTGTTACTTAAATAGTCAGAATTGTTTATTGGTACCTTTTTCCCCTGGTTTTCTTTTTTTTTTTTTTTTTTTGGTGAGTAAGGGATTATACTTGGCAGTGCTCAGGGCTTACTCCTAGCTCTGTGCTTTGAGACCACTCCCAGTATGCTTGGAGAATCATTTGTGGTACAAGGATTCAAAACAGGGTTGGCTGTGTGCAAGGTAAGTGCCTTAATTCCTATATTACTGCTCTCACCCCTGCACCTTTTCCTTTCTACTAAGCTGTTTGAAAGCTCCATCCTTCACACAAAATATTAGGACTGAATAAAAACTTTCAAATATCAAGGGACTATTAATTAAAGGAGATCTGTTATCAGTTCAACTTTCTATTGAAAAAAGTGAAATTCAAATGTGGAAATAAATATAAAAGCAACCGCTTTTCTTTGTTTTCTGTATATATCAAATAAAACATACATTTAGAAATATTGGAAGCAAAGAAAAAAATTTTTTCTTCTGGGTCACACCCAGCAATGCACAGGGGTTATTTCTGGCTCTGCACTCAGGAATTATCCCTGGTGGTGCTCAGGGGACCATATAGAATGCTGGGAATCGAACCCGGGTTGGCCGCATGCAAGGCAAACGCCCTACCTGCTGTGCTATAGCTCCAGCCTAAGAAAAATTTAAGAAAATATAAATTCACCTCGGTTTTTTTCCTCTTTTTAAAAAAATTTATAGTTTTGGGCCATACCTGGTGGTGTTCAGAGGTCAGTCCTAGCAGGGCTCAGGGGACTGAATGGGGTGTCAGGGATCAAACCCGAGTTGACAAAGTGTAAGGCAAGTAGCCTACTGCTGTACTATCTCTCTAGTCCCAACACCTCATATTTTTTTAACACTTCATATTCTTAATGAAAGGGACCACTGTCAAAATATTGATAGATTTTCTGCCATCTCCCTAGAGAGTATATTTTAATATCAAAATGTTTTTTCAATAAATGCGATTTTATATCTTGCTTTAAAAAAAGAACACACCTATGTTAAGGTGTAGATTTCCATATGTCAGTTAAAACTTGTGGCAATCATCATCAATAACTACATTAATATTTTATTCACTGTATCACACTTTAACTATTTTTCCAATTTTGGACAACTATAAGTTACTTCTAATATTTTCATGCTCTAAAAGATGCTATGATGAGGCTCTCCATTTTGGAATCATCTGCACTTTCCAATTTGGAGTGAATCATTTCTTTATAAGGGTTCTTTCCCTCCTAAGATATCCTAAATATAGCTATTTTACTTAGAATGCTTTTTATAAACATTTGTCAGCAAATTACAGAATATTTTCCAAGAATAAACTGCTAGAAGAAAAACTGGGATAAAAAAATATACAGAATATGGCAGTGACAGAACACATATGTGAGCTATATGAGAGAGATATTGAGCTATCTGAATATGTGAGACCCTGGATTCCATTTCTGACACAAACGCAGACATACCACTCATAAATACAACATCAAATTTTTTTGTGGGGGAGGCACTGGGGTAAAATTCAGCGGTGCTTAGGTGCTATACCTCTGTGATCAAGAGTAATCCTTGGCAGAGTTGGGGGATCATTGCTGGGTACCAAACCAGGCAGGATCACCCATATCAGAGGGTATGCACCTAACCTCCTATACTATATATCTGGCTCCAACAATACCAATTTTGAAGCAAAGTTTATCCTTTGCCTATGTATTTCTCTAATCACATGCAGAAACTGTAAGTAGGAAGAGAGATCATGTAGGAAGAAATTAGTCATATGGCTCCATTCCACAGCAAGGAAGGATAACCCAAAAGCGACTTGGTTTCTATGGTATCCTAAGAGCATCACTGAGAATGGGAGTGGGGTGAGACTGAACATACTGCGTAGGCTCTTCTTCCAATAAGCAAGATGCCCTCTGGACTTTCAGCTTGTATAATGGCTTGTTAAAACAGGGAAGAAATAGAGTTGGGCCAGGAGACAGCTTAAAGGGCTGGAGAGCATGTTTTGTCCATGGGAGGCCCAGGTTTGCTCTCCAGCCCCACATGATGCCCCCGAGTCATGTAACTGTTCATCTGTGACAGACGAATCCTGTCACTACAATGTGCTGTCATATTTTGTACTATGAAGAATCTTTTATTCACCACTATTTTCTCTCAAGTGAAGCATGGCTAAGGCTACTATATTACCCTGCTACTGTGAGCATGTACTGTTAGAATCTCAATTTCTCTTCTGTTTCCTTTAAGTTCAGTGACTTCATTTGGCAAACACTCACAAATTATACTCTTCCTTAGCTAGTGAAAGTTACCAAGGAGACTTGAATTGTGTGTGTGTGTGTGTGTGTGTGTGTGTGTGTGTGTGTGTGTGTGTACACTGAAGAATTCAAATAGGTAAACAGGTCTGGAATTGGTAGTGTCTCTATTCTTGAATAGCACAAAAATAAGTCATCATCATTACTAAGTTACCTAAGGGATGAGAGCTGTAAGAAATAGTAAAGGAGAGTCAAGAGTAAGGCATGGGTAAAGGTGCTTCCTTGCATGCAGGTGATCCTGGTTTAATCTCCGGCAACACATGGTCCTCTGACTACTGTCATGAGTTGATCCTGAGCACAGTACTAGCAGTAGCCCCTAAGTACGGATGAAGTATATATGGGTCTAGTAGTGCTTAGAAGTTAGCCCCAATAGAACTTGGGAGACCATGTGGTACTGGGGATCCAACCTGGAACTCAGAAAAGCAAAGTGTTTCTGAGGCCAAGGTTTGCATGAGGCTTTTTTTTTTTAATGTAGGAGTACTGCTATTTATTCAGCCACTGATTAGCTGATTGAATTGTTGCATGAGGCTTTTGACCTATCTCCCTGCCTGATAAATGTCAGTACAATTCTTCATGTGATGAACAAAACAAAAACCACTCCTTTAATTCTGTTACTTTTACTTCTCCATTTGATTGCTCACGTTTCTCTTCATGGCTAGTCAATCTTCCTTTCAAATAGTATCTGCAAAAACATTTCTAAGTATGAAATCAGTATTTATTAATTTTTGTGCTGGGGACTGAACCCTGTTGGCTGCATGCAAGCAAACTGCCTTACCCATGGTATTATCTCCCCAGCCTGAAATTAGTGTTTTTCTTTTCTTTTTTTTCTTTTTCAGTAACATATTCAAAATTGCTACAACTAGAATATGCAGTGGAGAAACGCCAACTCAGATGTGCTCTTGGGTGTTCTGAATCTGAAAATTTCAATGACTTCAGGGTTTTTTGGTGGGGGGAGAGTTTGGATCATACTTAGCAGTACTCACAAATCACTCCAGGTGATTCTGGAGTTAAGGGGGACCATATATGTTGCTGGGTATCGAATCAGGATTAGTCACATGCAAAGCAAATGCCTTAACCCATGTATTATCTCTATGGCCATTTTTTAGCTTTTTTGATCTAGGACTATGTCCCTTAAAGGTGGCAGATATAGTCCTGGGGTGTATCTGAACTAAGTAACTGTGTCCATTTAATACTGCAGCTTCAGTAATAAACAGATTGAAAGAGTTGCTGCACGGGCCAAGATTATAACTTCTTAATTATCCTCAGACTTTTGTTTCAAGGTTTACTTATCAATAGTTATTTAAAAAAATTTAGTGCTCCTATACAATTAGCTATAGAAGCAAGAAAACTTGAAGCATCTAAGTAATCATATTAACGTATTAAGTGTTATAGAGAATGCTAATGAATATTTTTTCTGGAGATATTTATTTGTTTATTGAATCACTGGGAGATACATCATTACAAAGTTATTCAGGATTGGGCTTCAGTCATACAATGTTTCAACACCTGTCCTTTCATCTGGAGGTATTTAAATGGTCTGTTTTTCTGTTTTTGTTTTTCTCTGGCCACACTTGGTAGTGCTAAGGGGCTATTCCTGGCTCTGTGCTCAGGAGTGACCCCTGGTACTAGTACTAGTGAGGGGGCCATATGTGATCTGGGGATTTGAACCAAGCTCCTGGCTGCCATGATTGCATACAAGGCCTTAAATCTGGCTTATCTTTCTAGATAAGCCAGATAACATAATATAAAAGGTATTTAAACTGTCTAAAAACATAAATGTGGCTAGTCAATGGGCTGAGTGCATGCAAAGTGTTTTGAGTTCAAACCTTCGCTTTTCAGGGTGCCCCAAGCACTGCTGAAAGCAACCTCTGTCACAGAGCCTGGAGTGGCCCTGCACGCTGCTAAAAGTGGCCTCCTCCCTGCACCAAAAACACCCAAACAATATAGCACAAAAAATAAAACAAAAATGGCATAATTAAAATGGATTAAAAAAATGAAATTACCATCTTATCCTGGCCTTAAGCACTTACCCTTTCCTGTGAGGTCTGATAGCGGAGATGAAGAGCTGTGGGGTCCCAATCCACAGCAATATAGGCGTTTCCGATGAAAGCGCTATCTTCTCCACAATCAATTTTGCAGCCTCGGCAAAATCTGAAGGGATAAAAACCATCTACTGAGAATGAATTAATTATGATGAAATGCAAATTTTTTTTGTAAAAAATATTTCCCTTTCTGAATGCCCTGCCACAGAGGTGGGGAGGGGTGGGGGGGACAGGGTGGGGTAGTGGGAGGGATGCTGGGACCATTGGTGGTGGAAAATGGGCACTGGAGGAGGGATGGGTACTCGACAGATTGTGACTGAAACACAAGCATGAAAGTCTGTAAGTCTGTAACTGTACGTCACGGTGATTCACTAATAACAAATTAAAAAAAAAAGAATTCCCATTCTACTTTCCTACATTCTTATTTTGGGATATTACAATGTGTTATAGATATCTAACTTCAGACTGGTAAGTGCATAAAACTGTATTATTATTCAGGGAATCATTCATATCACTTTTCAAGTATGTTTTGTTTGTTTTTGGGCCACACTTTGTACCTAGGGTTTATTCCTAGTTCTGTGCTTGGGGTTAATCCTGGCAGAGCTCAAGGGAACATATATGGTGCTAGAGAAAAAACCAGGGTTGTCTGTGTGCAAGGCAAGTGCCTAAATCCCTGTACTATCATTTAGGGCCCTCAAGTCTGGTTTTTCATGGCACTTGATAACCATCTGTCAATCCACTGGATTTTTAGGACAAATAAATGACTGGAGAATTGAATATTTGAGATAACAGCTCAAAAAAAATTCGACATTTAGTTATTTAAAGAAGGACAATTATCTGGTTGCTCTGGGAACAACAAAGCTATTTCCTGTTTCTAAAATGGCATGTTAAATAAATGTACATAAAAATTTATGAGGTTGAGAGTGAAGAAGATGGGACCAGGACAAAGCTATGTTTAAGTTCTCTTAGACTCAGTTTGCTAAGTCTATTCCAAATTTCCAAAGACTGATTTCAGTACTTAACTATTTTCCCAGCTGGAACAGTACTAAGTAATTTCTAAAACTTATCTAAAATTCAAATACAAACTTCAAGCAAAATTAGTAAGTCAGCTATGTTGTACTAGCTCAGAACTGCTAGTTGATTTATGTATTTAAGGTGCAAAAAAAGTACAGCATAAGAAACATGGGTCATAAATTATGAAGCAAAACAGTTCTACATCTCATAAGACAGTGATAAATGAACAAGTCCTAAGTTGCTGTTAAGCTTTTTATCACTATTATTTCTAAAAACATAGACACATTTTTCTAAAGATTTAAGAAAATCTTATGAAACAAGATATAATATCTGAAGCTGCAATTTTGCTAAAAACTATCTTTTGGAGAACGTCACTTTACCTATACCACGGACACCAGGCACAGGAATTCCCATCTTTTTGCACAACTCGTAGAGTGAACGGATATTGATAACCCATACTGTCATCACTGAAACAAAATATAAACCAGAGTATAATTAGCATTTCTGATTGGAGGTCTCATTCATTATCATCCTCCCGTGAAGTGACCTTGGGAAGGGGCAGAGCATAGCAGTGTGTTCATATTCAGAGTTCAATGCTGCTGAAGCTAGCCTACTAGTGGCAATCAATCTTGCTTCCTGCGCTGGTTCCTTGCTTACATAAAGGAAGTCATACTAGCCTTCCAGATGTCCATGGAAGCCTCACAAATCTTACAAGATAAGCTAATCACGAAATTAAACACCAATTTTCCTTCAACCCTAATTCTATCAGGAGATTTAATTCACATTAAGCTCAGATAATTAGACCTTCTCATGACAGTAACATTGATTGACACACCACAGAAGTTTGAAAGTTAATAGTTGTTTTTTTTTCTTTTTGGGCCACACCCAGCATCACAGGGTTACTGCTGGCTCATGCACTCAGGAATTACTCCTGGTGGTGCTCGGGGGACTATATGGGATGCTGGGAATCGAACCCGGGTCAGCTGCGTGCAAGGCAAAAGCCCTACCCATTGTGCTATCGCTTCAGCCCCAATACTGGTTTTTAGAGGAGTTGATTAACTGTGTTTAGAAGCTTTTTTTTGTTTGTTAATTTTGTTTTTGGGCCATACTTGACAGTGATCAGGGCCTACTCCTGGTTCTGTGCTTAGGATCATTCCTGGTCAGGCTCAGGGACCATTTGTGGCACCAGGGATCAAAGCCAGGTTGGCTGCATGCAAGGCAAGCACAATACCTACTATACTATTGTTCTGAAACTTTCCTTAACCAGAATCTCTAATGTGGTACATACTATAAAATTACCTCTTTTGTCTCCTATTTGATTCCTCTGCCCCTCTCGGAGAGCCCGGCAAGCTACCGAGAGTATCTCACCCGCGCCGCAAAGCCTAGCAAGCTACCCGCAATGTATTCAATATGCCAAACACAGTAACAACAAGTCTCAAAAAAATGAAGACGTTACGGGCCCGCTCGAGCAAATCGATGAACAATGGGAGGACAGTGACCGTGACAGTGTCTCCTATAATAATTCAAAGCTATGACAGATGTAACTATAGCTCTATAGTTACTCCTGGCTCTATGCTCTAGGATCATTCTTGTGATACTCAGGAGACCAGGTGGTGCTGGGGACTGAACCCAGGCCTCTCACACATTGTATAGCCCTTTGAATGATCTCTCCAGCCTCTCTGTACAGCTTAAAGTGCTGATAATAAATTGTTAGCCACTTAAACTTTTCTGGGGAAATCACATATTGAGGTGCTCAGGGGCTACTATAGTCAGTTTAGTTCTCATTCCTGGCAATGCACAGAGGATCACATGGCACTTGTGATTGAATACAAGCCCCTCACACAGAAATCACACTCATAGTCCTTTAAGCTATCATTCTAGCCACTAAAATTTATAATTCAACCCATATAAGTATACAATTCAGTTGCATTTTGTACATTTATGGTGTTGTGCAATTGTTATTACTGTCACTCCCCAGAACTTTGAGCCCATGAAGCAATTACTTCCCTTGTTGCCAAGTACCTAGTAATCTCCATTTTACTGTCTTCATGAATCTGCCTATTTGAGAGAACTCATAAACGTGGACTACAATTTCATAAAAATGGAATACACGTAATACATTATCTGTTCTTGTGTTTTATTTTTTGTCAGTAATATCTTTATGGTTCATTCGCCTTATAATATTCATAAATTATTCTTTTTGTGGTCAAATAATACTCCACAAAATAAGCACATTTAACTTATCTACTGATGAACTTTTGGGTTATTTGCACAGCTTATGACCCTCTATAAAATGTAAGGAAATCAAGGCCTTTTTTATTCCCCCCGCCCATTTTTAACCATAAATAGTTCAGTGCGTTATCTCTAAGATTACTGAGTCAGAGTGCTCCATAGAGAGCACACTTGCATGCGAGAGGTTCGGATGCCACATGGGCACCCCTAGGAATGATGGGGGTAGTCCCTGAGCACCATGGGGTGTAGCTCCAAAAAAGATAAGCACTGACTTTTTTTCCCCCCCATTTTGGGACTATGCCCAGTGGTGCCTCCTGCATGCAAAGTATGCACCCCAGTATAGAGGTGGAATGGGTCCTACAAATCATAGAGAATTCATAGAAATTCTTTCCTTTTAGTGAAATCACAAGTTTACTAGGCTGATCTATGCAACTCACCAATCCTGAGCATGATTACTAGCTTCTTGAGGTGGGAGTGGGCTGGCTAATCGAGATACTTGAATCCAAACTGCATCATATAGGTCTTTCTTCCGGGTATGCACAGTGCAAGGAACAATCAGTGGCATTCCAAAGAGGCTGGGGCGATTCTTCTGAGATGATAGGAAATACAATTCTGTCCTCATCTATAGGTACCAACAAAGGAAGAGCGAGCTGAGAACACAGGCGCCTGGTTCCTTGTTTTAGACTTCAAATATTGTTATAATAGGCATTGCTACCATTTTCAAATTAGTCACTCTATTCTCTTATTTATAGAATAAGTTCTGTTAGTAAGGAGAAAATATTTAAGCAGAATCATTGAAAAGCCGAGGCACTGCCAATTTCAGAGCTGCTGTCTTGTGTTTTCAAATTTATCATTTCAAAAAAGTTTCTCTGATAAACATTTCTCACCCACACACTGCAAAACAACCTAAAAACAGCACTACTATGTAAAAATTTACAACAGTTTCAACAGCTCTAGATTTTTTTAACAACCAAAACCCCTTTTAGGCTAGGGAGATAGCTTAAAAAACAACCCCTTCCTCCACTCCCACCCTCCAAAGCCCCACAATTCTTCATACTGCCAATAAGCAAAATTACCTCAAAATTCAGTTCTCACTATAGAAGTTAAAAATAGATGTGTTTTAGGTGGGTGTGTGGAATTCAAACTACAGATGCCATAAAAGTACTAAATCTAATTCTTCAGAGAAAAGCAGAGATAAATTACTAATATTTTTACATAATATTTTTGTTTTTGGGCCACATCCAATGTTGCTTAGGTTATACCTAGCTCTCCACTCAGGATTACTCTTGTCAGGCTTGGGAGACCATATGGGATGCTGGTTATACAGTTTATAAAAACTTTTTAAAATTTATTTATTATTATTATTTTTAAAAATTTATTTATTGAATCACCATGAGAAAAGTTACAAAGCTTTCAAGTTTAAGTCTTGGTCATACAATGATCAAACATCCTTCCCTTCACCAGTAATTATTTTTCACCACCAATAACCCCAATATACCCCCCTCCCACCCCTCCCGATGCCTGTGAGGCAGATGATTTCTACTTAACTCTCTCTCTACTTTGACTACATTCATTATTTCGACAAAAGAGGCACCATTATTGTTTGGAATTTCCCCCCAACAATCAGAACTGCTGAAAAGGCATTGTGAGATAATTTGTTTTCCATTGCTGGTTATGAAAACCATATGATGTCACACGGCCGCTATTGTGGCCACATGATTTTTGATATCTAATATTTTACTAATTAAGTCTGGAGGAATTTCTGCCAAGAGCTGGATAATTAGGAGACTGGTTTCTGTGCATCTGGTGCCATAGCTGTGCCAGAGAGCTGCTCATGGGGGGCAACTTGTGGCCTCTGTTGGGTGTGAAGGACGAGTCGGTTTTAACCCCCTTCCAATGAGGCTGCAATTGCCCCGTCACTGCCGCCTCATACGTGGCTTTCCAATAAGCTCTGAGGAGGCAGCCACCATGCTGCCAGTGGTTGGGGGGGGGGGGAAGAGGGGGGGCGGGAAAAAGGCAGAAGAGACAGATGCCCTTTCCTCCCTGGGGGTGGGGCATAGTGATGTAGTTTAATGCATAGTCCATTCACATTTCTGCTGCAAGCTGCTGGGCTCTGGATTAAGTCCGTGTGCCTCTGGAGCCATGGCCATGCGGGAGAGCCGCTAGTGGGGGGCAATTCGTGGCCTCGGTTGGGTGTGAAGGACAAGCTAGTTTCGCCCCCCTTCCCATGAGGCTGCATAAAAACTTTTTTTAAAAGGCTCAACCTGGGTCAGTCTTGTGAAAGGTCAACACCATACCCACTGTACTATCTTTTTTGGCTCACAGAAGAATAATTTTAAACCTGAGTTCAATTAAGGAGGGTGGAAAGATTTGACTACTATGTGTATGCTGGCATGTATACATATATTCCAATAACTTGGGGATAACAGAAAATTGATTCTATTATACTAACTTTTTTTTTGCACCTTTGAAGTTTGCAACTACAATGTAATTAACTTCCGATGGAACGAACTAAAATCACTCCTTCAACTCTACTCAGATAAATGTACTTATTTAATGTGCACAGACAAGTGTTTGTGTAGACTATTAATGGCTTTCATATGGATGAATATGTGATCCATGCTTACACATACAAACACATATGTAAAAATAAGAAATAGCTTTGTAGTAACTATATTGAATTTACCATATACAGTCAGTGTTCCTGTTTCACAGTAATGAGCTCCTTCTATTTAAGTTAAAGTTAATTTTGGGGCCAGAGATACTAAAGGGGTTAAGGTGCTTGCCTTGCATATGGCCCTCTCATAAGGGCACCATACTTACACTGTAGCACCAGTAAAAGGTAAAGGTAAAGGCCCTCCCGTTGATCACCGATTTGCTCGAGGGGGCCCAGTAACGTCTCCATTGGAGACTTTGTTGTTACTGTGTCTGGCATATCGAATACTCTCGGTAGCTTGCCCGGCTCTCCGAGAGGGGCGGAGGAATCGAACTCGGGTCGGCCATGTTGGCCGCGTGCAAGGCAAACGCCCTACCCGCTGTGCTATCGCTCCTTGCACGCGGCCAACATGGCTGACCCGAGCACCAGTAACACCAGGGATAATCCTTGAGCACAGCCAGGCGTGGCCCCAAAACAAAAAATATAAAAAAATAGGGTCTGGAGTGATAGTACAGCAGGTAGGACATTTGCTCCACATGTGGCAGATCCAGGTTTGATTCCTGTCATCTCATATGGTCCCTCAAGCCCACCAGGAGTTATCCCTGAGCACAGAGCTAAGAAAAGACTCTGAGCAACACTGGGTGTGGCCCCCAAACAGAAACAAAATATACCCCCCAAAACAAAAACCCTCAAAAGAAAAATGTATCCCATAATTCTATCTGCACATATAATCCTCCCTAGAATGTGGTTCACATAATGCTGTGCACATGGTGAGAAATTAATTGTATGTTAAGAGTAACCTCAGAGGTAGCACTGTAGCAAAGTCCTTTCATTGATCATTGATTTGCTCAAGTGGACCCAGTAACATTGTGAGACTTGTTACTGTGTTTGGCATTTTGAATATGTCATGGGTAGCTTGTCAGGCTTTGCCATGCAGGCAAGATACTCTCAGTAGCTTGCCGGGCTCTCCGAAAGGGGCGGAGAAATTGAACTCAGGTCGGCTGGGTTGGCCGCGTGCAAGGCAAACACCCTATCTGTTGTGCTATTGCTCCAGTCCAACCTCAGTGGTAGGGAAAAAAACACGTAACAACTACCATCACTACCACCACACAAAAAAACAACAAAAATGAATTATATAACCATGTATTCTTCTCAAAGACACTCTTATTTCTCTCCAACTTGTCAAATAATTCCTTCAAATGCAACCACTTTTACATGACAGAAAATGAACTGATGGACAAACAGTAGAAAAGAAAACAAAAACAACATACAGAATAGAAACTTTTTGGCCACACCCAGCAGTACTTATGAATCACTTTGGTTCTTTGCTGGGGCTTGGCTCTTGAAGGTACTTGGGGGATCATGTGATGTCAGGTATTGAACTCAGGTATCCTGCATGCACACATGCACTGGGCCTGTTAATTTATCTCTCCAACCCCTGGAACACATAAACTTAAAAAAAAGTACTTGCATGCACTGACGTCAGTCCATGCATTATGTCATGAACTGCAATAACTAAATTCTAGACCTGAATACAATGCGGATAGTGCAAAGGTAGAAAAAGGCTCTGCTTTACCAATGATGCTGAAAAGCGCAGCAATAACTTGTTTACATTAAACTAACCATTTTTCGGTGGACTGCAATGATGTAGCCTGTAAATGGGTTGTCTGGTAGAGATGGCATGTGACCATTCACCATTCCATTTGTGAAGTTTTTCTCAGTTCCACATGGCACAACAGTGTTTGGCATTCCATTGGGGATGAAGAGTGGCCGGGGCAGGTCCCCATTGGCAGTTAGGGTTAACATTCCATTTGTAGAAGGGGAAGAGGAGAAATCTACAAATTCAAAGGTTAAATTTGACACTGTAATATATTAATTATGTACCTTTATCTTAGCTCTCTTCTCAAATATTGTAAGTGACCAAAATCACTGACAGTGTAGTCTCTTTTAATACAGGACAGGGAGAAACAAGGGTTCAAATAATTCTAGGAAGGTAGCAAGATTTTAAAATTTCATAATTTCCAGTAAACCTTTATAATTCACATTCATGACTAAATGACAAAGAGGTAGTGCTAGAAAGCAGATTTTTGCACAAACTATTATCAGCACTATATAAGGGCACACAAATATATCTGCCACATTTTTCTTTCCCTCTCATCTAAAAACGCAGTTTAATATAGTAGCCTTTATCATACATATATATTCATTTTCATAAGGTTGAGGGAGGGAGAACCTCCTGAGTCATGCTCAGGGCCCCAGGGATTACTCCTGGTGATATTCAGTCAAATGAGCTAATGATTCAGTGCTAGGGCATACGGATGTGGTGTTACTTGGGCCCTGTGATGTCAGGATGACCTGGACCACCAGAGTAATGCTGGAAACTGCTATGTAATTTGATCCCTGACACAGTTTTAGCATCTAAGAAAATCTTAGACATCATTTGGTTCCAATTCCTCATTTTATAGATAAAATCTAAAATTAAAAAAACATTAAGTAACTAAATTAAATAGTTACTACTTGAACCTGGTACTGGAATTCTGATTTTGCAACACTTTTACCTAAAACTCTTGATTCTAATAAATAGCCTTAGCCCAGCAACCCTTGGACCAAAACTTAAAAGCTGAAATCCTGAGAAGGTGCTTGACTCTATCTTACCTGTTTGTACTGGACTGGAGGCTGAAATGGGAGATCCAGGAATAGGAATTTCAAATGCACACAGAAATCCACTCACTGAGAGACGGACTTTTTGGTTGTCCTGGGGGAAATTCTACAGAAAATAAGGCAAGATGAAAAAGATGTTTTAGATAAAAGCAAAATCATCTCTGTGACTTATTTGAAATCCAGTGTCTTAAAGGCTTTCATCAGTAAAACATGTAAGATGAGTGAATAAAGTTTCTCAAATAACTGATAAATGCAGGCTTGATAAGCTGAAAACTAATCTCATCAACAAAGACAAACTTCCACAGGAACAATCATATTGCATAAAACTGATTCTTATTTTTTTCTTTGCAGAGGGTAGGGGGATGGGGTACAACCATCTGTGCTCAGGGCTTTATTTTTGGTTCTGTACTCAGGGATCTGCACCTCTGTTGGGCATGGGGGACTAGTATGTGGGGTGCTGGGCACTGAACCCCAGTCTGCTATGTGCAAGGCAAATGCCCTACCATATACTTTTGCTCCCATCTTCCTATTTAAATTTTGCCCTTCATTTCAAGTATCTAAACCTTTCTCAGATACAGCTCACCTTTCTATGACAAATGAAAAAAATGTCAGTGATGTAATCAGAACCCCCACAGATGAATGGTATAAATATGATCTAATGGAGAAGTTCAATTTATGGTAAGTGATCTAGTATTAAATTGCTTATTTTTCCTGCTGCTATAGAGGAAGAAGTGATGTATGTCAATGTGTTTATACATTTATATATGTGTGTGTTTATATATATATTATATATACCTATGTATAGTCATACACATTAAATCTTTATAAAGAGGCCATGAATATGGCTCAGTAGAGCACACACTTTGCATGCAAGAGGATCTTTGTTTGATCCCCAATACCACAAAAAACAAAATATGAAATACTTTACCTCAGGGATTCTAGTGAAATACAGAAGATCTATCCAGAGCAGCAGCAGCAGCAGTCACTGTGGGAAGCCTATGCTTTAGTGATATAGCAAGATTACTCCAGAGGTAGCCTTGGCGTACATATTTTTTGTGTTGCTTTTGTTTTTTGGGGTCACATCCAGCAGTGTTCACAGGTGCTGGGGATCAAACTCAGGGCTCCCGCATGCAAAGAAAGCAATCCAACCCTATCAACCCTTCTTCTAAGCTTCTGCTACAGAAAACTTTTCCTCCTTTTTGGGCCATACCCAGTGGTGCTCAGGGCTTACTCCTAGCAAGCTTGGGGTACCATATGGGATACCAGGTCAGCCGCATGCAAGGCAAGTGCCCTACCTGTTGTACTATCGCTCTGGCCCCCAAACTTTTTTTTTTAAGTGAAGCAAGATTATTTTTATTGAAACTTATTTATTAAGACATGAGGGGAGAGAAAGAGAGAAGTACAGGAGTTGGGGCAGTAGTATAATGGGTAGGGTTTTTGCCCTATATGTGGTCAATCTGAGTTTGATCCCCGGCACCACATATGGGTCCCTGAGCCCACCACAAATGATCCCTGAGCACAGAGCCAGGAGTAAGCCCTGAGCACTGCAAGGTGTGACTTGAAACAAAAATTAAAAAGTTTTGTTTTGTGGGGGTCATGTCTCTCAGGGGCTATCCTGACTCAGAGCTTGGGGTTTGCTCTGATGGTGCTCAGGGGAACAAGTGTTGCTGTAGATCAAATCCTGGCTTCCTGCAATGTACGCATTCCTGTCTTTTGAGTTGTGTCTTCAGCCCTTCAATTTTTTTTTCCTGGTGTGCATGTAGTTTTTTGGTTTGTATGCTTTTGGGTCACACTTGGTGATGCTCAGGGATGATTCCTGGCGGGGCTCAGGGGATCGTCAGTGTTGCTGGGGACTGAACCAGGGTTGGCTGAATATAAGACAAGCACCATACCCACTGTACTATCTCCAGTCATGAGTTTTTGTGTGTTTTAATATTTCTTTTGATCATTTACTACTACTACTACTACTGCTAATAATAATAATGACAGAAAAATCAGTGATCTTTGAAGAACAGAATCAAGGATTTCCAAGAAAGAAGAATTAATATTACCTTTATGTTGGAACCATGTACTTCTGCAAGAAGAATTTGTTCTGATTTAAGTCCACAGAGATCACTCAGCTGTTTTTTTAAACCCGTGTACTTTTCATCCATATTCAGTCTCAGTCCATATCGTATAGGGGTAGTACCATCTAACTTAATAACTAATAGAAAAAAATCATTTGTAAGTAAAATGCAGGTTTCATGGAAAGCTTTACATTGTATAGTATACATATATGTGTGTGTATTTCAAAGTAGCAAACAGTTTTGATTTTTATTTCATATGCTACAACAGATGGTAATGAGGGATAGTACTGAGTGAAATCATTATATGTTTAGGTACATATCATGTAGAACTTGGAGAGGCTTTGTAACATTTTAAATAAGAGTTTTTGAAATGTTCAAAATTGACAGTTGAATTATTTGGCACAAAAATGTACCCATGTTCAAGTCTTGTTTAAGTCTTTCAAACTTTAAATTGTTCCTGAAATTAGAGTGCTAGATTATAACATGCTAATTACTAATCCTTATTATGAAGCCAATTATAAAAAAGTATACTTTAAATTTGAGCTGACTGAATAAAGTAGAGAAGTAAAGTAAGTAAGGTAAAGGCCCTCCCGTTGATCGTCGATTTGCTCGAGCGGGCCCAGTAACGTCTCCATTGGAGACGTTGTTACTGTGTTTGGCATATCGAATACTCTCGGTAGCTTGCCGGGCTCTCTGAGAGGGGTGGAGGAATTGAACTCCGGTCAGCCATGTTGGCCGCTTGTAAGGCGAACGCCCTACCACTGTGCTATCGCTCCAGCCCAAAATGGGGTCAAATAGGTTTCAGAACTTTGTGACTTACCTGTTATTTCTAAATGCATATAACTGTCCATTGGTAATGGCAAAGACAAAAAATTGAAAGGGTCAAATCGAACACTTATATGCCCACAAGTCTTGCATTTGACTTGAGACCTTAGCTGTCCATGGAATAAATCCACAACAATTGATCTATTCCTTCTCAGATGGTTGTCCCAAGCCTAGTGAGGAAAAAGATTACAGATTTTTACCTCAAAATTCAAAATAATTTCTACACAAATTGAAAAATGAATTAAATATTTTATTATATAAATATAAAATATTTATACTTTAATCATTAAGAATATAATTACCAATATTTATTTAAAATAAAAAAGGTTCTTGCTTACAAATTTACAATTCAAGATAAATAATTTAAAATTTGTTGCTTTGGGGGTATAGTACTGATAATAGGTCAACCCATACCTGCGTGGTGAGTGCATCAGCAGTCTGATGGTGCCTTCACATTTCCTGATACCCCAAAATTGCTGCTGTGCCTTTGGCTGGACCCCAACAACTTGGAGCCAAGTTTACCAAGAAATTGAATGGCCAAAAGTTAGGTATGTGGGAGCCACTCCCATTAACCACCTCCAGCTCAGCTATATAAGCTCATTCATTGGCCTTATTTCAGAGACCCACAAATCTTGAAAGAGATCAAAAGCCACAGTTAGGGCTGACAGTGCAGCATGCTGCGGGTGAGTGGGCATGCCCTATAGGGCATATGCCAATAGTTTATTTCTCTGAAAAAAGGATAAATGGGCCATGATTCAGAAACACACAAAAGAATCTCTGAACGGAGCAGCTCACGGCAGAGATGCCTCCGGACTTTAAGCCAGGCTGACTTTACAGGGTGCCTCAGATGGGGGTAGTCATTGTCTCTCCACCTGCCCCTTACAAAACCTGGCGGCTGCCAACTTCCAAAACCCAATGAGAAGTGCAGATACTGGGTTCAGTGATGGCAAACTCCAGGCCTCAAGGGATAGGGGATGGGCCAGTCCCTCTCATCCACCCCCCTCCATGGGACCCTGGAGGTCATGCCCACAAATTGCCCCCAGCTGCTACATAAGCTCTTTAACAGCCATGTTTCAGAGACACACAAAAGAATCTCCAAACTGAGCAGTTCACTGCAGAGATTTCTCCAGACCCTAATTATCTAGAATTTTAGAATTTCAGGCGCATCCGACATCTTATGTTATTCATAACAAGCAATACAAAAGCGAGTATGGGGGAAGATTATCTGCCATAAAGGCAGGGGAAGGGGTGGGGTGGGGGGATACTGGGGACTTTGGTGGTAGAGAATGTGCACTGGTGGAGGGTTGGGTGATCAATCATTGTATGACTGAAACTCAAACAGGAAAGCTTTGTAACTGTATCTCATGGTGATTAAAAAATAAAATTAACATACTGAATAAAAAAAAAAGTCATGTGGAGTTCATGCCCAATTCAGTCAGCTCAATCAATGGCTGAATAAACAGCAGTACTCCTACATTAAAAAAAATAAATAAAATTTGTTGCGTATTGACATGTAACAGAATCTGATTCTTTTTATTTGACCTATAAAATGTTATCGGTCAGAGGGAAAATCCTCTTCTTTTCTGTGTTTTTGGCACAGTAATAATAGTAAAACATTCTTTTTCCATTAAAAGTATATGAGAGGCCTCAGTGATAGTACAGCAGCTAGGGCACTTTCCTTCCATGCAGCTGACCCAGGTTCGATCCCTGGCACCCACATGGTTCCCCAAGTCTAGCCAGGAAATGACCCTTGAACACAGAGCCAGGAGTAAGTAAGCCCTGAGCACTGCTGGGTGTGGCTCCAAAAATGAAACAAAAATATAAAAAGCAAAAATGAAACAAAAAAATAAAAAGCAGATGAAACATTACTATGTCACGATATACATTAGCTTAAAAATTTTATATGCTTTTGGAATCATCCTGAACAACTGTTTCTTCATTTCATCCAAACGTTTACAATATGCAAAAGCAAGTTCTTTTCTAATTTTATTAAAGGTGCTTTGTTTAGGCATTTCTTCACACAAAGAAAAATATAAACATTCATTTTCATATCAAAATCTTAATTCTAGAGAAGCTTAGTTTGTATCTTGTTGCATAAAACATATCTAATTGCTTATATTAGAATCTCAAAATCAACAAACCTCTGCAGCTACTTCCCAGTCTGGTCGGCCATCACTGTCCTTCAGTTCCACATATGGCTTCTCATGGACTCGATTTAGATCTTCATGAAGACCATCCAAGAGAAAAGCCAGAAGTTCTTGGGAGTCCTGTTGCTGGAACCCGTTAAACCTGGGAGCATATTTTGCTATGGTCCACTATAAAAAAAATTAGAGGAATCAAACAAATATTTGTTAATTCATAAATTTGAAATATGCCTCATAATTAGATTAAAAGAATTATAAAGAGGTAAATTGTACATGTTATCTGTTTCAAATTGGCAAACCAATTCTGGATAATCATGAGGTTTTTCTAATGTTATATTCAAGTGATTAAAAAATTATTTTGGCCAAAACTATATTCTGGTTGACATTATAAGCAAGTAATTCTTTAGGTCCCAAGACATTATCTAAGCCCCAAACATAAAAATACATTATAAATAATATTAATTATATATTAGTATCCAGGGGTTAGAGAGATATTTCATTGGGCCAATAACATGATTTACATGCAAGAGGTCTGGGTTCTGCACCAGATGGTACCCCTCAGGAACAGAGCAAAGAGTAACCCTCAAGCACCTCTGGGAGTGGCTCAAAAACAAAAATTAAGATCCAGTGATTGTTATTTTTTTTGAACTATATTAAAAATATTAACTAAATCAATTTTATTTTTATTCCATAGAACAAATTATTTTGAAAAATGCATTAGTATCACTAGACTCAGAGGTCCACTGAGAAGTTCAAATCTTTCTAATTGAGAAGGAAGAAAAAAAAAAGGTTTACTAGACTAAGATAGTTGATAAATTAGTAAAATGAATAGTATCCAAATTTAACCTATACTTTTGATCTTTTCCTATCCATTACTTCCATAAGCTTAGTGAAAAATGCATTAAAAATTAGTTGAACTTAGGAGGAAAATAATTAAACAATTACTCAGGCTTCCTACTTCAACATTATTTTAAGCTGCTTACCCGAAGTTTCAACGGGGCGACATTCTTCTGAGTTCCACTCCATAGTTCCTGTACTAAATCCCCATAGCATTTTGCCATATGCCCCTTCATACCAATGGGATTAGTCCTAGAAGTTTGAGAGAAAGAGCTGTTTCCAAGGAGTCTTTAAAAAAGTAACGTTCATGAGGGCACATAAATGACTATCACTGATTTTCTCCATCAGGATTTCTTTTAAAAATATTCAAAGTAAGATAAAGATTTTTCTCATAAGAGTGAAAACAGGAAACGTAGGTGATACTGGGTTTGTATCACTGTCATAAGAAGTTAGGAGGACAATAACTGCGGGATTACCTGTTGAGCTCATAGAGATGTCTCCCTGAGATGAAATACTGTGTCAGTGGCTGTGTGTTACTAACACACTGGATACTTGAGTTCATGAAGCATGTGTTTCCAAGGTTACTTAGACCTGTGGCTCCCTTTTCTGTGGGAACTGGAAAAAAATAATATAAAAACATGTTGGAGTCCCTGCTGACTAAGTGCCTGAGCCATTTGGACTGGTTAATCTGTGAGAACACTTCAGGGAACCTAGAGGCGACAGCCTAGGAAAGCTAGTCCAGACAATGGCAAAGCAATGACACCAGGGGACCTAATGTTTCCCGGAGAACAGTACAGATTAATAATAGGTTAATAATTTACCATTGGCTGGGCTTGAGGATACAGGTTACCATTGCTGTATGAGACTTTTGATAAGGAGAGTAAGCTTTGTTCCTGTTTATAGAATTTAGAAACCCTGAAGCTGCATGTGGCCACACAGCCACTAATCTCTCCTTTCGCCTCTGTCTTACCACACACCCTCACCCGTCACATACTACATTCATTCTGCCTCTATATAATCATTGCTCTCCCTGAATAAACTTGTCTACTGACCATCAGTCAGTAGTCTGCCTCTACTGACCATCAGACATAGACCGCATCAGAATTGGCTCTGTGCACCAGGTTTGGTGCTGCTGGACAGGATAAAATGATGCCCAAACAGGGTCTTTAACGCTCAGGTTTACAAGTTGTAAGTTTAGTTGCAAAAAATTCAATGATATTTTACTCTGTTTCAATCAGCTATATGGAAGTAATATTTCCTTATCTAGTTTTGCAATGAGAAAATAGAGAAGACTTTTCATAGTGTGTCACTGGCAATTGTGATATTCTCTGTTCATTTGTAATCTAGAAGCAGTATGACTTCCTTTAATAGGGACAGTAGTTTTTGAGAATCTAAGCAAGTCTCTCCTAGCTTAAGGTCTTATAAATTATTTAATGTGAACGACCCCCACCACCATCTAAGCTCATCTACTGGCCTTGCTCCAGAGACTCATAAAAAAATAATGAAAGAGAACAACTAACTGCAAAAATTTCTCAGACACCCATTCCTGGTTGAGACACTGGGGGCAATCTTAGAGAGGGGCGGGCCAGCACCTGCCTAAACAAAGCCCTGATAGTCACTCACTCTCACACTCCAAAGTAACCACCAAGTCCCTGCCAGGGCTTCATCACCATAGGGCTGAGCCTCACAGAGAAATTAACCTGCCGAAAACTCAGATACACACTCAGGTACACCTTTTGACTGAAATCTCTAGTTCTTAGAGTTGGAATGAGCTACCTCCCCACACCTCCCTGTACTTCTGGAAGCCCCAGCAATCATGCCCACACTCCAAAACTGCCACCCAGTTAAAAATTCTGACTTTTTGGTGTGTGTAGCTGCATATGCAGCCACATGACATCTACAAACTGTACAATACTGACAATGCAGCAGTGGCACACCAGATTATATGGTTTATAATGCAGAAGCCAACCAATCTCCACTAACAAAAACATTAACACAGACGGCTTAACTTGTAACAATATCTTAGTAATCCCTTATCCAAGGACTTAATGTCTCCATGTGAGATACGACAATTTTCACTAATTTTCCTGTAAGGAAATATTTTTTGATCATTCTGTTAGCAATTTGCTGATAATAAGCAATATAAAATAAATGATTGTGGGCCTGTTATGGGGGCAGGCTTGAGGGGTGGTTGGGAAAATTGGGAGACAATGGAGGAGGGAAGGTGATAGTGGTAGTGGGATTGGTGTTGGAATACTGAATGCCTGTAACAAATCATCATAAACAACTTTGTAAACCACAAGTGTTTAAATAAAGTGTTGGGGAAAAATTTACATAGTAGGCCTTAGCTATTTCATGTAAACTCCAAAATGTATTAGCACAGTATTTTTTTTTCTTTTTTTATTAGTGAAAAACCATGAGGTACAGTTATAGGCTTACAAATTTTGTGCTTGGGTTTCAGTTATACAATGATCAAGTGCCCATCCCTCCACCAGTGCCCGTCATCCATCCCCACGGGTAGCTCAGTATTTTTTAAAAGTGTTTTTAATGACATGTAAGACATGATTATTACCATAATGAGATCCAGTACAAAATAAAATTTAATGCAATAAATTTTAGAATCCAGAGTTGAAAACTTATATAAATGAGAATAGGCTTTTTATTATATTAAATGGTTTTAATTTTCTTATTTTCATAGGTTAAAATCATATAGCAATCGCAAACTGGCTTTTACTGATTATTCTATTTGACACTTCTGTAATTTTTGCTGGAGTAAACAATATCAAGTAAATTTGTTATATGCCTAAGGGGGCAGGTGGGCTTGGGAGGGAAACTGCGGACATTGGTGGAGGGAAGGTCACACTGGTGGTGTTGTAACACCATACTCCTAAAATAACTATATTCTGACCAAAATTATAAATCATGGTGTTTTTAATTAAAATAATTAAAAAAAATTTAATGCAAGGTTAGAAAGCTTTCAGTGTATCAACATAAAATTCTATTTAGGAAAAGAGAGGGCCTAATCATTTTTGAATTAGAAAGTCAAATGTTATTACTACTTCAACAGTTTAGAGAAGAAAAAAACTTTTTGAAGATGATCAGCCTTTAAAAAAATACACTTAAGACTTACCCTTGTGTCTATCAATTTTACTACTGTTTGCTATAAAGGACATTTCCTCAGGCCAACTCATATCTTTGTTTCGAACTGGAGAGATAGAGATAGAAAGAGGTTAACTTCTATCCATTCAAATCACACCACTCACCTACTTCTGTTTTGAAAAGACTTTTTATTCATAAATCAGAAACTGAAACAAAAACTCAAGGTAGTTTTACTAACCATTTCAATTCTTTATATTGCAGATTTTATAGGCACTTGGTTAGAATTAAACCATTTCCCAAAGACCTTCTTAAAGTAAAATTATGCTTAAACATCTACAGAAGTAATTCAAGCTCTAAAACTTTAAATAATAGAACTATCACAACTGTTGGAAAGCAATTCACTTTAATGGAACCTAGTAAGGTTTCCATAAATCCTAATATGAAAATATACTTTAAGTTTTCAAAGACATATGCATGCTTATGTTTAAATTTACCTGTGAATATACAAGTATGCTCTATTGGTGACAGGTCAGTTTTGATAAATAATGAAAGACTGACCTAACATGTAAGAAAGTTAGTTTCCTTGCTCAAACTTAAAAAAAAAGTACTTGGTGGGGCTGGAGCAATAGCACAGCGAGCGGGTAGGGAGTTTGCCTTGCACATGGCCAACCTGGGTTGGATTCCCAGCATCCCATATGGTCCCCTGAGCACCGCCAGGGGTGATTCCTGAGTGCAGAGCCAGGAGTAATCTCTGTGCATCACTGGGTGTGACCCAAAAAGCAAAACAAAACAAAACAAAACAAAACAAACAAAAAAAAGCACTTGAAACTTTACAGGAAATTTTAGGCAGACAAGATAATTGCTTTCAGGACATAAGACCCCTATCTACCAGCTTGCTGATTTGTTGTCAAAAAAACTTAGCCTGACTCATTAAAAAAAAAAAAAACAACTTTACATGTATAGTAGAAATTCACTTTTCTACCTATCATTACTACACACGAGTCAATTAATGTAGTCTTATTCAATTTTTTCCCTGTTTTTATTTTTAATTTTTTTTATGTTTGAAACATAATTTTATTTTATTTTTAACTGAATCACTGTGAGATATTTACTCAGTTTTTAAAAATAATCTAATGTGGTGTTTCTCAATTGGGGTTATATAACTCCCTGTGGGAGCCCAGGATATTCCATAGGGCATACAGGTGAAAAATCTTATAAATGGGGGGTGGGGGGGGAACATGGCACAGAGGATCAACTGGTAGGAGATGGAGGCCACAGGAAGTAAACGGGTCAGAAGGAGGACATGTCTGGAAAAAGGTTGGCAAATACCGTTCTAAAGTATGTAGGATTAGATAAGGGTTCAGTGAGTTTTCTTTATTGTAAATGACAACATGATTAAATACTAGTTGGAAAAATTATAAAATGGATTATTGGTGAAAACTAAATCTTTACATTCTTCCCTTAATAATCTACTCAGACGCATGATTCCATCTCATACCTTCAATTACCAAGTGCTGCTCATCCTGTATTTTCAAATATTCCAATCTATGATCCTCATCATCCAGAAGAGTAAGGTAATTCTGTTTCAAGGAAAAAATGTTTTTATTACTACATTTGAAACAAATATGGAAATAAAAATGACTAGAAATGTTTTTGTAGTTATGTAACTCGATGACAGATATCGTAAATAGAAAGGCTGTTCAGAAATACCTATAGTTTAGATGGTCAAATGGGGTGGGGGGAATAACTGATACTTCATACACATACTTTATGGCTCTAAAACAAAGTGATAGAAAAAAAGTTATCATGTATCAAATCAATATTGAGATTTAAAATTTCTGAAGAGTAATTCAGTAATGATCAAGATGTAACTGGATAACTTACTAGGAACTGAATATGGTTTAAACCAATTGTCACGTAAAATTATATATTTTCATTTATGTTCACTAAAATTAATTTCATTCTCATAACAATGTTTCATTTGGTAGATATTTTTTCCCCTCACTTAATCCAAGAAAACAGAGTGGACTGACCCTGGTTATATAACACGTGGTGGCAATAAGATTTAATCCCTGGAAGTTGGGCAGGGTGCTCTTAACTACTATCCTATACTGCCTCTCAATGGTGAACAAAAAAAGTAGGAACTAAGGAACAGATAACTAGTTTAAATTACTTACAGTCCAATTTCAGAGTATAATCTGTGTTGTGAATATTAGTATACATAGGTCATAAACTGAATCACTTCTGAAGAGTTTGGGCATTTTCATGATATACTTTCATACTGCTTAAGTTTTTCTTCTGTTTGCTTTAGTTTTAATTTTTTCACTTCACCCAGCAATGTTGGGAGTGGGGGTAGAGGCTTGCTCTGGGGTCGCTGCCAGTGGTGCTGGGGGATCAAGTAGTGATACAACATGAACCTAGGCTGCTTTCCATGTGTTCAGCCCTTTCAGCTATCCCATGGGCCCTGAATTATTATTGTTATTTTTGTTCTGTTTTGGACCATACCCAGTGGTACTTAGTTTGGGGTGGGGCTGAGGTTCACTCCCAGCAGTGCTCTACAGGACACTGTGGTGCTAGAAATTAAATCTATGCTTTATATTTCTGCATATGCAAAGCATGTGCACTAGCACTTTGAATCATCTCCCTGGACCCCTGATTTTTTTTTGAACAGGGACACCCATATCAGCACTGAGGGGCCAAGTGCCACACATGCGTACATTTAGTCAGGTGGTGCAGTCTGATGGTTAAGTGATGGAAGGGGTGGGGGAAGGCCAGACCCTGCAGTGCTGGGGGTACCCAGGGGAGCCATACTGTGCTGGGGGCCAAAGGTGGGGCCTCAAACATGCCGGGCATATGCTCTGACCACTTGGCCTACGTGGCTTCATTTAGCTTGGCTCATGTATTTACTTGTTTGATTTTTAGGTCATATCTGGGCTAGAGCAATAGTACAGCAGGTAAGGCGTTTGCCTTGAACGTGGCCGACCCGGGTTCAATTCCTCTGTCACTCTTGGAGAGTCTGGTAAGCTACTGAGAGTATCCCGCCTGCATGGCAAGCACCCCGTGGTGTATTCGATATGCCCAAAACCGTAACAACAAGTCTCACAATGGAGATGTTACTGGTGCCCGCTTGGGCAAATCGATAAACAATGGGAGAACAGTGCGACAGTGTATCTGGCAGTGCTTATGGGGCGACACCTGGCGTGATATTTGGGTTGTTTCAGACTAGACTAGGTGCTGGTGAGGGAACCTGGGCTTCCAAACTCAAAGCATGTGTTTCAGTTCTCTGAGTGATCTTCCTGGCCCTGGCTTGAATTCTTAAGCATGTGCATAGGGGTAAGGGATATGAGTCCGATCCCTGGAGCCAAAATAAAACAAAAACAAAACCCCCAAACAAAATCTCAATATATAAATAAAGTTACTTTAAATAAAGTCTACATTTTTTTTTTCTTTTTTGGTGGGGAGAGCTTGAACCTACATCCCCGGCTCTGAAACAAGTCTAGAGGCAGAGGAATAGCTCAATGGGTTGGAGTGCTTACTCTGCATTCGGAGGCCCCAGTATCTCAGGGTGCTTCCCCTCTCCCAAGCAGCACCAGGAGTGACTGACCTCCAAGCACTGAACTGGGAATAGTGTTGAGCACTGGCTGGTATGGCCCAAAATTCCCCCTAAACTATCCCCCACGTCTTGCAAAATAAATCAATAAACTCTAGTACTGTAGCACTGTCCTCCTGATGTTCATCGATTTGCTCGAGCGGGCACAGTAACGTCTCCATTGTGGGATTTGTTGTTACTGTGTTTGGCATACCGAATACGTCACAGGTAGCTTGCCAGGCTTTGCCATGCGGGCAAGATACTCTCGGTAGCTTGTCGGGCTCTCCGAGAGGGGGGGAGGAATCAAACTCGGGTCGGCTGCATGCAAGGTCGGCTGCCCTACCACTGTGCTATCGCCCCAGCCCATCATCACTTAACGAAATACAAATTAAAATAAAAACTTAGCACTATACACATGGCAGACTGGCATTAACCAGTGACATCACCAAATGCTGGTGAGGCAGAAGACAGTGGCCCACTCAATGTATGTTGGTGGTGAGACTAGAGTGATATAGCACAGTGGGAAGGGCGTTTGCCTTGCACGTGGTTGACCCAGGTTCGATTCCCAGTATCCCATAGGTCTCCCGAGCACCATCAGGAGTAATTCCTAAGTGCAGAGCCAGGAGTAACCTCTGTACATTGCTGAGTGTGACCCAAAAAGAAAAAAAAAAAACCTCTAATCTAAAAATCTTTTACTTGAAGATAAAAGATATCTGTTGCATGTAGGAGGCCCTGGGTTCTATCCTCAGTCCTGCTCCCCTTTCCCCTCCCAAATTTGATGCTACCTGGTAACAATGATCTTTATAAGGTGACATCATTCATAATGCTCAATTGCTATTATGGATTTCAGGTGACAAATATCTGTAAGTGTGCACATACAAATTTAAAAGTTGAAATTCTGGGACTAGGAGAGAGCACAGCAGTTAGAGTGCATGTGTACCTAACCTGAATTTGATCCAGAGCACCACATGGGTCTCTGAACATCACTGGGTAGAGTGGAGGGCCCTGCACACTACAGGAAGGCCCAGGTAATCTCAGCGCTGCAAGCTCTGATCAGCACCGCATCTCTGAGTCTCTGCCTTGAATCTCTGGCCTTGTTACTGAGCATCACTGGGCACAGACTGGGAAAATTCCCTCCCAACCAACCCCCAAGGAAAAGTTTTTAGAGCCAGGGAGAGAGCTCAAAGGTTTAGAGTACATATCTTATCAGGTTTTATTATCCCTGGCACTCCCTGGTATGCCAGGTACTAAAAGGAGTACCTTCTGAGCACCACTGGGAATGGACTCCAAACAAGAACAATCAAAAAAAAAAAAAAGCTGATATTTTCACATCTTAGATTTTGCTTTTGGTCTTAATTATAATATGCATGTACACTGTGTAATTACAGATAAAAATCCTATGCTCATGAAATATGCATTTAAAACAATCAGAACATTTTTTTTGGGGGGATTGGTGTCATACCTGGTGGTGTCCGGGAGCTACTCCCTTATCCAATGCTCAGGAAGTCATGTGATACTGAGCTGAGGATGGAACAGACCAAGGACTACTGCATGCAGTGCACTCCAGCCTTTTGAATCATCTCCCCAGTCTTATCAGGACTTGTCAGGACTCAGAGATGCTTCTTACCTCACTATTGTATAGCCACAGACGCATATCTTCCTCTTTAATGCGCAGCCTCTGGGACAGATATTCATGAATTTCCTTGATGGTTTGCATTCGACTAAAACAGCCTGTATAGGCTAACACCCGCTTTAATGGTGCATTTGGAGAAGGCACATTTCCTAAGGTCGTAGTAATAACAGTAAGAAAAAAGGGGGAAAAAAGCACCACTCTTAGCAAGAGACCATACTATTTTAGAAACTAATTATGAGAAATAAAAATTACAGATTTAATAAACTTATAAAGAAACTAAAAATAAAGATAAAAAATAAAGCATAAAAATGGTAGCCATTTTACATTGTTTAGTGTAGAATTTATTGATTCAGGAAACAAAATTCTGAATAAAATGACTTGGAAACTGAAAATTAAAAGAGAAGGATAAAGGTGTAGATAAGAAACCCAATCGTCTTCGAATAAGTCCAAAGCCTTAAAATTTTTATTTTTATTTTATTATCAAAAAAAAATTGGGGAGGGCCATATCCAGCTGTGTTCAGGGCTTACTTCTGGCTCTGCACTTAGGAATCACTCCTGGTGGGCATAGGGGAACATATGTGGTGCTGGGGACCGAACTGGGATTGGCCAAGGTAAGGACCTTACTTGCTTTGCTGTAATTCTGAACACCACCAGAGTCTTAATTTTGAAAGGAAGAGGAAAAAAGATCATAAATACCAAAACAAAATACCAGTGTCAGTATTTGGATCTCATGAAGAGTGTCAATAATCACTATTTACATTAGTATCTTGGCCACCCCCAGTAGGCTCACACCAAATACCCAAATCAAAACTCAGTGTAAGAATGGGGAAGATAAAATGAGCCTGGATTTGAATTTCGCAGATAAATGAATTTGCCTGATCCACTTCCTTAAAATAAACTGTTTTTGTAGTACTAATTTCTTAGTTACTATATGACTTCAAGAATCTGACATAATTATAATTACACACAAAAAATTTACTTAAAATTCTGTGTAGGCAGACTTGTCATGGCCAAACAGAGCTTTATTATTATTATTATTATCATTATTATTTGGTTTTTGGCCACACCTAGTAGTGCTCAGGGGCTACTTTTGGCTAACTGTTAGGGGTTTGCTTCCAGGCAGTGTTGAGAGAACAATGTGGTGTGGGAGACCAAATCTGGGTCTCTGCCCTACACAGTGTATGCACTAGCCACTGGAGCTATCTCCCTGGCCTCCAAACAGGGGCCTAGAGACAGCACAGTATGGCCCAGTTAGAATCCCCATATAGTTCCCTGAAACCTGTTGAGTGCAGAGCCAGGAGTAAGCCCTAGCACAGTCAGGCAGAGCCCAAAAGTTAATAAAATAAAAATAATGAAGTCAAGAAGCTTCCCATGATAGAAAAATTTACCCTACTGAAAGGTAGCAAGGCTTATCAGACCAAAAAGAAGACAGAAGACATGAAGTATTTAAGGCTGAAATAAAAAACAAACAAAACATACCTGTTACTTCAAAAGGATGGAAAAGTGAGAAAGTAAGTTTAACCATATACTTTCAAAAGGTAGGAGATTAAATAAGAGAATATGGAAATAATGACAGGTCTAATAGAATCTGCTTGGTTCACTATTCAATCAAACATCACATAAAAGTTGTAGCTGAAAATGGCCATCTCTGGTGAAGGAATGTGGTTAACTGGGAGAGTGTAGGTTGGGTTTGATCCCAGATACTGCTCCCTCAAGAAAGGGCCAATTCCACCTATGGTAATTTAGTTTATTGAGCCATCTAATACTAAAATATATTTAACAATATCTATGTACATGAATACATTCTAGGTAGTATTCTACCCTTTCACTGGTAACTTCACTTTTTCCTTTCATTAAATATGTTTGGCATTTTTTTTTAAAGGTTTTGGGTCACAACCAGTAATGCTCCGTGGTTACACTGGCTCTGCACACTCAGGAATTACTCCTGGTAGTACTTGGGGAACTGTATGGGATGCCAGGGACTGAACTCAGGTTGGGCGCTTGAAATCTCTCCAAGGCCCTCCCTTCCAATAAATTTATTTTTAAGTGAGACTTTATCTATTAAACAAAGCAAGGAAAAATATTAGCACTGTCTGGTTTTTAGAACTTCCAAAAGAAATGCACTTATTTAAGATAGACTGAAAATCATCTAAGAAAGTTACTTTTATAATTTTATCTATTAAAAGGGCTAGGATCATCCTGTGGCAATAACCATTATAACTGTGGCAATTTGTTTATCTGTCATTTTAAAAGGAATAAAAAGTCCAGGAAATAACTCTAATAAACCAAGCAATGAGAAAGATGTACAGTACACTATTATGACAAAACAAAACCCCACCACGATCAATTTTTTAACAAACAGCAAAGCAAATTTTTTACTAACAGCAAGCCAGGATAATTCCTAAAAGAAAACAAATGAGCAAATTTATCTAATTAAACATCAGAGGATTAGTTATAAGATTACAGCAAGAAAGCATATTTTTATAAACTTCAAATGATTAATGGTTGATTTCAGAACTAATTAGTAAAGAATAAAATTTCAAATTAAGACAAATTTGGAACACAACTACCTAGTTCTAGGATTCAGAAATATTTGCAAGTATAGTTTCCAAGTCAATTTCTATTGTCTTAAGCCACATAAAATTTTTATTTGAATTCTATAGTTTTTATAGCAAAGCTCATATAGCAGGCAGCCACTTATTATATATAATTTTGAGTTTTTGAATAGCACTGACAAATCTAGTGAAATTTACAGAAGCAGCAAAAATCTAGGATCAGCACAAGAGTTAGAAAGAATACTTACTAAAAGTGCAACAACACATCTTGCCTCGCATGTTATCTTTCAAAGAAAATTGAAAAAGATATGTACTATGGGTGTGTGAAAGCAAGGCTAATACTTATTTAAAGGCAAATTAATCAAGACAGTCTTAAAGAGATTATATCTTCCCCAAAGACAAAGTTTGGTTAGGCAGAAGCCACTAATTTGCTAATTCTTACCAAACAGTCGTGTGTAAGTATTTCCTTATACTATCTAACTATCTAACTATCACTTTTAAGGAAGATATAAAATTACCTCTATTCAATTTTGAAGAAATGATACTTACTGGGTTGGTCTGAGGTCATGGGTAGTACATGCACACTAAATTCTAATTCAATTTCTAACATTTGCGAGGCAAAAAGCACAGTGCAAGTCCTGCCCATCAATAAAATTTAATCACATTGAGGAAAAAAAGAAAACCCTTTTGCACGTAATAGTTTAAAAATGGGGACTTTTATGTCACTTTGATAGGCTTGATGCTTTGCAAAGCACATCTTTCTTTCTTTCCTTCCTTCCTTCCTTCCTTCCTTCCTTCCTTCCTTCCTTCCTTCCTTCCTTCCTTCCTTTCTTTTTGGGTCACACTTGGCAATGCACAGGGGTTACTCCTGGCTCTGAAATCAGGAATTACTCCTGGCTCAGGGGACCATATGGAATGCTGGGAATCGAACCCGGGTCAGCCACGTGCAAGGCAAACGCCCTACCTGCTGAGCTATCGCTCCAGCCCCAGCACATTTACTTTAAATGATTAAAAAAAAAAAATCTTTTTCTCTGCACTACCTGCCTCTCTAAAGGCTCCTTGGACTTAGCATGAAAAATATATCATATTTTGCAATGACCCCTGCCCTCAAACAAACAAAACAGATGATATTGATAAATACATTATTTCTTAGAAATCTGAATATAGATTTGAATATGAATTCAAATTTAATATGAATTCAGACAAATCATCAACTAGCAGAGTATAACTTAGATTAAGTAAATTATTTATTTATTTTTATTTTGGGGCCATATCTGGCGATGCTCAGGGGCTACTCCTAGCTCTGCATTCAGAAATTACTCCAGGCAGTGCTTGAGAGCTATATGAGATGCCAGAGATTGAACTTGGGTCAGTCGCATGCAAGGCAGGCATCCTACCCGCTGTACTATTGCTCCGGCCCTAATTTATTATTTAAAAAAAGTTTGTTTTAAAAAAATAAAGAATATAACATTTCATTATCTTTTTATTTTTGCCCTTTTGGTTTGTTTTTGGGCTTACTCCTGACTCTGTGCTCAGGGATCCCTTTCAGCAGGACAATATGGGGTGCTGGGGATTGAGCCTAGGTGAGTCACATGCAAGGCAAGCACTCTGTCTGCTTTTACTATCTCTCCAGTCCATAATATTTTTATATGTATAAATTTGCTGCTTAAATTTTCTTCTAACCCATCTAGTCTTGCGCATGACCATAGATCTAAGCCCCCACAGTGATTCTGTATAAGACCAGATGGGAGTATGCATTAATACAGTGGCTTTTGAGTGACTTGGCATTTATGTATTATTTTTTTACAAAAATGCATGGTATTCTTGCTGCATTCTTAAGTTACCTCTTGGTAAATGCTGAGGAAACATTCTCAGGCTCATCATACCCATATTCACCCAGATGTTAGACTGTTGTGTCCGAGTGGCAGGCTGCTGTCTTAGGAAGAGAAGATATCGAGGAAATAATTCCAGCTCTGGGATCTCTGTCTTGCTATTCTTGATAACCTGTTTTTTTTTTTTTAAAGATATAAAGTGATACTGTAACAAAACCTGGCAACTTCTGAGATAAATCTTTACACTAAAATGTTGAGAAAGCTTTATACCTAAATCAAACCTTTAGGATTTATTTTTTCTTTTTCTTCTGGGAGAGCAGGAGGATGATTAGGACTTACTCTTGGTTCTGTGCTCAGGGATCATATAGAGATTGGTGGCATGCAAGGCAATCACCTTAATCTCTGTACTATCTCTCTAAACACTGGGACTCTTTCATAAAACAATTCAATATATTGTAACACGTTATTACAGAGGTTCCCAAACTAATTTGGCTGATTGCACCTTTTCTAGAAAAAAAAAATAAAAACAAAATACTAATCATTTATGCAAAAACCCAAAGTGGCCATCTTTCCCTGTTGCCCTGGAGTCTACTAACAGTCCCCTGGATTTGTACAGCACAGGGCATGGTTGGGAACAAGTTGGGAAGTGCTGCTACAGGAAAGTACATGAAAGGTTTCATCTGGGAGTCTTTTCAACTCCTGTTTAAATGGCAAACAGTAAACCAGACTTTCCTTGCCATCTTCTTCCTCTGAGATTACTGAGAGAAAAAAACTGTTTGACCTCTTCTAGACCTTTTCTGACAGTTGCAAAGTCAACTGTTATTCAGTTTTATATGATTTTTTCCCCCAGAAAGATGAATAGTTCAACTACTGTAGTTGACAGATGTCAGGCTACATAAAAACATCTCCGGCAGAGGCTTGCTCTTCAAACTTATGTACTCTCTTGAATAAGTATTCCTTTCCTTCTCGCCCCCTCACATTTTTCCAAGTAAGTTTTGGTCAGTAAAAATTATCTTGAATTTTTGTAGCAAGCCTTTCAAGATAATTAATTTCAGGAACAAATCATAAGTTAATAAATTTGATTTCTGGGGGAGTTGGGGGAAAAGACTTGGCAGTGCTCAGGGGTTATCTCTGGCTCTACTTCCAGGAATCATTGTACCTGGCAGGCTCAGGGAAGCACATGGGGATCAAAGCCAGGCTGGCCATGTAAAAGACAAACAAGTGCTCCACTTGCTACAACCACTCTGGACCCCACCAATAAATTGCTTTAAACAACTACAAGGGCAAATTGACCTTCAAATGATAAATGATGGATAACGTTTATATATGTGTACATGCATGCATATATGCATTTAGTATATATAAACACAATATATTTATTAAAAATAATAGCAGATTGAAATTAGCCAAGGTATTTGTACTATTGATAATAGCACCTAAAGTAATCTCATTTATTCAATTGTTGGGTTTTTTTGTGGGGATAGGTGGCTCACGCCTGGTAGTGTTTGGAGGTCTCTCCTGACATGGTTGGGGAACGATGCACCTGGATTGAACACAGGTCTCCACATACAAAGTGTACAATTCAGCCCTGTTAGCTATCTCCTTGGACCCTATTCATTTTTCAAAGTAAATTATTTTATTGAGGAAATATCGGGGGTGAGGGAGAAGAGTCCCCCAAAGTAAGAAAATAGTGCATTTCTGAGTTGAAATGTTGAAATAACTTTTAAAAAAATAGATCATAAATCACCAGATATAAAAATGATTCAATTCATAAAGCCAATTCATAAAGCCACCTGCCTATATCAATAAATATATAAGAATAAATTGTTAGGAAAGTTTTATACCAAAATAGTTATATACACATATATTTATATTGTTCTATCTAGCTAGGAGTTTTCATGCCAAATACAGTAGGAACCTTTGGAGTCAACAAAAACAAACTTTAATTCCTGATCCCAAGTTAAACTGATCTCTCCCTCTCCCTCCCTCCCTTCTTTCTCTTTCTCCCCCCCAATTCCTCCCTCCCTCCCTCCCTCCCTCCTTCCCTCTCTCTCTATCTCTCTTGTTTTTTTTTTTGAGGGACACACCCAGCACTGATCAGCACTCCTAGCTTTTTTCACTTAGGGATCACTTTTTCACTGATAGTGGGCTTGGGGAAAAAATACTTTTTCCCTCTCTCGTAGGTTCCTCCTGGCTGTATACTCAGAAATTACTACTGGTGGGCTTAGAGTACCATATAGGGCGCTGGGGATTGAACACGGGATGGCCGCATGCAAAGGAAATGCCCTACCTGCTCTATCACTCCGGCCCTCAACAAATATGATGTATTATAATTAATATTTTGATTATACAAACTTCAAGTACTTAAGTAATTTTAATGTATTTTGCTTATAATCTCCAACAGTGGTTTTCTAATTCTTTTACACCTACAGACCAGCATCAGTCCATGGGAAAGAATATTCACCGAATACACATCCGACAAAGGGTTGATATCAAGGACATACAAAGTACTGGTTGAACTCCACAAGAAGAAAACATCCAACCCCATCAAAAAATGGGGTGATGAAATGAATAGAAACTTTCTCAAAGAAGAAATTCGAATGGCTAACAGGCACATGAGAAAATGCTCCACATCATTAATCATCAGAGAGATGCAGATCAAAACCACAATGAGATATCATTTCACACCACAGAGACTGGCCCACATCCAGAAGAACAAAAGCAACCGGTGCTGGCGCGGATGTGGCGAGAAAGGGACCCTCCTTCACTGCTGGTGGGAATGCCGACTGGTTCAACCCTTTTGGAAAACAGTATGGACGATTCTCAAAAAATTAGAAATTGAGCTCCCATTTGACCCAGCAATACCACTCCTGGGAATATATCCCAGAGAGGCAAAAAAGTATAGTCGAAGTGACATCTGCAGTTTTCTGTTCAATGCAGCACTCTTTACAATAGCCAGAATCTGGAAAAAACCTGAGTGCCCGAGAACAGATGACTGGTTAAAAAAACTTTGGTACATTTATACAAAGGAGTACTATGTAGCTGTTAGAAAAGATGAAGTCATGAAATTTACATACAAGTGGTACTACATGGAAAGTATCGTGTTAATTGAAATGAGTCAGAAAGAGAGTGATAGACATAAAAAGACTGCATTCATCTCGGGAACATAAAGTAACAAAATAGGAGACTAACACCCAAGAATGGCTGAGATTAGTACCAGGAATTTCTCCATGGCTTGGAGGCCAGTCACACATGCTAGGGGAAAAGGAGCTCAGATAGAGAAGGGAGCACCAAATAAAGGGTGTTGGGAGGATCCTCCCAGAAAGGGAAAAGCATGCTGAAAGTAGACTATAGACCAAACATGATTGCCACTCATTGCCTCTTTTGCAAACCACAACACCCAATAGGAGAGAGAGAACAAAAGGGAATGCCCTGTCACAGAGGCAGGATGGGATGGGAGGGATACTGGGATTCGTGGTGGTGGGAAATAGGCACTGGTGGAGGGATGGGTATTTGATCATTGTATAATTGAAACCCAAGCACAAAAATTTGTAAGTCTACAACTGTACCTCATGGTGTCTCACTAATAAAAATTAAAAAAAAAACACCATGGCTCTAAATGACCCATACTGGACCCATACTAAAGGCAAAAAGCACAGGGCTGGAGAGAGTGTACAATGGGTAAGGCATCTGCTTTACATCCCTCTATTCTAGGTTTAATACCCAGCAGCCCATATGGTCCGCCAAGCCCGCCATGAATGATTCCTCCCAAGCCCCACCAGAGGTGATCTATGGGCAGAGAGCCAAGAGTAAGCCCTGAGTACTGTGGGTATAGCCCCTAAAAAACAAAAAACCTAAAGGCAAAAAAACAAAACAAAAACAAACAAAAAAAAGCATAATTCACTAGGCTTAATTTCTTATTATCACATTTTATGATCTTTTATAGACATATTCCTCCTTCAAAAAGACATACTACAAAACCCCAACAATGGCTATGAGATAATCCCAGATCATAACTGGATGTCTGTGTGATTAATGGGAATAACAGTTTCGGACGTAACACCTGCACTACCTCTCCTATACTCACTGAACTTTTTGGGCATTGGTTCCCAACCTCCTGCTTCAGTCTAAGTCCTGCATTATCTAATGGATTTCTGCATTTATGTAGATGATTTATTTTATAGCCCAGCCTCATAATTCCTTAACTTTGTTTTAATTCAGTGATTATTCTTTCTCTATAAACTACCTTTTTCTAGCAGTGCTACCAAAGGCATATCATTGGTATCTAGAGTGCTTTCAACATTTAATAAAAGAATTAATGAACTGAATGAATGTAAAAGGACCAATAATTTGAATAGATGCTGAGTACTCTGCTATGATAAGCAAAAACTAATTTGTGAATAGTGAGGTTCATATAAGAAAGTATTAAAAGGCTATCTATGATTGCTCCTCTATAAGGCACTCTTGGATATACTTACAGGTCTAGGGAGTGCCAGGTTTGCTCCATACCAATGATAAAGTGCTCTCCACACAGGCTCTGGAACCATTTCATAATCTCTTCCGTGGATCAGCTGTGGTGTTCGTTTCAATCGTCCTCCTTCTAGTGTTAATGATGTTGCCTTAAAAAGAATGGAATGTAAATGTTGATTTTTAATATAATAGTCTCTGGTGTTTTAACAAAACCTAGACACAGGAGAACAAACACATGTTACTACTCAGTTTCAAGTTACTGAGAATTTCTTCACCCCCACTAAGACAGATTTTAAGGAGTAAGAATGGGACTTAAGTGGTAGAGCACATGCTAGAATGAATCTGATCCCTGGCACTAAGTGGGCCTCAGAGCACTACCAGGAGAAAGCCTGGCGCCACAGCACTGCTGAGTGTGCCCCTATAAAAACTGTTTTAGATATTGCAATTTTAACTTTCAAAAAAGGGAGAAAATAAGAAATTCAAGACAAATAGCACAGCGGGTAAGGCGTCTGCCTTGCATGCAGCCAACATGGCCGACCCGAGTTCGATTCCTCTACCCTCTCGGAGAGCCCGGCAAGCTACCGAGAGTATTCGATATGCCAGACACAGTAACAACAAGACAAATAATTTAAAAAATAACTGGAGCATTTGTAAATAAGACTGGTTTTTCCAGTTTAGTCAAACAGTAAAAGAATATTTTGGAGCATTGGGAGATAGTGCAAAGGACCAGAGCACATGCTTTACATGCAGGAGGCCAAGTTTGATACCTGGCATTGCATTGTTACCTGAGCATTGCAGGGAACAACCTCTGAGCACTGAACCAGAGCAGCCCCTGAGCACCACTGGGTGTGGCCACCCCCTCCATCTCAAATTTGGGAGGGCCAGAGAGACAGTACAGAAGGTAAAGCATTTGACTTTCACTGCCGCAATCCTAGTTGAAATTCCTGCCATCACATGTGGTCCCCTGAGCACTACCAGGGTTACTCCTGAGCAGAGAACTAGGAATATCCCGAGCACTAGTGGGTATAGACCTAACACGCCCCCCACCCCCAAAAAATGTGATATCTATTATATATGTGATACAACATTTACACAGTGGCTTTGTAAGAATAGTATTTCCAAGGATCTCAATACCGCTTCTATGAAATACTAAATCATAAAATGGTCTCATAGAAATGTACTAAGCAAAGAAATTTCCATCTACAAATGGTTAATTAAATAAATCACTGCCATGTTCTAAAATATCTAGAATGGGTGCCCAGAGAGATAGTACAGTGGGTAGGGCACTTGCTTTGCACACAGCTGACCTGCATTGTATTTGATCCCCAGCATCTCTAGTATCCCATATGGATCCCCAAGCCCACCAGAAATGATCCCTGAGTGCAGAGCCAGGAATAAGCCCTGAGCACAGCCAGTTGTAGGCCCCAAATCAAAACAAACAATAAAAACAAATTATCTAAGAACATTTATTAGCAATTTTAGATAGAATGACTTTAAGGAGATGTCAAATTATTTACCTTTACTGGTTCTTGAGTTACTAGTGGTTGATTATCAATAGCACCTGGTTTCTGAGGATTGAGGTGCAACAAAATATTCCCATTGGCTCCTACCAAACACTGGTTGTTATTGTCAGAAGTGTTATGTTGTCGGGCAAAGCACAAATCTGTCCCTGGTGTGGTAGAATACAGAAAGCCTATAAAGAAAAGAAGGATGAAATCTCTTTGTTCCTCATATTAATACATATGATTAAAGATAAGAGCTCATTGTCCATGAATTAGGTTAATTCTACTGGCATAGAAGCCAAGTGTTATATTGTAATAAATAGGAAATATAGATGTATTACTTTCTGAGCAATACTTAGTATAAGACTAGGCAAAATAAAATATTTAAAAATGGTTCACCAAATGAGCATCTGATCACTCTTCTATAATATCTAATAATTCACACAGTAATAAATTATGTCCTCTAAGATGAAAGGAAGAAAATATACTATCAGGTAAACATTTTAGCCTTAAATCACTTTTCAACCTTCTATCTGGGACCATGAGCCCCAATGGTGGCCAAAAACCAACCAAACAAAAATTGATCAGAGGGGCCAGAGAGATAGTATAACAAGTAGGATGTTTGCCTTGCTTGTGATCGACCCAGGCTCAATCTCCAGAACACCATATGATCCCTGAGCACATAGCCAGAAGTAAGCCCTGAGCACTGTCAAGAGTGGCTCCCCCCAAACCAAAAACAATAAAACCCTCCAAATATGATCAGAGAGTCCTTCTCTATCAGATGGGTAAAGAAAAATAGGCAGTAGGTTCTACAAAGAGTTTTGTAGAGAAATGCTAGTTTTGTCTCATTTGTCTAGTTTCTCCACACATAAGGAAAAAAGGAAAAACACACAACCTCAGACAGATTACCATGGGCTGGGTATGTGGCTCAAGCAGTGCAGCATATGTCTTTTATGTGTGGGGCACTGCTAGGACCTCAAGCACTGCTGGAAGTGGGACTACCCCAGTGGCCCGAGCAATGCTGGTACAGCCACAGCAACAAGCAACAGATGAAAACAAGCAACAGTATATAGAGGAGGAGAGTCCTGCTATTTAACAGGTGAAAAAATAAGGATCAACTCAATTTAGTGGATCACAAAAATCCTAAAGCATCTCCATAAATGCAGAACTAAGTTCCAAGAAAAAAAAAAAGGGAATCTGGAAAAACATTATTTTCTTTCTCTCTTCTCTTTCTCTCTCATATACACACATGTATCTATATATAATTATAATTATATACACACATATATACATTTTTATTTGGGGGGACCATATTTGGTGGTACTTAGGGGCTATTCCTGGCTCTGCACTCAAGTGTGACCCTGGGTGGTGCTTGGAGGATCTTATGTGGTGCTGGGGATTTGAACCAGGGACAGCTACATACAAGACAAGCACTTTACTTCCTGCAATATCTGATCTGCCTCTTTCTAAGTATTTTAACATAATAATCCACAAACCGTGTGGATTCTTATTAAGTGTGTTAGAATATGATAATAGGTGTATTTAATCCAGTAAATATAAGTTTATGGTCATGGAGAGTCTTCCTGGGCCAGAGAGTGCATGCTTTGTAAGGAGGAGGCCTGGGTTTGATTCCTGGCACCACACATTCCCTGAGCACCAAGAGAGATACCTATACAGAGTTGGGAGTAGCCCTTGAGCACTGCCAGGGCAATATAAAACAAAAAGAATAAGTACTCTCAAATCTATATTTATTGACAAAGTAATTTAATAGAAACACAGAGATGCTGCTTTAGCATAGAAGACTGAAAAGATTTTTAAACTGAAAGACTAACAAAATAGAATATACAAAGTTCCTCTTTGCAGCTACTGCTAAACTCAAGAATGCTCTCCGCCCCCCTGGCTCCTCCTCTCCCCACTTCTTAGTTGTATCTGTGCAAGGAATTATACACACTTGTAGTGCTGGGGATCACAGCAACAATGCTGAGGATAGAACTTAGAGATGTGAGGAGAAGTCAGGGAAGGAAACCATAGCCTCATACAAGCACGGTAGACATTCCCAGGCCCTCAAGGTTCTTTTACTTAACAATGGTCATTCAAACTTATTTCTGTGAGTGGAAGTCTGATTCTCAATATCCTGCCATTTATACTTCCAAGAGTATACTCTTTAAAAAAGAATCTCCATGGTATAAAAAAAAATCACACTCACCACTGCCAGTGCTTTCTGAGGCTTCAGAAGCAGTAGAAACATTGTCTGAAAATTTCTCTTCTGTGGCATTCCCGTAACTAACGCTGCCTCCTCCAAGTCTGTCTTCGCTTTGCTCTACATGATGTACGGTTGTTCCAAATGAGTATTTTCCTCCGTTCAGAACAGAAGATGGCTCAATCACAACTGGACTGGTGTCCTAAAAACCATAAAATCACAGAGATTAAGAGACAACATTAATGTGGTTCGCTATAGCCATTTAATTAAAATGTTTATTTTAAAAGGGTTGGTGATATACTACAGGGGTTAAGGAGCTTGCCTTGCATGCAGCTGACCCCAGTTCAATTTATGACATTGAGCAGATGAGCACCACTGGGTATCCCTCCACCATGTACCCCCTCAAAAAACAAAACAAAAACAAACCAAAAAAACTCAAATATTTCTTATGTTTTTAAAAACGATTTTGGTTTTGGCTCATACCTCACGGTGTCCAGGAGCTACTCCTTCTGTGTTGCTCAGAGGCTGCTCAGGGCACCCTGAGGTGCTAAGGATAGAACCCGGGCTTCTTACATGCAAAGCAGCTACACTAGCCCTTTGAGCTATCTCCCCAGCCCTCTAAAATGTTCTCTCTCTCTATTTTTTTATGATTTGCTTTTAAAATTTAAACACTGTAATTTATAAAGTTGTTCACAATACATTCAAATGTTCTAACATCAATTCCCCCACTAGATTGACCTTCCCTCCACCAATGTCCCCAGTTTCCCACCCACACCACTTACAAACTTATTCCATGTTGCTTGTTACAAAAAATGGCAAGTGGAATTATCAGAAAATAGATCAATAAAAGTCAACTTGTGTTAACTGTTACTATAGTCATTGTCTGAGAATTTACTTGACTAATTGGTGCTGGTTGACCCTCTATTATTGTTTTCGCTCACTGAGCTTGATGGGCTTAAGTGCAACCTTCCCAACAAATCTGCTGTGTTCCTGCTGGGTTGTCAGTACTGTGAAATTTGGAGGTGATGCGGCTCCAAGAGTGGCTGTGAACCCCAGGATCTGTGAAGCTGGGCTGTTTATATGCCAGAGGTTGTCAGGTGTGGATTGGGGTGCTGGACCTAACCAGCAGGAAGGGGAATCTGCCTGCCCCGTTCCCAAATCAGCCCAGAGATCGATCTTCCTGGGATGATTTATTTGGCTTGCCAGCGTCTTTAAATCTTTCTTAGTCCTCTGATTATTTCAATGAAAGGTTATAAGTTTGGTACTGGCTAATTTATTACTTGATCATCTCTTTTTAACAAAGTGTGGTGTGCTACATGGTGGCTTGCCTGCATGCAAGGCAAGCTCCTTACTAATAGCGACCACTAGTTAGCTGAACCTTAGTAATAAGGTATCTTTGTTTTGACCTGTTTCTGGAAAGTTCCAAGGGAGTTACAGATATGAGGCATATACTTCACTGAGTCATAATACAAGCGCTGGGGCTTCCTTTTATTTTAATATTATCTTTGGAAAGCAGGGTACCTGGATCCAATCTATGGCCATGATTATTCATGCAAAGCATGTACTCCATTATTGAACTGTATGCCTGAATTGGTGCAAGTAAAAAAAAGCCCTTCTTTGCTCTCTGCTAAATAAGTAAATACATTAATATAAAGGGCCAGAGAGATAATACAGGGATCGACCCAGTTCAATCCCTAGCCTGCCTGGTCCCCCAGGTACCATCAGGAGCAACCCTGGAGCATTACCATGTATCATTCAAAATTGCAAAATAATAAATAGAACACATTTATGTAAAAATGGTATATTTATGTAAACACACTAACAACATTGATACTGGTGCTGAAATTTGTATTAAGCTATAGGCAAGTATGAGCCACCAGTAGGTACAAGCTAGCCTCAATGTGTTAAGTGGAAATATTGCCAAAATAAGGATGGCCATAGTATACAGATAACTGAAACTATAAATAAATTAAATATAAATTTTAGGTTATTCATATTTTAAAATGAATTATTCACTAAAGAAGTCAATTATTATATGGATTCAGAAAAATAGAACCACAATGACTTCTGATCAAAAAAGTGGAAATGCAAATTTAGGTTCAAGTAATTTAAATTATCAACCATATTTGAAATTCAGGGAATGGATTCTACAGCAAATTATTTTAGGGGCCCCAAAGAGATAGTACAGTGAGCAAGGAACTTCCCTTGCACACTGCTGACCCAGCTTCAACCCATGGCACCTCACACGGTCTCCCAAGCTCCACTTGGTGTAACCCCTGAACACGATTAAGGTGTAGTCCAAGATCAAAAAATAATTTTTGTGGAGGAAGGATGGGGATTTTAACCACATTGGGTAATGCTTGGGAGCTACTACTGGCTCTGTGTGAGGTTTGACTTCAGGCAGTGTCCAGGGGACCATCTGGTGACAGGGCTCAAACCCGGGCCTCTTGAAGGCACAGCACACATTCAGTCCTTTGAGTTAGCTCTCCTGGCACAGATACTTCTTAAAGACAACATAAATCTCATAGATTTTCTGAAGTAATGCTATGATGTAAAAATATATTACATTCAAATTAGATTTCAAAAGATTTTTCAGTCAAATGACATTATTTAAATTAATTCAGTTTTCCTTCTTCAATTACGCTTTCTCATTTATTTGGTTTGGAATGAATCACACATATTGCACTTAAAAACTCTCTCCGTGAGTCTACTAATGAAGTCAGAAATGATAACCACTGTCCTAGTAATGATTATAGTTTCATATTTTTTTTGGGGGGGGGGAACAGGGGACCACAAATAGCTGTGCTCAGGAGACTATACGAGATGCCTGGAATCGGACATGGGTTAACTGTGTGCAAAGGCAAGTACTCTCTATCTGTTGTACTATCTTTTTGGCCTCTGATACACATGCTTATTTTGTAATGTGCTTCAAATACTGAGTGGGCTGGAGAGAAGGCACAAGACTTGAGGCACTTGCCTTAGATAAGGCTCATCCTGGTTCAATCCCTAGCACTATGTATGTTCCCTTTGCACTGTCAGGGGATCACTACTAACCACAGAGCAAGGAATTAATCACCCCCAACAAAAATAAAAACAAAAACGCAAAGAATATACTCATTTCTTATTTTTGGGTCACAGCCAGTGGTACTCAGAGGCTATATTCTGAGTGTGGTGTGCACTCCAGCCCTTTGAGATATCTTTTTTGCTCTGTAGCAATACATTTTGAAGACAATTAACACTTGAGCAAATAATTTCATTATTTCTCTGAGTGTGGTATTTAACAGAACTTCAAGGAGAATTGCATTTTAGATGTATTAATGGGTTTAGACATTTTAAATGGAGCTTATGGCTCTTAAGAAAATTTACACAAGACCATTTTTAATTGTATTTCTTATTCTTAATAGCTTTAGAATACAGGCTGAGATTTATAGGTATCATTGGCCAAAAAAAAAAAAAAAAGAGAGAATGTAAAAACATTACAAGGTATAAAACCTCTTAAGATTGAGTTTTCCAATTATTTAGCAATAGAGTGCTTATAATAACTTTTGTTTATTTATTTTGGGGCTATATTTGGGCATTACTTTGGGACTACTGCTGGCCTGGCTCAGTGATTAAGGGACCTCTCAGCAACACTTGGGAGTTTATGGTGTCAAGGGTCAAACATAGCCTACCACATTCAAAGCATGCACTCAGCCCATTGAACTCTCTTGGGCATAGACTGTGGTAACTTCTTAGAGGAAGCAAACTTTGTCCTCAGAGATTGCACACTGGGCATCATAAGTTTTTAACATGGCATGGTAAATAATACTCGATAGAGTTAGAGAATATGGGCATTTCCCCCCGCCCCCCCCCCTGCTCTTTTTCAATGCTCTAAACTTGAGTGATCTATCTTCCTTGTCTGGATTTCTTTGTTATTCAAGGAATCTACTGCTCTCTGTGTCTGGTACTACCTGCAATTTTCATTGCTACTTAGAGTCCCTCTTTTTTTCCTCTTCTCTACCTTATTTTGTCACTACTTCTACTCCTTGTAGCTTTTCAGTTAATTAATCTTTCATTTTCCTACATTTGTCTAATGAATAAAATCAACATTTTTTTTTTTTTTTGGCTTTTTGGATCACACCCGGCGATGCACAGGGGTTACTCCTGGCTCTGCACTCAGGAGTTACCCCTGGCAGTGCTCAGGGGACCATTATGGGATGCTGGGAATCGAACCTGGGTCAGCCGCGTGCAAGGCCCTACCCGCTGAGATATCGCTCCAGCCCAACACTTCTTTTTTAACTGCTTTGATATGAGGGTTTGTTCTGCCCCTATACAGTAAAGAATCTTGTTTATGTTTGACTTCTGAATTTGTAACTATCACCAATTATCTTAGAAACTTGAATATTCAAGAAAACTGAATTTAAGATAGACAAAGTATCATCCATGCTAAGAATTTTCTTTCTCTGAAATCAACGATTCCTTAAAATTTTGAGAATTTTTGGGACTAGTTCTGGCAGAGCTCAGGGGACTATATGCAGTGCCAATGATCTAACCGGGGTCAGCTGCATGCAAGGCAAAGTGACTTAGCTCCTTTACTATCTCTCTGGCCCCTCCGTGTGAACTTGGACAGTCTTCCAAGGCTTTTCCCAACAGTTATTAAGGCTTAATTTTTAAATTTTTTTATTTTTATTTTTTTTTATGTAGGAGTACTGCTATTTATTCAGCCATTGATTAGCTGATTGAATTGGGCATGAACTCCACCTTTTTCCCCCCCATTTTTTATAATTTTATAAATTCCATCAACAGCTGTAATTCCATCAATGGCCAAGACCCAGAGACTATAAAACCAAGCTCCCAGAAGAGAAGAGCGCAAAGTCTCCCGCCCCTGCGCCTGGATGTCCTCGCCAGGGCCCCTTGGAGGGGGGGCGGATTGAGCTTCGCTCCCCGCCCCAAGCAGAGCCCCGGCAGCAGAAGACCTCCAGAACCAGCCACAACCATGCTGAGACCACTCTCCACACGCATGAAGGTACCTGCAGAGGAACAAAGGCATGCGGGTCCCGGGGCTGAGATCTCCAAGCCTGCTTGGATCGGGACTGAACATCCTCCACCCAGATCCTCCATCTTCCAGTAGGCAGGGGTCACACCCACCAATTGCCCCCTGGTGCCGTGTAATTCCATCAATGGCCAAGACCCAGAGACTATAAAACCCAGCTCCCAGAAGCACGCGGTCGTATTTGAGGCCGCGTGACATCTTACTATCTCATTCTTACTTTGGACAACCTGGCAGGCTGCCAGATGTGACCTGCCCACACAGCAGAGTCTAGCAAACTCCCCGGGGTGTACCCAATATGCCAAATACCAGTAACAATGATGGGTCTCATTGTCCTAATCCTGAAAGAGCCTTGAATATGGCACTTTTGAAAATCTCAGGGTTAGGACGAAGGAGACGTTACTGGTGCCTGCTCGAGGCAATTGACGAACAACAGGACGATCGTTATCGTGATCGTGGTTTTTTCTTTTTTACTTTTTAAATTTTTTTATTAGTGAAACACCATGAGGTACAGTTATAGACTTATAAATTTTTGTGCTTGGGTTTCAGTTATACAATGATCAAGTACCCATCCCTCCACCAGTGCCCATCCTCCACCACCACAGGTCCCAGCATCCCCCCCACCCCCCATCCCCCCGTCCCACCCTGCCTCTGTGGCAGGGTATTCCCCCTTGTTCTCTCTCTCTTCTTTTGGGTACTGTGTTTTGCAAGAGAGGCATTGAGTGGCAATCATGTTTGGTCTATAGACTACTTTTAGCATGCTTCTCCCACCCTGGGAGGGTCCTCACAACACCCTTTATTTGGTGCTCTCTTCTCTATCTGAGCTTCCTTTTCAAATTTACATACAAGTGGTACTACATGGAAAGTATCATGTTAAGCGAAATGAGTCAGAAAGAGAGGGATAGGCACAGAAAGATTGCATTCATCTGGGGAACATAAAGCAACAAAAAGGGAGACTAACACCCAGAAATGGTTGAGATTAGTACCTGGAATTTTGCTCCATGACGTGATCCTGTTTTTTTATAATTTTATTTATTGAATCACCGTGATAGCAGTTACAAAGCTTTTGGGTTTAAGTCTCGGTCATACAATGAAACACCTGTACCTTCACCAGTGCCCATTCTCCACCCCCAAAAAACCCCAGTATATCCTCATCCCACACCCTCCCCCTACCTGTAGGGCAGATGATTTCCACATTACTCTCTCTACTTTGATTACATTCAATATCTTGACACCAGACCCACCATTATTATTTGGGATTTTACCCCAACACTCAGATCTGCTGAAAAGGCAACAGTAGACAATTTGTTTTCTATTGCTGGTTATGAATAACATATGATGTTGCATGCCTGCAGCAGTGGCTGCACGATTTTGAAATTCTGAAATTTTAACAGTTAAATCTGGAGGGATTTCCACCAAAACCTGCTGGGTTCCGAGATTTGTTCCTGAGTCTCTTGGATCATGGCCATTAAGCAGCTTGATCAGGAGCCAGAAAGGCCGTTCGTGGGCAGCGACTGGGGGTCTTGTTGGGGTGGGATGGAAAGGGCCGGCTCCACTCCCATCCCGTGAGGCCCCGTGTGTTTTGTCACTGCGGGCCCAATCCTGACTGTCCAATGACCTCTGGAGGATGGCGGCCACCGAGCCACCAAGGGGGAGCAGATGGAGGGACAGCACCCTTTCTCCCCTGGAGTAGCCCAGTGACAGTAACCTATTGTGGGGTTCAGACGCATTTCTGCCAAAGGCCACTGGGTTTTAAGATTTGTTTCTGAGTCTCTGGGATCATGGCTGTTAAGCAGCTTGATCAGGAGCCAGAGAGGCCATTCGTGGGCAACGACTCGGGGTCTTGTTGGGATAGGGAGGAAAGGGCCGGCACCACCCCCATCCCGTGAGGCCCCATGTGTCTCGTCATTGTGGGCCCAAACCTGACTGTCTGGTGGCCTCTGGAGGATGGCGGCCACTGGGCCACCAGGGGGAACAGGCCAAGGCACGAAACTTATTCCCACCTGGGGTGGCCCAGTGCCTGTAACCTACTGCAGGGACTGAACGCATTTCTGCCAAAAGCCATTGGGTTTCGAGATTTGTTTCTGAGTCTCTGGGATCATGGCCATTAAACGGCTTGATCAGGAACCAGAGAGGCCATGCCTCCAATTATATAGCTGAGTCAAAGGTGGTTTGTGGGTGTGTCTCCCACATACCTAACTTTTGGCTGTTTACTTTCTTGGTAAACTTTGCCCCAAGTTTTTGGAGTCTGGCCAAAGGCTCAGCAGCAATTTTGGGGTATCTGGAAGTCTGAAGGCACCATCAGGCTGCTGATGCACTCGCCTCACAGGTACAGGCTGACCTGCTGGTGGCACCATACCCCCAAAGGCTTAATTTTAAGTAACTTTCAAGCCTGCATCTTATAGATACATTCTAGATGGTGATATAGAATGGCAGTGGGGAGAGGTGAAAATAACACTCAAGTGCAGAATCCATTCGTCTATTTCTCTCTCTTACCAACCTCCACTAATTTTTTCAATGCATGGGAGAAAGGAAATAACACTCAGGAACAAGTGGGTTCATGCTCCCAGCCATCAGGTGCTTTGTTTATAAGGGAAGAGGTACCAGAAACAAGACCTCTATCATGTACTTACAGGAACAGAAAGTAATGGCTTTCTGTTTTCACAAAGCTAGATGGCTACTGGAATCTGTAGACTGTAAGACACTAACAACTATTTATTCTAGGGAAAAACTAAGAATGTGAAGACAAAAATCATTTCAAAACAAACTGCCATACTTTACGCAATATCCTCACTCTCTTCACTCTCTTTTTCTTTTAAAGGTCTTTCGCTTGTTTTATTTTTCTCCTTTGTTGTTACTGTGATGACAGAGGTCACACATACTTGGTACAGAGCACTGTATATGGAACACTTCAATGAGGTGCCAGGGATCCCAAATGGCAGAACTGTCGGAATCATTTGGCATAGGATGATGAGTGCCAAGGACTGAACTCCAAATCTCAGATGTGCATGGCGGGCATTTTTGCCACTGAGTTCTCCTGGGATCCCTCAATGTTCACACAAGGTTTCTGAAGTCATCTGCCCACTTTTACCTCTTCAGTGATACCAAAATCTATCTTTTCTAATAATATATTTTATATATAAAAATATACTAGACTGTGCTAAAGAAGAGTAGAATCAAATGTAAACAGCTTAACATTAATATTTTGATACACAAAAACAGAAAATAGGAATCAAATTATTAGAATTGGGCTAGTTATCCTTTGCAAACTGGCAGTAAATCAACTGATTCTCTAAAAACAGAGAAACCTGATTTCTGTACATTAGTCTTTTTAGTTTTTGAACTGAAATTCTTTAAATTCTTTCTATATTAAATTAGGCTACAAATAGTAATGAGAATTCATTTTTTTAACTTTACTAGTGCTGGAGCAATAGCAGAGCGGTAGGGCGTTTGCCTTGCGCGCAGCAAGCCTGGCCGAGCCAGGTTCGATTCCTCTGCCCCTCTCAGCCTGGCAAGCTACCAAGAGTATTCAATATGCCAAACACAGTAACAACAAGTCTCAAAAAATGGAGACGTTACTGGGCCTGTTCAAGCAAACTGATGAACAATGGGAAGACTAGGAGCAATTACACAGTATTACTTATAAGCTGAGCTCTAACGGTAATGTAAAATTTCATTTATTGAATAGAACACTAACTTTTCTTGCCAAACTGTCAATATTTTTTCCTTTTTTCTTTTGGGGTTGCTGGAGATTAAACCCAGGACCTCAAACAAGCAAAACTAGTGCTCAACCACTTAGTTATATCCTAAAGAATCTTCAACTTTTTAGTTGAGAAAGTGAATGTTAATGATATCACTGAGATACCAAGACATCATGGGCTTTAAAGTCTGTCCCTATGTTTCATTCTGAACATCTCAGCTTCTTGTTCCAGGGGGGTGAAAATGGGCACAATACTATCTTTTTCACAAGTACTCCATAAGTATTATGGAATATAAAATACAGAATATATACAAGCAAAACCATGCCAAATTTCCTTTCTCACAGGCATAGTGCATGGGAGAAAATTTATGTATAAGTATAAACATAGAGTATGGTCTAGAGCAAGTAACATATTCATTTCCTAGTCTTCGAATTTTTATCTAGGTTGAAACATCCTATTACTGGCTAGTAAGCACACAGAATCTGATGAAGTTAAAAAAACTAGTGAAAAATGTGGATAAACAGAAATCTTACTCACATATTTGACGTATTCTTTCCATTGCTGCCACCACTGCATGGAGATGATAAACCAATTGTGTCCTGGCTGCAGACCATACCTGCTCTCTCGTTCTAGCCATCCTCTGTACACACAAAAGAAATTCAGTACATCAGATAAAAACTGATGAAACACATGACCATACAGATATAAATGAATTATCGTTTTAAAGTTTTTTTTTGGGGGGGGCTGTCTGCAGCAGTGCTTAGAAGGTCTGGGGGCCACTACTGGAGGCTCTTGGCTTTGGTGGTACAGATTGCATGGTTCGATGTTAAGGCCCAGCAGTGCTGGCAGCTATCAGATCACCCCTGGACACTAGGGATCAAATTGGGTCCTAGCACATGTAAGGCATTTGTCAGCCTTTTGCGTTATCGTCCCAGCCCTTAGAGGCTTTCACAAAGGAAAAATATGAGAGAGACATATTCCAGGGATATTTTTTCCACTAGTCAGGCTCTACTCTGTTTTCTTGACTATTGTCAGACATACGATTTCTAAATAATATTTTCCGTTTTGCAGGTTTCCCTTCTATTTTCCTGACAATGTTGTTATATGAACAGATATTTTTTTAAATCTTGAAGAAGTCTAATTTATTTTTACTTTGACTTATTTTACATGCTTCCCTTTCCCCCCGAGTTGTTGTACAAATTATTTATTGTCAGCAACAAGAAAGAAAAGATATTGTAACAAAAATAAAATCTTAAATTTTCTCAAATATTCTTAAAATATCGGTTTAAAATAATGTGAAACTTACTAATTATATCATACTTAATGGTGATACTTGTGATAATTTCCACCCAAGTTTGAAACAAGGCAAAGAGTTCCTTTTTTATCATTCTTATTTAAAATTGCACTGAAAGCCCTAGATAATGCCACATCCAAAGAAAATGATAAAATATAGGTTTTTTTTTTGTTATTTTTGTTGTTGTTTACAAAGGAGATGCTTATTTATGCAGAAAATCCCAATGAATTAAAAAAAAAACCCATCAACTTCGTCCTGTATTTTGGACTATACGTAGGACTGGGAGTTTCTTTTCTTTTCCCTTCTACTTTCCAATAGACCGTTTTAAAACAAAACCAAAAAAACCCCAAACCTATCCTAGAATAAAGATTTGAATATAATAAAGTCATAAGACTTGGTTAATATATGAAAGCATTTCAAGATCCAAATCATTCTTGAATAGCTTTTCTAGACATAGAATTTTGATTACATTTCCCCTGGCCTCTAGGATAGTAGTAAAAATGTCACTTCTGGATTTTAAGCTTGCTGTTAAAAACAAAACAAAACAAAACTGATGTTAAACTTATTGAAAATTCATTGTACACAATAAGTAGCTTCTTTCTTGCTGCTTTCAAGATTTTCTGCATATTTGGCTTCTGATAACTTGAATATAATGTAGCTTAGAGTTCTCTTATGATCTCTTAGTGTTCATTCTTCTTGGAATTTAGTAAGTCTTTAAAAGTTTAGGTTCTTGTTTTTTTTCTTTTACCAAATTTAGGAAGCTTTTGGTGTAACACATAAAAATATTTACCTAGTCTGAGTGGTAAAGATTTTTTTTACATTTTTCCCAAACATTAAGGCTATAGTTAGTTTTAGGCCTAATTTTTAAGTCTATGGAGTATAGTTTGAACACACTTTAGTTTATGGTAAATATAGGATCAAAATATTTTCTTACGTGGACATTCAATTATCCCTATAATATCTGTTGAAAACATAGCCCTTTCTCCATAGACTTTTCTCAGTAAATTTGTAGAAAATAAATTTTAAAAATATGAGTTTATTTCTGAATTGTCAGTTTAGTGATGCTCAGGGGTCATCTGGTGACAGGAATTAAACCCACAGTCTCATACATACAAAGCATGTGATCTATCACTCGAGCCACATTCAGGTGCAATCATCTGGGAAAACAGTATGGTGCTTCCTAGAAAGATAGCTACTAGGTGATCCAGACATCCCACTTTTAGATGTCCATCTAAATACAAAAGCATATAAGAAGTTATATCCACCCTAATGTTTATTGTTGCACTATATACAATAGCTAGAATGTTTTTATTTTTGTGCTATACTCAGTGATGCTCAGGGGTCACTCCTGACTCTGCACTCAGGGATTACTCTCTGTGGAGCTTGGAGAACTATATGGGATGCCGGGAATCAAACCTGGGTCAGTCGCATGCAAGGCAAATGTGCTACCCACTGTACTATTGCTCTGGTCCACAACAGCTAAAATATGGAAGCAACTAAAGTACCTGTTGATAGAATGGATTAAAAAGATGTGGCACATTTCAACAAAAGAATACTATTTAGCTGCAACCATGCCCCACCCCACAGTTTTCCATTTGCAACAAAACAGGAGTTCAAGGTATATGAATAAAGTAAGTCAGAAGAAAAAAGACAAGCACTGGTTTCAACTATTTGTGCAATAGAAGGATATGAAAATATATACAGAGAAGACAAAATTAAAAGACAAACCAGTGGGCAATGACAATAGAACTGTAACCTGAGAAGGGGTTGAGGTAAGGCTGGGACAATGGTTCCTTTCAAATAAATGATTTAAATCATGGTCACGGTCCTCCCGTTGTTCATCGATTTGCTCGAGCGGGCCCAGTAACATTGTGAGACTTGTTACTGTGTTTGGCATATCGAATACATCACGGGGAGCTTGCCAGGCTTTGCCGTGTGGGCGAGATACTCTCGGTAGCTTGCCAGGCTCTCTGAGAGGGGCGGAAGAATCGAACTTGTGTTGGCCATGTTGGCTGCGTGTAAGGCAAACACCCTACCCGCTGTGCTATTGCTCCAGTCCAATGATTTAAATAGTTATAAAAAATTCTAATTATTTTATATGTGATGAGTTGTCGTCATATGATTGCAGGTAGAAAGCTAATTGATAATGTAAACTAGAACACTCACTATGTCTTCAAAAAACAGTCAAACCAAAGGCATGAAAGGCCTGGGACATAAGACCCATCTGAGGAACATGGAAAATCTTTAAGACGCACAATTCCAGGTACAGAGTACAAACTGGACCCCCTGAAAGGTGAAGCTCTAAGGCTTGAATAAAGGCCATGAAAACTATATAAACAGAAGACATCAACAGTTTAAAGCACTTCCCTTAAGAACGTCTTAGCAACAAACTTTAGTTAACTCTCCCAGGTACTTCCCATGTACCTGAATGGGTAGAGGAAAGCAGCAAAGTCCACTCTCATGACTGCCAATTCTCTTCTCCCGACTTATGTCACTTGCAACAATACTTTCCTTTAAAACTTTATTTTTTCCCCATTAATCTTTTTAATTTTTTTTTATTTTTATTGAATCACTGTGAGATAAAGACCCTTACACATCTCCCCTTAGCTCTCTGAAAGCATTTGTAATTCTGTGTTAAAGTTTTTTTTGTGTTGGGGCCGGAGTGATAGCACAGAGGGTAGGGCATTTGCCTTGCATGGGGCTGACCCGGGTTCGATTCCCAGCATCCCACATGGTCCCCTGAGCACCGCCAGGAGTAATTCCTGAGTGCATGAGCCAGGAGTAACCCCTGTGCAATGCTGGGTGTGACCCAAAAAGCAAAAGAAAAAAAAAATTTTTTTTTTTTGTGTTAAGTTCAACATTTGGGACTCAGAGACAAATTTTATTAACTTGTTTTTGACTTTGTATATTAGTCATATTTCCCTGTTTTGTTGCATGACTCGTAATGCAGGCTTTTTCCTGATGTGACAGTTTATTAAAAACTGGATGTATTTGATAACACATATCAGTAACTCTGGATTTTGATCTTCCCTATGATTTGCTTTGTGATTTCCTGAATTAGAGGAATCCAGTAGAGTCTATCTCTTTTGGAAAATAAGTGACTCAATTTCTAGTCAGATTTCTTTATTTTTACTTCCTGTGTTTATGTCTGGCTTCCCTAGGAAGATGGTAATTTACTGGTCAACCAGTGAGTGACGAAAGGTTGTGCTTAAAAATCTTTTACCAGTAATATTTGGAATTTTTTTTTTTAACTTGGAGGGGCTGGAGCTATAGCACAGCGGGTAGGGCGTTTGACTTGCATGCGGCCAACCAGGGTTTGAATTCCAGCATCCCATATGGTCCCCGAGGATTGCCAGGAGTAACTCCTGAGTACACGAGCCAGGAGTAACCCCTGTGTATCACTGCATGTGACCCAAAAAGAAGAAAACAAAATAAAACAAAAACTTGGAGGCTTTTTCCTGATGTGACTGTGTATGGTTTGGGAAATTCATGTAACATTATGACAGTTTAAAACTTTCTTAGATTTTTCTGGGGTGCCATCAGAATGCGGGCGGGCTGAATCCCTACCCTGCGAAGGCCCTGGAAGCTGCACCCACACTCCACCACTGCAGCCACACCAATGGCTCAACCCCACTGCTGCACTAATGGTCCAGACCATAGATCTTGAAGTCTCTTTGGGTTTGGAGCCATTACTGGTGGTTCTCAAGACATTCCTCCTGGCTCTGCATTCAGGGGGTCACTTCTGGCTGGGCTCAGGAGACTACATGGAATGTGTGAGATCAAACCCAGGTTGGCTGCATGCAAGTGCCTTACCTAACATTGTACTATCTCTCCACTCCCTAGAGTCAAATATTTAATCCACTGCTTATATAATCAAAATGAATCATCCTTTAAAAGTCATAGTAAAATGAATATTGGAAGTGAAAATGAGCCAGAGTCAGGGATATAGTTCAAATGGTAGTGTACATGCTATGCTTTTGGGAAGGCCCCGTTTTGGTTCCTGGCACTGGTAAGTCCTCCATCCTACCACAACTGCCAGGTTGAGTCGTTACTGGTAGTCCTCAAGCATGATGAGTATGGCCTCTACAATAATTGTGAGAAAGGGGGAAGTACAGGGGAGAAAATTAGAAATATCTCATAAAAATATTAATTAAAAAATAAACTTAGAATTCAGGATTTATTATATTCACACAAAATGGATTATTATTCAGCCTTAAAGGAAAGGGCATTATGTCATTTACAGTGTGGAAGAACCTAGAGGATACTAGTCTAAGGTAAATAAACCAAAGAGAGAAAGATAAAATACTGCATCGCAGTACTCGTATGTGGAATCTTAAAACAAAAAAAAAAAAGTCAGACCTAGAAAGAAAGTCGAAAAGAGGATGCCAGCTGCTGGAACTTAAAGCAATAGGAAAGACTGGTAAAAGTATATGACTTTCAACTATAAGATGAATTAAATTTGTGAATCTAATTTATAAACACAGTAAATACAGTTGAAAAAACTGTATTGTACAACTGAAATTTACTGCGAGAACTGAAGTATCTTCGGTATGTATCTTCCTACATACATATACAGAAGCAAAGATATGAGATAATGGATGTTTTGATAAACTCAATGGTGGATCCTTTGACAATGCACACATAATCAAAAATCATACTGTATACTTTAAATTTTCATTTATATCTCAACAAAGCTGAAAAATCATCACCAGCAATTATCTGTAGATAAATATGGAAAAAAGCTTTTTAAAATTTCTTTTACTTAGCTCAACTTCCTACAATTAACAGAATCTCTTCTAGTAAGGTAAGATGGTTGCCTTTCATTATAGAGAAACTCTTTTTATTTACAAAAAACCCCTTCAGCTGTAACATAAAAAATATGAAGACTGAAAATACAAACTTACCTAATAATTTGCCCTTCTTCTTCCGGAGTAGCTGGCCTTAAACCCAGAACTATATGACATACCTAAAATAAAAAACGAGAAATTAAACTTCATGGACTGCTGCCAAAGTCTGAACTTTGTAGTATTTCATTTGCTCCATTACGAAATCTGTTTCTAGATAAGAATCTGAACATAGCATGACTTAGTAACAATTCACTTGAGTATATTTGATTTTTAAACTAAGGTTAAATGTATTTATTAGTACAATTCTTAGTATTTAATTACATTTATTTATTTCTGGGACCATACCTAGTGGGTTGGGTTTGGTCCAATGGCTGTTCCTGGCAATACTCAGGGAACTTATATTGCAGTGTAGTATGGACAAACTGGCAGGCTACCGAATGTAACCTGCCCACACGGCAGTCTGGCAAACTCCCGGTGGCGTACCCAATATGCCAAATACCAGTAACAATGATAGGTCTCATTCTCCTAACCCTGAAAGAGCCTTGAATAATGGCACATTTTTAAAAATCTCAGGGCTAGGACGAAGGAGACGTTACTGGGGCCTGCTTGAGGCAATCGACGAACAACAGGATGGTCGTGATTGTGATCGTAGCATAGGATCAAAACTGGGGTCCCCAAATATAAAGTATGTGCCCAGCCCTCTGAATTATCTCCCTAGCTCCTCAATTTTTTTTTCTTCTTCCCATTTCGGGTCACACCCAGAGATGCTCAGGGGTTACTCCTGGTGGTGTTTGGGGGGGGACCATATGGGATGCCAAGGATTGAACCCGGGTAGGCTGCATGCAAGGCAAATGCCCTACCCACTGTACTATTGCTCCGGCCCCAGCATTTAAAAAATTTTTTTATTTTAAAATAAACCATTCTAGGGCTGGAGAGATAGAGCGGTGAAGACACTTGCCTTGCATGTGGTCAATTCCAGTTCAAGTCCAGTACTGCGTATGTTCCTCTGAGCTCTACAGGAATAACTCTGAGCACAGAGGCATGAGTAAGCCCTAAGGTCTCTCCAGGATTCCCTTCATTTAGTTTTCAACTCCTTCCCACTTGTCCCTATTTTTTGCTGTTATTATTGCAATGCCCAATTGTCATACAAATTCTTGTTTAATGATGCTCATGTATGTGGGCTTCAGTGCTCACCGGGGGGTGGGCACACATAATTTAGTTGGGGTGTTTGCATGTGCTCATCAGGGTTTCACTTTTTTTAAAAAAAATTTTTATTAGTGAAACACAATGAGGTACAGTTGTAGACTTACAAATTTTTGTGCTTGGGTTTCAGTTACACAGTGATCGAGTACCCATCCCTCCACCAGTGCCCATTCTCCACCACCAATGATCCCAGTATCCCTCCCATCCCCGCCCCCCATCCCACTCTGCCTCTGTTCAATCCCCAGGGCATTCCCATTTGTTCTCTCTCTCTTTCGCAAAAGAGGAATTGAGTGGCAATCATGTTCGGTCTATAGTCTACTTTCAGCATGTATCTCCCATCCTGGGTGGATCATCCCAATACCCTTTACTTGGTGCTCCCTTCTCTATCTGAGCTGCCTTTTCCCCCAGCATGTGTGGCTGGTGAACACTTGGAATACCTAAGGGTTTCACTCTTTAACTATGGTGTTCCCACAAAATCAGGTTATTGTGTCTGATGGGGATTGCACTCACTATTTGCATGGCTTTCAAGCACCTGGTGGTATGTGCTGGAGATTGTACTTTGTTATAGCAGTGGAGGTCCCAAAAAAGCAAAGTCCTTGAGTCATGCTTGGAGTATGTGTGCATTGCTTGATATCATACTTCCAAGGTTTTGCTATTCAGCCATCCTGGGGTTCCTTAACGGTCTTAATAAAATTCTAAATTTTACCTATTCAATCACCCCAGGACTCCTTAATTTATTTATTACTTAATTTCACGGTCACGGTCCTCCCGTTGTTCATCGATTTGCTCGAGTGGGCCCAGTAATATCTCCATCGTGAGACTTGTTGTTACTGTGTTTGGCATATTGAATACTTCACGGGTAGCTTGCCAGGCTTTGCCGTGCAGGCGAGATCTTCTCGGTAGCTTGCCGGGCTCTCCGAGAGGGGCGGAGGAATTGAACTTGGGTCGGCCATATTGGCCGCTTGCAAGGTAAACGCTGTGTCACCGCTCTGAATTGTACTGAAGTCCAATTTTAAAACTTTTGCTTTATGATTAGTAGTTCCTGGCCCTAACAAAAAACTGTTGTTTGTTTTTTTTTAAATAACAAGGAATAGAAACTTATTTAATTTGGGATTTGGGTCCCACCAGGTGATGCTCCGGAGTAAGTCCAGACTTTGTACTCAGAAATCACTCATGGTGGTACTTGGGAGACCATACAGGATGTCAGGGATCGAACCTAGGTCAGCCACATGCAAGTCAAACGCCCTACTTGCTGTAACTATCACTAGAGCCCCATGATAAAAAACTCTTTATAAATCTAAGTTATTAAAATACCCTCCTATGTTATTATCGGTATTTTATTGCTCTAAAATCTACCTGAAATTAATTTTTAAGTATGGCATAAGATGAAATAATGTAATTCATTTCCTCCTCATCACTATCACTGTCTTCCCGTTGCTCACTGATTTGCTCGAGCGGGTCCAGTAACGTCACCATTGTGAGACTTTTTGTTACTGTGTTTGGCATATCGAATACATCACGGGGAGCTTACCAGGCTTTGGTGTGCGGGCGAGATACCATCGGTAGCTTGCTGAGCTCTCCGAGAGGGGAGGAGGAACCGAACCTAGGTCATCCTCCTCATATGAATATCAAAGATTCAGTTCCATTTATGAAAAAGTGAGGCCAGGAAAATAGCACAACTGGCTAGTGTGTATGCTTTGTGTGCTGGAGGTTTGGGTTCAATCCCCAGAACCACATGATCCCATGAGCCTCCAAGAGCAACTCATGAGTACTGTGGTGTAACCCCAAAAAAAGAAGAAAAAAAAGGAGCACCTTTACCCACCTAGTGACCACACACATTTATATATTCTGGTCTATTCACATAACTGTATACTAATAACTATTTTATAATAAGTCCCAATATCTGATCATCTAAATGCTCTAATATTGCTCTTTAACATCTTGGTCCTTGATACTTCTGTTTGTATTTAGAATGTGCTCGTCACATTGTAAACTTCGCAGGATTTTGTCTATTGAGAGTAGCAAATCTATAAATCAACTTAAGTAGAGTGGACATCTCTCAATATGCCATATTGAATTTCCAATGCATAAATATGAATCATCTCCCTCTTCATTGAATTTTGTCTAGGTTTTTTTTTTTTTTTCCGTGATAGTGATGAGAACCAGGGCCTTACAAGCAAGGCAACTGATCATCCTCTGCTGAGCTACATCCCACTCCCTCTCGACTGAGTTTTAATTGTTGCTGAAATTACCACAAATCTAGCATCTTAAGACAGGACATATTTAAAAGTAGCTGGTTAGATTAAAAGTCAGATATACGTCTCACTATAGACCTTCTAAAGTCAACATATCAGTTGGGCTATTTTCTTTCCTGCAGGTCTAAAGAATAATGTGTTTCTTACCCTTCTTTAGTTTCAATAGGCTATCATATCACTTTGCTCATGCCACATTCTCCCTTCACCCTTCCCACACCCCTTCTTTTTTAATTCTCACCACAGTTGGGTAAGGTTCCCTACTTTCTTTTTGTTGTTGTTGTTTGGGCCATACCCGGCGATGCTAGGGGGTTACTTCTGGCTCTGTGTTCAGAAATTACTCCTGGCAGTGCTTGGGGCACCATATGGGATGCTGGGGATTGAACCTGGGTCAGCCACATGCAAGGCAAACGCCTTATCTGCTGGACTATTGCTCCAGCCCCACATCCTCTACTTTTAAGGAACCAACGCTAATTTTTCCATTTTAAACTCCTTAACATGATAGATCTCTCAAGTCCCTTTTGCCACTAAAACTATGTACTTACTGGTTCCAAGGATAAGGACATAGATACTGGAAGGTAGGCATTATTTTGAGTTTCACATTCCCTAACATTACATCACTGTCACTGTCACTGTCCTCCCGTTGTTCATCGATTTGCTCGAGTGGGCCTAGTAATGTCACCATTGTGAGACTCGTTGTTATTGTGTTTTGGCATATCGAATATGTCCCGGGTAGCTTGCCAGGCTTTGCCGTGCGGGCAAAATACTCTAGGTAACTTGCCGGGCTCTCTGAGAGGGGCGGAGGAATTGAACCCACGTCAGTTGCATGCAAGACAAATGCCCTATCCTGTGCTAGCGCTCCAGTCCAACATTACAATTTTTGGGCCCCATCTGGCTGTGCTCAGAGCTTACTTAAGCTCTATGCTCTTGGATTACTCCTGGCAGTGCTCAGAGGACTATATGTGGTAAAAGGGATTGAACTCAGGTTGGTTGTATGCCTTACCCACTGCACTATCTCTCTGGCCCCCATAATTCAATATTTTACTAATAAAGATTATAGTAGATTGTAGGTAGTTAGGTGAAAATCACCTACAATCTTTTACTTTTTTAATAGATGGAGGGAAATAAAGCAATTTAATGGAACAATCTACTCAGGAATTAAGAGAACAAATAGTTTTTGTTGGTTTTCATTTTTGTTTATGGGTCACACCTGCCAGTACTCAGGAGATACTCTTGGCTCAGTGGTTGTGGGATTGCTCCCAGGGTGTAAAGGAATCAAACCAGGAACTCCAAAAAGAATGTACTTAGCCCCTGAGAACATAGTAAAAGTGAGTCAAGTAAAATGTAATGATAAAATTTAGGTCATGACAGTAGGGCACTTACCTTGCACACAGCTGCCCTGGTTCAATCCCTGGCACCTCATATTTCCCCTGAGCACTGCCAGGATTGACCCTCGAGCACAGAGCCAGAAATAAGCCCTGAGCACTGTGGGTGTGGTAAATGATTTTCAATAAAACCTTTCAGTTTCTCATCATACTGGGAACACACACAAGAGCAAATATCAAGCACATGCTTAGTCATAGAAGAATAGTGGTAGTGTAAGCCCCCAGTAAGAAAGAAAAGAGGAGTTCAGGACATAGTTCAGGGTAGGGTGTGTGTGTGTGTGTGTGTGTGTGTGTGTGTGTGTGCGCGCATGTGTGATGGTTTTGATTCCTGGCACTGCCCCCCAACACCAAGTGTGACTCCCTGTTCCACAAGTATAATTTCTGGCACCTTAACAAGGATAACAAGAGTTATCACCCCCCACAACAACACAACATAAAAATAGAAAAAGCAAAATGCTATATGTAAGCGCTGAAACTTGGACAAATGATCAAAAACGAAATCTAAAAAATACTTGTTAAAAAAAGCATATAGAACCAAATATGGAGGTCATTTTTTTTTCTTTTTGGGTCACACCTGGTGATGCACAGGGGTTACTCCTGGCTCTGCACTCAGCAATTACTCCTGGTGGTGCTCAGGGGATCATATGGGCATATGGGATGCTGGGAATCAAATCTGGGTCGGCCACGTGCAAGGCAAACGCCCTACCAGCTGTGCTATCACTCCAACCCCGAGGTCATAATTTTTAATGATACAAACATGGTTATCAATTTTTGGGTTTTCCAAAAAAGTAGTTTTTGTATCTGGAGTGACAGCACAGCGGGTAGGGTGTCTGCCTTGCACGAAGCCAACCTGGATTCGATTCCTCCGTTCCTCTTGCCCGGAAAGCTACCAAGAGTATCCCATCTGCACGGCAGAGTCTTGCAAGCTCCCCATGGCATATTCGATATGCCAAAAACAGTAACAAGTCTCACAATGGTGCCAGCTCGAGCAAATCAATGAACAAAGGAAAGTGCTACAGTGCTACAGTCGTGATGTATATTATTTTTTGCTACAGTTGTGATCTATATTATTTTTGTACATATTTATATTTTACAAAGCCATCAATTTAAAATCCCTGCTGAAAATTGCAGTGATAGTGAAGCAACTGATATAAACAAATATTACAGGCATATCAAATAGTCTATGTTTAAATATACAACAATTACCTATAGCAGTCAGAAAAAAGTACTTTATTTCAAAACAGCTGTGCTGCAGACAAGTCATTATTTAAAATGGAAGATTCTCACAGATATAAAGGTACCAAACCTTTCTGACCAACACAGAGGTGTTTTTAGTAGCAAAGAAAGTAAGATTCTAAACCTGCTTCCCACTCCCAATGTCCCAAGGCCTTCTCTCCCATGTAAGCTCAGTTCTACAGACAAAATCTTCAGTTCTCATGACTTTAAGCATTTGCTTTTCTCTTACTTGTGTTTCTTTTTTATCTTTTTGTGGAGGTGGTGCCACCTACATACATACAGGTAAGTAAACTACATTATCAAATATTCACAAAGCTGTAAATCAAGGGTAAGTTGATAAAGCAAATTTATTTTCAAAAAACTGTACCTTTCTTGTTTTCACAGGTACAGGCCTATAAAAGCATAATAGTGTATTATAGCCAAAGAAATGGAATATTAGCTTTTATTTTTTTACAAAATATTACCATCCTATATGGTCCCCCAAGCCTACCAGGAGTGATCCCTGAGAGCAGAACTAGGAGTAAGCCCTGAGCACAGACAGGTGTGACCTCCCCCCTACACACACACACAAAATCATAAATATTGTTAAATATCTGCATTCATAAATAAAAGATTCTAATAAAAATCTTTATGGATGTTAAAAGCATCGAAAATCAGATGGGCTGGACACGTAATGCGATTTGGAGACGACCGCTGGACTAGAGCCATTAACGACTGGATTCCACGGGACGTCAAAAGATCGCGTGGCCGCCCACCTACGAGATGGTCAGACTTCTTCATCAAGACCCTGAATTGGTTTGAGGCTCTTCGTGTTCCTAGAATGAGCAGACGCCATTGGGCTACACTAGCATGCGACAGGGACAAATGGAGACGTTATTGGCGCCCACTCAAGCAAATCGATGAGTAAAGGGATGTCAAGTGATCAAATGATCAAGTGATGGATGTTAAAAAAAATCAAAAACAAAACACCTGGTGAGACACAGAATGCTGAATATAAATGAAACTCTAATTCATGATGGAAAATGTATAAAATCTTTTAAGCAAGTTGGAGTAAACAAACCATTCTAGTAGAGGGCAACCGGGTAGGGCGTTCGCCTTACAAGCGGCCAACATGGCCGACCCGAGTTCGATTCCTCCGCCCCTCTCGGAGAGACCGGCAAGCTACCGAGAGTATTCGATATGCCAAACACAGTAATAACAAAGTCTCCAATGAAGACGTTACTGGGCCGCTCGAGCAAATCGACGATCAACGGGAGGGCCTTTACCTTTACCTTTACCTTTATGTTTGAATACCACACTCAAAGCCAAGTAACACACCGTTTTTCAAAGGGTGTAGAATGAAAAGCATTTTTCTTTTTTGAAAAACAGAAACATGGTTTTTTAAGTTCAGATAGATTAGTACTTAATGGAAAAGTGGTCCTTGGTATCCTTGGTACATTTTACCTTAACATACCTGGAAAAGGAGATTCAAAAATTCATTAGCAAGTACATTTTTCACACTCCAGATCTGATAGTCTTCTAGAGAAAGATGCCCCATCTGAAAGAGAAACAATATTGAAAAAGACCACATAAGAATGTGTGATGTCTGGGACATGGCTCAGTGGCAAAGTTTGTGCCTCCCATGTGTTGGATTCCTGCACTTAAAAAAAAAAGGAGAGGAGGGGAGAGCAGGGAGGTGACCAAAGGGCTGAAGCACATGTTTTTTATGTGGGAGCTCCAGGTTCAATTCCCAGCACCACATGGTCTTGTGAGCACCACCAGGAATAATCTAGTACCCATTACTCAAGGTATAGCCCCCAAACCAAACTAAACCAAAGAACAAACAAACCAAAAATACACCCCAACCCAAAAGGGGATGGGGAAGTACCATTTTATATAGTATTTAAATAAAATAAAATCTGGCAGATTAAACATGTATTGGTCAGGGCTGGAGAGACAGTACAGCGGGTAGGGTGTTTGCTTGCACACGGCCCACCCAGGTTCAATTCCTAGCATCCCATATGGTCCCCCAAGCACTGCCAGGAGTAATTCCTGAGTGCAAAGAAGCGAGGAGTAATCCCTGTGCACCGCCGGGTGTGACCCAAGCAGAAAAAAAAAATCATTATTCAAAGTAAATGTCCTATGTTCATCTAAAAAATACATCATTTACTAAGTTTTAAAGTAACAAAAACGATGAAGCTGTTAATGTAATGAAGATATCACCAAAATCATTCAGTAAGACCTCGGAAATGACTCAAAATATCTTCTCCTTCAGAAACCACAAAAGACCTTAGATAGATTCTCTCAGAAGTATCTGACAACATTACCAGACTTAAAATAATTTTGTTAGAAATAATTTTGTTTGTTTGGTTTTAAGCCACACCCAGCAGTGCTTAGGAGTTATTCCTGGCTCTGCACTCAGAATTATTCCTAGCGCTGCTTGGGGGACTGCACAGGTTGCTGTGAATCGAATCCACATCAGCCGTGTACAAGGCAAATACCCTATCCACTATACTAATTCTCTGGCCCCCCTTAGCAATAATTTTTAGTGACCCAAAAAAGAAATAAATAAACCAAAAAATTTTGTTTACTGAGATGACATTAGTTTACAGTAGTGTAAATGTTTATGAGTTTTACCATTACAAGGTTACTATTCTATACCCACCACAAAGTGCCACATTACCAGTTATTTTAGAAATTTTGAAAGAGTGACTATAAATCAAAGTATGAATGTCAACATTAAATTCTCTCAAAATAGAATGTTATTTTCTTAAGTCAAGCAAAATGTACAAAGATTACATATACACATAAAATTTAATACTCATATTTTTCTTGTTAGGCAGAAATATACATATTTTTCTTGTTAGAAATATAACTATTTGTTTGCTGGATGTGTGCAGCAAGTACCTAAAGTCCTATATGACAAATAATTTTTTCCCCTTTATTTATTTTTGACTTTGCTCATTGTGCTCAGGGCTTACTGAGTTTGTGCTCCTGGCTCCACACTTAGGGATCACTCCTAAGCATCTGGGATGCCGATGACCTGAGTCCGCTGCATTCGAGGTAAGCACCTTAACCATTGTACTACTCTCCAACGAATAATACTTTGAGTTTCTAATGACATGACTTTGTAAGTATACTCATGTATCCATGAGTATATACATACACACATATTTGTATACACACACATTTTTTTTTGTGGTGTAAGGGGCATTGACCCAAGGTTTCACACATGCAAAATGAGTCCTCCACTGCCAGGTATATCCCCCAAGCCTTACTTTTCATGACACAATAACCGTATGTAGTAAGAAAAAATTTTAAAGTATCTTTTAATAATTTTTTTGGGTGGGAGGACACTCAGCTCTGTGCTAAGAGGTCACTCCTGGCAGTGTCTGGGGGACTGTACATTGTGCTGGAATCAAACCAGGGTCAGCCACATGCAAGGATAGCATCTTCACCTCGGTATTCTCTCTCTAGTCTCCTGATTATAATGGTTGATTTTCAAGGTACAACTTCTATTTAAGTATATTAATAACGAATTTACAAGGTGATTTTTAGAAAATGGATATATTAGTTCTAGTTCAACTCACCTTTGTAGTGTCATGTGTATTTAATATGCCTTCTACAATGTCACATAGGTCTGTATGTAATTCCTTTAAAGAAAGAAACCCAAATTAGTAATCAGAAAAGAGTATATATCATTATTTCATGGCTAAAGTATAATGTTTGTTAAGTTTCTGGTTTCTTTTTGAGCCACACCCAGTGGTGCCTAGGGGCTACTTCCAGCTCAGTGTTCAGGGGTTGCCCCCAGCAGTGCTGGGAATAGAACCTGAGTTTCTTGCATGCAAAGACTGTGTTCTAATCTGCTGAGCTATCTGCCTTGTCCCCAAATATTTTTCAATAACCATAAGTACATATTTCATGGGCTGGAGCGATAGCACAGCGGGTAGGGCGTTCGCCTTACAAGCGGCCAACATGGCCGACCCGAGTTCGATTCTTCCGCCCCTCTCGGCGAGCCCGGCAAGCTACCGAGAGTATTCGATATGCCAGACACAGTAACAACAAAGTCTCCAATGGAGACGTTACTGGGCCCGCTCGAGCAAATCGACGATCAACGGGAGGGCCTTTTTACATATTTCATATTGCTTAACACAATACTTTCACTGTAGTTTCATTCTTTACAGAATATCCTTTTTTTAAAGTTTTGTTTTTAGGCTACAGCTGGTGGTGCTCAGGGATTATTCCTGACTCTGAGCTCAAGGATCACTCCTGGCAGGGCTTGGGGAACCATATGAAGTGCAAGGGCTTAAACCCAGGTTAGTTGCATGTTATAGCACAGTGGGTAGGGCATTTGCCTTGCATGCCTCCAACACGGCTGACTGGAGTACGATTCCTCTGCCCCTCTCAGAGAGCCCAGCAAGCTACTGAGCATCTCACCCACACGGCAAAGCCTGGCAAGCTACCGTGATGTATTTGATATGCCAAACACAGTAATAAGTCTCATAATGTTACTGGGTCTGCTCGAGCAAATCAATGAACAACGGGAGGACAGTGACAATTGTATGCAACGCAAGTGCTCTACCTGCTGTATGATCAGTACAACCATTATTTATTAGATTTTTTTTTTGTTTTGTTTTTGTCTGTGCGGTGCTGGGGATGGAACCCATGGTTTTTATATACAGGAGGCATGTGCTCAACCACTGAGCTATATCTCTGGGAACCATTAAATTTTTTTTGGGGGGAGGGGCTTCTCCAAAAATGCTGGGACCATCAGGGCTACACACGTGTTGGTACCTGGGAGGCCAAAGAGTGCCAGGGTCAAACCCAGGCACTACTGTACTGGGGCTTATGCTTGAGACCTTGGAACTATCTCTGGTCCCAGTTTCATTTTGTTTAAGTCAAATTCTTTTCTCAAATTTGTACTTTTAGCTTTGACTATTTCAGCTACAAGATTCTTCTTTCTTCTCTCTCAATTCTCTTTCACTTTATCTTCCTATTGGAAGTTCACATGCAACAAGAGTATACAATGAGAACTTACAGGGATATCGTCGGTGCGATTGTCCTTCCAGACCTCTAAAAGTGCAACCACCATGTCTCTCAATTCAACTCTGGAAAGAACTCCATCACGGTCAACATCAAATACCTTGAAGCAAACTAAAGCAAAATAAAAAACAAATTGTCTTATAAAGGGAGCATTTTTAAAAATTAAAGTGTAATTATTGTAGAAGTTGTTCCATAGAATTACTTCTTTAAGCAAGTATATTTTGTATTTCACTATCATCTAAACCAAGCTATGTTTTTCATGTCTTTGGAATTTATAAAACTTCTTGTACACATTTCATAAATCTCTTGCTATTACTGTTTAGGTCAGACAGTCCTATCTTCAACTTACATCTAGAGTGAAATTCTTGGAAACCAGAAAAAGGAATCCAAGTTACTGCACAACAAATGTTTCAATTACAAAAGCTTTATGGAGGTAAATCAAAACTTGAAGCTAATTTTTTGGGGGGGATTTTTGTGTGATACCCTGTGATGCTCAGGGGTTACTCCTGGCTCTGCACTCAGGAATTACTTCTGGTGGTGCTGGTGGTGGTGATGGGGGCTCCATATGGGATGCCAGGGATTGAACCCAAGTCACAAGCAAGCAAACGCCCTATACGCTGTATCACTCTTACCTGAAGCTAATTTTTAACATTCAAAAGTGTTAATTCTAACAATGCTGAAAATAACCCATCTATGCTTTGAATTCAATAGCAAATTTGTATAGAGTTTATTTCAATTTTATCTCCCACTGTAACAAACGTAAACTCAACTTATTGTTTGTGTTTGGGTCACACTCAGAGGTGCTCTGGTGGGGGGATCATGTAGTAACGGGATCTCTATCCAAGGGTTCTTGCATACAAAGTGTGCGCTTCACCTTGCCCTGTAAGCTACCTCCCTAGCACACTTCAATGTTTTTGTCTTTGAAAGGACTATTCAACTCTTCAATGAAGTTTATAAACAAAATACTAGGACTTAGAAATATTAGTGTGCCGTTCCAAAGTAATCACTAGTACAACTTCATTAACTCAATAGCAAAAAAGGAAATTAAAGAAAAAATGTAATTAATAATTAACCTCAACTGACAAGCAAAGACTTTATCTTCCTTATTTTAATATTGGAACTTTAATGGGAACAAATAATGTATTATTGAGCCTGATTATGATAACAGTATATCATTAGGGGGAAAAAAGAAAACTCTGAATTAAAAAAATTATTTCATATAATTATGCTATTAAATTAATGAAGTGTACCATAGTATAATATCACTAAAGATCATAAGAGCAACAGCCCAAATAGGCAGCATTTGCAAACCTGTATTTTATAAAATCACAGAGATAATGAGCGTAGTAAATACATTAGAATTAGGTTTCAATTAAATGTAAACTGCTATTATTTTCTCAATTTATGCTTAAAGGCTCGTTTTAGTATTTATTTATTTTTTTATTTTGGGGTTACACCAGGCTCTGCTCAGTGCTTGCTCCTGCCAGTACTCCAGAGATCATATATGGTATCAGGACTGAACTGAGGTCAGCTGTGTGCAAGGCAAATGTCTTACCTACTATACTATCTCTCTAGATCCCATTTTGTATTTAATATTTTTAAAAAACATTTAATAAAACATTACTATATGCAGGTGACAGAAAAAAATTGTATTTCAAATTATGCAATACACAAAATTCTACACAGGTTACGAGAAAATATTTCCAAAAGGCTTAATATTTTAAAATACGTGTCTGATGTAGCTCATTTTATCATAAAATTAAGTCATAAAAATCACATTAATAGTAAAGGTTCCAAATTACTCAACTAAAAAAAAAAAGAAAAAAGAACAAATGATGGAATCTCTGTATTGACCTCAATAAAACATCATTGAATCTCTGCACTGACCTCAATAAAAAATCAACCAGAGACTATATGTGACAACTTGGCAAAATGATGAAAAGTCAAGATTATTTTATATGGATAAATTATATTTTTAGCTTCTGTACAGTTTGAAATTTTTTAAACAATATGGAACATACTTACATTTTTGTCTTTCAGCAAGGGGTCCCCTGCAGCAGGCTGATAATCCACAGGATATCTCTTTAAAATCTATGTGGTTATCACGGTTTTCATCAAAAGCATTAAACAAACCTGCAAAGATAGGAACAAAAACCATACATCATAGCCAACAAAATTCTTACTTTTAATAATGTGTCTGTGAAAGAAGGCATAATTCTTTTCCATAAGCTGACCAAATGAAAAAGTTTGTTAGTATATTAGTAGTTCTTACTATCTCAGAATTTCCTTATCTCCTGCACAACCATAACTAAAATTATTCTATAGTGGTTATTTATAGTTATGCTTGCCTATCTTATATCAATTCTAGCTGCTAAAAATGTCTATAATATATAAAAATTAAAAAGGAAAAGAGAGAGGAAAGTCAACCATTTTTGTAGAAATATTGGAAAGGACTAATTTTGTTTTCAAATAAAATGATATTTTGGGGCTGGAGCAATAGCACAGTGGGTAGGGTGTTTGCCTTGCATGTGGTCGACCCGGGTTTGATTCCCAGCATCCCATATGGTCCCCTGAGCACTGCCAGGAGTGACTCCTGAGTGCAGAGCCAGGAGTAACTCCTGTGCATTGCCAGGTGTGACCCAAAAAGCAAAAAATAAATAAAAGATATTTTTAGAACCTAATTTGGTGATGTTGGTTGGGGGGTGAGGGGAATGTAGGACCACACTCAGTTATACTCAGGGCTTACTCCTAGCTCTGGGAATTAAACTGGGTGAGACACATGCAGGGTGAGTGCTTTACTTATAGTCCTGTCACTCCAGCTCCTGTAATTTTTTTTTTTTAAAGTAAAACAGTTTTATTCAGAAAAATGTACGGGGGGGGGGAGAGAGAGAGACAGAGAGAGAGAGAGAGAGAGAGAGAGAGAGAGAGAGGAGAGAAGAGAGAAGAGAGCAGAGAGAAGAGAGAAGAGAGAAGAGAGAAGAGAGGAGAGAGGAGAGAGAAGAGAGAGAGAGCGAGCGAGCAGGTTGTGATGTAGACAGCGGAGGAATGTGCCAAGTACCTAACTTGTCTCAAATATAAGAAAAATATGCCCACATAAACAGAGTCCCGAAATCTCCAGTTTTCACTGAGTTGGGGGTGAACTACCTCCCCCCATCTCCCTGTACTTCTGGAAGCACAGGCAGTCATGCATATGCCCCAAAGCCTCCACCCAGTTAAAAATTTAACTCCAGCTGTAAGAAGGCATAATTCATCCTGCTGAAAACTTTGGACATCCTGGAGCGTACAGCTAATACATTTGCAGCCACATGACATTTCAAACTCTACAACACTGATGAACCAGGAGTTGCACACCAGATTAATGGGATGTAATGTAGAAAAAAATCAATCTAGATTAACAAATATAAACACAGAAGGCTTAACTTATAACAACATCTTAGTAATCTCTTATTCAAGGGCTTAATGGCTCCACGATGCTATACACAACAATCTACACTAAGTTTCTTCTAAGGATATATTTTTATATCATACTTTTCGTAAATTATTTATAACAAGCATTATAAAATAAATTATTGGGGGCCTGCTATGGTGGCAGGCTTAAGAGGTGGTTGGGAAATTTGTAAATAATGGTGATGGGAAGGTGCAATGGTGGTGGGGTTGGTGTTGGAATATTAAATGTCTGGAACTAAACTGATGAATTAATAAAGTTATGAAACAAAAAAAAAGAAAAAGAAAACTAAAGTTATCAGGGTAAGTAGTGATAGGACAGTGGTAGGGCACTTAACTTGCATGTAGCCAAACTGGGTTCAATCCCTGGCATCCATTTAGTCCCCTGACCACCACCAGGAATGATCTCTGAGTGCAAAGCCAGAAATAACCCCTGAGCATTACCAGGTGTGGCCTGAAAAACAAAACTAAAATCCAAAACCAAAACCTAAAGTTCAGGGCTGAAGAGACAGTACAGGTGGTAAGGCACAAGGTTGATCCACTTTTGATCCCAAGCACTGTATATGGTACCCTGAGTACCACAAGAAATGAAGTCCTAAGCCTACAGGTGTGATCCAAAACAAAAAAAGAAAGAGAAAAATAGAAAGAAAACTCAAGATCAGAAGGGATTAAGTGATCTTTATTTTATTTTATTTTTTTTGTTACACCCAGTGGTACTCAAGGCTTAATCTTAGCTCTGTGCTCAGGGATCACTCCTGGTGGGACTCTGGAGACCATTTAAAGTACCATGGATTTGAACCCAGTTGATCCCAGAGAAGGCAAGTACCCTACCTTTTGTACTATCTCTCTGACCCCAAAAGGAATTAAGTGATTTGTGAAAAGTCTAAAGAAAGTTTGAATTTTTTTAAAAGTTCAGAAACAGAATCCAAGTATTAGATTCCAAATATGATTTTTGTGACATGACCTACAATTATTCTTTGTTTTTGGGCCATGCTCAGTGGTGCCCAGGACTGGTTCTGTGATCAGGGCTCATTCCTGGTGGGGATCAGGGAACTATATGTGCTGCTGGGGATTGAACCCAGGTTGACTGTGTGCAAGGCAAACACCCTACCTGCTGTTCTATCGCTCCAGCCTAGCAGCTACTATTATTCTATATATGTCTTTTTGTTTTGTTTTGGAGTCACACCCTGTGATGCTCAGGGTTTATTCCTGGCTCTAAGCTCAGAAGTCACATCTGTGGAATTTGGGGTCATGTGGGGTGCTGGGATCAAACTTGGGTAGGCCATGTGCAAGGCAAGCACTCTACTTACTGTATTATCATTCTGGCCTTATTATGCCTTAAAAAAAAAAAGACATGCAAAAAATAGGAGCTAGAGGAAATTGCAAAGATGGTCCAGTCCAGTGTTTTCTGGTGTGTTTGCTAGTGAGCATGAGTATGCATGCGTGTGTGTATGTCTAAAAGATATAGTGGTAGAATCTTCCATAAAAGAACATGTAGAGACTCCAATCACTGTCATGCTCAAAGCCAGACTCCACAGGCTTGGGACAATCCTCATCCAGGAAAGGATCTGTTGAAAAACTTAGGTATGCAGTTTTTGTGACTGAAGTCTCCAGGCTCTCATGAAGTAGAAGATGGACCACCTCCCCCCATCTCCCTTTTCTTCTAGGAGCCTGGCAGCTCCCAGAAGAAATTCCTGGAATGACAACTCAAAGTATACAACACTGATATACCATGAGTAGCATATGACATTAGACGGAATGTGAAATAGAAGACAACCAATCTCGATTAAGAAGTATTAACACACAGGCTTAACTACAACAACGTTAGTAAACTCTTATACAAGGGCTTAATGGCTCCAGGATGAGATACAACAATCTTCACACACTTTCTTCTAAGGAAATCTTTTTTGATCATTTTTAGTGAATTATTCAAAACAAGCAATATAAAATTTAGGGCCTGCTATTGGGGCAAGTCTTGGGCAGTGATTGGGAAAATTGGAAATAATGGCGGTGGTGAGGTGTAATGGTGGTGGATTGGTATTGCAATACTAAATGTAACAAACCATCATGAACAACCAAAAAAAATTATGAAGAGCTGGAGAGGTAGTGAAGTGGTTAGGGTGCTTGCCTTGAATGTAGCTGATCAGGATTGATTCTCAGCACTACATATGGTCCATCAAACGTTGCTGGGAGTGATTTCTGAGCAAAGAGCCAGGAGGAGGCACAGATGGGTCTGGCCCCCAATACACTAATAAAAATAAATGATCACCTACTTTTTTAAAAAAGGAAAAATACAAAAACAGTCGAGGGTCAAGGCACTCAAGGTGAAGAAGAGGAGGAATTAAATGTGGAAATCTGAAACCTTGCCTATTCAGTGGCTACCACCCTAATCAAATTTCAAAACTACCAACTAAGTCATATTCATACTATATATGAAGATAATCAGGTACAGAAGGGCTAAATTAATTCTAAGGTTACACAGACAGAATAGGAAGTTCAAAACTATTATTTTTATCTCCTGTTTTATTTTTTCCCTCCATAACACATTATTTGTAAGAAACTTGCAAATCTTTAAATACGATTTTCCAGAGTTAAGATGTTTGGGTTTTGGAAATAAGAGATGGGCTCAGGTCTGTTTACCAGAGAATGTTAGTAGAAAATGTAACATTCCTACCTTCACTTAGAGATGGACGAATAGGTGGAGAAACCAATGGGCCAAATGTCTCTAAATCAAATCGTCCAGTCCGGGACTGAGCCTTCAGCAACCAATAGCGTTTTTCCAGATCAATGATGTCTGATTCCTCCACTAAGAGACAAGTCAAAAAAGATGATAAAATCTCTTCTGGATAGTTAGTTCAGTCTTATGATATTCTTACAAAGATACAATTAATATATTACATATGTGCATTATTATACATATATATTATACATATATTTGAATTCAGTTGCTAAAAATAAATCACTACCTGGGCTGAGGGTGTACTGGGGTTCAAGGTACTTGCGGTGTATGAAACTGACCCTGGTTTGATCCAGGGAGGGAGGGAAACCACTTCTGGAGAAAACCTCTCCAGATAAACAACAGTGCCTCAAATTAGCAGAAACGTTATTCTTATTTTTATACTTCTAAGGAAGACAGCATCTAATGGGTGATCACTAACTTTTTGATTGGCTCATGTTTATATAACACTAAATTAGAACATGAAAATTTTTACTAACAGCCAATTTTTTACCTTTAGAAAGTACATTTACCAATCTCTTTAAAAAATATAACTTCTCTGTTGAAGTAGAAATGTGGAAAAAAAAACAACATTGATAGCTGACTGCATTGGACCCTAAGAAGAGCATCATTGTGTCAAAATAAAGACTTTCATTTTTTTGAAAAAAAAGAAAAAAAAAAGAAAACAACATTGATAAGATAAATGACCGATCTACTTGCAATAATTAAAATAATATTTTAAAGTACATTTTTGGCATATATGTTTATTTCTTTATAGACAAAAATTAGTTAATCAAATGTACCAAAATCAAACTAAATTCAATATATTCCTATCACCCAAAAATTTACACGAATTACCATCTGAACTGCTAGGAAAAAGGCAACTAACCTTATTTTTACTTAAGGAAGTTGGAACTAATCATTGTAGTTGTAACTTTACTTGCAATTCACAAATCGATACCAAAACTCAAATTTTCCTAGCTAAATAGCAACGAATTTATCACCTACCTATAGGTGTAACTTTTTCTGATTCACAACCAGACCACATTCCAACTTATCCATTAAATAGCTCTTGGCCTACACTCTGGATCATTCTAATTAAGTACCACCTCACCTCACTGGAGATTGCAGCAGCAAGAAATAGTTCTTTAAAGCCAGAATTAGATTCTCATGGTAAGGGAAAAAAGCCAGGCAAAATAATCAGGCATTTTCAAACAGCAATGCAGCTAACATTTTTGAGAAAGCTCATTTTTGAGAAAGCCAGGCAAAATAATCAGGCATTTTCAAACAGCAATGCAGCTACCATTTTTGAGAAAGCTCTCAAAAGCATTAGACATGGAGCATGAAATAACCTTCTGGAGGTCTATTTAAAATGGCTATAAGCCTTTACATAATTACAACCAGATAAGAGGATAAGGAGGGATGTGCAGATGAATCAGGCTTATAGTCTAAGAATTACTGAAGTGCTTTTTTTCTTATTGACAGAAGGTTTTAACATTGTAAACTGAAAAGGGTATTTAATTACATACATATTTTTGAGTCAATAAATGCTAAATAGGTCATATGAATTATATATAAAAGAAAAATAATCAAAATAAGTGCTATGGCATCAAAATTAATAAAAATATTTTTACTCCAGAATTTCAAAGATACTACTACTGAATTTAGCAATCTTATTAATTTTTTTTGGTTTATGTTTTTGAGCCACACCTGGTAATACTCAGGGGTTACTCCTGACTCTGCTTGTGTGACCATATAGGATACTGATGCTTGAACCCAGTTCAGCTGTGTACAAGGGGTAGTATTCCATTGTATATACACCACAGTGTCATAGTTTTTTTTATCCCTTGCAGTGCCAGGGATTAGAACCAAGAACTTACATCATATACCCTGTAATACCAAGCCAAATCTCCTGCCCTTTACTTTTTTTTTTTTTTTTGGGTTTGTTTTTTGGGTTACACCTGGCAATGCACAGAAGCTACTTCTGGCTTTACACTCAGGAAGTACTCCTGGCCGTGCTCGAGGGACCATATGGGATGCTGAGAATTGAACCCAGGTTGGCCACGCACAAGGCAAATGCCCTACCCACTGTACCAGCGCTCCAGCCCCATCCTGCCCTTTACTTTTTATTTTTAACAAATTCCATTCGATATTTCATTAAGGAGCAACAATTTATATTACTACCAACAGCATACAAGAGTTACTACTTTTCTACACTCTCTCCAATACTAATTTCTGACTAGTTTTTATATATAGTCTATTCTCACAGATGTTAAATGTTATCTCATTGTGGATTTACTCTGCATTTCCCTGATAACTGATTGACAATTTTTATGTGTTATTAACCCTTTATCAAATAAGTATTTTATATGTACAAATATTTTCTCCCATTCAACAAGATGTCTTTTCATTTAATGACAATTTCCAGTGCTGAGAGAAAACTTCAGTTTGATGTAGTCTCAATTGTTCATTATGGTTTCATTCCCTAGCCACTGGAGCTGAGTCCTCAGACACCACTGACAGCTACTTAATATTGAGATACTTTTTCTTACAGTCTCGGTTTCCTCATTTTTAGAATGATAATAAATGAAACAGATGATACAGGATTAAATAAATCAAAGAAATTATAGAGTACACCGCCTGCACTAGTAATATACATCTGGTAAATCAGAACCTTCCAACAAGGCAAAGTATTTTTGAAAAGAAAAAAACAAAGTACTAAAAGAACAAAGAGCATATAATATTCTCAAACATTTAGTGATAATGTATTAATATTATGTCCCTAAGCTTGTACTATAAACACAGATATGAGCGTGTGAAGAAGATAATTATGTTTAGATTCAAATTTATGTGAAAATTGGTCATTTTAATGAAAGTACAGACGTAGGGTTTTTGTTTTTGTTTTTGTTTTTTTGGGAGGAGCACACATGCATGAAGGCCCTAAAGGACTGGTTATCTAAAGAGGTACACACAATTAAAAGCTTGGCCAGGGAAAGGAAAAGGATTTGGAAAAGGGATATTACAGTAAGAAAAAAAGATTGTATGTATTTGGTCGATGTAACACCACTTCACCAAAATAAAGAGTGTGTGCAAAAGTATAGGATGAACAGATAACAAGAAGACGGAAAAACAAAACTAGAATTCTAAAAAATTGATGGATCATAAATAAAAAATGAGGGGGTGTGAGAGAGAGTATAGAGAGAGTATAGTATAGCTAACGCTAGCTAGCTTCCCTTGCAAATGGCCAAAACTGGTTTGATCCTTAATCTAATTTCTAAAATTCAAATAATATAAAACTATTAAATTAACATATACCTCAGAGACCTGGGCCCTATGAAAACAGGATGAGAATGCTATTCAGGTCTCCCAAAGAGGAATTGAAAGAGCTATGCTTGGAGTATCACATTTCACTCAAATGAGAGAAAGAATCTGGAGTTCCAACTTCCGTCGATGGTCAAGAATCAGTGACGCTGTCTTGTTTGCCAAGGCGTTGAAAATCAGATGGGCTGGACATGTAATGAGATTTGGAGATGACTGCTGGACTAGAGCCGTTACCGACTAGATTTCACAGGACGTCAAAAGATTGTGTGGCCGCCCACCTACAAGATGGTCAGACTTCTTCGTCAAGACCCTGAACCATAAGTTTGAGGCTCTTCATGTTCCTAGAATGAGCAGATGCCATTGGGCTACACTAGCATGTGATAGGGACAAATGGAATCGTTACTGGTGCCCGCTCAAGCAAATTGATGAGTAACGGGATGTCAAGTGATCAAGTGATTAAATTCAAAGAAAAGGCAAGTAACAATATTTTGAAACTCATCATTCTGACAATTCCATTTACTTGCCATAACAAAAATCTAAAAATATTTTGTGTAAATCTAATCAGTTAATTACTGTAACTCTACAGTGAATACAGATAGTACCCTAGTTTTATTTGTGATTTATATAAGAAAAATTTGATTAAATATGGCAGTGTGCTCAACTTACTGTGACTTCAAACTCTACTTTATAATTATATGTGAAAAAGTAATTAAAAGCATCAGCATTCTAATATAAGTGTTACTTATGAGTGAAAACTGTAATTTTTTTTTCTAGGTACCTTGGCTCATTACACAAATTTAAATGGAGCCACTGAGGCTTCAAAATAAATTGTGTTATCCTTATAAATCAGTTAATACTTTGTATTTATATTACAAGTTTCCACATTTCTGACACACTATTTGAAATGTTTAATGTACCAAATGGTGCTTGAGAGAAAGTGTCTACAGAGAGAGTAGTGCATTGTTCAGTTAGAAGGTAAGTAAGAATTTGTAGTTAATATAAATCACAGTCATCAGAATACTACAGAAATTTAGTAGCAATTCCAACTCTGACATACTAATCTTATAAGTAATGTTCACAAAGAAGTAACTGCTTGTTGAAAGTAGGAGTAATAATTTCAGTTGGTCAAAAAGCAAATTTTTTTACCATATAGGTGGATAATGAAACAACTGCTCTTGGGTTGGAGTGACAGTACAGTGGACAGGGCGTCTGCTTTGCACGCAGCCAACCTGGGCTCGATCACCAGCATCCCTTACGGTCCCTTGGGCACCACCAGGAATAATTCCCGAGTGCAGAGCCAGGAGTAACTCCTGTGCTTTGCTGGGTCATTATGAAAGTTTCTGATATATAAAATAAAGTCAATCCTGGGAATAAAATGAAGAGCATACTAATTATAGTTAATGATACTATACTGTATATTTGTTTCTTTTTGGTTTTGGGCCACACCAGACAGTGCTCAGGGCTTATTTCTGACTCTCTGCTCAGGGATCACTCCTGGTCAGGCTCAGAGCAACAAATGCGACTGCACCCAGGTCAACTGTGTGCTAGGCAAGCACTTTGGAGATGCCTGTGAATGTCACTAGGAGTGCCCTGGTGGCTCTCAGCACCTTGCCAGGCCCAGCATGGAACCATTCTGGAAAACAAAGTTTACATTAAAAAACTTAGAAAAAGGAGAGCAATTAAGGAAACTCAAAACAGCAACTAATTTAGAAAATTAGAAAATCACAATGTTTCAAAAGCCAAAGGAGAGAGACTTTCAAGAAAGCCTAGAAGTCTAAAGTGCTAGAAAGTTGCAGAGGTACAATAAACCTAAGGGGCTAACTATACTCTAAAGTTAGAAGGTTGTTAACTATTGTTGGTGGGAAAAAATGTGTCTACATGGATATTTGTTTTAAACGATTCAAGATAAATATTTTCTAACAATACAAAGGCATCATAACCTTTAGAAACTGTTAAAAATTCAAAAACCCTGCCATACACGATGAAGAATAAAATAGATAAACCATTTTCTAGTAAAAGTGGAACCGTATGTCATAACATAACATTTTTGACAATTACCCAACTGATTACATTTAAACTGTCAACTTTTTGATCGTTTCTGTCAAAAATAATCAATACACTGTTTATTGATTAATAATTTGTTGGCTTGCAAACAAATCGTCACGATTTCTCTTGATAAACAGTTAACACATTTTCTAGTTAAAAAAAGGAGCCATATAACTAACATTGTAGCAATTTTAACACTGAAAATCACCACTATGATCATGTTAAAATTTGTTATCATTTGACAGTCATTTTCAAAAATAAGCAATAAACAGTTATTTGCAAAGTAAGTTACTCAACTTTAACTGACAGAGACTCTTTTTGACCAAACTTTATAGCCATGTTTCTCTAAGCCTTTTTCCAAGGCTGGAACTTGGTGCCCACTCTGTTATTGGTTGTCCAGACCAGTATTAGCAAAGAATCCTGCTAAAAGTCATTCTAAGTCACTGATACATGATCAAGTTCCTCAACTCTGCCTGTGATGGGCCTCCAAGAATCCCCCTTACCTTGATGTCTCCTCAATTTTCTATTCATGCTCACCTTGTTCTGAGGCTATAAATCCCACTTGTCACTATCACATTTGGAGTTGAATCTTTTTCCCCTAATGTAATACTCTACTGTGAAAATCTTTAAAAATTTTTTTCCTTAACATTTTAACGAATGTTGGAATGTTTTCTTTAATAAGCAAGGTATTTTAGGAAAAGTGGTCAAACTTCACCCATCTAAGTAAAAAATAGCTCACTATTTAATCACAAATGAAAGTAAAAGTTCAGAACATTTTGTAAAACAGTTATATTTTAATAAAGAGTTAGAGCTTGTAGTGATTATTAAAAGCTTAATTTTTAATGCAAAACATTTCTTTAAAAGTTTTTCATTTGAAAATAAAGATAGGAGCACTAAAAAGTAATAAAGTCAATATTCAGAACTTATGGTAGCAATATAAGAGAAATTGAAGAAAAGTAGTTTGTGTGTAATCAGTAGTCAAGTCACAAATCATACAAAGCAACAGATATATATTGTACTTGACACTTAAGGTCCTCTATTCAATCAACACATACTTAAAGGGTCAGTACAGAGGAAGAATGAAAGAATAATGCTTCACCTCTGTGCCTGAAAAGACTGAGATTACATGTACAAATCAACAAAACAACATAAATAACTAGAATACAAAGATGAAAATGATAAATTCATTCAGAAGTGTAATAAAAAGGTATTAGCTTATGAGAGTTCAGAGGAAGGAGAGATTTCTCATAGGAAAAACGGTTTCATGGAAACAAAGGCGCAGGTGATTTGAGTTTGCAAAGATGTAAGACTTACAGGAATAAGGAAAGGGAAAGAGTCTAGGATTAAGAAATAGCATTAGCAAAAGAGAAGCATTTGTACTTATCTAAATAATCATAGGAAAGAACAGTAGAAGGTAATACTTAGACTTGAGTAGTTGATTAGTTGATTATCAGAAATCTCAGAATGTGACCTCATTTAGAAAACATTTCTTTATGGAGGTAATAAACTAAGAATCTAGGAGTGAATAATTCTGTATTTAAGGTTGGACTCTAAATCAATGACTGGTGTTCTCATAAGCAGATGAAAGAACAAAGAAAGACATGCTCAGAAAATCATATGAAGACGAAGGCAGAGGTTAAAATTATTTTGTCTTAAGGCAAGCAAGGATTAGTCACTGGAAGCTAGAAGATGCAAGTAATAATTCTTTAGGACCTTCAGAGGGAACATGGCTTTAATATCTTGATTTTAGCTACAGAATTGTGAAGAAATTTGTTGTTTCAGCTCATTAACTGCTTAATTTGGGGTTGGTTAAAAATGCTGGAGCAGATGCTTGCCATGTACAGGGATTGATCCCTAGCACTGCTGGAGGAAGAGCCTCCCCACCCCTCTGCTGCAACCCCCCCCCAAAAAAAAGAAAAAAGAAAACTATAATCTGTTACAACAGTCCCAGGAAACTAATAAAGGTTGGTTAAAGATAATTAGTAGAGGGCTACTGTGAAATGAATTGGAGAGCTGGGGAGATAGTTAAAGAGGCTGGAACACATACTTTCACCTGCAGAAGGCCTAGGTTTAGCCTCTGCAATTCATGGTTCCCAAAGCACTGTCAGGCGCAACCTACTTAAAGACCAAGCCAGGGGGAGCTCTAAACACCAGTGTGACCCCAAAATACACAAACAAAAACCCAAAAAAGGGCATCTGTCCCCAATTTCTGCTATATTTGGGCTTTGATCAAATCTTTATCATTTCCTAAGAGAGGTTTCTATTATTAGGCTTTTGATTAAGACTAAGCCATAACTGAACACCTGGAACTTTTCAGCCTTATTTATTCCCCATTCCCAAAAGAGAGGTCAGAAACTGATTTAGTACCTGGTCCTGTCTACATGAAAAGCTTTCATACACATTCCCAAAATATGGGCTCAGTAAAGTTTGTGGGTTGAAAAATATATCCATTCATAAGATGAACGGATTGGCACATACCAGTTTCACAAGTGCAGAAAGTTTGTACATGTGTGAATTGTACCTAATCTATCTCTTCATCTGACATTTTATATGAATCCTTTAACAAATTTATTATATAACAAAATTATATATGAATCGGTAAACATAAGTTTCTCTAAGTTCTATGATCATGTACTAAAGCAAATGATCATACCTGAGGAAGGGACCACAAAAATGAACATCAAGTTTATAGCAAAAGTGAGGGAGAGAAGAGCAGTCTAGTGGAACTGAGCTCCTAACCTTAGGGGTTTTGCTAACTCAGACAGATAATGTCAGAATTAAATGGAATTATAGGATACACAGCTGGCATCCAGAGAGGATTAGGGAATAGCCTGGCAGAGAAAACAAAATAACATACCTTTGGAATACAAGACTGATTTCAGGTACTTCATGCTCCAGCATTTCATATTATACTTAAAAATATATATCGGAGTGATAGCACAGAGGGTAGGGCATTTGCCTTGCACGTGGCCAACCTGGCTGACCCAAGTTTGATTCCTCTGCCCCTAGGAGAGCCTGGAAAAGCTACCGAGAGTATCTCACCCGCACAGCAAAGCCTGGCAAGCTACCTGCGATGTATTCGATATGCCAAACACAGTAACAACAAGTGTCACAAATGGAGACGTTACTGGGCCCGCTAGAGCAAATCGATGAATAATGGGAGGACACTGAGACAGTGCTACAGTGCTACTTAAAAATATGTGCATGCGCACACATGCACGCACGCACACACACACACACAGTCTCTCTAATGTACATATTCTCATACTACCAAGGAATTGTATCAAAATTGAACAGGAAATGATGAAATGACACTACTTACAATGTGTGACTCCAGCAAGAGTCTGGTAGAAAGTAGGCGTATCACTGTCATCGGTGAGCGTCACATATATACCTCCAGACAGTAACCAACGAGAGAAGGTAAAAGCATCTTTATTCAGCAGCAGCCAATTTCTAAACTTTTCATAGTTTACCTTTTCACCCTAGAGTTAAAACAAGAAAACAAATTTAGTCGAATTTTAAGGTCTCTTCCTTGGCACCTGGTGAATTATGCAATTAATTCACATTTACTTTTCTATAAAGGAGGGGTTACCTAAGTAATAGATTGTACACAAACTGTTTTATAAAATATTTGTGCTTCAGAATTTCCATGTGTGTAAGATCCATAGACTAACTGCAAATAATTTAAAATAGTGTAGCACCACTAATGTACTGCCACTAATGAGCTGCATTTTATTTGCTAAGGTATATTCCAAAGGCAATTAGCTCCAATCATTCTATTATTTAATGAATTTGATTCTTCACTTGGACTTATCCTTAGTGTTCAGCACTTCAATCTGTCAGAATTAGCATATTTTTAATTAAACAAGTATGGAATTTAAATGCTCTTTCATATTTCACAGGCAAATTTAAAATAGCTATGCAGGCATCCTCTTTCAGAAGGCATCGCTAAAAGCAAGTCAACTAGACTACACAAAGACACAAGATTTCTCTTATCTATGCCTTCTTTCCAGAGATTGGTCTTGCTAACTCTGTAGAGAGAAAAAGTATCAAGACTGAAAAAAGAAAACATCACTAGGCTGAATAAGGAATCTTTCCATTTGGAAGACAAGAAGACTTAAATTGAAATGTTTCTGTAAGGAAATGGGAGAAGCAACCACAAGGAAATACAATGAAGAATGAAATTCAGAAGCCAAATAATGCTAATTCTAATAAAGATATTAAGAAATACAAATAACTAATAGCCCAAAGGAGATACGGTAGAATATCTACATTACACAGCAGCATCCTATTAAGAAAAACAACATGCTTAGCCTAGTAATTACAGAATATTTAATAGTGCAATCAAGAAACACTAGCAGTATTGCTTTCTTGAATAAAAATGTCTGGCATCCAGATTTTTGAATGGGGCTGGAGAGAGCACAGTGGGTAGGGTGCATGTCTTGCATGCGGCCAACCCAGGTTCAATCCCTGGAAAACCATATGGTTCCCCAAGTACTGCCATGATTAATTGCTGAGTACAGAGCCAGGAGTTAACCCCCGCCCCCCCAAGCAACATTGGGTGTGGACCCCAAATAAAAACAACATAAAAACAGCAATTTAGAACTGCTACCTGAAGATCTCACCAACACATTTAGAGTTCAGGGATCATACCCACATACTGTTTCTACTCAAGACTAAGTCTAAGAAGAGTAAATGAAAATCCCATAAGTTGACATGCACGTGTAAGCTGCTCTGATATTAGGACATGATATGCCTTAAAATCAATAGGATCTGTAATAGCTGCTAGCATTTTTCTTTCTCTCTATTACACATATTGGTACATCTTCTATAATGGCATCTTAAATCCGGTGAAATGTGTTTAGTGGATTCTATGGGAGGGGGTAGTTTCCACTTTTCCAATGTTATTGTTGCTGTGATGACCATGAGTCATTCACAAGCATGACAGTAGTCTCCACACATTTCTTGGTTGCAGTGCTCACTGGAACTTGCACATCTGGTTACAGTGCTCTCACACTCAGCTGCAGTATTCACTGGGTAGGGGTGGGGTGGGAGGGTTTGAACACTCCTTTGGTTCTGATGCTTACACACACTAGGTCGTATGCTCACTGAGGGTCGCTGCGGTGATTACACATGTGCTCAGCAGGAGTCAAATTCCCTAGCTATAGTGCTCACAGATCTTTTAGCTGCAGGGTGAGCTAGGGGTCTGAGTGCTTAGTTGTTAGCTAAGCCTAAGTGAGGTGCAGTTCAAAACCACCTGCAGCAGTACCAGTGATTGAATTTGCAACCACACTCTCACAGGCATCTTAATCACTGACTTATCCCCCAGGCCCTGAAATATGGTTGTTCTCATGGTTTCAGTGAAGTTAAACTTTTATAAGCTGCAGCCTTATATATCACTATCACCTCGTTGTTCATCGATTTGCTCGAGCAAATCGAGGGGGCACCAGTAACATCTCCATTCATCCCTGTCACGTGCTAGTGTAGCCCGATGGCATATTGGGGGCTTTTTCAGGGTTAGGGGAATAAGGACCATCATTGTTACTGTTTTTGGCACATCGAGTACGCCACAGGTAGCTTGCCAGGCTCTGTCATGCGGGCGGGATACTCTCGGTAGCTTGCTGGGCTCTCCAAGAGAGATGGAGGCTTTTGGACTTCTAATCACCTTTACAGGTATTCCCAGTCAGGCATATATCACTAATAAAAAGTAATTTATTCAAAATGTAATTGGAAGTCTCTGTTTTTCCCATGTTTCTCAGATTAAGAACTGTGTAATCGCCAGGTGGCTGGGGAACCCTGCCACAGCTCACTCTCTCTCCTCTCTTCTCTTGCTCTCTCTCGTTCTCTCCCCCACGCCCATGTTTGGTGGTCTCGGGCCACTTCCCCACCATGGCCCATTTTGATTCAGGGTAGCGCACAGCTTGCCCTGAATCCATCCAGTCCCTTGTAGAGACCCTGCTTTGGGGGTGCTAGGAACAAAGGGCAACTGAGGCTTAAGTTGAAGAGACCAGAAGCCCAGGAGTGAACATCATTCAGAGTCAATTAACTCCCAAATTACAAAAGCACAGCACTGTCTTCCTGTGTCTATACAAAAAAAGACATTGTTCTGAATTAACTATGCAAAGGACTTAAGGAGAACGAAAGCAATATTTACAAGTTAACAGAGTCTGATTAGGAGATAAAGGTGAATCACTGGTTGGGCAAGCAGAGCACAAAGAAAGAGGTTGCAGATAAACACAGAGGAATGAGAGCACTGTGATATGAGTAATCCAATAAACCTAAGCTCCCTGTGGCAAGGCAGAAAAGACAAACCAATGTTATCCTACAAAGAACCATGTGATTTAGGATTTATTTGCCAGGCTTCCTTTTTATTCAATATATAGTAATACGCCTAGCAATAAAGAAGAAAGAAATATTTTATTCATGATTATATAATGACAGAGATAGGAATGAACCCAGAGAGGTCATACTCCAAAGTCTTTGGACCTATAGATATGATCCACACTGCTCATTTGACTGAGTGAAATAAATATAAAGCAACCACTAAAATGTACCTGTCCGTTGGGAATCATCTATTAAATGACTTACATTTTTGAATCAGAAATATTTTTTGAGGGAACAGGGGATCATCATACCTAGCAGTAGTTAAGGAGCCATGCAGAAAGTTGAAAAGCAAGTGTCTGAACACAATCATCTGAGAAATTACTCAGAAATTATAGCTGGAAAATATAGCAAATACGTGAATCAGAAAAAAATGGCATACTTACAGTATTGGATTTTTATTGGGGGGGGCACACCTGACAGTGCTCAGGGATTACTCCTGGATCTGTGCTTAGGGATCATTCCTGGTGGTGCTCAGGGACCATATGGGATGCCTAGGATCAAACTTGGGTAAGCCACATAGAAGGCAAATGTCCTACACACTATAGTGTCTCCCTAGTCCCTTTGATAAAAGTTTAAAATCATTTAAAATGGTATGGGGGGGGGGGCAAGTGATAGCACAGTAGGGAGGACGTTTGCTTTGATCCTCCCATATGGTCCCATATGGTCCTCCGAGGACCATCAGGAGTAATTCCTGAGTGCAGAGCCAGGAGTAACCCCCGAGCATCGTTGGGTGTGACCCAAAAAGTCAAAAAATAAAAAATTTTTTAAAATTTTAAAAAAATGGTACTGGGATTTACAATAATGTTAATTATACTTTTCATGCATACATCATTCCAAAACCACACCCATCACTAGGGCCCACCTCCCTCCATGCATTTGCTATTTTGACACATCAACTATTAGTATCTAATAACCACAAATACACAATGATTTAATCATATGTATATGAGGATTACAAAGGCTAGACCTCTCATTTCTTTGATCTGTTCTTTTCCCAAGATCTTTTTTGTCCCTCCTATGATCCTTTCTCACCTATTTACTACCATGGACATAAAGGATATCTTTTTATAATAATAACAGCTTCCTTCATCACAGAAGCAATTATATCAGTTTCCCCATCACAATTCCCCCTTATAATTACACTCACTCTAATATTCTGATTGCAGAAAAAAAATTTTTTTTAAAACACTTGGGGCCACACTTGGCAGAGCTCAAAGGCTACTTACTCCCAGCTTGGAGCTGCGGGATGATATGGTGTTGTGTTAGGGATTGAACTTGATCTATCCACTGCTAAACATGTGCTCCAGTCTTTTGAACCATCTCCTGGGTTCTTTAATAAATTGTTAGTTCCACAAGGCCTACACTAATGACATACTTCAACACTGTCAAGCCTACAAATTGCTTCTCAGTGATCAAAGGTGAATTCATTTGACCATTCAGAGTTTTACACAGCTAATTGTGTTTTCCTTTATCTTTTCTGTTTTTGTACCATATCTGGCAGTGCTTGAGAACTACTCCTGGCTCAGTGCTCAGGAATTGCTGGTCTGCAACAGTACTCAGAGGACCATGTGGTACCAGGAATAGAACCTAGGACTTCCTCATACATAGCCTGGGTTCCAGTGCTCTGAGCTATCTCCTTATATTATCTTGTTATTTACTGCTTGACGGGTTCCCTTTTGAAACACGTTCATCATTTGGTTTTTAGAACTTCATTCTCTTTTGATTCTCCTTGTAGAGCTGTTCCTTAGGCTCCTGTTGTAAAATTTCTTCATCTCATCAGTTTCTAAACACTGAAGAACTCAATCTTCCAGTCTTTTTTTTTATAATCTAAATTCATTGCTAAATGATTTTAACCTACTCTATAAGCCAGCATATCCTTTCCCCTAAAATTCAACCTTATGATGTCAAAAAACATAACTGAGCACTGCACTTGAATGTCTATAGGAGTCTCATATTTAATCATGTCCTAAACCTCTCTTGATACAGAAACTTCAAACCTCCCTTTCTCCAATCTTTCTATTTGTTTGTTTGGTTGGTTTTAAGGCCATTCCTGGCTGTGCTCAGGGCCTATTCCTTACAAAATCAGGCCAAATTTTAGTCATTCTCTTCTCTTTTTGTCATCATCAATACATATTGAAATATTGTCTACTCCATTTAAAAACCTCCCATTATCCTACTGCTAAAACATGATTGAAACCAGCATTTCATAACCTGAAGACATAGGGCCCTACTATGGGTCTCCAAAATACTCAACAGAGGCCATAGGTAAAAACTGTTCAAATGAGGAATTCATGGCACAAGATTTGGAGGCCAACTGGTACTTAAGGAGACCAAAAGAAGAAAAGAAAATAGGAAGAAAGTCACAGATGGAAAAAAAAGATTAAAAAAGCAAAACAAAACAAAACGCTGATCTAACTATCAACACCTCCCTGGATTATTTAGATAGAAAAGTTAAATTATTTCAGCCTATATTTCACATTAAAAAAACAAAATGATCATGTTTTAAAAAATAGTACAAGTATTAGCTTGCGTGTTTTGCAAGCACTAAACCCAGGTTTGAGCTCATGCACCATAGAGCCCCCAAGAGTACCACAGGGTATAGTTCTGGAGGTGCTTGAGCACTACTGGGATGGTCCTAGTAGTGCTCTGCAACCCAAAAGTCCAAGTACTACCATATCCTCAGGTTACCATATCAACTGAACAGCCCAAGAATCATCAGAATGATTCCTGGACTTGCTCAGCAACCCTTTGAAGGCCCTCTACCCCATCCTCCACCCCCACTCCCCACCCCCGCCTCAAATCCAAGTTGCACACAACAATCTGATGTAGCCTTTTGAACAAAATCCTTAAGTGATTTTCATTTGGTTCATGGCAAAATGAAAAAATACTTAAGAGTCCTAATGATGCCTTATATAATTTCCTCACTATCACCTATGAATTTCTGTAAACTTCCTTTCTAATTACTCCCTTGCTCACTTCTTTACAGCTAAATTGGTTCCTTTGTTGTTCCCAGGGCAAGTCAAGCACAATCCAGCTTAGGGCCTTTTTTGCTGTCTTGTCCTGGAAAAGGCTTCCTCTGGATACATGCCTGAACCTCTCCTTTAAAATGTTTTGTTCAAAGGTTATTTTATCTTACAGGCTTTTTGTAATTCTCCTATATGATATACAAATATTCATATATCTTCCCCATCACACCTATTCCCCTTATTCTACTCTATTTTTTTCCTAAGGCACTAGTTATCATCTAATATATATATATACATATATATATACATACATACATATATATATTTTTCCCTACTGTGCCTAAATTTTAGAGAAGTGAATGGCCACCATAATTTAATTCAGATTCACAAAACATGTCTGGGGCTCAACAGATGGCTCAGAAGGTTGAGTGCATGCAAAGCATAGTTGGAGCCACAGGTTTGAGCCCCAGCACTGCCAGGACTGAACCTGAGCACTCAATAACCTGGAAGGAATCCCCTAAGCACTGCTAAGTATGACCCCCAAAAACAAACAAAAAGGGGTATCAGCATAAACTTTATAAAAATATATGTGTATTTGTATATATACTCCTTGAAAATGAACAAATAATATTAACGTATATGACATATCAATGAAAAATCCAGTTAATCTGTTGTGCAAAGAAAAGAGTACTTTTTTCCCTGACCAGCAATTGCTTGTTACCGGAGGGGGAAAAAAATCACAGTTTAGTTTGTCTTGAAGTATTAAAATATTAGTACAGCAACTTATAGTTAATATGTCAGAGCCAAAAATGAAGGAAGACAATCATTTTGCACCAACTACACAGAAAATAGCCAACATATAATACAATAACCACTACCAAAAGCATCACAGCCAAGTTCAAAAGCAAGAAAGGGAAATCTCCAGTAGCTATCAATACAGAGAAAATTCAAAACAGAAAATCCTATAAGATATTAGAATTAGAGATACACATATGACTGAAGTACTGACAGTACCCATATAGATCAAAAAGGAACAATACAAAATGAATGAAAGAATCCCAAATAAAACCAAAAGCAGTGAGGAACCATCAAATCTGTGAAACAGAAGTGGGTCAAAAGGGACTGGAAAAATAGTAGTACAGGTAAGGTACTTTGCCTTGCATGAAGCTCACCCTGGTTTGATCCCACAGCACTACATATAGTTTCCAGAGCACTGTCTGGGATCACTCCTAAGCACAGAGCCAGTAATAGCCCCTGAGCACTGGTAGGTGTGTGCCCCCACCTCCAAACCATAAATTTTCTATCCCTAGCGACTTCTCATATTAAAAGATATCTAAAAAGAAAAAAAACCCTTTTTTCTGGTTAAAGACAGGCACGTTTAATTGCTTACCTTACATAGAATGAAAAGATTTTATTTTATTTTTGTTTTTTGGGGCCATACCTGGCAGTGCTTAGGGCTTATTCCTGGTTCTGCACTCAGGGAATCAATCCTGGGTGGAGTCTGGGGGACTATTTGTGTTGCTGGGGATTGAACCTGGATAGGCTGAGTGCATAGCAAGCACCTTACCTGCTACAATTCTATTGTTCCAGGCCCTCAAAATATTTTATTTGTGAAAACTAAAGAAAAAAAAGACAAAAAAATTAAATGTATCTTATTATACAAATCACTTAGGTCACTGTCACTGTCTTCCCGTTGTTCATCGATTTGCTCGAGCGGGTCCAGTAACGTCTTCATAGTGAGACTTGTTACTGTGTTTGGCATATCGAATACGTCATGGGTAGCTTGCCAGGCTTTGCTGTGAGGGCAAGATATTCTTGGTAGCTTGCCGGGCTCTCCGAGAGGGGCGGAGGAATCGAACTCGGGTGGGCCATGATGGCCGCTTGCAAGGCAAACGCCCTACTCGCTGTGCTATCGCTCCAGCCCAAATCACTTAGGTAAAAATATTAAATAGGTTTTTTTTTTTCCTTTTTTTTTTGTAGTGTCAGGGATCAAACCCAGTCCCTCACATTCAAGGTAAGTACTTTACTGCTAAGCCATATTTTCAGCCAATAAAATAAGATTTAATGGACCACAAAGTCACAAGTAGCTCTGGTCCAAAGGGTGACACACTTAACATGCCATGTTAAAAAACAATGTCAATGTAATGTGAATGCTGTTTCAAAAGCTTGAAGGATTGTGTGTGCACGCATACGTGTGAATCTTTGTATATAACTGTGAAAATGTATTTGATTACACCTTGAGCATAGAAATCTGCCTTCAGAGTAGAACTGAGAATTTTCAATACACAGATGCAGCAGTAATGAGTGTCATGAATTTCTGAGCACAGTACAATAAATGAGACAGCAACTCTTAAAAATAAAAATGTCAAGAATACACTACAAACAAACACCTATTAATCATAGCTAAACTCATTATACAACTAAGAGTTAATACTCTGTCAGCAGTTAGGGAGGAAATATAAATCTAAATATACCTCTGAGAAACACTTCCTGAGTGTATCTGGAACTTTACCATCCACCACATGAAGCATTCTTTCCATTTCTTCCCGTACAACATAGCTCCCGGATTCACTTGCAAAAAGACTAAATATGTCTAGAAGAAATAATGAATTAATTAATATCACCATTTAGTGTTTACCAGAGTGGGGAATATCATCCCCTGCAGGGTCCTGGAATGATAATTAGGGGGTGGGGTAATAGTCTTGTGTGCGATTAGAGGGCACTTTCTGTTTGTTGTTTGAGGGAACTTGGGAGGGGGTGGTGCTGGGTGATTTTTTTTCCCCTGAAAATATGGAGGCAGGTTAAGTATGTTTGGTACCTCTATCATATATTAATATGCCCTAAAGGGAAGAGAAAGGTAACAATCATTGAATGCTTGTTACAAATATGTCACTTACAGAGCTGGAGAGATAGCTCAAAGGCCCCAAGTCTTTCCAACTGACAATCCAAGGCTCCCTGTGCACCACAGGTGTAATCCTAATGGCCCCAAGAACCTGCGGAGCACTGCACAGGCAGGGTCAAGAAATGAACTATCCAGCCTACTCAATTGACTATCACCAGGAATGGCTCCTAGACCCCTTGAATATTGCTTGGGAGGCCTCCCTCCACAAGAAAAAAAATTTGGTATATAGTAAGTATATTTTCATTTCTAAAAATATTCAGCATTGCAAATTAAATCAGCAATAATAATTTATAAAACACCAAATTTACATAAATGCTTAGGTGTGACAATACAAAGTGTTTGCAGTAAGTTGAAAGAAACAGGTCCTCTTATACACATTTAATCAGAACATAAATTAGCACTACAATTTTGGAAGGAAACTAGTCAAATTCTAGTAAGAGTGAATATATTCTAGAAACTTCAGGGTCAACCCATGAACACCCTGGAGAAACTGTTACATTTGTACAAGATATAAGAAAATTAACCAAACCACCTGCTTTGTAACAGTAAAAATGAGGTGGGGAAAGAATAAATATCTCAACAAAAAATTTTGTAAACTGAGATACATGCACACATAAAGGTATGTGACAGAATAAGGAAATTAAATACTTCAAGATAAGCTTTTAAAAATTCAGAGAAAAAGCCAAATTACAAAATAATTTGTAGTATACTATTTATTAAAAAATATTGAAGAAAAAACAAATTGAAGGTCTTCAGAACAGTTTAAAGATATGTTTAAGGATATGAAAAAAAGTCATAAGTATTAAAAAAAACCCTATCTGAGAAACAAAAGATCACCAAATTCATAAGTAGTTTTCTGCTAAGGGAAGAGCAGGTTTGAGATACAGAGGCCCTCACTTTAACCATAATGTTAATATTCTTAAAATACAAGATCTGGAGCAAATATGATACAATGTGAAAAATTAAATGTGAAAAAATAAGTTTGGTTTAGACAGATATTATATATATATATCTGAAATATTACTGTTGAAATTATGAACAGTTGGGTTATGAAATGCATAACCCAAAGGATAAACTGATATCATAACCGCTAGGCACCTCATTCCCAGAAGCAATGGAGAAGTATTGTAGTTTTTCCACATTCTCACCAATAGACATTATATTATCTGTCTTTTTAAAAATTTTGGTTATTCTAATGTGTGTGAAAGTTGTTTTATTATCCTTTTCATTTATATTTCTCTAATGATAATTACATTGAACATTTTTCAAGTGTTTATTGAACAAAAATATTTCTCATTGGTGATTCATTAATTCAAATTCTTTGCCTGTCATCAGAATTTTGAGGTAAAGTATTACACACAGAAATAATAGTATAATCAATTTGAGATGATGAAACGCTTACATTTTGTTTTCTCTTCATCTCTGCCTCTTGTAAGAAGGACAAGTCCAACTATTAAGTTATTGAAGTGCAGTCCTTTAGATGTTCCACCAAAAGAACAGTAAATCACCTAGAAGAAAATGATAAAAAAGTTATACTTTTTCAATCACTGAGGAATTTGAGACAGATAGCACCTTTAACAAATTTTGTTTCCATCTCCAAACAAGGCCCTGGTGGTAACTTTAATTTTATGCCTTATCTCACTCAGCTAAGAACATAATGTACTCTGAAGTGTATATACCACTAGCTCAAACACTGAATTTTTATTCTCTCTTTCTGGGATCTCTGTCAAGGTCTAAGAGAATAGATGTTTTCCCTTTAAATAGCCCAAATAATGTGATTTTTGTACAATTTGCAATTACAAACTTAAAATGTGAGTACCTTTTTTTCAGTACCAAATATCAAACTCACACATTTCACCACAACTGTTGCCTAACCTACATACATAACTTTGATTTTAAAGATATTCTCAACTGAATGTTTATAAAGAAACATTTATAAAGAGTTCCCAAAAGGCATATTTTATACTCTTAGAATTAATACATGTTTGGTTTTCCTCTAGGTTCCCGGTACAAGAATTTCTAAAAACCTTGGAATTTCCTGAGTAAGAGGTGAGAAAATCTTCTGTTAATCCAAAGATCCCCTTTCAAACACACTTGAGTTTATGTCAATGCGGTGATTCTTGGTGCGCCTCTTAGGTAGCTACAGATTGGGAGGGGTTTGTCAGAAGAACTAAAGATGTAATTTAACTTTTTGAAGCATGACGTCTAATCCCCAAATTAGAGAGTGGGCAAATCACCAATGGCTAAAGATTTAATCAATCACGCCTACAATGGAACTTCCACCTCCCCTTCCCCTCCTTCAAAGACATAAGCTCAGGGAATGGTAACCTCCTGGGTTGGTGAGTGCAACAAAGCACTGAAAGGGTGATACATCCAGGGAGGGCACAAGTCCTTTCTTTTTAGTCATTCCCTTCCCTATATAGGAGCACTTTGCTGTGTTCTCTCTTCTTTTGCCCATTTCTGTGTTTTAAATTTTATAATAAACCAGTAATAGTATACAGGACCAAAATGCAGTTCAACAGCAGCGCGATGCCTTATCTGTGTGGCACCCTTGGTTCAGTTTTTACACCAACACCAAATGAATGAATGAATGAATGAGTGAATAAATGTATATGTATTTGATCAGAAATATGGGCAGTTCAGGACACATGATTGAGCCATTGTGCTCAGTCTGCATTGGACATTACTATGAGATCCAAATTGAACTCGAGAACACCTTGTTGGTGTCTTGAACTTGGAGAATAAGTTGATGTGAGAGGGAGAAACCCATCTATTTTGTTAGGTAAGCATTGGGTTGTAGAAACCAGATGTAACCTAGCATCTGTCATGTAAAACTTTTATCAATAAGATGCATGATTAAAATTTCAAGAAAATATAAATGGTCAAAATGAAAAAATACATTTACTGAATTATATTTACAATATAGTCAATAACAGTCTGAGAGCCAGTCTCAAAGAGTATTCATCTTTAACAGCATTAATAGCAAAATCTACAAAAAATTTGCTCAGGGAGTTGGTTCCAGATCAAAGAGAGTATTACAAACATACTTTGTGGAATGATGATTTTTAATCACCCTGTCTAAACTGGAGGAAGACAGCAGATAAAAAGCTTCATCTGTAGGAGAGGAGCAGGAAAACATCACTGTCCTAAACCTATAGAGATTGCAGTGAGAAAGCTTCATTCATCCCTCAGATCCAAGGATGTGTGACTCCCTGAAACAGAAACAGATAGGACAATAGAGAATGTCCCTCACTTCAGTACCTCTCTTCCACCTCTAGCACTGCATCAACACTGAGGAATAAACAGCCGCAGTGTATGGCTGGGGGGAGGGAAGAGAATGGCAAACGTCCTCTCCAAGGAAAAGGAACGAAAGAAAAAATGAGGTTTTGGGGTTGTTTGTTTTGTTTTCTTTGTGTTGGTTTTGGGGCCATACCCTGCAGTACTCAGGGCTTACTCCTGGTTCTGCACTCAGGGATCACTCCTGTCAGGCTCAGGGGACCACATCGGGTGCTGGGAATTGAATCCAGGTCAGCCATGTGCAAGGGAAGCACCCTGCCCACTGTAATATCCCACTGGCTAAGAAAATGAGATTTAAACATTGAAGATAAAGCAGACAGTGGGAAGGACTCTGGCAAAGCTGTTCCTAATCTAAAGAGAGCTAATTCTTGAATGAAAGTTGAAGTCTACAGTAACACCATAGCAGTACAATAGAGGTCAACTCACAGACCAGACTGATTCCATTATAAGAGCTCAATTCCTACTGTCCTACAGTCTTTAACCACAGATTTAAATCGCATGGTGCACCAACCTACTATACAAAAAGGGAAATCATGCAAAAGAATTCAGTAAAGTTATGGAATGTTTTACTATTAAACCCAAAAGAATTAAGTAAGAGCAGGGGAGGGAGAAAAAAAAAAGAATTAAGTAAGAGCAAAAGAAGGTACGGGGAAATGGGATGGAAAAGAATAGAAAAGAAATTAAAGAGCTGTGGGACAATGTTGAATGATTCATTAAACACATAGCTGAAATCTTGGAAATATAGAGAATAGGACAGAAGAAATATTTGAACTAATAATAGCCTCAAACTACCAAAACTAATTAAGACACAAAACCATAGGTAGAAGTTGTTCAGAGAAGAGGCAGAAGAGGCAAAGGAAAAGAAATTATATTGAGAAAACATTTTTCATCAAAAATTACATAAGCTAGAAGACCATGACGTTTAAACACTGAAAGAGGCCCAAAGGAATTATGAGCACAGGAGTTAGGAGCACCTGCTCTCCTAAGATCTGGTTGCTGGATGAAATTTCAGGTAACCCACACACATAGATGGAAATCTGGCAGCTTTGTTTGCCATCCACAATGCCACTAGCGATTTCCAGCTATACCATAGTGGAGTGTGTGTGTGTGTGTGTGTGTACGTACACATGTGCGCGTGCACTTCCAAGATGGAATGAAATTCCAGCAAGCACAACTAAAAAGATGTGAGAGCACCATGGCCAGGAAATTTAACTTCTGGAATGTACAGCAATCCCTGGGGAGCACGAAAGCAGACCGTGTGTGCCTCAAGTATGATTGCTTGCCTTTGTCTGCATCAGGGCAGTGTACAAGAACCACAACGAAAAATGTATGAGCATCGCAGACAAGTGCTGGTGTTACTCCCGGTCACGTCAACAAACATCAGCAGCAACCCTGAAAGGAAATAAAGCACTAAAAAAAAGCAAGTCCAAGAATCCTATAGGCAGCAAAAAATATGAAGGGAAAAATAAACTTTTTTCACAAAATAAAACATAGAAATTATTACCAGCACAGCTATAGTACAAAAGAGAGCAAAGGAGGGGCTGGGAGATAGCTCCATGGGGTGGGGCAATGGGGTAGGACTTGAGCTTGAGCCCTGACACCACATGGTCCCCTGCAGCTCAGCATAGCCAGATAGCCCTAGTGGTACTGCAAAGGTAATCTTTTTTTTAAAAATTTTGGTTTGTGAGCCAAATCCAGCAGTGATCAGGGCTTACTCCTGGCCTTTGTACTCAAGAATCACTCTTGGCGGTGCTCATGCTTGGAGGACCATATGGAGTGTTGAGGAATCGTACTTTGAACCTTGGTCAGTTCAAGAAACTTTATCCCCTCTACTTATCTATTCCTCCAACTCCTGAAATGTTATGCATCACCTCCTGAGCATTGTCAGGTATAGCCCTGGTGACCCCTGGGTACTGCTGAACCTGCACAGCACTGCATTGGCAGAGCTGAGCAAACTGTCAGCTCTGCATCTGTACTGAGCATGACCAGGAGTGGCTTTGGGTCCCAAAACTTGCTAGGAATGGCAGCTACTATAGCCAGAGAGATAGTACAGGGTATGGGAAGGTGCTTGCCTTGATTTAGCTGGTTTGATTTATGGCACCACACATGGCTCCCTGCCAAGAGTGATCCCTGGGCACAGAACCAAGAGTAATCCCTGAGTAACACAAGGTGTGGCACAAACTCTCCCAATTTTTCTTCTTTTATGAATAAAAGGTATTACTATATATTCTACTGTCTTTGCAGAGAAGATTATATTCCAGAATAGGGGCTTAAAATGCCTGTTTGCAAGCATACGTTTAGAAATTCAAATCTCCTCCAGTATTAGCATATGTTCCAAGCATGATTTGAGCAGCTTGGCTATTTGAGAGAACTCTGTTATATTCAACCCACAGTGCTAGAAGCAATTTCCAGCCACAATTAAGCCAGTTGAGTGCAAGCATCACAACACAAAGGTGTGAACCCCAATAATACCACAACTATAAAGATGTGTGAGCACCATGATCCTAGAAATGCAACTCCAGGAAACCAAATGCAGAGCACTCCAGTGATAATCCAGCAAGCACCACAACCATAATTTGGGTGCCTCCACTAAGAGTGCATTCCCCGACAAGCAAGTAAAGAAGTACAAATTTCAGAAAGCACCATGGAAAGGTGTGCAACCCTGGTCATTACAATGACATCAACAACAACTAAGAGAAGAGCAGGTGGAAGGTATTTTATAAAAGTCTATTATGTGTAAATTTCATTAATAAATTATACATAAATTTCTGGGCTGGAGTGATAGCACAGCAGGTAGGGCGTTCGCCTTACAAGCGGCCAACATGGCCGACCCGAGTTCGATTCCTCCGCCCCTCTCGAAGAGCCCGGCAAGCTACCGAGAGTACTCGATATGCCAGACACAGTAACAACAAAGTCTCCAATGGAGACGTTACTGGGCCCGCTCGAGCAAATCGACGATCAACGGGAGGGCCTTTACCTTTACCTTTACCTTTTACATAAATTTCTGGAAATTTTACATAGGAATATAGAAAAGAATCATACTTAGCTTCAGAAAATGGTCAAGGGTCCTGGAAATGAAGAATGAAGAGAGACTAATGTATAGTATAACTTCTGCAAAGAAACAATACTGAGGAAAAAACTACCAATGATTAGAAAGTTGAAAAATACCCCAACTTTCACTAATAAAAAAAATAACCTCAGGATCACAGAGCTTAACTTATCAGACAGAAAAGAGGTCACATCAAGGACATTTCTCTCCTAAAGAACAAAAAGAGTCTATATTATTAAAGATAAACTAGATTTAGAGTAAAAGCTACTCAAACCCCCATATAATACAAGTTTAAAATAAAACAAATAGTTCTCAACTAAATATTTTTGAGCATAAAAGAGTGTCAGGCACTTTTATGATAAAAAACCAAAAAAGTTTGAGCCAGCATTAAAAAAAATTAAGACAATACAATTGACGCTGGAGAGATAGCTCAAGGGACGGAGGTATGCTCTGCAAAATAAAAGCCTGGGTTTAACCTGGCACAAGGTTCCTCAAGGTCCACAGGAGTAACACACAACCACAGCCTAAGTACCTTGAGCAGCACCAGGTGTGGTCAATGCAAGGAAACAAAATTTCTGAAAAGTAAGAAAGAGAAAAATCTTGAAAGGACTGACAAAAAAAAAGACATATAATACAACTAAAATAAAACCATTACTGAATTTAATTAGAAACAATGCAAGGCAGAAAACAGTAAAAGAAACATCTTTAGAATGCTTAAAGGAAGGAAATTCCCATGCAATTTGTAATTTTATATGAAGCAATAAGGCAATTCACTTTAAAAATTTTTTTGAAATCAAAAAAAAGGGGGAAATTTTATAATCATAAAATTAAATGAGCAAATTACTTGAAAAAGCATTTCTCTATATAAGATAAAACAAATGACCAATAAGCACATGAAAAGATGCTCAACAACTTTAGTCATTAGGGAAGTTTAAGAGAAACTATATAAAGAGATACAATTTTACACTTATCAGTTTGACTAATTTTTTTAAGGGAAAATTAACATCTTTGTTGGCAAGGATATAGAGAAACTGGATCCTCATACATTGCTAATAAGAATGCAAAGGATGCAGCTATTGTACAAAACAGTTGATGATTTTTCAAACTGTAATTGTAAAATTTCTGTAAGGCCTAGCAATTCCATTCCTAGGTATGTATCAAAAAGAATAAATATTCCAACAGATACTACCTGTATATTATAAAGCAGCAGTAGCAGAAAAGTACAAACCACCCAACAGATAAAAGGACAAAATATGGAATAATAAAACAATAAGATATTTTTCAGCCATAGGAAAAATGAAGTTCTGATATGTGCTACAATATTGATGAATTATGGAAACATTATGCTAAGTATCAAAGATAGACTCATCAAAGTTAAAAGGACAATAAATAGAACCGATGAAGATCAATTGGATCAAAGGCCATTATTTTACCATGTTAATATTTCAGGTGAATAAAACCTAGTATTTTTTTTGTTTGTTTTTGGGTCACACCCGGCGATGCACAGGGGTTACCCCTGGCTCTGCACTCAGGAGTTACTCCTGGCAGTGCTCAAGGGACCATATGGGATGCTGGGAATCGAACCCGGGTTGGTCGCGTGCGAGGCAAAAGCCCTATCCGCTGTGCTATCTCTCCAGCCCCAAAACCTGGTATTTTAATCACTGAATATTCTCACATTTTCTTATTCCTACATTGAAGAATAATTTTGTAAAAGTGAAGAAGGAAAAAACACCCTTAAATATATCCTTTCCCTCTAAGAAATTTGGTTAGTTATGCCTAATCCAGAGTCAATCTATAAATTAAAAAATTAGATTTTTATTATTAAGTTGGATTATGACACAGAAGGTATAGCACTGTAGCACTGTCCTTCCGTTGTTCATTGATATGCTCGAGTGGGCACCAATAACGTCTCCATTGTGAGACTTGTTACTGTGTTTGGCATATTGAATACGTCACGGGGAGCTTGCCAGGCTTTGCTGTGTCGGGAAAATACTTTGTAGCTTGCTGGAATCTCCGAGAGGAGTGGAGGAATCGAACCCGGGCCCGCCATGTACAAGGCAAATGCCCTACCTGCTGTGCTGTCGCTCCGGCCCTAGTATCAATTTTATAAAGGATAAGATAGCGGAATGACGAATCAAAGAGAAAACAGAATATAGTTCCAAATTCATTTTAGGTTGGGAGACAGCTAAAGGAAACAGCATTAAATGTCTTTAAAACTAGAGTTACTTTAAAATAGTCTATATAAACAAGGCCCGGCTGGAGCGACAGCACAACAGTAGGGCATTTGCCTTGCACGTGGCTGGCCTGGCCGAGCTGGGTTTGATTCCTCTGCCCCTCTCGGAGAGCCCAGCAAGCTACTGAGAGTATCTTGTCCACATGGCAAAGCCTGGCAAGCTACCCATGAAGTATTCGATATGCCAAACACAGTAACAAGTCTCACAAAGGAGACGTTACTGGGCCCGCTTGAGCAACTCGATGAACAACGGGAAGACAGTGCTACAGTATATATAAATAAAAGAACATGACCAAGCTTGGAAAAAGAATTTTTTTAAGCTTGGAAATTTTGGGGGGAGGGACAGGGGGGTTGGATAGAGGGATAATACAGTGGGTAGGGCATTTGCCTTTCATGTGGCCAATCTGGGTCTGATCCCTGGAACCCCAGATGGTTCCCCGAACCTGCCAGGAGAGACCCCTGAGCACTGCAGGGTGTGGCACAAAAATATGAAGGAAGGAAGGAAGGAAGGAAGGAAGGAAGGAAGGAAGGAAGGAAGGAAGGAAAGAAGGAAGGAAGGATAGAAGAAAGGATAGAAAGAGAGAGAGAGAGAAAGAGAGAGAGAGAGAGAGAGAGAGAGAGAGAGAGAGAAAGAGAAAGAAGGAGAAAGCAAGCAAGCAAGCTTGAAAATTTTTACCAACATAGCTCTGGCCTTTTTGCTTAAGTCAACACAACTTTATGTTGCCTGGTATTGAATAAAGAATTAAGTATTCTCCTACTGCTCACTAATCTAACTCCATCTAGAGAACAGCATGGGATTAACCAGTATGCCTATTAGCTATAGTTAAGGAGCAGCAGGAGAAAAAGATTCATTCATGTGCCTAGAAGAAAGGTTCCAGTTTCCCAATTCAAATATCTGAATTCCATCTCTGTGAGGTAGCAGATTAACAACAGGGGGTTAGAGTAGAAACGGCAAAAATTTAGGAATGGTACTCTGACAACATTTTCAGTGACTTCAAATTCTACCCTTCATCTCCAAAGGAAGACAATTAAGACTGGGAGAATTGTTGCTACAGTCCCCAAATTTAAATGGTATGAAACAACCAAAAACTACAAAAGTTTCACTGAATTCATGAGATCCTATCCTACATCTACAAGATGATTTGTTCATCAACTTACATATCCAACATTTAGCAAAGTATAAAAAAATTAACATCGTAAAAGAATTGAAGGATGTCTGGGTGAAAACTAACCAGTTTTTAAAGTTGTAAGTTACTGAATAAGATATTATTCAGTCATAAAAAGGAATGACTATAATAAATATAACACAAGCTATAAAGAATACAATATATATGCTATAACTTGAATCAATCTTTAAAATATTGTTCCTAAGTGAATAAGACATATTTAAAGACAAATACGTATGATTCTATTTATAGAAAAAGTATTTAGAATAGGTATAATCTTACAGACAGAAAGTGAATTGAGGAGAAGTGTTATTAATGTTTAATGAATAAAGTATCTGTTTGGGTGCTAATATGTTTTGGAAAAAGACAGTCATATGTTTTCAAAGTGTAATTAATACTTCAGGAGCTGGGAGATAGCCCAAAGGGTTGAACACATGCTCTGCATGCAGGAGGTCCAGGTTCAATCCCATGCACCACACAGTGCCCTGTGCACTGCTAAGAGTGACCCCTCAGCACAGAGCCAAACAGTGGCTTACTCCTTGTGACCAGACTTCTGTGCCTCAATCGAGTTCCTCTGCATAGAATATACCGGAAATCTATTATCACTACCTCCACCAAAATTGCTATCAGTGGTGTGAAAACCCCAAAACATCTCACTGATGCTTATTTCAAAAAGCAGCAGCTGTGAAAACTCAGACACCAGGAAGGTGAGATTTTGACACAGAGGAGAAATACGAGTTTTACAGAGCAGCCCAAGGTTGATCTGAAGGCAGCAGACTCACAAATTCTGCCCAAGGTCAAAACTGTTCCTCAGCTCCAGGGCTTCTTTATACTCACAAATGGAGTTTAACTTTACAAATTGGTGTTCTAACTTTCTTATAAAGTAACTAATCATGAATCCAAAAAAAAAAAAAAAGCTGGGAGTAGCACCTCCAGTTGTTGGCTCATATCACCCCCAATTTTTACCTCTGAAGTGTACACTTAAAATATTAAGATGGCAAAATTTATTTTATACATTTATACATATATATGTATACACATTCTCTCATTCTCTCTCTCTCTCTCTTACAGTAAACATTTCATCTGTCTTCCTGCAAGATCCAAAGAATCTAGTAAAGAAAGTGACTCACTTGAGATAACGTATTTCACTCATCCAGCCCACCAAGTCTGTGTTCTCATGAAATTAGCTAGAATATTCAACTAGACAAATCAAACAAAACCTAACCCAAAGGAAGCCCTTAAATAACTTACAGGGCCAGAGCACTAGTACAGCAGGTAGGGCATTTGCCTTCCACATAGCTGGGCCATTTTTTCTAGCACCCCCTATGGTTCCCTGAGCCCACCAGAAGTGATCCCTGAGTGCAGAGTCAAAGTCAGCCCTGAGCACAGAATGGTGTGACCCAAAAACAACAGAAACTTACAAATAAAATAATCTAGTCATTGTGAAACATGGAAATCATTTCCAACTTACAAACTGTCCATTTATAGTGTATGAAAATGATTTTAAAATGTAGATGGGTTACCCTTATAATTAATGATCAGAATTACAATGTGATTAAATTACAATTTATTAAACTAATGTGTAAAAGCCAGAGATGTATGCAGAGCACTTATCTTGCATATGTGAGGCCCTCTGTTTGATTCCCAGTATTACATATACAAACAAAAGTAAAATAACGGGTATTTTAAAAATAATTATAAGAGGACTTTTTAAAAAGAGCAACAAGAAGACTTTAAAACACACACACATATGTATGTTATCTATATTACAAAGTAAAAACGTTTGGGTGATAACACAGGACTATAATCAGCATTTACAAATATTGTTTTCAAGGGAGGGGTAACATCTGTACTATGCTGTGAAAGCTAAGAAAGAAAACATGCATATATCTTTTTTTTCCTCCTCTCTTTCCTGGTCACTCACAGTCCTCACTGCTGAGATTAGACAGACAAAATTAAGGTTAAATAAATTGTGAGCAGGGCTGGAGATGTGGCTCAAGTCACATGCTTGCATGTGCAAAGTTCTGGGTTTGATCCCTGGCACTGCATACTCACCCTAGCACTGCTAGGGGTACACCTCCAAAAAACAAGTTAACTGCATTAAGAAAAGGAGTTCATTATTAGGCCTCTATATGTCCCTGACAATGCATCTACCCCAAATCACACCCTCCCCCCAATCTGCACCCCATTTTCTAAGGACAGACCAATAAAGTAAAGTAGTAGTAACATATTTAACCATCCTTGCTAATTACTTCCTCTTCTTTCCAGGAAGCCTGTTACTAAGAAATCAGCGAGTGAGCATAAAACACACTATCTGCCCCCCACGAGCAGCTCTCCGGCACAGCCATAACACCAGACGCACAGAAACCAATCTCGTAATTATCTGGCTCTTTGCAGAAATCCAAAATTGTGGCCGCGTGACATTATATGATTCTCATAACCAGCTATAGAAAACAAAGTATTTCACAATGCCTTTTCAGCAATTCTCATTGTTGGGGGGAAATTCTAAACAATAATGGTGCATCTTTTGTCGAAATAATGAATGTAATCAATGTAGAGAAGAGTTAAGTAGAAATCATCTGCCTCAGAGGCATTGGGGGGGGGGAGAGAGGGGTATATTAGGGTTCTTGGTGGTGAAAAATAAGTACTGGTGAAGGGAAAGGTGTTTGACCATTATATGACCGAGAAAAACCTGAAAGCTTAGTAACTTTTCCCACAGTGATTCAATAAATAAATATAAGAAGAAAAAAATAAATAAAATTATAAAAAAAAAAAAGTAAGGTGGAGTTCATGCCCAAATCAATCAGCTAATTAGTGGCTGAATGAATGACAGTACTCCTACAAAAAAAAAAAACCACTATCTGCATATACTCTGGTGACTGCCAATAATACACTAGAAAGGAAGTTGACAATAAAACTAGAGAATGCCAATAAGGAAACGTCATATGCAGAGGCTACTTTAAAAATAAGTGAGGGGCTGGAGAAATGGTACAGGAAATAAGGCACTTGGCCTTGCACTCGGATGACCTGGATTTGAATCCCTAACATTATATAGTTGAGTATGCCAAGAGTCATTCCTGAGAAAAACCAGAAGTAGTCTCTGTATGTACTGTCAAAATAAAAACAAAAGCTTAAAAATACATAAGTCCTAGGCCAGAAGGATGGCTCAATGGGCTGGGGTGCATGCCTTGCATACATGAGCCAAGGGCTCCACTCATTAGCATCAACGAGACCCTTAAGTACTAAGCTAGTAGTACCCAGAGCACCACTAGACACCGCCCAAAAGGCAAACAAAAAAGAGCTCCAAAATGCTATTTTCAAAAATGTTGCAAATTTTGTGAAGCATTCTGTTTCTTATTCCCTTATTAAACAAGGATAAACATTTAACAAATAAACAGCACACTTACATAACTTATCATCAGCAAATTTGAGAAGCACTGCCATTAACCAAACACAGTCATCCTACGTAATAAAAGCAAAAAACGAAAATAAACAAGTGGCCCTACAAACTAAAAAGCTTCTGCCCGGCAAAGAAAACCAACAAGACAAAAAGTAAACCTCTGTAATGGAAGAAAATAATTGCAAGTCACATATCTGATAAGGGGCTATTATCCAAAATATGTAAAATATAAACCTCATACAATCAAGAGCAACCAAATAAGTCAGTATTAAAACGGGCAGAGAAACTGGATAGATGTTTTCCTAAAGACATATAAGTGGCAAAAAGTATATGGAAAAATATCAAAAATCATCAAATATTTCACCAATGCCTAACAGAATGGCTATCATCAAAAAGGCAAGAAACTGACTGGAAAGCTAGTTCAGTGGGTCAGAGTATATATTCCAGGTTCAATGTTCAGCATTGCATGGTCCTCTGAGCACTGAGAGAGTGGTACCTGATCCCTGAGCCAGCCATAGTCCCCAGCACTATCAGGGAGAACCCCAAACAAAAACAACCAAAAGGCAACAGTAGTTACTACAAGGAAGGAAGGGAAGTTTGTAAACTGTGTAAGGAGGTCAATTATGTGATGGCACATAGAAACTAGACTTCCGTAATGTGTATAATATAGTCACTGTCACTGTCACTGTCACTGTCCTCCCATTCTTCAACGATTTGCTCAAGTGGGCCCAGTAACGTCTCCATTGGACACTTTGCTGTTACTGTGTTTGGCATATTGAATATATCACAGGTAGCTTACCAGGCTCTGCCGTGCAGGCAAGATACTCTCGGTAGCTTGCCAGGCTCTCTGAGAGGGGTGGAGGAAACAAACTCGGGTCGGCCATGTTGGCTGCGTGCAAGGCAAACGCCCTACCGCTGTGCTATCGCTCCAGCTCGTATAATATAGTATGTACAGATATTTGTACATATTTATACCTGAAAGGTACATAATGTTTAAAAACAATGTTCCTTCAACTGAGGAAAAACAACACAGAAATAATAAGGGTTGGCCATAAGGATGGAAATCACTTCAGGTTACTGCTGGGTATGAAAATAACATCAGTCATTACGGAGAATTCTTAAAAAAACAAATATAGAACTATACCATAGGATCCAACAATCGATCCCACTTCTGGCCATACATCCAGAGGAAATGAAAACAGGACATCAACAGAGATGTGTGTACTCTTGTGTTCACTACTGCAAAACATTTAGGTATCGTTATCATGACCAGGATCAACATAGAGCAGTAGATAAAATAGATTTCATTATACTTGGACATGACCACTTTGTCAAAGGAAATGATAAAGAAAAGTGGTCACTCTTGAACCAACGCTAGGTGCTGAAAGGAAGTAAAGTGACACAAGCGAAATCTTATCAGTAACAGTATTATAATTCACAGTGACAAAAAGGGGTTCGGGGAAAAAAAAGTTTAAAAGTGCCCACCACAGAAGCAGGCTAGGGGACGGGAGGGAAACTGGGGACACTGATGGAGGGAATTAGACACTGGCAAGACTGGGTGTTGGAACACTGGTATGCCTGAAACTCAATCACAAAAAACTTTAAACTCTATAACTCACAGTGGTTCAATTAAAAATAAATTAGTAATTGTTACAGGGAGGGGAGAAAAGTACCTGCCATAGAGGCAGGTGAGGTATGCAGGTGGGAGGGAAACTGGGTAAGTGGGTGGTGGGAAATGTACTCTGGTGAACACATGGGTGCTGGAACATTGTATGACTGAAATCCAATCATTAACAACTTTATCTGTAACTGTATCTCACTGAGATTCAATTAAAAAAATTTTAATTAAAAAAATTTTAAGGAGCCAGAGTAATAGTATAGCAGGTAGGGTGTTTGCCTTGCATGCGGGTGACCCAGGTTCAATCCCCGGCATCCCATATGGTCCCCCCAGCACTGCCAGGACTAATTCCTTAGCACAGAGCCAGGAGTAACCCCTGAGCATCACTGGAAGTGCCCCCAAAAAAGCAAAAAAAAAAAATTCAATATTAGCAAATAAAAAAGCCTTTCATAGTGATAGCATCTCTCATGGAAAGGTTTGGTTTCAAATAAAGTGTTGTTGTAACACTTAAAAATTGATATTATACATAATATATTGATGGTTTTGTGTTTAGCGGAAATCATCCAGAAGAGGATGTTCTCAAATGACCTAATGAGAACAACACTAATGATAATTACAAAGTACAGATAGTATCTCTTTGGAGTTTAAGAATATTAAATAAATTTTTTAAAAAGAATATTAAATAAATGTCCTATTATCCTTCAAATAAGATGAGAGCTTAATATGAATCCCATTTATTACTAAAAAATTCATAATCTTGACCCTAATGAGAAAGATAACAGAAAATCAGTAACACAGTTTTAAGACCCAAAAACTTATCAAAACAAAGCTTTCAAAATATTAGTTCAATTAAGCTGCTAGTTATTTGGGGTTGTACAGATAAACAAAAGAATATTCCATGGAATCAACTCAAATGCTCAACCACAGATGAATGGATAAAGAAACTGGTATTATAGGTACAATTAAATATTACACAACCATAAGAAAAGATGAAATCTTGTAATCCACAGTAACTTGGATAGAACTTGATAGTACAGAGGATAGGGTGCTTGCCTTGCATACTGCCAACCCAGATTCAATCCCTGACACCATATATGGTGAACCTGCCAGGAGTGATCCTGAGTGCAGACCCAGGAGTAAGCTCTGTGCACAGCTGGGTGTGGCCCGCTACACCAAAAAAAAAAAAAAAATTTAAAATACTAGAGATTATCATCTGTGGTACACAGAAAAACAAGGCAATAGACAATAAACTTTTGGCCTTGGATACAAAAGTGAGATATGGGGAATATTTACAGGGAGTGAAAGGAGTATACATTAGAAATAATAGTCTTAGACACTTTAATGGTAATGGGGTGTGATAACTGTACATCAAAAAGTGGAGCTGGATAGTACAGAGATTAAGGCACTTGCCTAGCATGTAGCTGGTCCCACTTTAATCCCTGACACTGCAAATGTCTCTCCCAAGCACCACCAGGAATAATTCCTGAGAGTGAGGAGTAAGCTTTGAGCACAGCCAGATATGGGGGGAGGGGGGTGGGAAACCTGGAGGAAAAAAGGTTTTAAAAGGGGCTGGAGCAATAGTACAATGGGAATAGTGCTTGCCTTGCATGAGGCCAACCAAGCATCTCATATGGTCTCCTGAGCACTCCCAGGAGTGATTCCTGAATGCGGAAGCAGGAGTAACTCCTAAGCATCACTGGGTGAGTCTCTCACTCCCCCCCAAAAAAGTTTTAGCATAGAACAAAAGATACAGCTTTCTTCATACCCTTAGTAATACTAAGAAAGATATCACATATATCAACTGTCACAACCTTAACCACCCTTTCTGATAAAATCCCCACATCTGGCACTCATTCATTTTTTTACTAACGTTAATAAACAAAAATAAGTAGTAGCAAAATGGGGAAAAGTCCTTATAAGAGGAAAAAGATAAATACAATATAACTACAAGGTACGAAATGGGTACACTATTATATAAGACATACAAACATACATGGGGACTCATAAAAATATATAGAAAATGCAGGCATATGCTAGAAGCTATTAATAGAAAGTGGTTGTCTCTGGAATCAGGAAAAAAAGTCTAGGATAGGTGTAGAAAAGAACAATTATTTTTTACTAGCTCTTCTGGATTCTGCTACAACTATGTACACATATGTTCATTAAAAATAACAATTTTTAAAACTTAATCTGCGAAACAGGAAAAAACCACCAACAGCTTCCTAATGGGGAAGGACTTTGATAATGGGATAATGTATGGGGATAAACTAGAAAGAGTCTACTCTTCTCACACACACACAAACATACACACCACACTTCTCTATGTTCTCTTATTCTGTTGTATGACCTCATCCTACAGTGCTTAAAGGCTTGTCCTGGCTCTATGTTCAGAGGTGATTCCTGGTGATAGTCAAGGAACCAGATGTGCTACTGAAGATTTAAAGTAAGGTTGGTACAGGATGCAGGGCAAATGCCTTAACTAACCTCTGTACTATCTTCTGGCCCATTTTGTATGTTTTTAAAGCTACCCCTGAGTAGACTGTACCTATTTCTAATTAAAAGTTTTTTTCTTGGGATTGGTGGGGGGCAACCTGGGGTCCCCACACATGCAAGACATGCTGCTCTACCTCTAAGCAGAGCAGAAGTTTCAAAAGTTCCTTTTGCCACAAACAAAAAGTACATACAACTCTCAATTATGTTTTGTTCTTTGGTTTTTGTTTTTTTTGACCACACCTGTCAGTGGTCACTGTTACTTTGTGCTCAGGGATCACTCTGGCAGGGTTTAGAGTGGGATGGGGGGATGATAGACCATAACAAACAGGGATGTTTGGTTTTTTTGGGACCACACCTGGCAGTGCTCACTGTTACTCTGTGCTCAGGGATCATAGGACAGACCAAACATCCCTGACCTTACCTATTTCAGCTAAGTTCATTAACAAAAGTTCACAGGACTGAAAATATGAAATACAGAGCAACTAAAAACAAGAGCACTGCAATTCAGTTTATGTAACAATCAAAACATCTTTTGCATACTATTTAGAATGTGAAGTCAATAGAACGACTGCACTCATTTGTGGCATATAAAATAACATAATATGAGACTAACACCCAAGGGCAATAGAGACAAAGGTCAGGAGGGTAGCTCCATGGTTGGAAGCCTGTCTCATGTGCTGGGGGAAAAGGCAGTTGGAATGGAGAAGGGACCACTTAGTCAGTGATGGTTGGAGGGATCGCTCGGGATAGGAAATGTGTGCTGACAGTAGACTAACGACCAAACATGTTGACCGCTCAGAAGCTGTATTGCAAACCATGATGCCCTGTAGTAGAGAGAGGGTAAGAAGGAAGGTGCCTGCCACAAAGGCAGGGGGCGGGTTGCGGTGAGGGTGGCTGGAGGGATACTGAGAACACTGGTGGTGGAAAATGTGCACCGACAAACGGAAAGGTGTTTGATCATTGTATGAGTGCAACTCAATCATGAAAGCTTTGTAACTACCTTGGGGTGATTCAATAAAAATATAAAAGAAAACATAAAAAAGAAAATGAAGCCTATTTAAGACAATTTCATCTATATAAGAATAACTAGACCCCATAATAGTGCCTTATCTACTTTAATAAACTCCTGTCTATGTTCACCATAGATCATAATACAGCATTGTATGACACCATCTGGTGCAGAAAACTCATTTTTCCTTCCTTTCTTAGCAACAGATATCCACCTGCTTTTCTAGTTTGGATTTTTTATGAAGTGCCAGGGATTGAAACCACGTCATTAAGTCACATTCCTGTCCTAGATTCCCAAATGTTTACCAAGATATTAATGTGCCTTTTTAAACTTATTTTTCATCTCTTGCAAGTAAAGACAGTAAAAGAGAAGAAACTACATAGCAATGCATAGGCTTCTGGAAAGGATCACTGAACAAATGGAGCCTACGTCCCTGCAGACAAAGCAGAGCTGCCACTCTGTCCCTACAAAGCCTGCTTTGAAATTCTTTTACATGAAAGAAACAGAACTGGAGGAGACAGACACTGTCTGACTAGTCTGGCTTGTTGCTGGCCGCCAGGAGCGGGGCAGCAGAGTAACGTGAATGTTGGTGTCTCCCACAAGGTGAAGGAACAGCTGACATATATGGCTGACAAATATTGGGGAGGTGGCTTGCTTAGTATTATCTTACTCAGCATTCTTCCTCAAGTGTTCCTGTTGCTTCAACCTTAACAAGCATTGGGACCAGAGTGATAGGACAGCAGGTAGGGCACTTGCCTTACATGTGGCCAACTGGGGGGTTGATCTCTGGCACTCCATATGGTCTCTCATCTTCCCATCCCACTCCAAACCCTGCCAGAGTGATCCCGAAGCACAGAGTAACAGTGAGCACTGTCAGGCATGGTCCAAAAGCCCAAAAACCAATAAAACATAACTGAGGGTTGTATGTACTTTTTTGTCTGTGGCAAAAGAAACTTTTAAAACTTCTGATGAGAGTATAGTCAGGATACTAACTTACCGTGAACTGATGGGAATACCGTGTACATTTTCAGAGACATTCTTCACAATTTCTACAATATTTTATATTTTCTGACAAGTTTCTATACAAAATATGAACCAAGTCACTTCCTCCTAAACACAAGCTTTTCTCCTGAGTGTGCCAAAATGTCAAAATGTCACCGCTACATTGGTATTTGTATCTTTGAAATTAATATTGAGATGTTTTAAAACTGAACAAAAATAATTTCAGCTGAGTTTCTATTGCTTAGTAAGTGATACTCTTCCTACAACAATGTAAGATAAGAGTTATTTACATGGGAGCGAGTGGCAAAGAAGTAGCACAGAGGGTATGGTTTTGTTTGCCTTGAACGTAGCCAATCCTGGTTTGATCCCTGAGCACAGATCCAGGAGTAAGCTCTGAGTCCCACTGTGGGTTCATCCCCTCAAAAAAAATGGGAGAAGTGGTTATATAGATTAGAGGGAAAACTGCTGGTTTTCATATGGTATTTTGAAATGCAGAATTTTACTAAAAGTGTTCCATGCAGTAGCTGTTATACTTGTGGAGTGTGTGTGTGTGTGTGTGTGTGTGTGTGTGTGTGTGTGTGTGTGTAAAGGGAGGTGCGGGGGGGGGAGGGGATGTGTGCATGTACGTGTTGCATACACAATAATCAAACCCAGGCTTTACACATACAAGTCAACTGCTATACTGCTGAAGCTGTATCAGTGGCTGAAGAGAGGCTTTATTGATAGGCTGTTCAGTTTCTAAGGCAAAAGTGAGATTGTAGTATATAAATCCAAGGAAATAAAAGATTCGCAAGCAATTTAGGCCAACTTAGCTGAGTTTTATTTTAGAAGAAATTTTCCAATAATTCAGTTGTAATCAGCATAAGCTTACTTACATATATTGACAGAATAATCTCCTTACAAGTTTGTTCTACCTTTTTTTAAAAAATCATCGTACATATTTCTCCTGTGTTACTCCAGTTGGAGTGTGCCTTTTTTGGTTCTACTGGCTTGACATTGTATGTTGAGAGACAAGATCACTTTTGCGTTTATTAAGTTACTGAGTTCATTCAAGTCCATCTTCATGACTAGTGATAAAAGAAAGATTGGTATCTTACTGTCTCTTAGTCAGCCTTCTAATTTTGGAACAAAGTGGGTTTTGTTGTTTTTCAGATGCAAGGTAACTAAACCAATTAAGAAAATAATTTCACACAGTGTAAGTATATGGTAATTTAAAGCCCTATTTATTTGGGAGAGCAACTTAATTGTTAAAGTTTGCCATTCTTTAGAAAAGAAAGTATAAAGTAGTAACTACAGGGTAATATCTTGAGAAACACAGTAATGTTTTTTAAAAGAAATGTCTTTTTTTTTTAACTTAAACAAAATCATTTTAATAAAATCCTCTTCAGGTGCTGAATTTTACATAAGACATAGTATGTAGAATAATCTAAAAGATAATACAATTCAGAAAGAACAAAAAGCCTAGCATATAACTTAGGATTCAATTTATACACTCATCTGACTAGAGGAGACAGAAATGTCTTTTTGAGAAAAAAAATCAAAACAAATATTTTGGGGAAAAAAATCAAAACTAGAGAGTCAACCTAAGGACTGGCAGGAACAGCTTCTCCAGCCAACATCACCGAATAATTAATGGGATCTTTTATTTTTTTTGTGGGGGGCAGGTTCAGGGGGATTATTCACACCTAGCAATGCTCAGTGGTTACTCCAGGCTCTGCATTCAGGGATCACTCCAGGTGGTCTAGGGAGATCATATGGAACACCCGTGATTGAACCCAAGTTTGCACCACCTTAACTGCTATACTGGCTCTCGAAACTTTTTTTCCCTTTGGTTTTTGGCCCACACCTGATGGTGCTCAGGATAACTCCTAGCCCTGTACTCAAGAATCAGTCACTCTTTGGGGACCATATGGGATGCCAAGGATGGAACGCAGTTCGGCTACATGCAAGGCAAGCACCCTACCCACTGTACTATTCAGCCCCAAATGGAATCATTTTAAAGCAGGTCTGTACTAAAAGATAACATCAACTTTTCTTTTTTTGCTGTTGTGTCATTTGGGGGCCTCTGCCAAAGCTCAGGCCATAGTCCTGGCTCTATGCTTATGATTACTTCTTGCGGGGGTAGAGAATACCATGTGGGGTGCCAGGATAAAGCCCAGGGTGGCCACAGGCAAGGCAAGCATTCTTCCCACTATACTATCTCTCTAGCCCCTACCTCACCTTTTCTTAATCCTCCTGCTCTCAACTCCCATATTTTTTCAATTAATATTATCTTTTAATACATTAGTCTTAGGAGTATCTTAACCCAAAATATTGACCATTTCCAAAGCAGTAGTCATAATGAATTCTTGTGACTCAGATTCTTAATAACTGGTGATATTAATTGCAAGAATGATTTATTGTACTTTGAGAAGAAAAATAAGTTTAGTACTCAGAATTCTGAGAGTTCTAAGAAGGGATGAAACCGAAAAAACTAAGGAACATTTATTAACAAAAAGAAAAAGAAAACCAAGGAGGTTACAGACCAGCTTAAAAATAGTTTTATCTCAATAAACTAACTTTAGAGGGTAATGACAATTTTTCATATTTCAAATGTACCAAGTTTAGAAATCATTGTATAAATGACCTTTGTGTGACTGTCTTTTCCCAAATATTATAAAATTATTTTAAGCCTACATTAATAAAATGGTCTAAGAAAAAGAAAAGGGAAAACTATTATATTTAGTCACTGTGACACTGGGAGTTATGGTATAATGCTTTTCCCACTGATAGATCACAAATCAAAACCTGCATTTCATCTGCTCTCATAACTTGATATGGGGTCCTATTTGACGCCATGATTTATTTTCTCATTCTACTGGGATTTAATACTTGTGGTAGTCACATGGACTTCTTGTACTTCAGTATAAACACTTTTGATGCCTGTCTATTTGAGATTTCCCTAGACAATCATCAGAGAGAAAGTTATACACTGTATGGAACAGTCTGTAACTTTAAAGCTATCTCCCCAGATAGACTTAATAGAGTTTTATGAAAATAAGTCCCTGGGAAAATTAGGGCCATGCCCAGTGGTGTTCAGGGCTTACTCCTGACTCTGTGCTCACAAAACACTCCTGGTAGTGCTCAGGGAATCATATAGAGTTCCAAGGATTGAAATTGGATTGGGCACATGCAAGGCAGGAACCTTAACAGAAATTAATTTTATTTGTAGACTATCCTGTCAAATTATTGTTATGTCTATTGCTAATATTCTTGTCAAATTTAGAGAATAAAATATCCCATTAGTACTTCTCTCCCACCTTCAAGTCCAAAAGCAAAGGAGACTTACAAAATAAAATATCCAGAACACAGCACATTATCTATTTATATCTGACAGACTGTGAGACCAATAGCTAATTCCAGGTTTGAAGGAGCAATCAGATTACCACCTTTGCCTTGGACTACTTTCTGCTTGACAACACTAGACAGCAAGTCAGGCGCTAAGATTCATAGTGTCAACTTCTGTTTTCTTCTCTGAAAATATCATGTATATTTAAGTCTATTCATATACATATTATAAACTCACACCAATGATACAAATGGTTGGTGTATCCCTTCCATTTGTTTGGTATTGCTTTAAAATAATTTAATAAGTTGACAGTCTCTCTGAAGTTAATACTCTCCTCTCATTTATTTATTTATTTTCTTTTTGGCGGTGGAGGGCTTCCAAAAGGTTCTCTGGGGCCCTGGGGCCCACACCCAGTAATTCTCAGTCAATTAGGTGGCAGCACTTGAATGCTAAGGTCTAAGGAAGCAGTGATGCTGCCCTGTGGTGCCAGGGATTACCTGGGTCACCTTGGCTCCGTTCAGGGGCCTGCCAAGAATTTGATCTCTGGCACCATAATTTAGTATTTATATTATATAACCTCATGCACATAAGGCTCTACTACCAAGTCACATTCCTGGCTCTTCTTTTTTGGCTAAACCCCACCACTCCCACCTCAATGTTTAAAGGATCATATGGTGCCAGCCTTCCTCCTACAAAGCATGCACTTACTCCTTATCTCTCCAGCCCCCATATTAGTTTTCTTTAAAACAAGTATTTTTCCCCTTTTGAAAGCTTATTCATTCCCATTCACAAAAGAATCCTCCTCACACCTACTGGTGCTTGAACAAGTCTGTTACAGTTTCGGTTTCACCAATACTACATTTTAAGTCAAAATTACCTTCCTCAGAAATTATATCCCCACGTTTTCTCCGTGGAAATTTCATCTTAGCTTTTGTCATTGCTGTTCTATTCCTCAATCCGTGATCCTAGAGGGTCTATCCTCACAACTAGCTCCTTTTGTTTTAATCCTAATTAACTAGCATACATCTTATGTGTTGTTAATTATTCTGGATCTTCCTTTCTTAATGAAACTATTTTTTGATTTCCTAAAAGTTTAATTAACCACAAAGCTCAAAGCATGAGAGCAAAAGGCAGAGCTCCAAATTTATCACTGAGAATCCCTTTCTCTTATTGCCCCGCTTTATTAGCTTGATCTATCCCACACACTTCTCCCCTCCATTCCATTCCATAAGAATATCATAATTAGAACTGGAGTAAAAGCTCAATGGGTTGAGCACATGCTTTGCATGTTGGAGGTCCAGGACTGATGCCTTCATTTTCTAGCATCTCATGATCACAAGCACCAGTGGGAGTGACACCCACTGAGCACAGAGCTGGGAGTTGCCCCCAAACACCCCAAGTACAGTCCTCAAAATATAAAAAAACAAACAAAAGAGCATGGTGGTTTAATTTCACTTCTGACTCTTTTAATTATAGTAAAGCTGGTCATCTACCCAAATGCCTCCTAAATTACTATAATTCTGATTAAATGTTTGGAGGTTGTTTATCTCAGAACTTAAGTTAATAGAAAAGATTGTAAAGAATAAAATTAAAACTAAAGCCCAAATATCCTAACAAAGATCGAAAAATAAAAATTCCTAATGGTTAAATTTTACATCTCTGTTTTACTTTTCCAAGTAAATTTAAGTATACTTCTTGAAAAAAGTCAAAATATTTTATGGGGCCAGAGAGATAGTACAGAAGATAAGCCACTTGCCTTGCATGCTGACAACTCTGGTTTGATTCCTGACACCACATATGGTCCCCAAGCACCTCCAGGGTTCAGTCCTGAGCATAGCTCCAGGAATAACATCTGAGCATCACTGGGGATGGCCCCACATAAATGTTTCACAAAAATTTTGAGGAATAGTTAAAGTACATTAAATACACTTACTGAAAGTGTAAAAGTGATATGTCTGTCATACCACCAAAACAATAACCACAATCAAGAAAACAAAAAACAATTTTTTCACCTCAAAAGTTTCATCATGTGGCCAGGGAGTCAGCCGAATGGGCTGGAGCACAAGCTTTGCATGCAGAAAGGTCCAGGACTGATCCCTGGCACCAATGGACCCCAGCAATAAGCCTCAAGTACCCCGCAGCACTGCTGGGTGGGACCCCTCCCACCTCCTAAAAATGTTTCATCATGTCCCAAAATAATCTACCCCACCCTTCTTCTTCCTCTTGTGCTCATCAGCATACTGTCTCCACATAAGCTTCCTTTCACAACTGCTAAGTTCATATTTTATATGAATGTAATGACTCATAAGTATGTGGCCTATTTTTGACTTTTTTACATAGTACAATGATTTTCAAATTCACTTTGTAAAACATGTGTCAATAAAGCATCACTTATATTGCTGAGTTATCAACTATAATTTCTCAGCATAGTAGAAAGAAAATTCTCAATGTAGAGTTTGCTATGTTTGTGGAGAATAGACAGTTTTAAAATACTTCTATTTTAAAATGAAAAAAAAAGATTGTCCAATGAAAAAATAAACTGTATTAGCATCATCTTTGAGGAAAAATAACAATGATAGACATCATGGCTAGAAGTAGCATCCAAACATAGCCAGATGTGGCCCAAAGACCTCATCGATTGCTCGAGCGGGCCCAGTAACGTCTCCATTGGAGACTTTGTTGTTACTGCGTCTGGCATATCGAATACTCTCGGTAGCTTGCCGGGCTCTCCGAGAGGGGCGGAGGAATCGAACTCGGGTCAGCCATGTTGGCTGCGTGCAAGGCAGACGCCCTACCCGCTGTGCTATCGCTCCAGCCCAAAGACCTCAACAGACAAAAATACATAAAGCACCTTAATGAAAATCTAATGCTTTTTAAATACCATATTATTCTCTCCAGACCCATCTTCTCAAGTACTGATGAACAAGGGCTGGAGCAATAGCACAGCGGGTAGGGCATTTGCCTTGCATGCGGTCAACCCAGGTTTGATTCCTCCGCCTCTTTCGGAGAGCCCAGAAAACTACTGAGGGTATCTCGCCCACACGACAAAGCCTGGCAAGCTACCCGTGACGTATTTGATATGCCATTAACAGTAACAACTCGTCTCACAATTTGTTGTGAGATGTGACTGGTATCCGCTCAAGCAAATCGATGAATAATGGGAGGACGGTGCTACAGGATAGTGTTACTATTAGAAAAATAATATACTTTAGAAATCTATTAGCTGCTTAATAACACAGTTATGCCATATATAATGTGGTTTTCTTGGGATTAAATCTAGAAACACATATATGCAAAACAAGTGCTTTACACCTAAACTACATCCCTGAAGCCTCTGTACAGGGTAGTTTTAAGTAAAAATATATATACAGTGTATAAGCAATGTAATGACATGTACCATAGTTTCAAATATGAGTAAAAAATTTTATAATCATCATAAGTTGTAATTTTACTTTTGATCAGCAAGGTAATAGTAAATGCCCTCTATTCAATAGGGCAAAGAAATTGTGGGGTCCAGAGCAATGGCTCAACTGGCCAAGTGCATGCTTTCACTGGAGACCAGGATTCAACCTCCAGCATCAGAAGGTCCCCTGAACATACCAGAAATAACCTCTTAGTACAGACTGGGTAGTACTTCCCCAGTACCACCAGTTGTGAACTAAAATCAAACCCCACAAAAATTGTACTGTTAAAATTAATGTCAAATTAACTTTATAATTTTCAAAGTTCAAATAAAAATATTATAATTAAAAATATTTTGGAGCTTTTGCACAGTGGCAGGATCATAGTCAACAAGGATATTTATCCAAGGTGTTATTATTGCTAATGAAAAAAAAAAGGAATATTTTGGATTTTCAGGGAAGCAACTGTATTAAAGAAACAGTACCACATCCTTCCATTATTCATGCAAAGAATTAAACATAGCAATTTATTTATTGAAAATGCTTTTACCTTAATGACTTTAGAAATGTGACTCAAGTTGGGCCAGAGCAGTAGTACAGCGGGTAGGGCGTTTGCCTTGCACATGGCTAACCCAAGTTCAATCCCTGGCTTCCCATATGGTCCCCAAGCACTGCCAGGAGTAATTCCTGAGTGCAGAGCCAGGAGTAACCCTTGAGCATTGCTGGTGTGACCCCCACCCCCCAAAAAAAGAAATGTGACTCAAGTGGGAGTCATGCCTCTCATCGATGAGGCCATAGGTTTGATTCCCAACAACTCATAGTCTCCTGAGCATTGGAAGTAGCTTCTAAGCACTGCTAAATGTAACAGCCCCACCCTTGGAAAAAACATATACATACAACAGAATATTATTCAATCATAAAAAAGGAAATTTTGCCATTTGTAACAAAAATTGTCTCAAAGAGCATAATACTAAGTGAAATAAGACTGATAAATACCATATGTCTCATGTATACAAAGAATCTCTAAAAGAAAGGGAAAAAGCTCATTGATTATAGAGTGCAGACTAATTCTATCAGTGGAAGGATCATGGGTTGGGATAGGGATAAAAATGGTGATGGAAAGTTACAAATTTCTAGTTATAAAATACCTAATTCTGGGAATGTAACATGCATGGTGAAAATAATTACTAAAACTGCATTGCATATTTGAAAATAACTAAGAAAACAGATTCTATTAAAATATAAAATATTTTATAACCGTGACATTTAAGTAGACAATGTGTAGATTAGACAATGTGTAGATTGTTTCACAACATATACAAATTTAAATCATATTGTACACCTGAAATTGATAATATTAAATGTCAATCATATCTAAATTTTTTTGTTTCACCTTTTGGGTGACACCCAGCAATACTCAGGGCTTACTCTTTGCTTAAATATTGAGGCACTTGCCTTGCATGTGACCGATTTTGTGTTCTATTGCTGACACCACATAAGGTTTTCAGCACTGTCATCGCCAGGAGTAACTCCTGAGGGCAGAGCCAGGAGTAACCCCTGTGCATTGCCGGGTGTGACCCAAAAAGGGCAAAAAAAAAGTACATTAACGAAGAATCATCACATTTATCACTTAATGACTTAATGACAAAAAATATAGAAATAATGGTTCAACTAAGGTTTATAACTTGTCTGCCTACATTTTAATCTGAATATTAAATATGATAATGCATACTTATCAAAGGTTATAATTTTTGTGGGGGAAAGGGGTTAAAACATACCCGGCAGAGCTCAGGGGATAAAGATGGTAGTGTTGGGGCTAGAGGGATAGTATGGGGTGTGGGGGACAGGACGATTAAGGCAATTGCCCTGCATGCGGTTGACCCTGGCTTGATTCCTGGAATCATCATCACCTAATCCAGTGATCCCTGAGCACCACAGAATGTGGCCAACAACAACAAAAGATATATTTTAAAGAAAGTAAAAACCTTAGTGAAGGCAAATATGAAAAAGTTCTGAGAAACTGATGATAGGTACTCAATAAAATATGGATATATGAACATATATAAGATATTCTACAAATAGGCATAGAGAGGAGTAAAGTCGAAGAATTCAGATGCTTCCTCACTTCATTCACCCAACTTTACCAAGTACCAGCTGCCTTCTCTAGCATTTAGAATGCTTTTTATATGAGGTATGGTTAAATTCAGCTAGACTGTATCAGCTAAATTTGAGCAGTCATTCATAAATTAAATCACACTTACTGTAGCTTACAAAACCACTTAAGGAACATGTTATTGGACAAAGTACCTCATCAAGACTGGCTTGAATAGGGTACAATTATCTTTATGATCTACTATAGTAGCCTCAGATAATACGGCAATAATGAAAAATAAATGTTTATGCCTTAAATTAGTTTCTGTAAGAGTATTTTTTTCAGTACTAGTATAAATGAATAACTTCTTTGACATCTGGCATACTACTCAAAATATTTATAATTTATACAACATATCTGAAGTCATGTTTTAAACAAGGGATTCACTAGTCCCATTATGCTTAATGACATGTCAGCTATTCTATTATAAACTCTTTTTCGTGAAGCTGTTTAAGTACTGCTCTAAGATAAAACTTGGCAGTTAAGAATCATTAAGACTGAAGCTGGAGCAACAGTCAATGGGGTAAACCTCATTCCTTGCATGAGGTTTGATTCAGGTTTGATCCTCAGCATCTCATATGTCCCCCCAGGCCCACTAGGAAGGATCCCTGAACGCAAAGCCTCAAGTAGGCCCTGAGTACCGCTGGGTGTGGGCCCAAACCACACCAAAACCAAAAAAACCCAAAGAATTATTAATAATTATTATTATTAACAGTCTTTTTCAGAAGTTCATATGTAATTTTACAAAAACAAAATAAGACTCTATTGTATTATCTTTATCTAACTACATGTTTGGAATCTTTATTTATTTATTATGGTATTGTCTTACAAGGGGAAAATGCTTTAAAAAAACAAAAACAAAACAAGACTGAAATTGAAGAACTGGCCAGGGAGATGGCTTACAAAGCTAAAGCAAATACCTACAAGGAGTCCCACCTTCCCGGTACTGAAAGGGAAAAGCTATGCAGTTAAGACACAGGGCCAGGAAGATAGCTCAGTAGTCTGGGGTCCATGTGCCAAGAACCAAGTTCAAATGATTGGCACTATAGGCTTCCCCATCCTGAGACTGCTGGATGTAGCTCTTAAGGCCCTTGAGCACAAGCACCACTGGCATGGCCTTGGTGGTCCAAGCCAGGGCCTGAGTAGCTCTGCATTTCAGGTCCTAACACTGAATCACTAGCCAACTATTACCAGAGAGGCTCTCAGGCCCACTGATCACTGCTTAGAAGCTTCCCTACCACCCCCAACTGCAAAGAATAAAGACTAGTGGATATTTTAGATTCCAGTTACATAGCAAGATTTCAAGTGATTATCTGAGCAAGAGAGTAAGCTCAACAGGCTGGTGTATGCTTTGTACGTGGGAGACACAGGTTTAGTCCCTAGCACCACAGGGTCCCCTGAGCACTGCCAGAAGCTGTTTCTGAGTACAGAGGCAGAAACAGCCCCTGAGCTCTGGCACGTGGCCCAAACTGCAAAAAAATTTTTAAAAAAATCATACCCCCCACTGTCACTGTCCTCCTGTTGTTCATTGATTTGCTCGAGCAGGCCCAGTAACGTCTCCATTGTGACACTTGTTACTGTGTTTGGCATATCGAATAAGTCATGGATAGCTTGCCAGGCTTTGCCATGAGGGCAAGATATTCTCGGTAGCTTGCCAGGCTCTCCGAGAGGGGCAGAGGAATTGAACCCGGGTCGGCCAGGTGGGTCACGTGCAAGGCAAATGCCCTACCCGCTGTGCAAGGCAAACACCCTACCTGCTGTGCAAGGCAAACGCCCTACCCGCATGCAAGGCAAATGCCCTACCTGCATGCAAGGCAAATGCCCTACCCGCGCTAGCCCCATACCCCACAAAAAAATCAAATGATTATCCTGTTTAGGGCAGAGTCTCCTGCCCCCGTGCCTGGCTGTCCTCGCCGGGCCCCTTGGAGGGGAGTGGGTTGAGTTTTCCTCCCCACCCCGACCAGGGCTCCGGCAGCTGAAGACCTCCAGAACCAGCCACCACCATGCTGAGACCACTCTCCACACGCATGAAGGTACCGGCAGAGGAACAAAGGCATGTGAGACCCGGGGCTGAGATCTCCAAACCTACTTGGATAGGGGCTGAGCATCCTCCACCCAGATCCTCCATATTCCAGTAGGCAGGGGTCACACCCACCAACTGGCCCCCCGGCGCCGTGTAATCCCATCAACGGCCAAGACTCAGAGACTATAAAACCCAGCTCCCGAAAGTGCGAGGCCGCATTTGCGGCTGCGTGACACCTTATTATCTCATTCTTACTTTGGACAAACTGGCAGGCTACTAAATGTAACCTGCCCACACAGCAGAGTCTGGCAAACTCCTGGTGGTGTACCCAATATGCCAAATACCAGTAACAATGATGGGTCTCATTCTCCTAATCCTGAAAGAGCCTTGAATATGGTACTTTTTAAAAAATTCTCAGGGCTAGGACGAAGGAGATGTTACTGGGGCCTGCTCAAGGAAATCGACGAACAACAGGATGGTCGTGATCATGATAGTGATCGTTTAGTGTACTTCTGTGAGGAATAATGACAAGACCAGGATTTGCTGCAACAAATGAAAACATTAACTGCTTTTCTCTGGTTAATATAAATGCATCATTTTACTATATTGCAACAAATAACAATGAGGGACTAGAGAATATAGTGGGTAGAGTACTTGTCCTGCACATAGCCAACCCAGATCTGATCCCTATTCCCAAGCCCTACAAGGAGTGATTGATCCCCGAGAGCAGAACCAGGACTAAATCCTGAGCACTGCAGGTGTAACCCCAAAACAAACAAAGCTAACAATTGTGAGTTTTTCAAGAAAAAGCCTAGGGGCACAGGAGCCAGTTTCCTGGCTGGGCCACAGCAATGGACGGAAGAAAGACCTGGGGAACAGAGAAACAGGACCCCAGGCTGGTTGGTAGGCAGTTTCTCTCTCCTCCCCAGTGTAGTCCGATCTCTTCCCTCACAGCGCAATCATAGTTGTAGTTTTAGTCATAGTCCCAATCATCATAGGTCCATCATCCTAGTCTCTTTGCAGACCTCAAAGTCCTCCACCCTTCTTACCCCTTACAGCATAGTTATACAGAAATCATGAAGGGTGGGGGTATACATAGGTGGGGTTGAACATTGTCATAACAACAAACAGAGGTAGAGCCACTCCTTTAGGGGAAGTTTTAGGAAATTAACAGAGCTTCCAATGCAGCACGTTGGTAAGGACGAGTGAAGAGAGGCTGCTAAAATCTCAGGACTAGGATGAATGGAGACATTACTGGCACCAGCTCCAGCAAATCGATGAACAACAGGATAACAGTGATACAGTGATGCAGTGATAACTCAAGGATAAAATCTCATCTGAGAGTTCAGCACTTCAGATCACTAGCAGAGTCACTCAAGGGGGATTCCATCCTGGGTGTATTGCTTTATCCTTTCCTCAGCTAGTAATCCATTTAAACAATCATAGTATATTTACAGCATAGTTATAGGATTTCTTAAAGTATTTTGAGTTATTTTGTATGAACTCAGTAAGGGATATATTAAGTTTAAAGCTTGACCAGGGATATCTCGCTATATATTCCAGACCACAATCGTCCAGCCAGGTTAGTCTCTCCTAACCCCAGCAGGGTCCTTATTCAGTTACTTCTTTTTGGGTCATGACAAAGTTTGTTCCATGACCATTCTCTTAACTTATGGTGTTTAGCTTGTCTGCTTTTGATACCAGAGTAGCTTACAGCTTGCCCTGACTCCATCCAGACCCTGCTTTTGGAGTGCTAGGAACTAAGGGCAACTGAGGCTTAAGTCAAGTAAATATAGATGCTCAGGAATCAATATGATTTTGGAGTCAATTAACTCCCATGTTACAAAAGCACAGTATCAACTGACTTCCTGTGTCTATACAAAATGGACATTGCTAAATAAACTATGCAAAGGACATAAAGGAAAGAGAAAGGCAATATAGGATTATTAGTGCTTGATGATATTGGGTGTGCTTCAGGGGCACTGTTGTGGGAGTAGCTAAGTAAACCTAAGCTCCCTGTGGAGGAACAAGGACAAACCAATATTATCCAACAAACAATGACTAAAATTGTCAAGAAAGCATTAACAGTTTTTATGTTTTCAAGCCCTGAAGCTTACAAGGGCCATATATCCTTAGTTTTGCAACAATGGCCTTATTTATAAATCTCACCATTTAACCTAATTTTTCTATAACTGTAGAAAACGGATTCTCTATTCTGTGCTTACTCTACATTAAAACTAAATTCAAGCTGCAAAACTATCTGTTCTGGAGACTGAGCAGTGGGTAGGGCACTTGCCTTGCACACGGTCGACCTAGGTTCAATATTCAACATCACAAACAGTTTCCCGAACACAGCCAGGAATAATTTCTGAGTGCAGAGCTAGGAATAAACCCTGAGCATTGCAGATTTGCCCTCCATCCCAACCCAAAAATCTGTCCTGACCATCCTTCCATTTTATTTTAAATGTGCCATTTCCCTTTTAGCAAATACCTCTCACTACAACAATGAAGTAAAAATTTCTCTCCTGTCTACAAATATATATAAAAGCTAGTAGTAGCTTATCTACAAAAAAATTAATAAATAAAATATAAAGTCTATTTACTGTCCAGCCTATCTTAGAACGATGCCTGAAATAAGTGACAAATTCATTTTACAGGAATGCTAAAACTAACTGTACCAAAATTGAGCTTAATGGGGTCACACAACCTTTCAGACTATTCTAAGAGAAACTATAAAGATTTGCTTTCCTGGGAATATACTAGAGCTTAAAGATAGAGGTACCAAGATTTACAATACTTTATAACTCAAACAACATGTATGTATTGATCAATATCCATCCTCTATGAGCAACCACCCTCATTTAAAATGTAAGACTAGGTGAATAAATAATAGGACAAAAAAGAGACACCAGGGTTGGAGTCATAGCATAGTGGGTAGGGCATTTGCCTTGCACTCGGCCGACCCAGGTTTGATTCCCAGCATCCCTTGTGGTCCCCCGAGCACTGCCAGGAGTAACTGAGTACATGAGCCAGGAGTAACTCCTGTGCATCACTGGGTGTGACTCAAAATGCCAAAAAAAAAAAAAAAAGGAACACCAAGCCAATGAAAACTCTCAGGTAAATCAGTCTTCAGGCTAAAAACTCTAGGGCCTTCTAGAAGTGGGGACAGGCAGTCACTCCCACCCCCCTACAGCCAGAAGCCCCAGAAGCCACACCCACATCCCACGTCTCTGGCATATGAGCAGCACAGCTGCACAACTAATCTCAAGAAATGCCAAGCCAAAGTATTGTTCCAGTTCTATAACTCCTGGAGTATGTGGCCACATATGCCGCTGTGCAAAACTGAAATTCCACAATACTGACAGAACAGTAGGAGTAGAGCAAATTAGATGGAGGTGTAGCATAGAAGACCACTAAGCTCAGTAAGTAAAAAATAACACAGAAGGCTCAAATAGCAACAAACAGCTTAGTAAATCCTGGCACAATGACTTTAATAACACTACTGAATTATTGACATTATTAATAATTCAGTAATAATTATTACAATTTTTAATAACCATTTTCACAAATTTTCTTTCACTGAAATATTTTGATAATTCATTTGGCACTTTGTCATAACAAGCAATATAAAATAAATTATTTTAAACCTGCTAAGGGGGCCGGAGCAATGGCATAGCGGGTAGGGCGTTTGCCTTGCATGCAGCTGAGCCGGGTTTGATTCCTCTGCCCCTCTCGGAGAGCCCAGCAAGCTACTGAGAGTATTCTGCCCACATGGCAAAGCCTGACAAGCTACCTATGACGTATTTTATATGCCAAAAACAGTAACAACAAGTCTCACAATGGAGATGTTACTGGTTCAAATCGATGAACAGCAGGAAGACAGTGCTAAGGGGGCAGCCTTAGACATGGGTAGGAAATTAAAGAAAACAGTGAAGGAAAGGTCACACTGATATGGGATTGGTATTGAACACTGAATAACCTAAACAACTACATTAGGAACTTTGTAAATCATGGTGTTCAAATAAATTGAGAAAAAAATAAAAGCATAATGTTTCAATTTTGCTCGAGCGGTGCATAATACCGGACTAGAATTACTTATGTTTTTTACTTACAAAAACCTGTGTGTAAGGATAATTAACACACGTCTTAACTACTCTGAAACTGAAACCTCAAAATATTATCATTTAAAATGAAGGTCATTCTTGCAAAACAATTAAATTATTCTAACCAGTAATGACTATTTATTTATTTTTATTTTGGAGCCACACCCAGCAGTGTCAGGGCTTATTCCTGGCTCTGGGCTCAGGGATCACTCCTGGCTAAGCTCAGAGTATAAAATGTGTTACAGGGGATCAAATCAAGATTGGCTGCACACAAGGCAAGTATTTTACTTTACTTTCTCTTTAGCCCAAATTCCTATTTCTTATATTACACTAGGATTTAAGACAAAAAGGTTAAAGGAAAATATGAAGATGAATTCATAATGAAATAGAAAACCTGAAAAAAATTAGGAAAAAGCTGACCTATTATTAATCCAAAAAGGCAGCACAAAAAATACATAATTTTATAAAAAAATACACAAAGAGAAATAATGTAACATGTTTTCCCACAAATAAAAAGACTCAAACAAATATATTTTTATATGGTATATAAAGCACAAGCTTCAATAGCACACAACAAGGTTCAAAACAGAATCTATCACTAATTAGAAATGATGAGTTATAGGGCCAGAGCCATAATACACAGGTACAATGCCTTGTGTGTGACCAACATGAGTCTGATCCCCAGCATTCCATATGGTCCCTTGAGCACTACCAGGATTAATTCCTAAGTGCAGAGCCAGGAGTAACCCCTGAGTATCATCGGGTATGGATACAACACCTCCAGACCAAAAAAATATATGAGTTAAAATTCTATGTAGCACGTTTAAAACTCTTAAAATAGGGGCCAAACAGATAGTACAGTGGGGAAGCACTTGCCTCGCAGGGAGGCAGTCAACACAAATTGGATCCCCAGCACTGTATAACACTGCCACAAGTGATCCCTGAGTACAGAACCAGGAGGACCAGCGGACATGGCCCCAAAACAAATGACAATAAAAAATAAAATCCTATTACAATAGTGACTTGTCTTATTAACTTTATTCACATTTTCACAGAATGAAAAAAATGCCTATCTACGGATCTACCTATAAAATAGTAAACATTTTTATGTCAAATGATCCATTTTATCTCTGCCTAGTAGGATTATTTTGTTTGTTTCCAGTCACACCTAGCAGTGCTCATAGCTTACTCCTGGATCTGCACTCAGGAATCATTCCTGGCAAAACACTTGGGACAATGTGGGATGCTCGGAATCAAACCTGGGTCAGCCTCATGCAAAGTAAACTCTAACTTTCTCTCTAACTCTCTCTCTCTCTCTCTCTCTCTTTCTTAGGGGTTAGTCTTTGTTTTGTTTTGTTTTGTTTTAATCCCAGCTCTATGCTTCGGGATCACTCTTGGCCAAGCTCGGAACACCATGGGTGCTGTGCATATATCACTGGCCTCCCACACGTGTCTGGTCAATTGGTTTATCTCTCCCACCTATTTTTAGCATTTTAGGGGCTGGAGCAATAGTACTGTGGGTAATGGAATTTGCCTTGCACATGGCTGAACCAGGTTTGATCCCTGGTACCCCATATATGGTCTCCAGAGCACATGAGATGTAATCCATGAGTGCAAAGCCAGAAGTAAACCCTAAGAACCACCTGGGTGTGACCCCAAAACAAAAATTTTAAATAGGCTTACAAATTCCAACTGGATTATGTTTCATTTACTATACTTAATTTTACAGAATGGGGTTTTATTAACTCTATAAAGCAAAAGCCCTCCTTTAATATGAATTCATAAAATATACTAACGTAAAAATTATATATCAAAGTAATAGAAACCACTCATACAAAATAACCCATGATTATTAATAACTCAAGTTTCAGAGCAGCAGACCTGCAGCTCTATAAATGCAATAATCCCCTTCGGCTTCTGAAAACAAAGCTGTATCTCAAACCTGTTTACCTTCTCAGCAAGAAAAATAACTGTGGGAAAGATTAAATCCATTAAGACCAAGAGGCTCCTCCTGAATTCAGGATGGTGAATAAGTCTCTCAAATGAAAACATAGAACCTAAAGATTACCTCAGCAACTTTTGGAGGCACTCCATCCCCAAGCACTTCCCTGATGAAGCAGTGCTGGCCCATGTAATATGAGAGTCCACAGGTCCTCTTGAAGGCATCTTTCAGTCGTTTCAGCTCTACATCTGTAACTGTAATTACAAGATGGGTAAGAAAATAGAAGGAAGGCTTTCAAAATATTTACATGTCTTTTGGTTGATGGCGGGTTTTTAATTTTGGTTTTGGTTGGAGTTTTTTTGGTTGTCATTTTTTTTTTTAAAGACCACATCCAATAGTACTCAGAGGTTACTCCTAGTTCTGCACTCAGGAATCACTCCTTGTACAGGTGGGGTGGGAAGTGGGGAAACATGGGATCCCATGGATGGATGGAACCCAGGTCAGTCATGTGCAAGGAAAGTGCCCTACCTGCTGTACTATCACTCTGGCCCCTAAATCTTTACATGTTTTTAATCAAATGCCTAATTTGATTAGGACTGCTGGAGGATAGAGAAGGGACCACTATGCCAAAGGTAAGTCAGAAATGATGACTCTGGACAAGAACTGAGGTAAAAGTAGGTAAAGGGACATACAGGATAACCTTTCAGTACATGTACTGCAAACCAAAACGCCCAAAAAGAGAGAGCGAGAGAGAGAAAGGAAAGTGCCTGCCACCGAGGTAGGCTGGGGGAAGGGTACAGGAGGGAAACTGAGGATACTGGTAGTAGGAAAGGTACACTGGTGAAGGAATGAGTGATGGAACATTGTATGACTGAAACTCAATCATGAACAGCTTTGTAACTTGTATCTCACGGTGATTCAATTAAAAAAAATTTATATATATACACACACACACACACACACACACACATACATAGAAAGGGCATATATTATTTCTCTTTCCAGGTTAAGTAAAACAAATCCAAAGATATCTTGTCATAATTCTAGAACTTACTTATCTATTAAAATAAGCATGAAAATTCCTGACTCACTATCTTGAAACAACAGAACATTAAATTATGCATGCAAATTTTAAACAGAAACAAGGAAAAGGGAACAAGAATTTCAAATTAGCAGTTAAGCTAAATGGCATTAGATTCTGACATTAATAAGGTTTCAACAGCAATGCCCTCAGTTCCTTTGGGGAAGAAATTATGTTCTTTATACTCCTTGAGCACAGTCATAGGCGTTTTGTTCTGTCCAAATAATATGGGCATAGTCAGAATTCAAATACAAACTCAGGCAGATAGCAAACAAGCACATTCAGATAACATTCAGATAGCACACTCTACATTGTATATACTCAAAATGGGATATTAGATACTAAAATATTACCAGATTCAAATTTACAAAAAGAAACAGCATTTTTATTTCTTCAAAAGAAAGAGACTAAGTGGGGCCATAGAGAAAACTCAGCGGGCTGAAGTGCAGGCTCTGCATGTAGGAGGACCAGGCTTGATGCCAGGAACTGCATGGCCCCCTGAACACTGCAGAGTGACCTTATCATTCAGCTGGTATTGGCCCTGAGGGTGCAGCCCAAACACAAAACAGAAAGTGGGGCTGGGTTGAAGGAGAGAGCCCAAAGGGCTGGAACATATGCTCAGGCAGAGAATTTGATCCTGGACACTACATGGCTTCCTGAGCATACTAGATATAGCCGTGGGGGCTTGATTAGCCTGCAGGAAGGGGGTCCATAAAAAGTGTCCATTATATACATGAAACTGAAATTTTTTAAAATAGAAATTCAGGCAAGATATAAAATAAGACAGAAGCAAGTTCAGTATATTTTAAGGTAAGAAAGCAATATTAATGTAGTTATTTTAGTTTAAAAGAAAAAGGCAATTTTAAGGATAAAGGAAAACTGAACAAAGGCTTGCTCGCTGTCACTCTCTCTTTTCTCTCTCCTTGACTAACATTTACCAACAATTTCAAAAGTCCATAAACTCACAAAGACAAAGAGAATAGGAGAAGTGAGATCTTATGACCCGAGAGAGTAAATTACTTTTCTGGTAAACATTTTTGAAGGTATGGTGACTAAAGAAAGCTGAAACCTAAGCAGTAGCAGTGAAAACTTGTGAACAAGAAGCAAACTTTCTTCCCTGTTCTGAGTCCTTAGGTATTATTGATAGTATCAATTAACACAAAAAGCGGTGGGAGGTAGTTTAGGACTACACTAAAGAAAGATCAGGGCCACAAAGGTGGCTAAGTGGTCAATCGCATGCCTTGAACATATGGGAGCCTGGGTTTGATCCTGGCTCCACACACATACACAAATGTTTTAATTAAGTAAGTAAAGAGAGACTGGCTGAACTCTCAGCTGATTAAACTCTCTTGCAACTCAATGCAGTCAGACACCAATCTACCACCTGCTATGAAACCATCGCTTTCATATCAACTCTTTACAGATACGTGTTTTTGAAAAATTCTTTGTCGAAGCTGCTACCGAAGTATCTCATACATTCTCTCATAAGTACATACTGTCTTGGATATAGAAACAACAGACTTAGTTGAGATCTATAGGAAGGACTGAGAATTTTCTGTCTTGCTGCCTTCTTTTGCCCTTTCCTTGGCATCAATGGCCTAAGCAGAATAAATGACGATTTTTCTCTGGAGAAACTGAATGATCCTAGAACAAAGTCTGCTACTGATGGGGTGAGAAAATGGCCTCACTTCTCTCTACAGAAATTTCTGGGTTCCTAACTGTTACTCCACAGGAAAAATGATCAAGACAGGAATAATATATTCAAATACACAAATCTTAAAATCAACCTTTTTTTGGTATAAGTCTTAGAGATAAGTGGGCACTTTAGTCACTGTCACTGTCCTCCCGTTGTTCATAGATTTGCTCGAGCGGGCCCAGTAACGTCTCCATTTTGAGACTTGTTGTTACTGTGTTTGACATATCGAATACATCACGGATAGCATGCCAGGCTCTGCCGTGAGGGCGAGATACTCTCGGTAGCTTGCCGGGCTCTCTGAGAGGGGTGGAGGAATCAAACTCGGGTTGGCCATGTTGGCTGCGTGCAAGGCAAATGCCCTACCGCTGTGCTATCATCCAGGCACTTTAATACTCTTTCTAATATTAAATGTAGCTTATCTTTTGACCCAGCTTCCACTTCTTGTTATTCAGCCAAATTAAGTTAAAGTATCAAGGAGATAATTCTAAGGGTGGGGCATGGGCTTTGCATGTGAGTGACCAGTGGTTTGATTCCCAGCCTCTCGTGGTTCCCTACGCACTGCCAAAAATGAACCCTATGCAGAGAGACTAGGGAACAGCCTCTCAGCATCACAGGGGATGGCCTGAAAACAAAACAAAAAAGAACAAAATAAAAAAGAAATTAAAATGCCATACAGAGGGCCAGAGCGGAGTTCAGTCGGAGTATGTGCTTTGTGTGTGAGTGTGTGTGTGTGTCTGTATGTGTGGTGGGGGGAGGGGAGAGCCATAGAGAAATGGCACATAGAAGGCTTATTATTAATAGCCATCCATCCACTCATCTTTCATCCATTCTTCATCCACCCATTCATTCTCCATCCAACCCAAATTTAGTCCCTGTCATCCCATATGGTGCCCAGCACACTGTCAGGACTGACTCCTGAGTACAGAGCCAGGAATAAGCACTGAGCATCATTGGGTGTGGCACAAAATCAAAAACAATGCATAGAAAAAGAAATTGCTTAGGAGTTGGAGAGACACTACAGAGGGCAGGGTATCTGCCCTGACTCAGGCTTCATCCTGGCACAGCATATAAGTAGTCTCTTCAGCCTAATCAGGAGTGATCTCTGAGCACAGAGTTAGAATAAGCCCTGGGCACAGCAGGAAAGGGGAAGGGGAAAGGGGAAAGGAAAGGGAACAGGGAAGGAAGGAGGAGGAAGAGGAAGTGGGGAGGAGAAGAGGAAGAGAGAGAAGGGAAGGGGAGGACAAAAAAATAAAACGAAAGTACAAAAGAAGCAACAAGCATTTACTCAACAAGGGCTGATACTGTAATAATGATAGAACAAACATCACAGTGTTACTATTGAAACACAAACCCCTTCCAGAAAGATTCTCTTGAATTAAAAAATAAATAATCAATTGAAAGTCATGAACCCACAGCACTACCACTTTGTGAGGGAGAGAGGAGGAGAGGAATGGGAAAGGAAGAGGGGAGGGAGGGAGGGAGGGAGGGAGGGAGGGAAGGAGGGAAGGAGCTACCTAACCTACATTTATATGTAGATAATGGGAGATCTAAAAACTAAGTTTTAGATACAGTTCTGCCTTCAATAAACTTGAAACTAAGAGAGAGACTACTGAATAGTGACAATATAGAAAATATAAAAAATAAAGTTATGAGTAGTGGGAGGGATACTGGGATCATTGGTGATGGAGAATGGGCACTGGTGGAGGGATGGGTACTCAATCATTGTATGACTGAAAAGTAATCACGAAAGTTTGTAAATCTGTAACTATACCTCATGGTGATTCATTAAAAAAAAATTTTAAAAATAAAGTTGTACACAGATCTCCGAGGAGAGGGAAAGGATGCTCTAAAACTCTACTGCACAAACTAAAGCAAAACAGAGTTGCATGTGTGATCACTTGGACACAGACTTTTTATAAAGACCTTCCATTTTGCCAAACACAGTAGCAACAAGTCTCAAAATGGAGATGTTACTGGGCCCGCTCGAGCAAATTGATAAACAACGGAGGACCTTACTTCTATTATAAATCCTTTTTATATTTCATCTATAGCTTGTCATTTTAAGGACATTCTATCTAAAGTAAATGTAATATAAACCACCTAATCACTTATAATAATTGGGGGGGACACACCTGGAGGTGCTCAGGGTTTATTTCTGACTGTGATCAAGGATCACTCCTGGCTATTACTCAGGGAGCCATATGCATGTCGGAAATCAGAACAGAGTTGGCGATATACAAGACACACACCTTCTCTGCTGTACTATCTCTCTACTTTATGGCAATTTGGAGAAAATATACCTACCAGGATAAGATACACTGACTGACTAATGTAACCAGATTCAAATCAACTGCAATTCAATTTGAAGAATGTAGAACCAAATTCAGGAATCCCTGTGTAGCTTAAGGCCACCAACCTCCTCCTTTGAAGGGGAGAATGGACAATTCTGACACAGATAATGGTGCTAAGCCAGGAATTTGTGCATCCTGAACACCCTCCCTCCTATGCAGACTTCCCATCCTTTCTCATCACTTTGTGTTCTGTGAGCCCCATGTCTCATTAGGGACATCTCTGGAGCATAAACTGCAAAGCTGATCCAAGTGCAGTTAATTCTCTGATTCTGAGGCCACAGAGCAAACACCTGTATCGCAAACGCATCTAGTTCCTTCCACTCAGACAGTGACTCTGGCTAATCCCTAATGCTCTCATTGGCTTGCCTCCACAGACTCCTAGTTTAGAAAACCATGCAATCTTTGCTAGTCAGTCTCTAAGCCAGGTTCTGTCTACTCTCATCAGGCCTGCGGGAGAGCAAAGGAGAATTCCTCTCACTTCTTCCCACAACAACCCCTTCCCACCCACCCCACCCCCAGCTCAATGTACACAAAAAGGCACAATGTGCTTTGGTGAGTTATGAAGAGAACATTGAGCTCACTCCAGGCAATCTGTAACACGTCTAGAGAAAGTTATGTTCCACTGTAGCACTACAGACTTGGGACAGTAGGTGCTGGCTGAGAAGAAACTTGAACTGCTTCAATTCCCTTTACTATTTCTGAATCACATTCCACCTTATTCTTGATCAATACTATCAATAAATTTTCTGAAATATGTATGAAAGCACAGGCATAATTTCAACATATATGGCCAGAAACAAACGGCATCTCCCTCGTACCTTACTTTTCTCACACCTGACATGCAGAAATAAGGCCTATGAATAAAAACATTTCATGGCTACTTTGGTTTTTTTGTTTCGGTTTATGGGCCACACCCTGCAGTGCTCAAGGCTCCCTCCTGGCTCTGCATTCAGAAATTACTCCTGGCTATGTTCAGGGGGTCTTAGGGGATGCTGGACATCTAATCCAGGCCAGCTGCATGCAAGGCAAGCACTCTACGCTCTGTATTATCTCTTTAGCCCCGCATGGCTACTTTGATCTGGAACAAACTCAAGCATAATAGGAATTACTGAAGGTAGTAAAAAGTGATGATGCAAAGTTCCAAAACTTAAATATTAGGTCAGAGAGATAGCTCAATGGACTGGAGCACACACCTTGCAAGTGGGAGGTCCTTGTTCAATCCTTGGCACAACATGGTCACCTAAGCACCAAGACAAGAATGGCCCTTCAGCAATCCCTTATATGATCCCAAAGCCAAAAATAACTAAAACTGAAAAATACCTCAAGGACCAGGAAGGTAATATTAATGAATTCTGGCCTGAGAAACCATATACCTCTTCTACCAAAAATAAATTTAGCAATTTAAGATTACTAAACTCTAGGAATCTGCTGCAACATGGAAAAGAGGAAACCCAGGATAAAAAAACAAAAAAAAATTTGTTTTGTCTGTGAAATATCTCTACTTTAAATGTATTGGTAGCTGGCTGGAGTGATATTATAGTGCCTGCCTCGCACACATGTAAGCTGGGTTCAATCTCCATCCCATATAGTCCCCCAAGTACTGCCAGGAGTAATTCCTAAGTGCAGAGGCAGGAGAAATCCCTGAGCATCATTGGGTTTCACCCAAACACAAATATAAAAAAAATGTATTGGCAGCATATTAAAACAACAACAAATAACAACAACAACAATACACACACACACACACACACACACACACACACACTTAACAAGCATTCCCAGTATGAACTACCAACTCCCAACTTTGGCAATGACTGTTCAAAAGGTAAGGGCACAAATAAAAAATACATGTTTAAAACCTGTTACTAGCTATGAGAATGCAGGTAAGTCACTATCTCTATACCCATCTTTCCATCTGCAAAATACAGATATAATATCACCTGGTTCCTGGCAGTGATATAAGGATTTAATGAGAAGATAGAGATAGACAGATTAGGTAGATAGATAGATAGATAGATAGATAGATAGATAGACAGACAGATATACATAGCAAAGTAGAAAATAATGGGTCACCCCTATTTACTTTTTGTTCCTAACTCTGGAGAAAATTTGTGAAAATGAGATGAAAAGAAATAAAAGCCAAGCAACAAACAAAAACATTTTTCCACCCTAATTCACAATTTCTGCAGCTCTGACAAGCAAGTGCAAGAGAAACATTGTTATTCATTATAAAGAATTCATCCAATTAGACTTAAGTATGAGTGATATCTTATACAAACGCAAGCTAAGGAACATACTATTTATGAGCTTTCATAAACACTTTTTAAAAGATCACTAACATTCCATAAAATTACAAACAAATCAAAAATCTTTATTCATTTAAAAAATTTTCATAAAAAAACACATTTGCTATCAAATTACATGAGAAGCAGCTGAGGAGTCACTAGTTCACAACAGATTAGAGGTTCAATCTGGTATATCTGCTATATAAACTGCCTTCATACACTAATTATCCTACTCAAAGTATATATTCATCACTTGCTAGATTTATCACATTTATGAAGGCTCCTACTCATAGATGACTTACTTATGTTACCAACAATTCAACATATATACATTTAATCATGACTGCTTTGTAATAGTTATTAATAAACAGAGCTTATTTTATTTAACTCATAAGTCAAACCAAAAACACTAGCTCAGAATTTATGAGATTTGGATCTTCTCCAGAGGTATTTAAAATATCATTCTAAAATACAAACAGCAGAAAAAAATTCTAAGTTTTTGTTTGTCTTCTAGTTTCTGGTTATATCCAAGAATATCCTGAATATTCTAAATATTCATATGAAAATTCATGAAAACTAAATAGAAAATATAATTTGCTTAAGTGTGTCAGCATTATGGGAAATATAACATGATTATTTGTTTAAAAACCTTAAAATCTTCAATAAACATGACTTTATTATAGTCTAAGAACATTTTATTTATTCCTTAACCACCTAATTGCATTAAGAGAATACTGATGCCCAGATGCTACCCAAAACTAAATATTAGCCCGTGGAAGGAAGGCCACTGGATTCAAAATATCTGCTAAATAAATGAACACCTAAATAGTAAATAATAACACAAAGAAGAATGTAATAAATAGACTAAGGGGCATAATAAGTGGTACCAAAGTACAGAAAAGATAACAGGAAGGAAATGAGGAGAGTTTAATAAAAAGAAAATTATTTTCACACCAGAAAATTGAGAATGAGTGGGGTCAGAGTGATAGTATTGTGGGTAGGGTATTTGCTTTGCACACGGCCGGCCTGATCTATGCCAGCACCCAATATGGTCCCCCAAGTCTACCACATGTGATCCCTGAGCACAGAGCCAAAGTAAGCTCTGAGCACGAAAGGTATAGCCCCAAAACAACAACAACAACAACAAACAGAATGAGCATGAGACAGAGACCAGCATGGAACATGTCAGGAAAGAAAAGTCACTGCATAGATGCCACATGATTGTAGGAATGCGTAGGTGACAAGTTTGAGAGGCAGGAATGTAAGGTGTGCCATTAGAGAGAAAATAAAGAAATACATAAAATATCTAGGGTGACAAATATGCTAATGGGTTTTTGCTTTTCCATGAGTTATTCTGGTGAGAATTTGAAAAAGTATATTAAGTGTCAAAAAATACTGTTTTGGGGTGGGGTTGCTGGGGCAGACCCAGGAGTGCTCAGAAGAGCTATTCTCGGCTCTGGGCTCTGTGCTGGGGTTTTCTCCCAGAAGTGCTCAGCGGACCATGTAGTACCAGTGATTAATGGCTACTCCCAGCTCTGTGCTCAGAGATTATTCCTGAGAAACAAAACATGAGCTTTGCCTAATTCACTTTCTCTCCTGGCCCCAATGTGAAAATGTTTAACTGGGAACGCAAATCTGGAAGCTACTGAATGACTAAATCTAAAAGTGTTCAATGTTCATACCAACACAACATATTCCAGACTAAGTTTACATTTTGAAAAAGAAAATCTGGATAGATAGATCATCCCTCATACAATCCTACCCCTCCCTATTTTATTTTCTGATAACAAATTTTTTAAAAGGCCATTGAACTTTAGTTTGAGATCTTCAGCATTATGAAAAAACATTTACCAAATGCCCACCATCTGCTTCCTAAACAAAGAAAAGATTCTGGAACCAGGACAAGATTGAGAAAAGGGTGAAAAATAAATTAAGCTACCACTGGGGGGGGGGGGGGGGGATACCAAAGAAACAAAGGAAATCAAATCAACATACATTTCATCAAAAGAACAAGACTGTGATTTCTGCTGCTGTCATATACCTGCCTGAGATTGAAAAGAAGCAACCACAGATTTCGTTTTTCACAGAACGGATTCACATTATAAACAACACGTGGGGTGGGATATTATTGAACTAACAGTCTCATATGTATTGGGTTTCTTTTTTCCAGGGGAAACAAAAGAATTCTATATCAAGTACTTCCCTTTTAAGTATTTACAAATCTTCAATAGAAGACACATAAAAACTAACGAAGGTGGAGGGATAGCTCAATAGGGTGAGCGAATGCTTTATGTGCAGGCCAGGGTTCCATCCCCAGGTCGCCTAAGCACTGCCAGGAGGTATCCGCAAGCACAGAGCTGGGAGTAGCATCTGAGCACCACCTACTGCAGCCCAAAAACAAAACAAAGACTAAAATAGCCTATAATAGCTTTTCTCCTGTCCTCTACCTCCTCAACCCTCCCCTCTCTCTCTGTGACGAGGATAGAAGGCAGAACCTCTACCACTAAGCCATTTACCTGGTCCAAGAAAATGGTACTTTAGCAAAACACAAAGTTGGCTCTAAGGAGTCCAGCCAAACAATCAGCCTTTGAGAATATTCTCAAAGTTCTGGGGCCAGAGAGATAGTATAGTGCTGAGGAGATAGTACAGGAGTTAAATTGAGAACGAACATGAGACAGAGACACAGGTAGAATTTGTCAGGAAAGAAAAGTCACTGCACAGTCTTGCATGTGGCTGATCCTGATTCGATTCCCAGCTCTACCTCATCAGCAGTGTCACTGGCACAACAGCAGGAGCACTATTTAGGAGGGACCCCTAAGCACAGAACCAGAAGTAAGCCTTGAGCAGTTAAGTGTGATCCCACCCCTGAAAAAAATAATACTGAGCTTTATAAAGGATTATCGTTATCCAAGAACACGGCTAAACTAAAGACTTAAACTTACAAACATCCTTCTTAAAAGACAGAAAATCCTTTCTGTACCACATCCATGGGTACAGCACATCCTCGCACTAAACTGTCAGTCTGGTTGGCCAACTGCCAGGAGAGGCCCTAGGTCTCTTGAGCATTTTTTTTTTTTTTTTTTTTTTTTTGCTTTTTGATTCACACCCAGTAATGCTCAGGGGTTACTCCTGTCTCTGCACTCAGGAATTACTCCTGGCGGTGCTCAGGGGACCATATGGGATTCTGGGAATCGAGTCCGGGTAGGCCGTGTGCGAGGCAAACGCCTTACCTGATGTGCTATCACTCCAGCCCCTCTTGAGTATTTCTTGGGAGGACCCACAGCCCCCCCAAAACAACAATAACAATGCCAACAAAATTATTTAACCCTTTTTAAAGCAATATCTTCAAATCACCAAAATAATTTTAATGTTATGCTCCACATATTTTTTACTGAGAGTTATTAGGGACAGCTCTTCATTATGTATAGTCCATAGTACTGTAGCACTGTCCTCCCATTGTTCATCGATTTGCTCGAGCGGGCCCCAGTAACGTCTCCATTATGAGACTTCTTGTTACTTTTTATGGCTTATCGAATACACCACAGGGAGCTTGCCAGGCTCTGCGTATGGGCGGGATACTCTAGGTAGCCAAGAGGGGTGGAGGAATCAAACCCGGGTTGGCCCATGCAGGGCAAAAGCCCTACCCACTAAGCTATCACTCCAGCCCCGTGTATAGTCTACAAGCCAAATATGTCTCCTGGTTTTGGTTTGTTGTTTGTTTAGGGTTTGTGGTCAACAGAGCTGGGAGTTACTCTAGGCTCAGTGCTTAGGGTTATTCCCTTCAGTGTTCAAGAAACCATGTAATGCCAGGGATCGAACCTAGAGCTCCTGCATGTAAAGCAAGCATTCCAACCCTTTGAGCTATCTCCCTGACCCTCTCCTAGTTATTTTTAAGTTGTACTTTCAACTGGTTTTCAACAAACATTTACAAAATGTCTACAGCTATCAGGCATTATCCAGATAAATAACACACAGTTCCTAATTTGAAGTAACTGAAGTTCCTAATTTGAAGTATTCTACTACTTCAAATTTTTATAGGATCAACAGGTACACAATCAAAATAACTTCAATAGCATATAGAAAATATTAAAGGAAAGGTATTAAAATGAATTCCCAAAGAACTGAAGACATCAGGTTAGGGGCAGAGTACATGCTTTCCAAATATGAGGCCCTTAGACTCTGTTACACACAGGTCAACAGGCACTCCCCCCACCCACCACCATCAATTACACACACATGCACAAACCAAGAATAATTCCTGAGTTCAGAGCCAGGAACAACCCCTGAGCATTGCTGGGAATGGCCTCAATTCAAAAAAAAGAATTTCCAGTGGTGGTGATTTATTAAAAAATGGTTTACCTGGCAAAAAGGGGAAAAGGGTATCCCATTAAAAAAAAAAAATTTCTAATGCAATGGCACCGATCATCAGAGAAGTTTAAGAACCTTTTATTCCTTTGGTTTTGTTTTGAAGGTAGGTTTTTATGACAATGTTGATACTGCTTGTTCTGTGCTCAGAGAATCACTCTTGGCAATACTTGAACCATGTAATGCTGGGGATGGAATGGGAGTTAGTCACATGCAAACCAAGTGCCTTAAGCCCTGACTATCTCTCCAATCCTGCAACTGCAAATAGTGGACTATAAGTGGACTATAGCAGAGTACAAGAAGCAAAATTGCTTGTACTTGTATTCTAAATAAGGTTAGAATGATAAGTGGCAGATAAACAGAAGCCTACCTTTATTTAAGGTGATAATATACTAGCGATTGTCCTTTTGCTTTGTTTCATTTCACCTGAAACTCAGAAACAATGGTTGCCTCTTCAGCATGCCCCCCTCGCCCATTTATTTATTTATTTATTTATTTATTTATTTATTTTGGCTTTCTGGGTCACACCCTGATACTCAGGGGTTATCCCAGGTTATTACTCCTGGCAGTGCTCTGGGGGATGATATGAGATGCAGGGGATCAAGCTCAGGATCATGCAAGGCAAATACTACCTGCTGTATTATTGCTCCAACCCCTCCAGCAGCCCTTTTACACTGAGTGAATGTGAGGTTACTAACAATAGGCTAAAGATGGTAAAGCCAAAACACAGAAAAAGTTTAGGATTTAAAGAATAACCAGCTGAGAAAGGATTAAAAAAAAAAAAAGAAAGGTGAATCTATGATGCTTTCTAGATGGCTCTATGGTACTAAGGTGCAGTCAGTATAAAGTCTGCAGGAGAATTTGAACATTTTATCACATTTACATCTGTTTTGGAATAAATTTTATATATCCCTCCCAAGATTCATTTGCTAAATGGAGATAATAATGAGGTTAAATGAGGTTATAAGGGTTATAAGAGACAGACAGGATTTGTGTCCATAAAAGCAAAATTATCAGCCTCTCCTATCCCTCCTCCAGTCATGTCCAAATCATTATGTCCATTCACACCACACAGCAAAACAAAGAACATGTGACTGAGGCCAAGTTCAAGTTCCCTAACTGCCAGAAGATCTATAACTCCAAGAAGAGGGACTTGAACACTCTTAATGCGGATGAGTTTGAAGACTCGGTAGCACAAAGTGTCTCAAGGGTGTGGGTTAAGTATATCCCTAATTGTGTACTATGGGCAAATGGCAAGTTCTGCATTCTTGAGAACCTCAGAGCTGGTTCTCGGTGTACCTGTTGCCTACTATTCTCCAACCCATGCTAACAAATCCTGCTTCTATGGAAAAAATAATAGGATAGCCTAATCAATGTGCAATCATTACAAAATGTGCTCAAGCTGGGGATATAGCTCAGTGGATATAACTCAGCACTTGCCTTATATGCTACATGTACAAAGTCCTGGGTTTAATTCCTGGTACCACTCCCCGCCCCCCAAATAACCTTTCCACTTCATTAGTAACTAAGAACATGCAAATTAAAACCATGTAGAATAATACCACAAATTATTAAAATGACTAAAATCTTGTGTGGTGATGTGGTGACTGGGGGCGGTGTGGAGCGTGGCTACAAGCAGTGGAACAGATAAGATCCGACCTTGCACAGCAGCCCAGAAGCGAGGCCCCGCAGAAGGAAGTATCTGGGCAAAGTTGACAAGAATAGGATGTTAGAACCAGTCCAGTGTCCAGTCTTGAGTCTCACTCCACCTCCTAGCACATGAGCCCAAGACAGAGAAACTGTCAAGTATACTTAGCAAGTCATCCTAACCGCAGCATCTAGCCTTGATTGGGATTGGCGTAGGAAAGGTAATAGGTCAATAATGCTAAACTTTATGTGATTGGACATTCATGTAAGATGAGATCCTCTATAAAATATGTGTGTATTTGGCAATAAAGTCAACAGCCATCAGTTGCTGGCCCAGCCCGGTACACAACATGTCTAGGCACGTTGGGGAAAAACTGTTTCCCAATAGGGCAGGATGTCGGGACCACACCTGGTAGTGCTCAGGGGCCATATGGAGCCAGGAATCAATAAAGAGCCTCATATGCAAGACATATACTCTATCACTTTAACCACATTCCTGGACCTGTCAAGGTCACTAGAATTTTAAGGGCTGAGTACACCACATCTCTGCAAGGCTAAAGAGGAACTGATAGTCTTATACATTATTAGTTAAAAATGAAAAATGGTATACCTGCTTTAGAAAAAGGTCAAGATACTTCTTACATACCTATCCTATGACAAACCAATTTTATTCCTACTATTTACCTGAGAAATAAAAACATAAGCAGAGGCCAGAAAGATAGAATGCTTGCCTTGCATGAAATCAACTGGAATTGAATTCCCAGCATCCCATATGGACCCCCAGCACTGCCAGGAGTGATTCCTGAGTATAGAGCAAGGAGATATCACAAAACACCACTGGGTGTTACCTAAAAACAAAAACTAAAACAAAAGATTATAAAAAATTTTCCTCACTGATAATAGAAAAAGATCTAGAAAGAGCTAGGGAAGCAGCTCATTGACAGAGCTCATGCCTTGGGATGTGAAACCCTTGATCCCTTGCAACATCCAAAATAAAAAACACTATAAGGAACCAAAAACCTTATGAACAACTGAAGTGATAATATCAATGTTAACAGATTACTATTAAGCAACAAAGAAAAAGTGAGGCCGGAGGTGACTCAAGGGACTGGAGAGACTGCTTTGCATGCGGAAAGCCCGGGTTCAATTCCCAGCACCATATGGTTTCCCAGGCATTAAACCAGGAAGAACTAAGCACTGCCATGTGTGACCCAAAAGTCCCCTCCCACCACCTAAGAAGAAAAAGCTACTGGTTCACATAACCACATAAAAGAAGCTCATAGTTAAAAACCCTAAGGAAAAAAAAGCTGATTTAAAAAAGAATAGGTTGGGGGCTGGAGCGATAGCACAGCGGGTAGCGCCTTGCACGCGGCCAACCCGGGTTCGATTCCCAGCATCCCATATGGTCCCCTGAGCACCGCCAGGAGTAATTCCTGAGTGCATGAGCCAGGAATGACCCCTGTGCATTGCCGGGTGTGACCCAAAAAGCAAAAAAATAAATAAATAAATAAATAAATAAATAAAAATAAAAAAGAATAGGTTTGGGGTAGAGAGATACTATTGAAGTTAAGGTGCCTTACATCAGCAAATCCTAGTTCAATCCCAATACCACATATGGTCCCCGAAGTACAGAGCCAAGAGTAGCCAATAAGCATTGCTGAGTATGGCCCCCCAAACAAACAAACAAACAAAAAAACAAATAATAAATCTATCCCATAATAGGAATAATTTTGGGGTTTTTTTGGTTCTTTTTTTTTTTTTTTTTGCCTTTTGGGTTACACACTTGATCCCTTGCAATATCCAAAATAAAAAACACTATAAGGAACCAAAAACCTTATGAACAATGCTCAGGGATTACTCGTAGATCTGCACTCAGGAATCACTCCTGGTGGTGCTCGGGGACCATATGGGATGCTGGGAATCGAACCCGGGTTGGCCGCATGCAAGGCAAACACCCTACCTGATCCAGCCCCAGGAATAGTCTTAAGACAACTTATTTATTGAAAACATCCAACATCCTTATAAATGTACAAAAAAAATTGTTTCATACATTTTTGTATATCTATTTCTACACTAGATATGGACTGCTAACATAATAAGGAAAGTCGGTAAAAGTAATAACTATTAGAAGTCTATAAAATTTTACAAGAAGCGATCAAAAAATTGAAAAACACAGGGACAGGAGAGATAGTACAGCAGGTAGGGTCCTTGCTTTGTAGCCAACCCAGGTTCAATCTCCAGCACTCCCTATGGTCCCACAAAGCCTCATCAAAAGTGATCACTGAACCCTGAGTCAGAAGCCCTGAGCAGTTCAAACAAACAAACAAACAAAAAAAAAAACAAGAATTAAAAAAAATTGAAAACCAGTACTAGAAAAGTAAAAACACACATAATTTAGGAAACAATATAAAGAAAGACAATATTTAATAAAGATGGTGCTAGTGTAAACATAAAGAATATTAAATAGCCCTCTAAAAACAGGATCCCAAGCAAGAATTTTCACATCGAAAAACTGAATTTTAAAATGAAACTTATATAGTATGTTATCAATTGGAGAAACTGGATGAACCAGGATATTGAGGAGGAGGAGGAGGATGCTTTCGAAGGCTTTCAGTTCTACTATATTAGTCATTATGAGAAAGTAAGAAAACAAAGCATATATAATATATATATGGCCAGGAAGAATATCACGAATTGAGTTAAGAGTTCCTGACTTGGATCAAAAAGATGAAAATTGTTCTAACATAAAATAGGAAAAAAAATTAAAAGTAAACTTTAGAATCAGAATCAGAGATGCAACATAGAGACTCCAGCTCTTTCATTCCCTACATGTTCACAGCCAACATCCTTACAATGCCTTCTGCTGATTATCCTCAACTATTCTCATTTGTCCAACACTCTTCAATGAAGATTTATTTTCAACTCTCTTCTTTCTAGGCCTTTTCAGAAGCCTAAAAAAATAAAGCCTCACCACCTAAAGTTAGAATCACTTCTACTGACCTTCCTTAGGTCAAGAGATGGTACAGGTAGTACAGAGAAATAGTATACTTGTTTGTATGTAGCCAACCTGGGTTCAATCCCAGGTAGAATTTATGGTTCCCCCAAGCACCACCAGGAGTGATCCCTGAGCAAAGAGCAAGGAATAATCCCTGAACTGGAGCCTACACCACCAGGTATAGCACAAAACAAACAAACAACAAAAACAGACCTTCCTTATAAGTACTTGCATTATACCAAACTTTACAATTATACAACTTGTATCTGTATTTATTTAAATGCTTATCTCCCATCTATTTGAGGACAAAAAAATTACTTATCTCAATCCCAGCACCTATCAAAGAACCTTAAATAATACTGAAGTTTACAATGCCTCTTTTGCTGATCACAACACCCAAAAGGAGAGAGAGAACAAAAGGGAATGCCCTGCCACAGTGGCAGGGGGGAATGGGGGGATGGGGGGGATGGGGGGAGGGAGGGATATTATCCTGGTGGTGGAAAATGGGCACTGGTGGAGGGATGGGTATTTGATCATGGTATGACCGAAATCCAAGCACAAAAATTTGTAAATCTACAACTGTACCTCATGGTGTTTCACTAATAATAAAAAAAAAAAAAATTTCGGAACTTCAAAATCACGTAGCTACTAATGCAGCCATACGACATCATATGTTATTCATAACCAGCAATAGACAACAAATTGTCTACTGTTGCCTTTTCAGCAGATCTGAGTGTTGGGGTAAAATCCCAAATAATAATGGTGGGTGTGGTGTCAAAATACTGAATGTAATCAAAGTAGAGAGAGAGTAATGTAGAAATCATCTGCCCCTTAGGTAGGGGGAGGGTGTGGGATGGGGGTATATTGGGTTTTTTGGTGGTGGAGAATGGGCACTGGTGAAGGTATGGGTGTTTCATTGTATGATCGAGACTTAAACCTGAAAGCTTTGTAACTGCTCTCACGGTGATTCAATAAATAAAATTATAAAAAATGAAAAAAAGTAAAAAAAAATAATAATACTGAAGTTTAATAGCATTTTTTGAGAAAGATTTGGCTTTTTTTTTTCTGCTGCAGGAGACCCCAGACTATGGGTTATGGTCAGGATCACTTTGCCAACAACACAAGGGATCAAGATCACAAACTTAGGGTCTAGAGACAAACCAGGGATAAAGCACTTGCCTTGCAAACAACAGACCAGGGTTTGATCCTGATACTGCATATGGTTCCTAGAGTAATACCAGGAATGATAGAGCCAGGAATACACCCTTAACACTACTGGGTTCCTGAGGACACACCTGCAGTGCTCAGGGGATTATGTGGTGCCAGGGATCAAATCTAAACCTCCTGCAAGTAAAGCATACAACTACCTCAGGTTCTGCTCTCTAATTTTTTTTTTTTAACTACCTTGAGGGCCAGAGACAAGTCTCCAGTAGTAGAATACATTCTTTGTGTACTCAAAGCACTGGGTTTGATTCCCTGACAGAAATTTCCTGCAAAAAGGTACAAGCACCGTGAATACCATAGCCATGGCAATGACAATCACGAGAACTGGGGAGGGGAAAGGGGAAAAAAGCAATTTAAAAAAATAAATAAATATAAATCAATTTGAAAGGTGAGGCTGTGGTAAACTTAGAATACATTGCCAGTGGTGGTACAATATCATGCAAGAGTAAAATCCTTTTGTCAGGTAATACAGCAATGCTGAACAAGAGCCAGAAATGTTCCAGACTTTTAATCATATAATTCGCTCCTGGGAACTGCACTTAAAAGACAGAAACTGATTATTCTTATTATCACTAAGGACTATGATTTGATTTGTCCTTAATAATAATAATAATAATAAGCAACAAATCATTGAGGGAAATATATATACATATATGTGTATGTATATATATATATATATATATATATATATATATATATACACACACACACACCTCTCGGAGAGCCTGGCAAGCTACCGAGAGTATCCCGTACGCAAGGCAAAGCCTGGCAAGCTACCCATGGTGTATTCGATATGCCAAAAACAGTAACAATAACAGGTCTCATTCCCCTGACCCTGAAAGAGTCTCCAATATGGCAGTGTTGGGAAAGACGAGTAAGGAGAGGCTGCTAAGGGCTGGAGTGATAGCACAGCAGGTACAGTGTTTGCCTGGCACGCAGCCAACCCAGGTTCAATTCCCAGCATCCCATATGATCCCTGAGCACCATTGGAGTAAATCCTGAGTGCATGAGCCAGGAGTAACCCCTGTGCATTGCCGGGTGTGACCCAAAAATAAAAAAAAAAAAAGAGGCTGCTAAAATCTCAGGGCTGGGACAAATGGAGCCATTCATTACTGGTGCCCGCTCAAGTAAATCGATGAATAACGGGATGACACTGATACAGTGATACAGTGATTATTAAGGACTATAAAGATTTTATAAAAATATGAAAATATGCTTGTAAATACCATAAATCGACAACCAAATATTAAAAGCATACAAAACATAATCATAAATACATGTATCCCCTAAAAGTACTTGTGTGGGTAGTACCCAAGGAAAATGTTCGTTTTTGTTTTCATTTTTTTTAGCAGTGATGGAGACAAAACTCAGGACCTTATACATGCAAGACAAATACTATACTGTTGAGCTACAATCCCCCATCTAAGTATTTTTAGTTTATTACACAATAAGGAAATAAATAAATTAGTTATTACACAAATAGGAAATAAATGCATTCTTCTTATAAATTCAAACAGACATATAGGCAAGGCTCAAGTCATCACCACTATGGGGCTAGAGAAATGAATACAAGGGTTTAGATGCTTGCGTTGCATGTGGATGACCCTGGTTCAATTCCCGGCATCACATGGTCTCCTGAGCATTGTAGGACTAGTGGGAATTCCATAATCTCCAGCACTCAAGGCCCTCACAACACCACATTCTCAGATCCTTGTATTGAACTGCAGACCAGTCAGCCAGGAATTGCTAGGAGTAGCCCCTAGGCTCCCTGGAACCTTCTTAGGAGGGCTCTCCCCCACACACACACACAAAAGAGTGACATTACCACTCTCTTTCCTTGGGTACTAGCCCACACAAGTACTTCTTTGGGGTAAAATTCCAGTATTCCCCTCTCTCATTCTATATCATTCTAGAAATAATCAATGTTTCGTGTGTCTCAGATCTTTTCTCATGCTTGTATGTTTCTATATTCTTGTATTAGAATTGATTTACATTTATCATAATGCAAATCTTATTACATATAGATCCAGCTCATTCCTTTAAATGCTGCATAGTATTCCATTATATGAATATAAAAGGTAAAGGTAAAGGCCCTCCCGTTGATCGTCGATTTGCTCGAGCGGGCCCAGTAACGTCTCCATTGGAGACTTTGTTGTTACTGTGTCTGGCATATCGAATACTCTCAGTAGCTTGCCAGGCTCTCCGAGAGGGGCGGAAGAATCGAACTCGGGTCGGCTATGTTAGCCGCTTGTAAGGCGAACACCCTACCCGCTGTGCTATCGCTCCCATATATTATCTAGCTACTCTCTTCCTGTGAACATTTAGATTCTTTCTCATTTTCTCTTCATACACTTGTCATAAAAATTCTTGTACAGGAGGCTGGGAGATGGCTCAATGGCTAAAGCATTTGACTTTGCAAGCATATGCTGCAAATTCAATCCCTGGCACTGCTACATGCACTAGGCATGATCCTAACTGTTCTGCAGTTTGTGCCTGGCTACTCTGCCATCTGAATACCTGGCATTACAAGTGATTTCTGGCCACACCGCAGTCAGGTGTTTGAGCAAGTCAGTTATAAAGGGTACAATTCCCAGTGATCACTGCAACCCAAAAGATATATAAGCACTAAAACCAGGAGTGTGATCCCCACCAAGTACTTGCACGAGCACCCATATGATACTGGTGAACTAGAATGTGCTCAAGCACAACTGAAGACTGCAACCCCTGGTGAGGACATGTATAAAGGTAAAGGTAAAGGCCCTCCCGTTGATCGTCGATTTGCTCAAGCGGGCCCAGTAACGTCTCCATTGGAGACTTTGTTGTTACTGTGTCTGGCATATCGATATGTATAAATACAACTAAAAAGAAATGTGACCCCCTCAACCAGTAAACACCACAGCCAACACTCTGACGTGCAACACCGTTGTTGGCACAACCAAAATGTGTGATCCCTGGTCACCACAACATCATCAAGAGGGAAGGAAAGAAGAAAGTTTGTTTTAACAAATCATGAATGTGCCTTCTTAGAATAATACGTATGTGAGTGCTTCCCTAGTAGTAGGTCCATTCACATTATTTACTTCTGAGCATCTCTACCAATTTGCATGCCCACAACTGTGATTTCCCTGGCCTTTTATTCACTTCTATTTACAGTCTATAATTCAAAGAAATAACATTCCCTAAGAACCAGGAATTTGGTCAGTGATAAACACATGACTGTACATATAAGGCTCTCGGTGTGATTGCCTGGCAGCAACAACAACTAAAATCTAGGGGCAGAGAGATAGTACATGGGTTAGGCCACCTGGACCCCAGCTTGACACTTTGGACTGCCTATGGTTCCCTGAACAGAGCCAGGAGTAAGCTGAGCCTGCTGGTTGGAGCCTAACCACAAATAGATCCATGCTAAGATATTCCAGTTTATACCCCATGCACATCATCTGTAATTTGAAGAAAACAGTATGGAAACATATGTACGTGTGTGTGTGTGTGTGTGTGTGTGTGTGCACGCATGCGCACATAACATTTGTTCCTAGTGCTCAAAGATAAAATGTTGACAGTATAGCTATGGGTGGGTGTATGACTGAAAACTAAAAGAGGATCCAGTCATTTTTTCCTACTACATCCACACAAAGTTGTTCTTGGCTCTACTACAACACACATGGCTAGTGCAGGCTGAGACTAAAATGTAATTCCATATCTTCACTTCACAGACTGCAAGTGTCTGTAATCAAAATGAACCACCCTATCTTTGCAGAGCATCAGGTTGGACCATCTGCCACTACTTCTGTTCCCCATCATCCCTGGGCTTTGCTGCACTACATAAAACACTCAAAGTCGTCTAAGAGAAAAGTCTGCTCTCTCTTCCCTATTCATTTTAAATAACAAGTGTAAAAATGTGAAAAAAAATTAAAAAAAAAACAGAATGGAATCTGTGAGCAAGACAACAAAGCCACCTTGTCAATGAAGGAACCAGTAACAATTTAGAAACTTAGAGTACAAATAGAGAAATATTCAAGTCGTACAAGTTTTCCTTTTCTAAGTATGACATTTCACATTCTGAAACATGACAAGTGTGCCACTCTATAGTTAACAACTTCAAATAACTTCTGGGAAAAATGTGTCTTTGAAAGCTGCCTTTAAGAAAGGGGAACATAAATTAAAAAGATACCACTCAGTTTATAGTAACAGGAAATCTGTTGTATACTTAAACACTGTAGGAGGTCTTTAAAATGTCATGGAAAGAATGCCTTTAAGTATTCATTAGCTTCTTTTTTTAATTCTCCATAATAAAATAAAATGACTATTTACCATATGTTGATGACAAGTTTTCTGGTTCATTCACTTGCTTTCAGCAGTTTCTCAGACCAAACACAATTTATCATTCTTCTGGTTCATAAATTTCTGAAGCTATCACTAATACGGTACTAACCAGTTCAACTATCTTAAAATAAATGTTTCTAAGAACTCTTTTTTTCCCCAAGAAGACTAGGAATCTTAAAAGATACTTAGCAGCCCAAATAACTTAAAAATCTAACAAAAATGTAATAATAGAGTAAAATAAAACTAACAAAAACATGACAGGTTGTCAGTGTCTTTAAAATAAGATTAATAATAAATATTGTATCTCTTTGCAAACATTATCTTATAAGAATCTAATAATTTATAAGATAAGGATAATAATAATTGGTCTTTGTTATTGGAAGAGAAGAGAAAGAAAAGAGAAGGCCCAGAGGAACAAAGAAAGAAGGAGGGAAAGCTTGCCCATACATGGTTCATAACTTTTCCCAAAAGAAATCAACAATGTTTCTCTTTCACCACCACCACCCCATACCTGATAAGCCATGAGCTTATCATACACTTAATATCCATGAGCCTCAATTCTTTTACCATCTTTATTTGAGGTTACTTTAGCAGCAATCATTATAATCTCCTAAACTTCCCCCTTCCATAAACTTCATTATTCACTAACATGTTTATAAAGAAAAGAAAGCCCAATCTACCAGTGAGATCCATCTAAGTTAAATTTTACATTTTAGGCTCCCATTTATAAAACAAAGCAACAAATAAAATAGATTTACATATTCATATGATTACAGAATCAAATCAAACTCTAAATAATACTTATAATAATATATACATATATATAGTTCCAACAAAACAATAATTTCAAAGAGTGTAGGGATATGGCTCAGAAGGAGAGTGTCTTGCATGTGTGCGGCCATAAATTTGATCCCCCAGCAATACCCCACACATCAATGAGTATGACCACACTGTGGATGCAATCAACCACACCACAAGTGTGACCTCTAGCTCTGTAAACAAGTATGTGACTGTGGTACACCACAACTGTGACCCCTGAAAAAAAAAAAACAACAACAGCGGAGCTGGAATGATAGCACAGCAGGTATGACATTTGCCTTGCACACAGCCGACCCAGGTTCAATTTCCAGCATCCCATACGATCCCCTGGGCACTGCCAGGAGTAATTCCTGAGTGCAGAGCCAGGAGTAACCCCTGTGCATCTCCAGGTGTAACCCAAAAAGAAAAAAAAAGCAACATCAAAACCAAAAATCAAAACTGCAATATTCAACTTGAGAGGCCAGAGTTAAGGAGCTTGCCTTCCATGCAATCTATCTTGGTTCAATCCCTGGCACTACATTTGGCCCCACAAGCACAAGTGACCTAGAGCACAGAGGCAGAAATAGCTGCTCTCCAACATACTCCACCACCCCCAAATAATTCGAGTTGGAAAAGTATTTTTGTGCCTTCTTATTAATAAATCGTGAAAATTTCTCAATAATTCATCTATACTTTTATGCACTGAAATAAACTACTGAAAACAAAAAACACAGAATCAGAGGGATAGTACAATGGGTAGGGTATCTGCCTTGTATACAGAAGACCCAGGTTCCCTGGGGCTCAGGGAAGCATATATGTGCTCAGGAGCGATCCCTGAGCACAGAGTAAGCCCTGAACACAGCAGGGTGTGGCCCCCCCCACCAAAAAAAAATATAAAAAACCCTGAACCAAAGCTCAGGGATAGAAAGAACATACATGTGCCTTTCAGGCATGAAGCCCTGAGTTTGACCCCTGGGAATGATAACAATTTATATAGATGAAATTATATAGATGAAAATACAAAGGCAATCTGAAATTTGTTCTGCTTTCTCTGCAGAGTGAAAATAAATCAGAATTTTAAAATATTCTTATTAGGAAACTGGCAACCCACATACACATAGTATCTCTCTGTTCTCAGAGCTGCCACTGAGTCACTGAGAAGAAATACTGTTGAAAATCTACTGATGTCTTGGCAACCACTTCTAATAAGTGAGAGAAAAAAATATCATTTTTAGTACTAATAATGGTAACAACATATAACATCTGACAAGTCCTCATCACTGTCACTGTCACTGTCCTCCTGTTGTTCATTGATTTGCTTGAGGGGAAGAGCACGCCTGGCAATGCTCAAGGCTGACTCCTCAGGGATCACGCCTAGTGGGGCTCAGGGGACCATATGGAATGCTGGGGATCAAACCCGGGTTAGCTATGTGCAAGGCAGGCATCCACTTGCTGTACTATTTCTCCAGCCCCCTCATATATTATTCTTTCTGATATCAAAAGTAACAAAGAATTCTGCAAATAGTGAGTCAGGTAAAACATTTCTCAAATCTTTATTAAAATTTATTTTACTTTGAGGTTTGGGGTCATACCTGGTGGGTACTCAGGGCTTACTCCTAGCTGTCTGCTCTAGGATCACTTGTGGAGATACTCAGGGGACCATACGGGTTGTCTCAGCTCAAACTCAGGTTGGCTAGATGCAAGGCAAACTCCCTATCTGCCACACAGTCATACTGGCTCCTTATTCTCATTTTAAGAGAAACTCACACATCCATATTGTCAAATTGAAATCTTAATATTTCCTCAAGAAAGCTTACCAACAGTTTTAACAGTTTATAATAAAGGAAACATTCAACTTTATGAGTACAAATGTGTTCATCTAAGATTTTTAATTAAAATTATAATAAAGACCAACAGTTTCAAATTTTATAGAAATGATTCATATACCCAAAGTACTTAATTTTCACAGTATTTTACATATAAGTATAATATACTTGTTCTCTGATCTCAGGTTATCAAATAGCAATGATATAAATTCTTTCTATGCTAAACTCTCATACAATATTTTTGTGAGGAGAGAGTGATTGAACCTAGGGCTCCTGCATGCGAAGCATTCATTCCAGCTCTCTGAGTCATCTCTCCAGCCTATCACAACTTTAGGCAGGTATCTAATCACAGAAATACCCTCACAAAGGGTACCTTATTAACAACTCACTCACTCAGAGTACTTAGGGCAAAAGTCATTTCTATTTTAAACATTCAGCAAGAGAGTAACAGCACTACCAGTTTGGTATTTTAAGAAAAAGTACAATACTGGAGGCTAGAATTCAATCCCCAACGCCACATGGTCCCTCAAGCATCATCAGAAGAAACTGTTGAGCAATATGCTAGAAGAATGGCTCATGCATCACCAGGTATGGCCTAAAAAGGCCAAAATAAGAGGGAATGGACAGAAACAGAGAAATACATTGAAATACATTAATTAAAGTGTATCCTTGCATGCAGCTCACCCATCCCTGCCACCACCTGGTTTTCTAAACACTGCTTGTTGTAGCCCCCTGGAAGATGCCTCCCACCCCTCATTCCCCACCCTACACACACATACACACACACACACACACACACACACACACATACACACACACACGTGTCATATAATTCCTGGCATTGCAGGGTCCAAATAGCAAGCAGCACATCCTTGGGCCCTTGCATTGAACTTCAGGTCTGGTTAGCCAAGAATAGCAAAGAGGGGCTGTGGGGCTTTCTGAGCACTTCTTGGGAAACCCAACACCCAAGGGGAAAAAAAGGGGAAAAGTTCAGAGTTCCTTAACAACCAAGTTCCAATTATTCAAAGAGTCTAGCATCAAAACGTTTATTGCTCTAAAAATGACTATTTTAAAGCTGAATTTAACTTTCAAGGCAATTAATCTGTAACTAAAGAATTACCTTCCCGGTAATCATTCACTCACTACTTCCTCAAGGAATTCTTGTCCTAGTTATGTACAAAAAATTTTTTTACTGTTTTCATTACTCTACGTTGTGATTTCATGGCAGTAGTTACAAAGTCTTTGGGGAAAATGTTATTACTAAAAGGATTCATCCAGAAAAGGAATTTTTACAAATGAAAGTTTGCATAAAATTTTATTAATATAAAGATAATTTCACAGATAAGTGTATATGAAAATGCTTTAACAAATCTACCAATACCTGTTTGGTCTTAAATCAAACTTCAGCTTCAAAATTACATGAAAAAAATCTTATTTTTAATAATAGTTCTAGTAATCTGATATATAAAACTGTTTCATTGTACTTTTGGGAAAATAAATACAGTTAAATTTCATGAGCCCGCTATTAATTCTTGACTTCTGTAATTCCAAAAATATTCTATTGTTGAAAACTGTGGTGATGCTTTTCTCCCAAAAATAGAAATAGTATTCTATTATTAAAGGAGATAAAGTTCTTTGTTTTTTGTTTGGGGGCCATACCTGGAGGTGCTCAGGGGTTAGTCCTGGCTCTACACTCAGTAATCACTCCTGGTGGCACTCAAAAGACCATATGGGATGCCGGGACATTGACTCTGGGTTGGCAGATTCAAGACAAATGCCTTAACCATTGTACTATCTCTCCCACCCCCAAATTAAAGGAGATAAGATTCTTAACTCAAGTTTTCTGGTCGGGTTTATTTGTATGGTGTGGGGAAGGCTTAGGCCACACTTAGCTTTGCTCAAAGTTTTCTCCTGGCTCTGTGCTCTGTGCTCAGTCCTTACTCCTGCGAGGACTCAGGGGACCATACGGGGTGCCAGGGATGGAACCCATGTCAGTTGTGTGAAAGGCAAGAGCCCTAACTGCTGTGCAATTTCTTTGGCCCTGTGTAATAGGTTTTAACATAGTCAAATGCATTTGTAAAGTGTGAAACTGCATTTCTAGAATATACCATCTTGTAAACCAATGTTACATACATGCATACATATGTAGATACAAACACAATTAAAGCCAAAAACTGAATCTGGGCATCAATAACTTAAGTATAGGAATTTATTTTTCTTATTTCACGTTGTAAGCCTCCAGACTTGTCAGCAACTTCACCGTAACTAACCACACATAGTTTGATAAACAATCTCAAGATGGCAACATTCTAAAGTTCTATTACATAAAAGCAAAAGTTGTACAAACACTTCCCAAATAACCAAAGCAGAACAAATATAAAATAGGGAAGTCTAGATTTCACATGATGCAATACAGTTTTTCTGAGAAAATACACAGGTTTCTGATGCAAAGTTCCATGAAAAACTAAACAGAATGGGAGGTGTAAATAAGAATCATTAGACATATACTCCCCCCCCACACACACACCTAATTTTCTTTTTAAACCATACCTCAAATCTGTATTCTGGGATCACTCAGTCCTGGGATTGATTAAGACTGCATCTCCTTATCCTTAGCCCATTAAGCTATCTCTCTATAGCCCCATTCCCTGGTTCATACTGGATTTGCTACTTAGCAGCTAAAAACAAAAACAAAAAGCACATTTGGAGGCTAACTTATTTGTTTGCTTCTTTGGGGGAGAGGGAGGAAACCCATTGGTGCTCTGGGATTATTTCTGGCTCTGCACTCATGAATAACTCTTGGTGGGCTCAGGAGACTTGGGTGGTGTCATGGATCAAAGCCAGGTTAGCCATATGGAAGGTCAACGCCCTACCTGCTGTACAACTCTCTGGTTCCTGAAGCCTAACTTCTTTGTTTGCTTTTGGGCCATACCCAGCAATGCTCAGGGGTTACTCCTGGCTTTGCACTCAAGAATTACTCCAGGCAGTGCTAAGGGGACCATATGGTATGCTGAATACTGAACCTGGGTGACCATGTGCAAAGCAAGCATCCTACCTGCTATACTATCTCTCCAGCCCAAGAAGCCTAACTTTTTTTTTTATTTTTTAATAGTGAGACATCATGAGGTACAGTTGCAGACTTACACATTTTTGTGCTTGGGTTTCAATTATACAATGATCAAATACCCATCCCTCCACCAGTGCCCATTTCCCACCACCACGGATCCCAGTATCCCTCCCACCCCTCCACCCCCCTCATCCCACCCTGCCTCTGTGGCAGGGCATTCCCTTTTGTTCTCTCTCACTTATTGGGTGTTGTGGTTTGCAAAAGAGGCAATGGGTGACAATCATGTTTGGTCTACAGTCTACTTTCAGCATGCTTCTCCCATCCTGGGAGGATCCTCCCAACACCTTTATTTGGTGTTCCCTTCTCTATCTGAGCTCCCTTTTCCTCTAGCATGTGTGGTTGGCCTCCAAGCCATGGAGTAAAATTCCTGGTACTAATCTCGCAAGAAACCTAACTTTTTTTTTTTATTTTGCTTTTTGGGTCACACCCGGCAATGCACAGGTGTTACTCCTGGCTCTGCACTCAGGAATTACCCCTGGCGGTGCTCAGGGGACCATATGGGATGCTGGGAACCGAACCCGGGTCGGCCACGTGCAAGGCAAACGCCCTATCCGCTGTGCTATTGCTCCAGCCCCAAGAAGCCAAACTTTTTAACCACACTTCTAAATCAGTTAAATATTTTAAGTTGAATGCAAAAAATATTAATTATAAATTAGAATTATTTTAATTAGAATTATTATTTATTAAAATTTTTCAAGAGATCAGACAAGATCGGGCGCATTCAGGGTAGTATGCCTTATGTTGGCTTAAAACATGAAATTTCAGAAATGATACAAAATAACATTTGGCACATTTGACCAACGCAAATTTTAAACTCAATACCTGCCTTGCATGCAGCCCACCTCTAATTTATGCACTTACCTTGCATGCACCCCATCCCCAGCATCACATGTTCCCCAAGGACTGCCAGAGGTATCTCCTGAGCACAGAGAGTCAGGATTAGCTCCCAAGTACCACCAAGTGTGACCCAAAAACACAATTTTTTTTAAAGGGAAAACACAAAACAAAGGGAAAAAAATTAAGAGCTCTTATAAATCAAAACTGAGAGGGGCAGGAGAGATAATACCATAGGTGAAGCACTTGCTTTGCACGCTGCCCACCTGGGTTGGATCCTCAGCACTACGTATGGTTACATAAGCAGTGCCAGGAGTGATCTCTGCATAGCACTGTGCTGCAAAGCAAACAACCCTAAAATAATAATAAAATTAAATGGGCTTGGGATATAGGCTTGAATGTATGGCACCCTTGGTTCAATCCTCCATACCAATGTGTAAGTATACATGTGTGTATAAAAATGAGAACAGAAAGATCAAATTCAGCTGAAACACTGGGAGGTAATATTAAAGAAATCTACAGGAAACCAGGAAGACAGCTCAAAGGACAGGAGCGCATGTTTTGCACAGGGAGTCCTGGGTTCAATCCCTTGTGGTCCCAATCACCATCAGTAATAACTATGAACCACTGGGAGTAGATGCTGAGCATTGTCAGATGTGGCCCAAATACAAAAACAAAAACTCTACCCAAAAAAAGTAGAAAGACAAGGATAGAGGAAAAAATAAAGATAACAAAATAATTCACAAGGTCCAAAATCCAAATATGCTAGCTGATCCTTAAATAACAAGTATATAACACTGATGGGAAAAACAAAATAGGCTCCCAGTTTGGGTCACGATGTAAAGCCTACACATTCTATCCATGTCGGAGTTTTCCTCCCATACACCAGCTTCTTCCTATATTTCAAAGATGTATGTGTTCAGTTAACTGATTTGTCTACATTATTCCAGTGTGAGTGTATGTGGGTGAGTGCACCTTGAGATGGAAAGGCATCATGTATGGTGGGTTCCCACCTTACACTCTGAAATGCCACAACATCACAATTTAGGACTGAAAAGTCAATGAGAAGATTATCAATTATTGTTTAACCCCAAATGCTATATGTCTTTAGTCAGAAGTTTGGTGATTTTTTTTTTTTTTTTTTTTTTTTTTTTGCTTTTTGGGTCACACCCAACGATGCACAGGGATTACTCCTGGTTCTGCACTCAGGAATTACTCCTGATGGTGCTCAGGGGACCATATAGGATGCTGGGAATAGAACCTGGGTTGGCCATATGCAAGGCAAACGCCCTACCCACTGTGCTATCACTCCAGCCCCGGTTTGGTGATTTTTTTGTGACCAGAAATATAAACAAGAGGAAGTTGACTCTCTTGTTTATATCAATTAGTATATTGGAAAATTGACTTACTGTATATCATTTCACTTATAGTAGTTTCTAATGCCAAACACAGTAGTAGTTTCTAATGCCAAACACAGTAACAACAAAGTCTCCAATGGAGACGTTACTGGGCCCACTCGAGCAAATCGATGAACAACGGGAGGGCCTTTACATTTTGGGCTGGAGCGATAGCACAGCGGTAGGCGTTTGCCTTGCACGCAGCCAACATGGCCAACCCAAGTTCGATTCCTCCGCCCCTCTCAGAGAGCCCAGCAAGCTACCGAGAGTATCTCGCCCGCACAGCAGAGCCTGGCAAGCTTCCCGTGACGTATTCGATATGCCAAACACAGTAACAACAGTCTCCAATGGAGACGTTACTGGGCCCGCTCGAGCAAATCGATGATCAACGGGAGGGCCTTTCAAAGTACTAGTTTCTAAGAACTTACCAATAATGGTAAGTGAAGACTTATAAGAGTTTCAGAAGAAAAAATATATAAGAAAGGGTATCAGATATGGATAATTAAGTAAAATTATTCAGAACTGAAGGGCTTCGGCCTTTAAAATTAAAGAACAAGCCAAGTATGTGTACAGGACTACACAACAAGGATGTGACCCTGGGCCTTACTACATTCAAAGTATAACCTGAGTTATATCCCTGGCGCCTAATGAAGACTATTTGGATTGGCAAAAAAAGGACATCACTGTGAAGTTCAGGACAATATGGACAAAGATCCCCTAAGTTTTCAAGCACTAAAAACAAACACAGTTCAGGAATTAGAATGGCTGTCACAGTCTCGCCATGTAAACTCATCCATTGGTCCAACTCTACAAGTTCATGACTCAGAAGAGAAAGCTGCTAAAATTCATGGGTACAATGGTCTCCCAGATGAGAATTCTGGGGCACCCTTGGGAGTGGGGATGTCCAAGTGCCCGCCCTGCCAAAGCCCTAGCAGCTGCACCCACAGCCACAGCTGCCACCATGCTAGCAGCCTAACTCTGCTGCTTCACAACCAACCTCTGCAGACACCAAACTGACAAAAATTCCAGGCACACAGGTTTTCAGGTTGAGAACTCTGGGCTCTTCTTTGTAGTGAGGACCAGAAGCCTCCCCATACTCCACCTCCGTAATTCTGGAAGCCCTGGTAGTCACACCCACATCCCAGAGCCACCCTCATGTAAGCCAAGTTCTACAGATCCTGGAGTTTCTGGAGCAACACCTCCAAATTCCACAGTATTGACATCCAGTAAGAGCACACCAAATTAGATGAGAAAGTAACACAGACGTCAACTAAACTCAACAACAAAATAACAGAACTAGCAACAACACCTGAGTAAACTCTCAGACAAGGATTTAATGACCTCATTGTGGGACATAGAAATTTTCACAAATTTTATTTTACTGAAGTATTTTTTGATAGTTCCATTAGCCATTTAGTAGTAACAAGCAATATAAAACAAATTATTTTGTTCCCACTAAGGGGGTAGCCTTGGGGGCTGGCTGGGAAAATTGGACAATGGTGATGGGAAGGTCAGTCTGATAATGGGATTGGTGCTGGAACACTGAATGCCTGTAACAACTGTATCATAAATAACTTTATAAAACACGGTGTTTAAAGTTTAAAAAAAAAGTTAATAGAACAATTAGAATGGCAATAGAGCTCTCAATATCAAATAAGAAGTCTGGCTAAAAATGCAGTTTACATTTTCTTAATTCTTAAGAAAAAAATATATCTAATTTAAAGTCTAACTCAAACTTCAGTTAAATATGAGAATGCATTTAAGATATTTTCAGGCTTAGAAACCTCAAATAATATCTCATAAACCCTCAAGAAGTATCTGGAAAAAATATTCATAAAAAAATAAAGAGGAGAAATCTAAAAAGCAAAAGATAAGGGATAGAGATAATTAAAAAGTCGGTCACAGAAGAATCCCCAAGACAATGGGTAGGAAGTTCCCAAGATCTTAGCTATAGAGAGTATTTAGAGAGTATCTAGTCTGGTTTAAAGTCAACAGCAAGACTCTCATGAAAATATTACAGAAATTGATAGTTTCAAGAGGAAAACTTTGGGATATAGTAAACCAACACAGATAAAATGAAAATAATTATTAACTATAGGGAAAACAAAAATTGGGCTTGCTAACTAAAAATAATCATTGCTTACTAAATAAACTCAAATAAATCAGCTGTGAATCAGATGTACATAGTCAGAAGATAGCTTTTGCTACCTATGCTGACCCAGGTTCAATCCTTGGCACTGCATATGGTCCCCAATCACTAACACTTAATGTTTTTCTGACCAAAATTACTATAGTACTACAGCAGAGGATGAAGTAACAGGGAGATGAAAAAGGGAAGTGACTAAGGGAGAAGAAGGGGGAAGAAAGCTAAATACTCATGTCAGAAATGAGAACTCAATAGACAATAACTCAAAATGAAAATCAAAATACCAAATATCCACTGACGATTATAAAGAAGTCTCTTCAGGAAAGGAGAAAATAAGAAAGATAATTGCTTCTTACTGAATATATCTTATATAAATCAGTTAACATTTGAAACTACATGGATGTATAACATTAATAAAAAGACATCTCAGAAAATAAAAACAAGGTACAAATTTTTCATGTATGCTATTATTAAAACATGTATGCTATTATTAAAACACGTATGCTATTATGAAAACAACATAAATCACTTAATTTTTTAACTAAAAGAGATCAGAGATAGCACAGCAGATAGGGTGCTTGCATGGCATGCAGCTGACCCAGGTTCAAATTTTTAAGTGTAAGAAAAAGAGAGGACAGGTAACTCTACAGGAGTTAAGATGCTTCCCAGCATCACATGGGTCCTCGGAACAATTCTGAACTGGGGGTGTTGCCCAGTTCCCCCCACCACCTTCCAAAAAGAAATCAAGTCTTCACCAAATGTCTTTCACTAACAATTAAGAGAAACTAAGAGAAACCTAAAGTCAGCCCTGCATTGCATGGTTACAATATTAATTTCAGTTAATATAGTTTGACTAAATAAATAAAAAAAAAATCAGCTCAAATTTACTGGGGACACCGGTGGTGGAAAATGTACACTGGTGGAGGGAAGGGTCTTCCATCATTGTATGACTGAAACTCAAACATGAAAGCTTTGTAACTGTATCTAATGGTGATTCACTTTTAAAAAAATCAAAGAAAAATAAAACGTAGTTCAAATTTAGTCATATTATCATATTATCACTGTCACTGTTCTCCCATTGTTCATCGATTTGCTCGAGTGGGCCCAGTAACATTGTGAGACTTGTTACTGTGTTTGGCATATCGAATACGTCACAGGTAGCTTGCCAGGCTTTGCTGTGTGGGCAAGACACTCTCGGTAGTTTGCCAGGCTCTCTGAGAGGGGCAGAGGAATTGAACTCTGTTTAGCCATGTTGGCTGCATGCAAGGCAAATGCCCTACCCACTGTGCTATCGCTCCAGCCCCATCATATTAGAGTAACTGTAAATAGCTTGGCTACTTAAAAGTATAAGCTTTGCTACTAGCTCTTCAGGTCATAAATCCCTATGTAACTGAATGATTCACATCATTATCAATAACCAAATGAATTTTTCTGCAACTAGTCATTACATACCTATAATTCAGTTCACACACAGCAGAAGTGTAGTACTAGTGTGATAAATCCATGTGATATTTTATGAAAATGAATAATTTAAGGAGGAAAGTGGCCATCCAAAAGAAAAAGCAGTAGGCCAGGGAATGCAACTCAGTGGCAAAGCACATACCTTGCCTGCTTTAAGACCTGGATTATGACCTGGAGCAGGGGTAAGGGGGCATGCATGGGCTGGAATGCAGTAGAAAAATAAAAGGTGACAATGCTAAATTCTAACCAAACATAAACAGAGATTTAGAAGAAAAAGCTGAACATAGAAATATTGATAGTGCTACGTGTGTGTGTGTGTGTGTGTGTGTGTGTGCGCTGTCAGGGATCAAACCCAGGGCCTCTCACATGTTCTACCTGTGAGTCATATCCCTGGTCCATGTTCTACCAGTGAGTCACATCACTGGCCTATACTGTTACTAGATATATATTCAAAGGTGGCTAATGAAAAGTAAAAAGGGAAAGTGGTTGTGGCAGTAAGAATGAAGATCTCCCAGAAAAAGTAACACTGGGAAACAGGGGTGGGGGGGGGGGGGGGGCAATGGGGAAGAAGCTTTTAAAGGAAATTAACTCAGATATACTTTCACTACACTGAAATCGCAAAAGATAAAATGTAGGAGGTTAATCCAAGCTTCAATAAAAATATGACAATTCACCACAACGGATATAAATGCCTGTTCCATGTATTTAAACTATACAAAAAGGCAAACTTGAAATTAATAATGCAAAGCATAAACTCAGCCCACTGAACTATTTCTCTGGTCCCTGATACTACTCTTGTAAGGTATTTTATAAAGAACAAATTTTGATATTTTAAATTACAGTGTACTAAATACATACTATTGAGCATTTAAGTGACCATTAAGCACTATAAATTACAAAGCACAATACCAAAATTACATTTTAGGACCAAATACATACATACTCAGGAAGTATAAGGGCAACACATACTAAATGACATCTTTGGAGGTAGGAGCAATACCACAGCGGGTAGGGCGTTTGCCTTGCACACAGCCAACCCAGGTTCGATTCCCAACATCCCATATGGTCCCCCAAGCACTACCAGGAGTAATTCCTGAGTGCATGAGCCAAGAATAACCACTGTGCATTGACGGGTGTGACCCACCCAAAAAAATTATATTTTGGTTAACACTATTTTTCATGTTCCTCTTTTGGCCTTTTTTTTTTGTCATTTTTTTTGCAGTACTGGGACAGAAACCAGAGCTTCACATATGCAAGGAAAGCTCTTTACCATTGAGGTCTATCCATGGCCCCATTTGTCTTTCTAAAGTGTTGAGGAGCTGGAGTGATAATACAGCAGGCCCGATGCTTACCTTGCACACAACAACGTGGGTTTGGTCCCTACCACCCCATATAGTCCCCCAAGCATTAACAGGAGTGATCCCTGAGTGCAGAGCCAAGAGTAAGCCCTGAGCACCACAAGGTGTGCCCCAGAAAACAAAACAACCACCAAAAGAAGTAGTAAATTTGAATACATTTTATAGGTAGGCCAGAATTATGATTCCCTTTATTTCATCAACTTTCATAGTGGCAATTTACAAGAAATTACAACAAGAGTCTAAAATGCCAATCAGAGCTGAGACGTAAATTCTAAGCTCAAAATGACAGCAAGAATAAAGTGAATAAATACTAATTTACACCAGTATGGGGCAGATATGTAGTACAGCTGGTAAGGCACTTCCCTTGCTCACACTAAACCCAAGTTCCATCCCCAGAACCACATACAGCCGGGTCCCCTCAGCACAGAGCAGGAGTAAGCCCTGAGCATAGCTGGATATGGTCAAAAATCAAAATATTTTATCTTTTGAATAAATCTTTAACTTCTAAACCAATTTGAAAAGATAGAATAATTCCTCTTTCCCAAAAAACAGTAATCAGAACATAAAGTATACTTTCACTATCATTTTTTTATTTTATGAAAAGCAGTAACTTCAAAAAGATGAAGGAATTTTATTTGTTCCTTGGAATATTTTAACTGCACAAAGCAACAATATATCAGTTATAACATATGAAGTTATGAAAAGTCACTGCAATAAATAAAACTAAGAGAAGACTGTAGCACTGTAGCACTGTCCTCCCATTGTTCATTGATATGCTCGAATAGGCACCAGTAACGTCTTCATTATGAGACTTGTTATTGTTTTTGGCATATCGAATATGTCACGGGGAGCTTGCCAGGCTTTCACCGTGCGGGCGGGATACTCTCAGTAGCTTGCCGGGCTATCTGAGAAGGGTGGAGGAAGAGAAGACTACTAATGTTAAATAGCAATACATCACTGTCTTTATAAAAATGCTAATGACTATAAAAATCAGGTTCCCTTTATCACCAAACACATGCTAAGGCCCTATCTATGCTGAAAACAACATTGGGGCCAGAGAGATAGCACAGTGGGTAAGGCACCTTGCTCCCAACACCCCACCCCCCCCAAAAAAAAGCCCTCTTAGGAGGGAAATAAAATTAATATACATAAAACAAGGTCATGTGTATATAAAAATATTCAAATACCAAGGATACAATATTAAGAGACACAGAAAGTCCAAGGAGGAAAGTGTTGAATAGTCTGGAAATGTTTCAGAGAAGGAAAGAATTGGGCAAAATCTAGAAAGATGGGTATAATCAAATTAAGTTAATTCTTTAATCCCACCTTATCTTTCCTTTCTAACACTTTGAACATAAATTAGAGTAAATGAAGGCAAAGAAAAGTCATCCAGAGGAATATGAACTGAGAAAAACAAGCCAATTAGCCTACATAATGCCTACTATGGAGAAGAGGTTAAGATCTCTAAAAAGGCCCGCAGCAGAGCACCTGTCTTGCAGTCTTGCATGTGTGAAGCCCTGGAATTGATGCCTAGCACGAAAGGAGGAAAAAGTGGAAGCATGTAAATTATATAAATATATTGTTTCTAAAAGTTGCATGGAATTTTGACATAACTTTTCCATGTCTCCTACTCACACCACTAAGTATTCACTGTTTCTAAGAAATGTGTCTCAGAACCAATCAAACTAAGGTTCAACGCAGTGGGTGTAAGCCGATGGTAGAGTGAATATTTCACACGTGTGAGGCCTAGGGTTTGAGCCCCTGCATCATAATAGCACTGTCCTCCTGTTGTTCATCAATTTGCTTGAGCGGGCACCAGTAATGTCTCCACTGTGAGACTTGTTGTTACTGTTTTTAGCATATCAAATATGGCATGGGGAGCTTGCCAGGCTCTGCCGTGCGGGCGGGATATTCTTGGAAGCTTGCCAGGCTCTCTGAGAGGAACGGAAGAATGGAACTGGGGTCAGTATCCACTGTGCTATCGCTCCAGCCCTATAAAATGAAGGCTCTCAAATTTTACCAAATGTGCTAAATCTAAGATAGAAATCTAGTCCTGACACATAAGGTTGTCCTTTTTTCCTTCATATTTTCTGAGTGCTTTATGGACTCAAAGCATTTTCACTTAAAGCCAGGAGGCATTCTTTTTAATCCAAATCTTAAGTGTTTCTATTCCTAGAACTTCTGTAAATTTACATATACTTCCGAAACAAAAATAAATAATTTATCATAGTGTAAGTTACTCTTTGTCAGTGCTACAGAACAAGCTGTGCATACAGGAAACCTGGGCTCAATCCCTAGTACTACACAGTTCCCCTTACATGAAGCCTGGATATATCCCCACCCAAAAAATACTACTTACCAGATGATTAATAGTTTTAATCTGCTGATTTTTTCCTTTACTCATAAGGCACTAAATTGTCTCCTCTAGTCAACATTTTATCCTGATGATTTTTCTTTAGGAACCATACCCAGAAGTACTAGGAGGACCCAGTATCATTCCTCTACCCAGTGTTCTATAGGGGCCATGTGGTGCCAAAGATCAAACTCAAGTTAACACCCAAAATATTTCCCAGCTCAAGTCAATGGCCCCAATTTTAAGATACTAGGGATATTTTCAGAAATTTGCTTCTTAGAGAAAATACTTAAACTTTGGTCTTTAAGTTCATATTTCAGGCTGGAAAGAGGATAATGGGGTTAAAGCACTTGCCTTGCATGTAGCTGACACAAGTCCAAATCCCAGAAGCACATGGTCCCTTAAGTATGGTATCCCCACAAGTGACTCCAGAGCGGAGCCTGGAGTAAGTCCTGAGCACTGCTGCATGTGGCCCAAACCGCCAAGAAAAAATAATTTTTAAAATTTTAGGGGCCGGAGCAATAGTACAGAGGGTAGGGCATTTGCCTTGCACATGGCCACCCGCGTTTGATTCACAGCATATTCCATATGGTTCCCCAAGCACCATCAGGAGTAATTCCTGAGTGCAGAGCCAGGAGTAACCCCTGATCATTGCTGAGTGACTCCAAAAAATGACTAAAAATAATAAAATAATTTTTTAATAACTTACCTCTCAGTTTTGATTTTGTGGAGTTTTGTTAGGGCCTTTATTTTGTTTTTTGGTTTATTTTTGAGCCACATACAGCAGTGCAAAGGGCTTACTCCTAGCAGCCTCAGGGAATGGGATGCCAGGGATCAAAGTGGATCAACTGTGTGCAAGGCAAGCATTGTACCTACTATGCTATTGCTCCAGGCTCTTGGTTTTTCAATATGAGTCAACAAAGGAATGGGAAGATACAGGTATACAAAATACACACCTAACCCATCAATCCCAGACACAAGAAGCCACATGAGCATGGCTGGGTATACCCTGAGAGATCCCTAAGCACAACAAAGCCTGGGCAGCACTGAATCCTGGGGTCACAGCACTTAACTGCCAGCCCATTTGGCTAAGTTTGGTGAGAAGTGGCCCTCTCGTCTCTTGAGCACTACTTAGAAGACCCAAAACAGTAAAATCATGCACACACAGTAAGTAAATATTATATGATGCTCTCAGAGATTCGAAAATAGAAGTCAGAACAGCGGTTACCTCTGAAGGGAAGAACCAACAGTATGAGGACAGAGACACACCTGACTGGGGTACAGAAAACACTACAGCTTTATATCGTGTGGTGGTTATTCAGATTCATACCTAAAATTTCATCAAACTACACTGTCAGATTTGTGCACTTTACTATATACTGGGGGGTGGGGGGGTTGGTGAGGAGGGCAATTCAAGGACTAGAGAGCAACATTTTCTAAGTTACAAGTGTCAGGCAGGTACTTCATAAAACTATGTGGGTCTCCCACCCTCCAGAGACTTGACCAGTGTGTACCACAGTGTGTGAGTACCTTCCACTGAAGGATTCCTAAGTAAAATGATCGAATGTGTTTCAGAAGGATCACACTGGTCCAAACATAATAAACTAATTGGACAGGCCAGAGCAATATAGCGAACCCCTGAGCATCAACGGGTATAACCCAAAAAGCCAACGAAAAAAAAAAAAGAACCAACTGCTGGGGTAGGAAACTAATAGCGCAGGGGAAAAATGAAGGAAATGACCTGGAAGGCAGAGAAGAAACAAAAGAGAGCACTGACACTTAGATCCCTTAAATAGAAGGGATACTGACTACTTAAAGATGACTACAGAAAAGAGAGTGTCAACTTCTGGCTTGGACCTATGAATCACAAAGACATGCCATAAATAAGCAAATCCACAGAAAAGTTGAATTAGCTTTGAACACTATTGGAATTTAATTTTGAAAACATATACATCACCCACCAAAATACAACTATTTTCCTTTCGGTCTTTTGGCCACACTGATGATACTCAGGGCTTATTCCTGACTCTAGTGGAATTCAGGGGACAATAAAAGGTGCTGGGGGTCGTACCCAGGTCAGCTGTGTACAGCACAAGAGTCCTACCCCGCTGTACTGGCATAATACAACATATTTCTATGCAATTTACTGCCAAATGTTCATTCAGTTGATGTTCTATTTTTCCTTATTTAAATGTTTGTTATATATTAAGTCAATGTTTTTCAATAAAATTTTTAAATGATCTTAAAACTATACTTATTTGGCAATCTTCCACCAACTTCAACTTTTACAATATAAAATGCTTCCACCATTAGATAATTACTCCTTACTACACCTCTAAGCAATGAAGAATAAGCATTTTTTTTTTTTTGTCCTTCCTTAGTCAGCAGTAAAGAGGTGCTCTCAAGTTAGCATCTCTGACTTTGGTCTAAAAAACTCCATATCAAAATATTTCATTTGGAGAGTCTTTCTGCATAAACTAAAGAAGCTCTAAACTGAATGTATTACTCAATGACTTTTAAAAATACACAACAGCTCCCTACTAAAGGTGCTCACCAAAACGTTTCAAAACAAACTTTATTCTTTTCAACCATTTTTACTAAGGTATTGGGATTTACAATACTGTTAATTGTACTTGTCATGAATACATCATTCCAATACCATACCTGTCACCAGAGAGTCCACTTCCCTCCACCAGTGTCCCAAGGATCCCTCCCACCCACCCTCCAAAAAGTTCAATTCTATAGACAAAATCTTCAGTTTTAATGACTATGCCCACTTGCTGTTTCTTTAGTATGTTTCTTTTTAGCTCAGATTGGGATAGATCTTTTTTTTCTTTCTTTTCTTTTTTTTTTTAATTATTGTGGAGGTGGTGACACCAATCTCCTGGAATTCCACAAAATTATAAATCAGTAGTAAACTGATTAAAGTAAATTGTAATTGATACAAGGAGCCAGAGCAACAGTACAGTGGATAGGGCATTTGCCTTGCATGCGGACAACCCAGATTCAATTCCCAGCATTCCAAATGGTCCCCAGAGTCCCTAAGAGGATTCCTGAGCACAAAGCCAGGAGTAAGACCTGACCACAGCCAGGCATAGCTTAAAAACAAAAACAAAAAAAATAATTTAAGATTTACATAAAATACATAAATCCTACAAATGAAAAATTTAGTAAGAATGGAGAGAGTTAAAGAAAATATACGGGGAGAATCTGAATAGTCCATATAAGTTCTAAAAGGTGTGTTTTATACTAAGAAAAGGAATATTGGGGCTGAGGTGATAGTACAGCGGGTAGGGCATTTGCCTTGAATGAGGCCGACCTGTGTTCGATCCCTGGCATCCCATATGGTCCCCCAAGCAACGCCAGGAGTAATTCCTGAGTGCAGAGCCAGGAGTAACCCCTGAGCATCACTGGGTGTGACCAAAATAAGGCAAAAAAAAAAAAAAAGAGAGAGAGAGAGAGAGTAAAAGGGAATATTGGCCTTATGTTAAGAAATTTTATATTATAAATACTGCTTAAGTGTCTGCATTAATAAGTAAAGGACTGTAATTAAAATCTCAATAGAAATAAAAAAAGAAAAAAAATAAAAATAAATAAAAATAAAAACATATACAAAAAAAAATAAAATCTCAATAGATATTAACCCCAAAACAACTTTAAAATGGAGTTGACAAAAATAATACAATGACAGGTCAAATACAACTGATGATTTTTTTAAGCAAAAGATGCATTTTGAATATGCAGACATTAAAATAAGAGTTTTAAGTCTTAGGACTGGCACATATGAACATGTAACCAGAACCAACTTTCCTTAAATCTGTTTTTGTTTTTTTTAATTTGGGACCACACCTGGCAGTGTTCAGGGTTTTTTACTGGCTTTACACTCAGGAATCACTACTGGGGGGGCTAGGGGACATAACTCAGATTAATAACAAAGCAAGCTCCCAATCTGCCGCACTACCTCTCTAAACTCTCAATCTGTTCTTTAGGGGAAAAAAGTACTTTGATATATAATTTATTCATTCAACAAATACTGAACAGCTAATATTTGGCAGGCATTGTGCAAATTCTAGAGATAGAGCTGTAAAAGGATAAAGACCCACTTTCATGGAGTTTTACAGGCAGTCCATGATCAAGAAAAACACTCAAAGGCAATGTCATACTCCTATCCAACTGATGCTTGGCAATAAAACTATCCTGAGGCTTAAATAAAGACCCACAGAATTTAGCATTAGATCATATGATCAAATGACTGCATAATGAGGTCCTGGGTTCAATTCCCAGTACTATCAAACAAACAAAAAAAAAACAAAAAATGGGAGACTAAGGGACTGGAGCGATAGCACAGCGGGTAGGGCGTTTGCCTTGCATGCAGCCAACATGGCTGACACAGGTTCGATTCCCAGCATCCCATATGGTCCCTCGAGCACCACCAGGAGCAATTCCTGAGTGCATGAGCCAGGAGTAACCCCTGAGCATTGCCGGGTGTGACCCAAAAAAGCAAAAAAGCAAAAAAAGGGAGACTAAGTATTTCTTAAAAACATAGAACTTCTTGAAAACAGCAGAAGTAAAAAAGCAGAAATATAAGAATTATATTAACATTAGAAAACACCAACTCAAAAATTTACTTCCTATGTATCTTTTTTTGGGAGGGGGACATGGTAGGGTCTACTCTGGCAGTGCTCAGAAGTACTCTTAGCTCCATGCTCAGGGGGTCGCTCCTAGTAGTGCCCATTGAACCATATATGGCGTCAGGGATGGAACCAGGGTCAGTCACATGCAAGGCAAAAATGTCTTAATCTGGGGCTGGAGCAATAGTACAGTGGATAGGGCATTTGTCTTGCATGCGGCCGACCTGGGTTCGATTCCCAGCATCCCATGTGGTCCCCTGAGCACCACCAGGAGTAATTCCTAAGTCCAAAACCAGGAGCAACCCCTGTGCATTGGAGGGTGTGACCCAAAAAGAAAAAAAAAAGTTTTAACTCTTGGTCCAGTACTTCTGGCCTGTCCTATGCACCCCAGTGTAAGAACCTCAGAATGAGCTCCACCAAAATGGAACCATAACACAAGAAAGAAAAAAAAAACAGTGGGCTTGAGAGACATTACAGCAGGACTCTACAGAATAATAGTAAAGGAAGAAATTCAATTATCTTAATCGATGGCTGAATAAATAGCAATACCCCTGCATTGTAAAACAAAAAAAGTAACGGAGGATATCAAGATGAAAGTTATACAAGGACAAACAGCAGAGATGGAAGGAGTCAGAGAGATAAAACTGGTACTTGGTGGCGGGACGGGGGATGGTGGAAGAAATGCAACAGAAAACAATATTTGGGAGTTGGACATGAAGTTCAGTGACAGACTACATTCCTCACATGTCTGAGGTCCTGAGTTAAATCTCTAACACCACAAAAACAAACATTATTCTGAATATAAGGATAAAGACCAAATTAATAAACTAAGGCGTTTGCCTTGCAAGCACCCAATATGGCCGACCCGAGTTCGATTCCTCCACCCCTCTCGGAGAGCCCGGCAAGCTATCAAGAGTATCTCGCCTGCACGGCAAAGCCTGGCAAGCTACCCGGGAAGTATTCAATATGCTAAACACAGTAACAACAAGTCTCACGATAGAGATGTTACTGGGCCCACTCGAGCAAATCGATGAATAACGGGAGGACCGTGACCGTGAAAGTGTTAAAAGTATTAGCCAATGAGTTAGAGAGATCAAGTAAAGTGCTTGCCTTGCAAGCAGCCGACCCTCCTTTGATTTCTGGCATCACATAAGGCCCCCTGAGTACACAGCCAGGAATATTGAGTGGGGGGGACCAAAGAGTGTTTTTGTTTTTGTTTTTCAGCCACACTCTGCTTGTTCAAGGCTTACTCCTGGTTCCTTTATTAGGGATCACCCCTGGTAGAACTTAGGAAACCATACGGGGTGCCAGGAACTGAACCCGTGTTTGCTGCATGGAAGGCAAGTACCCTACCCACTGTACTATGACTCCAGCCTTCCCTGAGTGGCCTAAACTCCACTCCCACACACACAAAAAAGTATTAGCCAAGGGACAGAGGAAAACAGGCAAAGGAAGAAATACAACAGTTTTGTTGGTTTCATACAAACCCTGAGAACCATTTGATTCTAACTCATGTGCATACATTACTGTCATAAAACAATGAGGCCAGGGATATAGCTCAATGGTAGAACATTTAACCTTTCAAGTGTTCTCTGGGTTGGATCCCCAGCACAGGAAAAATCTTAATTATTTAATTTTATTTCATTAAATGGATTATTTTGAACCAATGACATTGCTCTATATATAGATGTGATTTTTTTGGTCTCAGTTTTTAAAGTACTGTAAAACACTTTAAGCAAGTTTCCAACTCTAAACTTCACATATGAGAGTAAGATGACATCTGTCATTATGAATAAAAATACTTGAATATCATTATTAAAATATAAGTCACTTCAGAATAAAAGTTACTAAATGCTATATATTACCAAAATACATTTTCAAAGATTTTGTTTTGTTCTGTTTTGGGTTGGTTTAATTTTGGGACCACATCTGGCTGTGCTCTGGGCTTACTTCTGACTCTGTGGTCAGGAATCACTTCTGGTGGTGCTCAGGGGATTAGATAGAGAGCCAGGGATCAAACCCAGGTTCACTGCATGCATACGAGGCAAGTGCCCTATTCACTGTACTAGTCTCTCTCCAGACCCTTATTCTCAAGCACTGATGAACAAAATATTGCCATACTAGTTGAATAGTCAGTGAACAGTCAGAACATTATAAGACATTAAGTCGACGGCCAGAGAGATAGTATAGTGGGTACGGCATTTGCCTTGCATGTGGCTGATCTGGGTTCTCTTCTGAGCACCCCATATGGTTCCCTGAGCCTACCAGCAGTTATCTATAGTAACCCTGAGCTCCACTGGGTGTGGCCCAAAACAAAAGGAAATAAAGTTTTCAACTCTAAATATTTAAACTAAGCAGACAAAATTACATACTGTAGTTAGGGTTCTTACATGCTTATCATTAAAAATCTTCAGCACAATGCCAACGAGGTAGTACAGGGGTTAAGTGGCGTGCCTTATCAGTGGCCAATTCTGGTTTGATCCTGGGCACTATACATGCTCCCCGAGAATTGTCAGAGGTGAGCCCTTTGCACAAAGCCAAACTCTTGAGCACAAAGTCAGGAGTAAGCTGAGCACAGCTGGGTGTGGCCCACCTATCACCACCAAAAAAGTCATCAGCACATATTCTTTCATAATTGATAAAAGGAAATTAAATTTTGAGGGCGAGCCAGGGATGTAGCTCAGTGGCAGAGCACCTGCATTGCATATTGCATGTGAGGCTCCAGCACCACAAAAAAAAAAAAAAAAAAAGAGAAAGAGAAAGAAAAAAACAGATTTTAAGATGGACACACTGCTTAATTTACTCACTTTCTGACAGCTCCTTTCATCATCTCACATTACAAACATTATGTAAATTCTCCAATCTCTCCATCATTTATACATCCACCCAGCTATTCAATATTTACTGAACACTTAAAATACACCAGGCACTGCATCTATCTTGGCACTGGAGATTCAGCATCATGACTGACAATAACCGTAATTACATATTATGATAGGAGCTATATATAAACTATTCAAAACAGTGTAATAGACCAAGGGATGTGGCCCAATGATAAAGAGGAAGCTTCGTATGTATGAATCCCTGGGATAGATCCCCCAAGCCCAAAAAACACACAACACACACAACACCAACATATGGGACCAGAGAGAATACAAGGTTTAAAGAATTCCCATATATGTATTTGACCAGTTCAGTCCCTGGCACCATAATTTGATGCCCAGGAGTGATCCCAGAGTCAGGAGTAGAACTTGAAAACTACCAGCTATAGCCCCTGAACGCCACTAGTGATGTATGTGTGTGTGTGTGTGTGTGTATATATGTGTGTGTGTGTGTGTGTGTGTGTGTGTATATATACATATATGTATGTGTGTGTGTGTATATATAAGGACTGGAGCGATAGCACAGTGGTAGGGCGTTTGCCTTGCATGCAACCAGCCTGGCTAACCTGAGTTCGATTCCTCCACCCCCTCAGAGAGCCTGGCAAGCTACCGAGAATATCTTAATATGCCAAACATAATAACAAGTCTCACAATGGAGACATTACTGGGCCTGCTCGAGCAAATCAATGAACAACTCCTTGAGGAGCTCAGGGGACCATATGGGATGCTGGGAATTGAACCCAGGTTGGTCACGTGCAAGGCAAACACCCTACCTGCTGTGCTATCACTCCAGTCCCTAAATTATATAATTTTTTATATATTAAGTTGAACAGAACATAATGGCAGAGAAATAGACAGGTTGTGGTGTTTGCCTTGCCGCCCTCCATGGTTCCATCCCTGGCATCACATAAGGTGCCCAGTACTGCTAGGAATGATCCCTAAGCACAAAATCAGGAGTAATCCCTGAGCACCACCAGGCATAGTCCAAAAACAAAACAAAGTGAAAAAAACTCCACAACTTTGTGAGAGAAGATCACTGCATAAAGCATGACACGGCCTCACAGAGCTGGAACTTTTAGTTATAACAAATAAAACAGATGTGAAGGACCAGAGCAGTAACACAGTCAGTAGGGAGCTTGCCTTGCACAAGGCCAAGTCAGGTTCTATCCCAGCACCATATATGGTCCCCCGACCCACCAGGAGTGATCACTGAGCACAGTGCCATGAATAAGCCTTGAGCATCATTGGGTGTGGTCCAAACCCTCATCCCAACCCCCCAAAATAGAAACAGATGTGAAATTTTGTAAAGAGCCTATCCAGGCTAATGAGAAGTTAGATTCAGAGAAAAATCATAGGATCTGATTTGAATTTTAAGATTACACTGGCTGCATGTGAAACTAGGACAGTATCTGAGTAAGAGATGATGGCAGCTGGGACTAGAGCTATGGCAGTGAAAATAATCAGAAGTAAACGCACAGGACTGAATATTCAATTAACTGGACTAGGGCTGGGGAGATAGCTCAAAGCACTAGAGCACTTGCTTTGCGAAGGGGGGCGCTGGATGTGGAAGAGGTGTGTGTTCAGTACCTGTCACCACAAAAATTCCCCACCTCCAACATCAATGCGTGTGCCCCCCATTTCGCTTCTCCCCACCAAAAAAAAAAAAAAAAGGACCAGGTAACAGAGCCAAATAGGGTAAAAGAAAAGGATGAACTGAATCTGTCTTTAGATTTCTGACCTTACCAACTAGATTGGAATAGGGATCATTTATTATCATGAGAAAGGTTGGGGGTTACCGACCTTGATAGATGGGTCCTTCTGATCAAGGAATCTCACTATTCTCTCCTAGGTCAGGGAAAGGTAATAAACCACAGCAAACCGAGCTGGAGAGTACAGCGGGTAGAGCGTTTGCCTTGCACGCAGCCGACCTGGGTTCGATTCCCAGCATCCCATATGGTCCCCCAAGCACTGCCAGGAGAAATTCCTGAGTGCAAAGCCAGGGGTAACCCCTGTGCATCGCTGGGTGTGACCCAAAATGCAAAAAAAAAAAAAAACCACCAAGAGCAAACCTTCAAAGGTTTTATCCACAAGGGATACAATGTTAAAACAATCTACAGAGGTAAAGAGAAGATGGAAAAATTTCTCTGTAAAATCTCATTTCCTTATTTGTTTTTAATATGTTAATACGTCCAGGATCAAGTACTACAAAAACTATGTTATAGCAAGTTTTAAAATAACAATTTCCAAACAGGAATTAGAATACAATATAAGCTCTAAGTGTTGTGTTGTCATTTTCCCTGCTTAAAGGAAAGTTGTTTCTTAATTAGCTATACCTGTCTGATTGACACCTGTTGCAGCCAGGGACACTTAATCTCATAACTGTTTTTAAAAAAAAAATCAATTTCCCTCAACTTTACTCATAAGATAGTGATGAATTTGAAGACTTTAAAGAAAGTCTCATGGAATTTTCATGTATTAGGCCACACTGGTAGTGTGCAGGGCTTACTCCTGGATCTGTCAGGGATCACTACTGGCAAGACTCAAGGGACCATATGCTGTGTGCTTGGGATCAAACCTAGGTCAGCTGCACGCAAGGCAAGCACCATTCCCCGATGCCGCTGTACAATCACTCTGGTCCTTATGTTAAGGTAAGGTAAAGGCCCTCCCGTTGATCGTCGATTTGCTCGAGCGGGCCCAGTAACGTCTCCATTAGAGACTTTGTTGTTACTGTGTTTGGCATATCGAATACTCTCAGTAGCTTGCTGGGCTCTCCGAGAGGGGCGGAGGAATGAACTCGGGTCGGCCATGTTGGCCGCTTGTAAGGCGAACGCCCTACCGCTGTGCTATCGGTCCTTATGTTAATAAATATTAAATCCTCAATAATGAAGGTTGCTAAAGGAAGGCCTCCACCTCTGAAGGTAAACCTTCATCATTTACCCCATGTGTCTGGATACAATAATGAACACCAAAAAACTAGTTTTATCAGACTTTTGTGTAATTATTAACAGGAGCTCTTTCCTGTAAATTAGAGGAACAGAAGTACTTCTAATTAGAATGTAGAAAGAGATGAAGTGCTCAATTTAAACACATGAATCATGGACCAGGGAAATAGCTAAACTATAGAGTGACTACTTTATATGTGGGAGCCCCAAGTACCATCCCCAGAAACACTGCCAGAGTGACCCCCCCACAAACACCATACCAGAAGTAACCCCTAACATCACCAGGTATACATAAAACATATAAAAACAAAAGCCCCACAAATATCATGAAGCCCAGAAGATCCAGCAGAAACAAACTGAAGGGAGCAGTCACGCTTCCTGGATATGTTGTAAAAAGAATTTACTATCCCAGCTTTAAGTTTTTTCAGAATCACAATCAAACTACTACCTATTAATTTATAAATAAAATCCTTTCACTCTTTGCAGCTATTTAACATAAAACCCTCAGCATTAACTTGTAGTGTATTCAAAATAGATTTTTCTCAGTCCTAGCAGAAATAATCACTTTCCTAACTTGTCCTGTGCGCTATCAGATAATCCAGGGACAAAACTCTTTGCTTCCTCTTGAGAAAATATCTGGCTCTGGGTTGGGTTGATTATTTTGCGCACTCTCATTTACTTACATATCTTTCTGCAAGGCAGTGCTAAAGGCTGTTAGTGTGAAGTCTCACTAACCCAAGCACAAAGAGAAACAATGAACAAGAAGGAAACAAACTACTATTCAGTTTAGTAAATGGGGAAGCATTTAACCATCAACAGATGTCACCTTATTCTACAAGTTTCCCCAAAATCCAAGGTTCACTGGTATATTTATCACCTCTTATCACTGACACTCCACAGGGAGTATCAAACTGGAGTTTATGAACAAAAGCACCTTTGTGACTACTTAGGTGACACATATAAACACAAAATGCTAAACTGTCCCCCTTTCTCTCTTACACATAACATCTGGGTCCACCAGCAAAAGGCTTAACCAAAATTCACAATTCCACAACAGTGCAAGAGCATTCACTGGTAAAATTCACAAATTCAGATGAAGGCAAATAAGTACTTCAAGAATAGAGTATTTGAAATCCATCCCAACAAGAGTTCATCCCAAAAAGGTCCAACTGTGAAAACTGACTATCAAAATCTATCAGTAAAATCTTGATTGGGTAGTTCATTTTTAAAGTTGATCAAAAAGCAAAATGTAAAGGCTCAAAAAAAAGAAGGACTCTACTACATGCTTAATTATTCCACTAGAATACACAACTTTTATTTGAGGAGGCTGGGGAGTGTACCCACAAACATTTCTTAGGCGGTTCAGGGGCCCCTTCTGCAATTCTGGGCCAGCCAAGTGAATGATTCAACGAGAAAGACTGAGGATGCAGGGGGCTCTGCAGTTCCAGGAACCACAGTACTGAAGCACCTTGTTGTAACTCAAGGGAATTATGTGGTGCCTGGGACCAAACCAACGTCTGCCTGCATGCAAAGCACACATCTTCGTCCCTGTATGATCTCGCTGGCCCCAAGTAAACACAACTTTTAAGTGCTGGGAAATTAAAGAAGTTCTAATACTTCGTTCCTACCTCCATGGCTATGTATACCTTTGAGATGTATATTTCAGAAGAGATGAGCAATCAGGGTCCTAGAGAGAAGGTGACATTCACTATCATCTTTTTTGTTGTTGTTTTTCCAGTATATAGTCACTTGCCAGTACTCAGTAAAAAAATTGCTGAGTGAATGAGCAAAGACATTCTAAAATCTAAATACACAACATAACCTTGTGATATGCTATTATAATTCATAACCAGTCTAGTACAACGTTAAATGCCAAATTTTACTTAAAGAAAGGAATTAGGACTAGAGAGACACTTCATTGGGCTAGAGTGCATGTTTTGCATGCATAAATCTGGTTTGATCCCCAGCACTACATGGTCTCTTCTAAGAACCACAGCCTGGCCCTCCTTCCACACATACACACCACCAAGAAAATGGGTCAATAAGAGAAATTTTTCTACTGTATATTATTACAGTTGGAGAGTTAAGAACTAATTCAGCCAATTCTGGTTTTGCTTCACTGGGGGGAAGGGAGGACCTCAAGCAGTGCTCAAGAGGCCCCTCCCAGCAATTCTCAGGTGGAGGTTCTACGCAAGGGCCAGAGTACAGTGTTGCTCAGGCACTGCAGTGCCAGCAATCACCTGAGCCACCCTGGCAGATGCACCCAGCAATGCTTGGACCATGTGGTGACAGGGACTGAACTAGTCAGTCAAGTGGAAGAGAAGGCAGCACACCTTAACCCCTCTATCTCAGATACCTCAGCCAATTTTTGCCTTAAAAAAAAAAAAAGCCTTTTAATTCTCAGTTTTCAGAATGATGAAAGAGAGAGAAGCAGGAAGAAGGAAGAACTAAGAAGCAGGAAGATTTTAAGTTTCTAGAAGTTCTGAAACAGTCCAATTCATCCTTGATTCAATGTTACTTTTTTTTTTTAATGCTATGTTCCAAGCATTTAGAAAACATTTTAGGAATATACTAGCCAAAAACTCAGATGCAATTAGAAAGTAAAGAGATGAAGAACATAGCTGCTAAAATTGTCAGTAGGTAAACTTAGAAAAATATGTAATCTAAACCAGAATCAAGCTTTCAAGGGAAGGCTTGTGTTCCTCTCAAGATATTTTAGATACAAGCCAAAAAGAAAAGCCTGGACAGGGAAATAGCTTCAAGGGCCAAATGCATGCTTTTGCATGCAGGGGGTATGTGTGGAATTATCACCACTACATGGTCCCAGGTACCAGTAGGAGGGATCGGGATCCCTAAGCACAGAGTGCAGAGGAGAGAGAGAGAGAGAGATAGAGAGAGAGAGAAAGATTACCATTGGGGCCAGAGTAATAGTACAGTGGGTAGGAAACTTGCCTTGCATAGGGCCAACCTCGTTTCATCTCCATCCAGCATTACATATGGTCCCCCAAAGCCCCACCAGGAGTGACCCATGAGTGCAGAGCAAGGAGTAAACCCTGAGCACACCATTCTCTAATCAATGAGGTCCCCCTCCCCCCCAAAAAAAGCTACCATTGTTATCTCTCTTAAAAAAAAAAGTGAGGTATATTTTCAGAAAACTAATATTCAAATAACTGACATATACTCTAGCTAAAACAGTGTGCAAAACTAATCTTGGTAATTTCTAGAACTTCTGAAATGTCAATGAAAAGTCACCAGACTGCCCTTTCACTCTGGCCCAAGAGGTCTTATCTGTCATTAGCACTCCAAGTCCAAGGCTCCCTGTGGCAAGATAAAATGCCTGCTAGTTCATGTTTGAATATTACAAACTTATTCTTGCCATTGCCTTATTTTTAATACCACCTAACTATGGCATTATTTTGTGTTCAATAATCAAAAATTAAGGAAGAAGTTTTTTCAGCAGTTTATCATACATTTTAGACAATAACTCATGTAACATACTGGTGGTTAGCCAACCCTTCCACTCCCCTCCCTCCATTTGTCATATATATTATTTAAAAAGTAGATAAGGAGCCTGAGAGATAGTACAGCAGGTAGGGCACTTGCCTTGCACACAGCCAAACCAGGTTCAATCCCTGCACCACATATGGTAACCCCCAGACCCGTGAGAAGAGATCCCTGAGCACAGAGGCAAAAGCAAGCCCTGAGCACAACAGCAAGCCCTGAGCACAACAGGGTATGTCCTCCCCTAAAAAATAGACCAAACTATTAAAGTTCTTAATACCTATTTATTCAAATGTCCTCCAAAAGTTCTCAAATCATTTTCAATTCTATCAAAAACCTTATAAATTCTTCTATAACCTTACAAAATATAATTTTTTACTAAATGCAGAATATACTACATTTACTAAATAAATAGTATCATGTTCAAAGAATTACCTACTTTTTAAAAAAAAAAAAGCTCCTGTTTTATATTTAGAAATAGTATTTATCAACTTGCTCCTGTCTTTAATTTTACTCTGCAGCAGAACTGATAAAAGATAAATCCAATTAGTGAAGGGACTCTGGCACTGGTGGTGGGTGTGGTGTTGGTACACTGTATGCCTGAAACTCTATTATTAAGAGTACTAAAAATAAAGGTACCTAAATTAAAAAAATAAATTTAAGAGAGAAAACCTATAAGTTCATTCAAACAATACTTAAATGCAGTTTTAACAAAGATTTTGCTACATCTTCAAATGTTTTTGAACAGGCAACCAGTTCATAACAAACTGAACAAAGACCTTCAGTTAAATGTGTTTAAAATGTACTCACTATTCATTGATATTTACAAAGGCACAATCTAAGTCTGATAGGAAAGAAAGCAGGGTAGCGCCAGATAAAAAATTAACTTTAGAATTCCTACATGTAATTCCTCCATCACCTTCAAACTTAAGAAATTTTTGAATGTTGTAGCTGTAAGTCAGTTTGACTGAAGTCCTCTTTCACGCCATGTAAGCCATTGCCTAATTGAGGCCAGACCTGTCAGGCTCAACAGCATCCCGGAAATGACTAGCCTACTACAGCTGGAAACACATCAAGAATTCGGAATATTTCTCATATTGAAGCAAGGGAAAAAAAGTCCAAGAGAGACTATCCATAAGAACAATCATTATACTGTTCTCCAGAAAAAAATAATAATGAAAGACTTAAAAGCACCTTTTTGCTATTAGGGCCAACCCACAATGAAAACATCTAAATTATATACAGCACAGATCCCTTTTCTTCGTACCTTTGGATATGTGTTCATCACTAAATTCTCATTCTGAATGCCTGTGTTTTAGGGGGAAAATTTTTTTTTTTTTAATTTTCCATCTGTAGTGACAGAGACCGTCACCTGGAGCAGGGCAGGCTTCTTAGAAACCTGTTAACAATAAGGCCGGAGCACTGAACCTGCTTTAAGTTTTTTTTTTTTTTTTTTTTTTACTTCTTACCAAGAAAAACCAACACAGGTCGAGGGAAAAAAACAAGCATACGCGGATACATAACACACTCGCTCTGTCAAATCCAAGTCATGAAAAAACTAAGGCACATTCCGGCCATCCACCGTGCAATCGACACTAGCAGTTGGCGTGTGCTTCGGGGATGTTGTGCAGCGGTATCCGAGGCAGGGGAAGGGGGTTGGGGCTATTAACACGCGGTGCATTAGAGCCCGGCAGGCTCGGGGCCGGCAGCAAGGCCGGTCCCCAAAGGGAGCTCTCACCCGGTCTCAGAACCCTGGGCTTCCGAATGCCATCTGATGGGGAGGGAGGGGAACGGGAACCCGGGAGCAAGTGCAATAAAAGGCTCCGGCCAACGTCGGAGGGGCGGGGGAGGGGGGTGAAACCCAAGACCAGGTCTGGCGGCCACACCAGCTGTCCAGTCTCATCTCACCTCGCACACAACTTCGTTTCACATCGCTCCTACCAAGTCAGCCCCTCCGAGGGTGAGGGGGTAGCAGGCAGCGCAGGGGGACTGTCCCCACCCCCCACCCCCGGGACTCGGGACCCGGCCCCAGCGGAGCAGCAGCATCAGGAAGGGGCATGCTCTCGGCCGCCCCCGCTCCCAGCCGGCCGAGACTGCGAGGTGCCGGCTTCGGGGTGACAGTGGCTTGGAAGAAGGAGTGATCGGGAGAAAATGGCAGGAAAGGATGAGTGGGGCTGGAAGGGCTAGGGCCACCCGGGGACGGGAGGGAAGCAAGGCTGCCCTGGACAACACGTCCGAGGTAACGACCCTTGAGAGCACGGCCAGTGACGTCCCAGAGCCGGAGACCACCCCCCCAGCCCGCGCCCCAATCTCTCTCAGGCAAAGCATCGCCCCTTCCCAGGCGACCTCCAGTCCCCAGGACCCCGACCCCGACCCCCACCCCCAATCCTCCTCCCCTGCGCTGGCCTCCTCCCCCGCTGGCCTCGGGCGGCCCGGGCCCTCGGCCGCCCGGCCCCAGCCCCGGCCACCCACCCTCCGGGCAGCCTGTCGCTGGCCTCCCGGCGGCTCGCCCAGACCCCTCCCCCCTCACCTCTCCTCAGCGCCTCCTCGTAGCAGAGGAATCCGATCCGTGACTCCTTGGCGCCCATGCTCCCCTCATCCCCTCGGCCGGGGGTCGGAGCCCGATCTCGCCCCCACCCCCCCGCCCGCCTTCACCTCGGCGTCCCTGGGTGACGGGTGTCGGCGTCCCCCTACCCCACCTCCCCCTACACTAACAAGTGCGGCTTCTGCCCCGGCGGCTCCTCCCGGCCGCCGCCACCGCCTCCATGCCGGATCACGTGACACGCTCCCACCCCGCCCCCTTCCCCTCCCTCCTACTCCGCCCTTCGCCTCTCTCCTCCCCGCCCTTCCCTCTTCACGCCCTCTTCCCTCCCCCCGCCCCCTCCCGCCAGCCGCGCCGAGGGTCACCTGACCCGAGGCCCGGGATTGTTCCGGGTAATGGCCGCCGAGGGCCACACACACTCCGCCCCGCCCCACGCAAATCGCGCGCAGGGCCGGAGAGGCGGGGCCGAATCCTGCGTGTAACGCATCATTGCCACCTTTCCGCCAATCCGAAGCCACGAGGCCCGGGAGGCTCCGCCCGATTGGGGGGCGGTGACTTCCGGGGCGGCTTGAGGCCCGCCCTCCCACCGGTCTGGCGCTTGACGGGTGGGGCCTGGGCGATCGACGGTTTTTCTGACGGACCCCGTTTTGGAAAAGAATCTTAGGGACCCGGGGCCTCAGGGGTGCGGTTCCGAAGAAAAGGGAGCAGGCAGGCCAGACACTCCTAACGTTAAGAGCATGTCTGGGAGGGAGATGTGAAAAGAAAGGTGAATCGCAGCGATTTCCTGTGACGAAAGAATTGTTCATCTTAGTGAGGAGATTCCCTAAGGAAAGTGAACCGTGCGACAAACTTGAGAAAGTTTCCTTTTCGGGTATCTAGTCCTCTCAGCCAGTTTCCTCTGGATTCCCCTTCCTTTCGCAGGCCTCGCGGCCTCTGCTGCCCAGCCGCGCGGAACCCGTCTCTGCCGAGGCTCTTGGGTATCTGGTTGGCGGAAAGGCTCGGCTGGCTTTTCTTCAGGAGCTTTCCCACACATTACACACCCCCAAAAAAATCTCCGGCTCCTTTGAAAAATGTTTGTTTTTAAGGTGCGAAATCGACATGGCATTTGGCTTTGTAACCATTTTTTTTCCCCCAAGTATCGCAATGTTTATTGATAGATACAAGTATATAAAATCAGGGAATGAACAAGACTTGATAAATTAAGTAGACTTAATTTCAATACTATAATATTCAAATTCTCACCATTTGTTTCACACCCACAAAAACCACTTCAAGGGCATTAACGATCTCTCAAAACTGATCAGTTTTGTGCAAGTAAACCATGCTTCTTTTAAAAAGACTTGTGCACTTGCCCAGGCTCAAAGATACTAAAATCTAGCACATAAAGCCCATTACTAGAGGTAGAAATTCAGGCAATATACTATTATAGCAACAACCATCAATTACAGTTAAAAATTTTTTTCTGTAACAACCAATGGATAATCAAATATTACAACAATTCAAGTATTACTGAGCAAAGTGCATTTCTACAGTATTCAGTGTGTAACCATTTTTAAATGCACTGTAGTGCAACTGTCATCCCCATCTATTTCTAGAACTTCTTTTTCATCTTGCCAAACAATCTATCCATTGAACAGCAATTCTCTTATCCCTTCCAACTCCACCTGACGGCCATTCTTTCTTCGATTTGACTCTCTCGTGATTGGAATCAATTTATCCCTTAGCAATATCACTGCATGATATCCTCAAGGTTGGGTTGCAGTGTGTGTCAATGACCAGGTTCACCCAGAAAACGAGCCATGAGTTCTGGGTCTATCCCTGGCAAGCAAAATAATTGAAAGAGACATAAACAGATGCTGGCATCCTACAGAAATTATTTACACAACAAGAAACTACCCAAATATTCATCAACAGGAAAGATGACCAGATAAAAAGATGGTATATACATATAGTCAAATATGCAGTTCCTTGCTTTTTAACTATTTGGTTTGCTTGCTTTTCTCCTCATCCTGAAAGTCATAATATAAAAGTTCGTGGATAAGGAAACAACTTGGAGAAATCACCATTGCATGAGATTCAAGGTATCCCTTAGGTAATTCAGGACCAGCAAAAGAATTTTCATTCCTCAACTCAACCGATTGTAATATGCCCTGCTAGGGAGAGAAGGCAGTACCCTATCTACTCACCTTTCCTGGCAGACCTGATGAGCAGCGTGGCATTAGTCATAGCGCTGCCCTTTCCAGTTCACTGTGAAGCAGTTAATTTTAAGACCTCAGATTAGTTTCATTACTAAAAGGTCATGAATCAGAGGGTTGGGAAAATACTTCAAAGCCTTTAATTTCTATCCAGGTCATTAGTTCAGTGTCAACAGATGTCTCCAGACAAAACAACTTAGTCATCTTCTCTCAGTGGTGGTGGTAATTAATGAGAAGTGAGTCTTGAGGACACAGATGTTGAAGACCCTCAAGAGTTCAGCTACAACAGAGTTAGGCATTGCTACCCACGACAATCCTAAATGATCAATATCTAAAAGTGACCTTTCTGTAAAAGGGAGGCACCTGGATGGTTCCCTTCCCTTTTAATCTACTGTAGAATTGAAAGCAAATGGGTTTGTCTTTCTGATTCTAGTCCCACTTGAAAGATAGGATGATGGGAGGTGTCTGCGGCTAACATCCCTACCTTGAAAGCATGTATGTAATCCCTGGTGCCACTGCAGGTACCAAATGCTATCCTGTTCTGCTGGCTGAGCTCCTTGGTCTAACTGAAGGTTTGGGAATCTCTCACAGCCAGGTGCGTGTACTATAACTAAAAGGCGCAACTGTCGGCAAGAACCACAACTTAGAACGATGCAAGGGCTCAAGATGTGGCTCAGTGGTAGAGAACAAATCCTCACATATGTGAACATCTGGATTCAGTCCTGACATGGCAAAAAATAAGAGACTTGTGGGCACTGTGGCCAAGAGCGTGACTCCCAGCAAATATGCACATGAAAACTGCAGTGACCTCCCCCAAGCACTATGAGAATGTTTGCAAGCACCACCACTAAACAATGTGAACAACTGGGAGCATGTGTGTGCAAGCACCACAAATATAGGAGGGTGAGCCTCAACAAAAGCCCAGGCTGAGTTTGTGAGCAATCCCTCATGAGCCCAACAATCAAGCATGTGTGCAACCCCTGGTCATTGTATCAACATCAACAGAGAGGGAGAAGAGAAGTAAAATCAAAATTTGTCTGCTTTTGATTTGTGGCCAGCACCAGCAGTGTTCTGGAGTTATTTCTGGTGGTGTTGGGGGACCATATGCAGTGCTCGAGATTGCACCTGGGCCACCTCCATGCCATGCATGCACTCCAGCCATCCACTGAGCCCTCTCTTTGACCCCAAAAATAAAAATTTAAGTATTGCAAAGGGATAGAAGGTGCAGAGATAGTACACAGGGTAAGGTACTTGCTATTGTATGTGTGGCCAACCCCAGTTCTATCCTTAACCCCACAACAAACAGTCTTCAGGGCACTGCCAGGAGTAACCCCTGAGTACAGAACCAGGAGCAGCTTCTGAGGACCACTAGGTATGTCCCCTCCCAAGAAAAACATGAAACTACAGTTAGAATGAAATAATCTCCTAAAATAATAAATTATTATAAAATACTCCTGAAAGAATAAACTAAGATCTTTAAAATAAAACACTTGGGGCTGGGGAGATAGCACAGCGGGTAGGGTGTTTGCCTTGCACACGGCCAACCCGGGTTCGATTCTCAGCATCCCATATGGTCCACTGAGCACCGCCAGGAGTAACTCCTGAGTGCAGAGCCAGGAGTAACCCCTGTGCATTGCCAGGTATGACCCAAAAAAAAGCACAAAAAATAAAATAAAATAAAACACTTAGAGCAGTAAGAGCATGAGAAATTTTTGTCTGATTTTTGGTGCCAGAAATTTAATCTAGGGCATCATAAATGTGAAGCACATGCTCTACCAATAAGCTATACCTCTCACCCACCAGGGAACTTTGAAAATTTACTCCTTGGTTTTTAGACCTGGTTCATGTAGGACCATAAAATATGTTCACCCCATCAGAGTTTACTATGGATTAAACACTTCTCAAAATTGTGGGTTGAGTCAGAAAACTTAGGAATGCAATTTCTCCTTTGAGTTAAATTAAGCATATTATTGAAGGCAGTGAAGCAAAGAGTTATGTCTGATGGGAATTTCAAATGTTAAGCTGGGATAAAATCCTGACTTTGTATTGTACAGTATCAGGCAGTTAAATGTTAAACATCGCTCTTTAACTTAAAACTGATAACAGTATTTAAAATTTGATGATGCAGAAAATATAAAGTCTACTTGTCATACTAAAAATAGTTCTATTAATCATTCAGTTTATCCATTTATCCAGCTTTACAATATCTCACTTAATCCAGTAAAGTTGGACAGCCACTTGACTTTAACATTAGGTTGAACTTAGGGCCCCATTGCTTTAATTATAATTACATTCTTGTGAAAGAGTTGTCCATATGAAATTTAAAGCAGGGAGATTGCTATGTGATTTCTCCTTCCAGTTGGGCAACCTAAATGACAGTGTTTCTCAGCTTGTACTCCAGGAGAAATGACATGGGAACAAGGATGCATAATTATTTTCATACTTGCCAAAAAAGCTTAGGCCACTGAGACAAGGAGATGGATACAGTAGAGAAGGGGTGAAACAACATCTGATTTGTACATGATTTGATAGCCATACAGTGAAATCAAAGGTGTACAAAGCATGACTATACAACAAGAAAAGTGATTTTCCCACATTACAAATTTGTTTTAGTAATAAAATATAAGGATAAGGTCACTTGTTATTTACACTGAAGCATAAAACTATTTGTTAATGAAAATAATATATACTCTTTGTAAAAAAATTTCCATCATTATAAAAGTACATATAAAGTAAGAGATCAGACTTCTAGGGCCAGGGAGGTAGTCTAAAATGGTAGCTCAAATGCTTAAGGCCCAGACTGTGTTTTGGTTTAGTTTGATTTTTGAACCATACCTGATGATATCTCAAGGGTTACTCCTAGCCAGTCCTTGGGAGTTACTTTCCTTTAATGCTCAGGGACCATGTAGTGCCAGGGATTGAACCTGGACTTCCTGCATGCATTCAGCCTATTAAGTCATCTCTCCAGTCCTATTCCTTTGATCCCACCACCTCATGGCTCCCCAGAGTGTTGGGAAAGCCCTGGTGGTCCACAGCACCGTCAGGCCTAAGCAGCATTGCATTTCCGGGCCCACACACTGAACCCTTAGGCCCACATGATCAGGCCAAGTACTAAGGTCAAAGGAATTCATAACCATAACTGGGGAGGGCCCCAAACTTACACTTCCTATTTCCTCAATGAAGTTTACCTAACATTTTCTATGCATATTATAGAATATAATTTTATTTTCACATACATTTTTCACAGTCTGCATACAAATCCCAAGGGTATTTTCTTATTTGTGAGTAGGGTTATTAACTGGTGGTGCTCAGAGGACCTCACTCAAGTCCAAGGAATTGAATTCAGGCTCTCTGCATTCAAAGCATACAGTCAACTCATTGAGTAATCCTCCAGCTCCTAAATCTGCAACTTTTAGTCAGTAATATATATCAGACTGATTTGAGGATGATTGTTTTGTTTTTGTTTGGGGGGGGGCACACCAGCAGTGCTCAGGGGTAACTCTCAGTGGTGTTTAGAGAACCATGCAGTGTCAGGGACCAAATCATCAACTCCCTCATGCAAAGCATGTGCTCCAGGCCACTGAACCATCTCCCTGCCTTCACAGACTGCTTTTACATCAGCTAATTGATCTACTTATTTATGTTTTGGATTGGGGGCCATATCTGACTGTGCTCAGGGCTTACTCCTTGCTCTGTGTTCAGAAATCACTTCTGATGGAGTTCAAGTGACCACATGGGGTGCCAGGGATTTAACGAGGTCAGCTACATGCTGTGCTCTCTATGATCCCAATCTATCTTATTATTTTTTAACATGCATTGAATACCCATATTATTTATAAAATATATTATGAATGATTGCCTATCAATGAACATTATATCATTTCAAATATTTCAATATTATAGATACTGTTTCAATATATCCTAATACATATACCCTTCTTTACATATGTGGGTGGTAGTTCTTTGGTTTTTTGTTTGGTTGGTTGGTTTTGGGGTCACATCAAGCAATGTTCATAGGTTCCTCCTGACTCTGCCCTCAAGAACTATTCCTGGCAGTGTTTAGGGGATTATATGGGATGCCGAGATTGAACCCAGGCCAGGAATGTGCAAGGCAAGTGCCTTAACCACTCCAGTCCCGTATGTGGATATTTGTTTTGTTTTGTTTTCATTTATATCTTGATTTGGGGGCTACGCTCAAAGGGACTTGGGTCTATTCACAGCTCAATGCTAAAAGGTTGTTCGTAGTAGCTCTCCAGGGACCAAGTGGTGGCAAGGATCAAATCTAGGCCTCCATTATGCAAAACATGTGTTCCTGCCCATTGAGCTATTTCTCTAACCCCTGGGTATTTCTATAGGTAGAATTCCTGAAATAGAATTACAGAATATAAGGCTCTGCCACTTTTTTTTGTTTACTGGTTTGGTTTGGGTTTGGGGTCCACACCTAGATATATATGCTCCTGGCTCTGTGCTCAGTGATCACTCCTGATGGTGCTTGGGGAACCCTGTGCAGTGCTGGGGATCAAACCAAAGCCAGCCAAGAGCAAAGCAAGCACCTTATCTGCTGCACTATCTCTCTGGCCTTAGTAAGCATCTTTTAAGTTTAAATAGATATGTCCAAATTGTCTGCCTAAAATATAGCACCAGTTACTTTCTAACAATATTATTTGAGAAAGCTGATTTCCCTTCCCCCTTGCTACTATTAATTTATGGGCCTGAGAGAGAGAGCTCAGTGGGCTAAGGACATGCTTTGTATGCAAGAGGCCCAGGTTTAATCCCCTGCACCATGGGGTCCCCCAAAGACTACCAGGAGTATCCCCAAAGCATCACACTGGAAGTAGCCCCTGAGCACTGCCAGGTGTGGTCCCCCATAGGTATGGAGAGAAGGGAGTTTAAACTAATCTTTATCATTACTTTCATCTGTTACAAATCCTACCAATAAAGAATTGAATACTGGCATTTCCAGACATAAAGTTCGTTTTAATTTTAAACCTGAACAAAATATTTGAAGAAACACTAAAGAAATGTCATTCTCTAATCTGTAATAAAAAATGTTTTTTCTCTTTCTGTTTATTGTTCTTTAAAAAGCATCTAAAGGCCCGGGGTGGGAAAGCACATTCCTACCTTGTGCACATCCCAGAGCTCAATTCCAAGAAACTATGCTTCCTCCCGCAGAAGTGCCTTGGTGTGCCCTGAACACCACCAGACCTAAGTACCATATTCCCTGACTGTACATCTCCTGGGGGTGACCCCAGGTCTCAGAGCACCACTGGTGTCACCTAAAAACTTAAATTAATAAATAAATAACTTACAAATGTTTTAAGATGTTTAAAATTGACAATAGGAGCCATCCCTTAAGAATCATCTAAGTATACCTCTTAAAAGATCCTCCTAAGAACATTCCCTAAGAGCATCCCTTAAGAACGCTCCCTAAGAACATTCCCAAAGAACAAAAGGTACTAAAGCTAAGACTAAGAGCAGGTATCATTTGAAGGATAGAAGACACTAATTCCAAGAGGTTTATGCACCCCTTTGTTTATTGCAGCATTATGCACAATAGCCAAGGCATAGAAATGACCTTAGCACCAAAGGAAACATTGGTGAATAAAAGATAGATAATATATACACAGTGAAATACTACTCAGTCACTAAGTAAACGAAATCTTGTCATCTATGAGAACATGGATGGATCTTGAAGGGATTATATATGTATATTTCCCTTTATGATTTGTTGCCTACTGTCTGAGCCCCATCAAATATGGTGTGGTAATTATGGAAAATGGGTAGGGAGTGTCCCATGATGTGGCACACGGCCGTGAGAGCAGCCTCTTGGTCCAGGAATATGTTCACTCATTCGTAAGGCTCGGTCTGAGCGTGTGGAAAGTGGCCTGGAGAGTGGTGGTGGTTGGGTGGTGGAGGTCGGCTGCCCGGGCTGGGTCCCTTGGGGTGGGGAGGACTCTCACCGGTCCCCTCTGGGGCACCCTAAGTGGAAACAGCCTGGCACAGAGTCCAGTGGCATGGCTATGGGGGCCTCATTTTATGCTCCCTTCCGGGAGAAGCAGCTGTGAGCCTTGTTGAGGCTTGTTGGTAGTCAATTTATTTCTCTCTCCTCCCCAGCGTGGTTCAATCTCTCCCTTACAGTACAATCATAGTCATGGTTTTGGTTGTAGCCCCAATCATCATAGCTCCCTCATCCTTGTCCACATCCTCCTTCCTTATCTTCTTCCTTCTCCTAGACCTCAAAGTCCTCTACTTTTCCTTCTCTTTTTAGTCTCCTCTTTCCCCTTACAGCATACTTATATAGTAATCGTGAAGGATGGGGGTACACATAGATGGAGTTGAATATTGTCCTAACAACAAACAGAGGTAAAGCTACTCCTTCAGGATAAATTCTAGGGGATTAACTCAAGAACAAAATCTCATCTGAGGGTTCAGTATTCCAGATTACTAGGAGATCCACACAAGGGCAGGATTCCATCCAGGGTGTATTGCTTTCTCCTTTCCTCAGCTATTACCTCAAATAGTAATCCATTTAAACAATCATAGTGAATTTACTTCTTATAATATTTCTAGTCATTTTGTATGAACACAGTAAGAGATATTAAGCTTAAATATTGGCTTTTCCTGGGAACATTTCACTATATATCCCAGACTATAGTCTTCAGCCCAGGTTACTCTTTCCTAATCCCAAGGTTACTCTTTTCTAGTGGAAGCAGTGTCCTGTGGCGACGGCTGGGTAGTGGAAGTAGTGTCAATGTATTCAAGCCCAATACATCAGAATCCTCCATGAGCTGTATTGCGGATTCACTACCAGGATCTCACCATTCTACAAAGAAGTGATCGTTGATGTCAAGAGAGGGGTGCGGCAGGGTGATACCATTTCACCGAAACTCTTCAGTGCCACCCTCGAGAACATCATGAGACGACTGGAATGGGAAGGAATGGGAGTGAAGATAGATGGTCAGCAACTACACCACCTCCGCTTTGCTGATGACATTGTTTTAATAACACCAAACATCAGCCAGGCGGCACAAATGCTGGCCGACTTTGACCGTGAGTGTGGAAAGGTAGGACTACAGCTGAATCTTACGAAGACAATGTTTATGAGAAACAGCCTTGTTCCTGACGCCCCATTCGCTCTCAATGGAACGACTATCTCCGAATGCAACAGCTATGTGTACCTAGGTCGAGAGGTCAACATGACAAATGACCTGGTACCCGAGCTGCGCAGGAGGAAGAGAGCGGCTTGGAACGCCTTCAAGAACGTCGAAGAAATAGCTAAGAGGACGAAGAACCTCCGGCTCCGGGCACATCTCTTTGATTCCACTGTTCTTCCTGCATTAACATATGCCTCAGAGACCTGGGCCCTACGCAAACAAGATGAGAACGCTATTCAGGTCTCCCAAAGAAGAATAGAAAGAGCTATGCTTGGAATATCACATTTCACTCAAATGAGAGAACGAATCCGGAGTTCTGACATCCGTCGACGATCAAGGATCAGGGACGCTGTCTCATTTGCCAAGGTGTCGAAAATCAGATGGGCTGGTCACGTAATGAGATTTAAAGACGATCGTTGGACTAGAGCTATTACTGATTGGATTCCACGGGATGTCAAAAGACCGCGTGGCCGCCCACCTACCAGATGGTCAGACTTCTTCGTCAAGATCATGAACGATCGGTTTGAGGCCCTTCATGTTCCTGGAGCGAACAGATGCCATTGGGCTACACTAGCACGCGACAGGGACAAATGGAGACGTTACTGGCACCCGCTCGAGCAAATCGACGACTAACGGGAAGTTAAGTGATTAAGTGATTAAGTGACTCTTTTCTAACCCCAGCAGGGTCCTTATTCAATCACTACCTTTTGGGTCATGACAGAATTTCTCCATGACCATGCTCTTAACTTATGCTTATGGCGCTTAACTTGTCCCTTTCCGATGCCAGGGTAGCTTACAGCTTGCCCTGGGTCCATCCAGTCTCTTCATCAGGATCCTCCTCTTGGGGGTGTTAGGAAGTAAAGGCAACTGAGGCTTAAGTAAAAGGAACATGATGGATGCCCAGGAGTAAATATTATTTGAAGTCAATTAGCTCCCATATTACAAAGCATAGCATGAACTGTCTTCCTGTGTCTATACAAAAAGGATATTGCTAAACCACGCAAATGACACAAAGGAAAGAGAAAAGTAATATAGGATTATTAGTGCTTGATGGAATTGAAAATGCCTCAGGGACACTGCTGCGGAAGTTACTCTATAAATCTAAGCTCCCTGTGGGAGGAGCAAGGACAACCCAATGTTATCCAACACAGAGGTACTTGGGAAAATTTGTGGTGCCAGGGACCAAATCAGGGTCAGCCACATATATGTCAATTGGACTCACCCCTTTACTATCTCTCTGTAGAGACTCAGTCTCATAAATTCTCTGTGGCTACTTTTTCCTCTTAGCACCTGGAAAATGAAGTAACTATTTTTTAGCTCTCTCCGAACTTTTTTTTTTAGGGGTGACCATAATCAACACTGCTTAGGGGTTATCCTTGGCTCTGCACTCAGGAATTACTCCTGGTGGTGCTCAGGGAACCATATGTGATGCCAGGAATTGAACCTGGATTGGCTATGTGCAAGGTGAGCACCCTATTCACTGAATTTTGTCTCCAACCCTTCTCTGATATTACTCTTCCCATCATGGCAACTGTTTTGTAATATTATCTCAATCTTCTCCAGAAAAATGCAAACTATAAGTCTAAGTATTAATTGACTTCTAATCATCAATTAAAGTAGAGACTAGTTTGGAATCACTCTGTAAACCATATATACGTATCTTGCTTTCGTTTCTAGGTTCTAAATAGCTTTTAAATTAAACAATTCATCTAAAATTCAGCTTTTATTACCTCCTACAAAATGGAAGAAAACTTCACACACCATACATCTGACAAAGTGCTAAAGTTCAGGATATATAAGGAGCTTACAAAGCAACAATAAATACCAAACAACTCCATCAAAAATGGAGAGAAGAGCTTAACAGACACTTCAGCAAAGAAGACAGAGATGACAAAAGATACATAAAAAATTCATTATAATTTGTTATCAGGGAAATGCAAATCAAAACTACAATCAGATATTACCCCACTCCCATGAGAATGGCCTAGATCAAAACTTCCAGAATGGGTCAGAGAGACAACTCAAAGGACTGGTGCACATGCTTTGCATGCAGAAGGTCCACCTTCAATCCAGGTGCATGTCCCTAAGCACTGCCAGGAATAGCCCCCTGAGCACTGCAGGGTATGGTTCCAAAACAAGAACAAAAACAGATCAGAAAAAGATGTTGTTGGGCATGTGGGGAAAAAAAGGAACCCTCACTCTCTTTTGAGGTGGGAATGTAAATAAAATTTCTCATGATAAACAGTACAACAATTTCTTAAAATATTCAAAATAGATCTAGCATGGTACTGTAGTGCCATGCCTAGTATCTAAAAGACATAAAAACAATAAATGGGAGAAAATAAATGAAAAAATACATGGGGCTGGAGCTATAGTACAGAGAGTAGAGTGCTAGCCTTGCCTGCAACCACCCCAGGCTTGATCCCTGGCATCCCATATGGTCCCCAGAGCTCACCAGAAGTAATTCCTGAGTGTCGAGCCAGGAGTAGGCCCTGAGCAACACTGTGTGTGGCCCAAAAACAAAAAGAGAAAAATATGTGTGCATACATATATTCATTGCAGCATTATTTACAATAAACAAAACTCCAGAAATAACTCAAATGCTCAACAAAGTGACTGGGTAAGGAACAGTGATGTATATTTCCCAGTGGAAATCTTCTCAGCTATAAGAAAAGATAAAATCATGCAGTTTACTACAACATGGATAGAATTAGAAAGTGTCGTATTAAGCAAATAAATAAGAGAGAAAGCAAATATCAAAGATCTTACTCCTGTGTGATACATATTCCTTTGCTTTAAAATAATATATATGAATATGTTACATATATGCACATATATACAATATATGTATGTATGTACATATGTATGTATGTGTGTGTATATATATTTTTTTTTCTAAAGAAAGGTACAATGTTCCAGGGAAACAAACTCTTCAACTCCAATCTCAGAACTGAGTTGACTAGAATTAGGAGTGGGGAGAAAGGAGGAGAGGGTCCGGTGAACTGTCACTGAGGATTATTGGCACCTAGGTAATGGGTATGGTGTGGTAACATACATTTTTAAGAGGTATGAAATTGTATACCTAAAACATATATTCTGGTAAACCAATATTATCTCAATTTTGAAAAATTAAAGGGGCTAGAGAAATAGTACAAATGTCAAGGCATTTGCCTTGCATGTAGCTATTCAGCTGTGACCCTGGTCCAAATTGGACCATATCTGGTCCATGCAGCACTGTCAAATCATTCCTGAGCACAGAGCCAAAAGTAGCCTCTGTGCATTGCTAGGTGTGGCACCAACCCTGTCTCCCCAGAAAAAGAATCCATCATCTTTTGAAATATATGTTCTATTGTCAGCTTAAATCTGTTTTTGTTTTGTTGAAGCAGCAGATTATTGACTTAATTATTTTGTTTCCCTTCCTTCCCTTTGTTGCTGTTGTTGCCATGTGGGCTTGAACACTTGGTTGCAGTGCAGTTCTGGGGATCACAGGGGTATTTCTAAGGATCATCCTCATGAGCTCACACATGCAACACAGGCACATGACCACGAAGCCTGAGCCTCCCCTAAAACTGCCTTGATGTTTTAACTCAGACCAAATCTTTCTCTCATGGCTAACAATGCAATCTTCTTTCCTTCCTTCCTTCCTCCCTCCCTTTCATTCTCTCTTCTTTCCTTCCTTTTAGTTTAGGTAATAGGGTTACAGTAGTGTTCAAGGTTCTGGTATTTATGCACAGCCCTGCCACCAAAGACCCACGACCTTCCCCTTTATCCTTGTGTCACCTCCAGTCCAGTGTTCTTTTCCTCCCACTCCTCCTCCCATTATTTGTTGATGGGCAGTTAAGATTTTAATGCATGCTGTGACCTCCCTTAGCAACACTCATGTGCTCCAACCCCCTCACCTATGTTCCTGTGTCATTTCCAGTTCCTCAAGATAGAAACTGTCACTTACAACAAATGCAATGTGTCTATTCTTTTTCCCACCTTTCAACGATCTACTGGTCTTCTGTTTTCCAATTGTTCTCCTTTCTTTGACACTGATTTTATTTTGGGCAACAGTTATTGTTTTAATGGGGGAGACTACACATTAATAGTCAAGGAGCTTATGGGCAATCTCTATACTTTCTGTTCAACTTTGCTGTGATTCTAAAAAATAAAATGATATTAAAAAATTCTTGGGGGCTGGAGCAATAGCACAGCGGGTAGGGCGTTTGCCTTGCACGCAGCCAACATGGCCAACACAGGTTCAATTCCCAGCATCCCATATGGTCCCCCAAGCACCGCCAGGAGCAATTCCTGAGTGCATGAACCAGGAGTAACCCCTGAGCATCGCCGGGTGTGACCCAAAAAGCAAAAAAAAAAAATTCTTATAGAGAAGCTGGGAACAATAGTACAGCAGGTAGGACAATTGTCTTGCATGTGGCAGAAAAAGGCTCAATCCCTGACATGCATGGTCCCCTGAACCCTCCTGGGAGTGATTCCTGAATGCAGAGCCAGAAATAAGCCCTGAGCATCGCCACGTGTGGTCCAAAAAAACCCAAAAAATATTTCTATAGAAATGTACCAGCCTTAGTGAAAGGGAGATGCCTATATGACCCTTGACCCCAGTGTTTAGAGAGGAGGACAGAGAAGGAAAGAAATCAAGGGGAAATGAAGAGAACTGGAAGCAATAGGTAAAGAGGCTTCAGGGCTTCAGTTATACTGGTGATGTGGGTGGGTGGTATAGTCATAAATCCAAAACAAAAAATCAACAACACTGAAAACATGAGATCTAAGTTGCAATCACTAAGACTTTGTAATGTGCCTGTCAAGCTGACAGGCAGAGATGGGGTGGGGGTTTAAATGGGAAGGGAATATGGGAATACTGGTGGAGGGAAGTTGACACAGGTGGTGGAACTGGTGTTGTAATAGCATATGCCAAAAACTCAATTATCAATAACTTTTAAAAATCACAATTATTTCATTAAAAATAAGTTAAAAAGAAAGAAATTGAAAGAAAATTTTTTTAAAAAAATGTACCGGGGGCTAGAGCAATAGCACAGCAGGTAGGGCGCTTTCCTTGCACATGACTGACCTGAGTTCGATTCCCAGCATCCCATAGGGTCCCCTGAGCACCGCCAGGGGTAATTCTTAAGTGCAGAGCCAGGAGTGACTCCTTGTGCATTGCCAGATGTGACCCCAAAAGCAAATATAAATAAATAAATAAATAAATAGAAATGTACCAGTGTCCTAGCCTTGCTAGTAATTGTGACATAACTGAAAATTCTCAGAGAATGAGAGTGGGAGTGTGACTGGGGTAAGTTTTGGGATCCCTGAGAAATGGTTCAGAATGGCTGAGAATGGCTGCCTTGTGAATATTTGGTGAGGAGTTTAACCTTTCAATGCTGTCACCTGCATAGAGAACTAGCCTGGCTGCCTTGCTGAATCTGAGCCTGACCAATGCAAGCAATTTTTGACCATACTACAGCCATGTGTCTTTAAGCGCTGCAACAAAGGGGTATAAGTGACCCCACCCTGCCATGAACACTGCAATGCAAAGATGTGCGAACACCACAACCAGGAAGCACCACCCAGTGAGCATCTATGCAAGAGCATCACAGTAACCCCTGACAAGCATGACAACTAGAATGCCCAAAAGCACTGTACCACAGCTAAAGAGTGTAAGCACTTCAGCCTGTAATAACATATTAGTAATCTCTTATATAAGAACTGAATGGCTCCAGGGTGAGATACCACAGTCTTCACAGGAAACTTTTTTGATTATTTTAAGCAGATTATTCATAACAAGCAATATAAAATAAATTATTTAGGATCTGTTTTAGGGGCAAGTTTAGGTGTTGGTGGCGGAAAACTCAAAATAACGGTGGTGGGAAGATGTAATGGTGGTGGGTTTGGTGTTGGAATATTGAATGTGATAAATTATTGTGAACAACTTTATAAAAAATAAAATAAAATAATAAAGTAAAAATTGTTACCCAAAATTCTAAATAAGGGCTAAGGGTGGGGGCTGGGGGGAAAGAGTGTGAGCCCTGAGGAGCATGTGTGCAAGCACCACAACTAAATGAATTCAACCCTCAACGGGCATTGTGGCTGAGTATGTGAGCATCACAACTCAAAATCATATGAGGAAGCCTGGAGATGACTCAAAAGGGTGCAACACAAGTGCATATGGAAGCCCCAGATTTAATCCCCTTCACCACATAGTCCACCACCACCCTCCACCTAGGCACTATCAGAAGCGAGCCCAATCACTGAGCTGGGAGTAGCCCCTGAGCAGGAACCCTGTATCCCCACCCTGAAAAAAAATTGTGCAAACTGATAGGGCTGGTGAGATAACACAGCAGGAAAGGCTCTTGCCTTATATGAGGCTGACCCTGGTCTGATCTGCTCATGGCGTAAGGTCCCTAAACATCATCAGGAGTGATCCCTGAGAACCACTAGGTGTGGCTCCAAATCAAAACCAAAAAAATTCAGTTTATAGGCTTTCATTGCATAATAATCACATGGTATAATACAGTTTATCATGCCTCTTAAAAGGTAAACAAGAGCAGCTAGCTATGTATGCCCCAGTGGCTTATGGATTTGCATTTGAGCTAAGAGCCTAGAATTCTTAGCCCACGCTCCATTGGCAGTGTGTAAACAAACACTTTAGAGATCACTTGCACCATTTCTACAACTGAGCAGCTGTGAGCACCAATTGACACCTGCTGGAAGTATGACTTTGGGGTTGGGGTTGGGTGGGAGGGGTTCTAGAGTTGGTTGGGTTTGGTTTTTGGTTTTGAGCCATATCTGTCTCAGGGTCTACTACTGGCTGTGTGCTCAGGAATCACTCATGCTGGGACTCAGCAGACTGTATTTGGTGCTGGGGATCACACCCTGTATGGTTTTGTGCAAGGCAAGAGTCCTACCTGCTCTACTGTCTCTTAGTCTTCACTCTTCCCCTCTCCCACCACTAGAAATATTAAGTGTTTGTCCTGGAACTGTTCTGCATGTGGTGCTAAAGAGTTGTGACACTATACCACACGAAACAGTCATCAAAAGCTTCAAAAAGAGGGAATTTGGTACGCTCTAGATGGATTTGAAGTTTATGCACTGTGGCAGAGTAAAAAAATGAACTCATCTTACATGTGGGGCACTGAAGACTGCACATCAGATAATAAAACTGATGATGGCACAGAATCTTCAGACAGATTAAATTTTATAAGTTCATACTCACAACATTAGTAAATTTTCTCAAGTGTAGTAGTTCTACAATCGTGCACAAATTGATAACTAAAGTGTTAACTATTTTGTCAGACTGGAACAACTTTCACAAAATAATCATAAAGAAATTATATGCCTTGATTTGGACTACACTATACATTCTTTTTTAAAAATTTTGTTCTGGGATCAGAAATCACTCCTGACAGTGCCTGGGGGATCATATGTAGTGCTGGGTATCAGATCCATGTAGGCTGTGTATGAGGCAAGGGCCTTGCCTGCTGTTCTACTTTTCTCTTGTCACATACATCGTAATCTTGTACCAAATACAGTCTAGTAATAAATTATTCTAAAGCAATATCTACATTTTGGGGGGAAAAAACCTCACATAACAGTTGCAAACTACATTTTAGTTCAATAAGTTTTTTGTTTTGTTTTGAGGACATAGTGGCAGTGCTCAGGGTTTATTTCTGGTTCTGCGTTCAGGTATCACTACTGGTAGTACTCAGGGGATGTTATATGTGTAGGGGATAGAACCCAGGTTGGCCACATGCAAAGCAAGTGCCCTACCTACTTGTACTATCTCTCTGGCATGCACTCCAATTTTGAGCAAAAAAAAATTTTTTTTTAGCAAAAAATGGTAGAACATGGAAGGAAATCCTTGGGGGAACAGGAGGCTAGAAAGAAGAAATCAGCCATTAGCTGCAGTAAATTCAAAGTTTCTACCATATGACAAGGTAGGATAAATAAAGTCAAATTTTCTGCTCTTAGGAAATTTGCATTTCAGTGAGAAATGAAAGAAAGACAATAAACAAAATAAGTCAAAGAATAGTAAATCCATGAGTAATAAGTGTTATGGGGAAAAAATCTCGGAGACGGGAAAATGAAGTGTGGGGATGAAAGTTGCAATTAAGGTAGAATAGTTGGGAAGGAATAGAGAGCTGATAGTACACTGGGTAATGAGCCTGGCATGCAGCTGACCCTGTCTCCATCCCTGGAACCTTGAACACTGCCAGGAGTCACCACTTAGGGAACTGCCTGCTGGGAGGGGGCAGGAGAAAAAATATAAACTAAAATGGTCGGTGAGGATGTTTAAGCCAAAATCTATTCCCCCCTTTGGTTTTGGGTCATACTGAGAGTTGCTCAGCAGCTATTTCTGGTTTGGGACTCAGGGATCACTCCTGGTGGTGTTTGAGGGACTAAATGAAGTGCTGGGAACCAGACCTGAGACTCCTGCATGCAAAGCATATGCTCAGCCCATTGAACCCTCTCTCTAGACCCCCAAATTAAAATTTGAAGGATATAATAGAACAGCCTTGGGTATATTCAAGGGCTGACTGTCTTGGCCACTGAGGAAGAGTATCCTGGAAGGGGTGGGACCAGCAGAAGAGGCAAGGTGACTGTAACAGCAAGAGCAAGAGAAGAGAGTGGATAGAAGAGATCCTCCCTAGGGACCAACATACTTATTCCACAAGATGGGGTGGCACTATAGAGTTTCAAACTGAGATCTATGCAACATTTTATTTTTCTCATGGTACCAGAGATCAAACCCAGGGCCTCATACATTCAAAGCATGAGCTCTACCATTGAGCTATAGCCTCAGCACTGTCAAGCATATTTTGTTTTAGGGCCTCAGGAAGTCACAGCTGTCAGCGCTCAGTCTACTCCTGGCTCTGTGCTCAGAGCACTTTATATCATATTAGGGATTGATCAGTCTTGGCAGCATTGCAAGGCGAGCACCTAATCCACTGTCCTATCTCTCTATCCCTGTCAAACATTTTCAAAGGAATTCATTTCTGTGTTGACCTAGGGGAGAGAGAAGATAAAAGGTAAACACAGGGAGCCCGGATAGGAGGCTACTGCAAAGCCAGACAGTAAGAGAAAAGGGATGAGAAGCCAAGTCCCAGAAAATATTTGAAGAAAGACAAACAGAATGTATTGATTGGATTGGGATGTTCCAACATGACTCACATTTTGTGGCCTAAGTAGAAGGATAGAATTTGGGGCCAGAACCATAGTACAGTGATAGCCTTACAAGTTGATCCGAGTTCAATGCCTGGTACCCCACATGGTCTCCCAAACTTTGCTAGAAGTAATTCCTGAGAACAGAGCCTGGAATAAGTCCTGATGATCACCAGGTGTGATCCAAATCCACCCCACCCCCTAAAAAAAAGAAAGATAGAATTTCTAGTCACTGAGATGAGGAAGACAATAGGATAACCAGGTTTATGAAGTAGGATCAAGAGCTCGGTTTTACACCTGCTATATTTGAGATGTGCAGTACACACCCAAAGGAAGAATTTTAAAAAAGAGCTTGCTATTGGGACTGGAGTGATAGCACAGCAGGTAGGGCATTTGCCTTGCACGTGGCCGACCTGGGTTCGAGTCCCAGCATCTTATTATGGTCCCCTGAGCAGCGCCAGGAGTAATTCCTGAGTGAAGAGCCAGGAGTAACCACTGAGCATCACTAGGTGTGACCCAAAAAGCAAAAAAAAAAAAAAAAAAAAAAGGAGTTTACTATTTGTTTGAAGTTTAAAAGTCTAGGCCTGTAAGTACCTGCATGAACATGAAGTCAAGACTCTGATCCCTGGTGCTCTGCTGTTTGGATCCCTGACGCTACAACTGTGTGTGGTGTGTGTAAGCTCCTGTGCACCACAGCAAGCACCACATGGAAACAGGCGACCCCCCCCCCATTAAGCCACCACAGCTGGTTTGTGAGTACCAAGGTCCAGACTACTATATACAAAGGTCAGAAACAAGCAAAGGCAAGGAAGCAGAAAAAGAGGAAGCTCCACTCACTATTCATGGGAATGAGTTGATCCAGATCTTATGGAAAACAGTATAAAGAATTCTCAAAATATCAAAAAATAGGTCTACATATCAACCATCAATTTCACTCCAAGGTATTTTTCAAAGGACACAAAAGCACTAATTTGAAAAGATATATGCACTCCTCTGTTCATTTGCAGTAAAGATCTGGAAATAACCCAAGTGTCCAGGGACAGATGAGGAGATAAGGAAGATGTTATGTGTGCACATGATAGAATACTACTCAGCTAAAGAAAAAGGAAACCTCGCCTTGTTGCAACATGGACGGAAGTAGAGGGGATTGTGGTAAATAAAATAAATCAAAAGGGCAAAGATAAATATCAAATAATCTCACTCACATGTATTAGGAAGAAACAAAGGAAGGTAACAACCAAGTCCAATGAAAATAAATCCTTAAACTGATGAAGAACTGTGGTTCCAGAGAGAGAGGAAGGAGAAAGTTGAAAAGGTAAAAAAGACTCAGTAGACTGGTAGGCTGGAGCGATAGCACAGCGGTAGGGCGTTCACCTTACAAGCGGCCAACATGGCCAACCCGAGTTCGATTCCTCCGCCCCTCTCGGAGAGCCCGGCAAGCTACCGAGAGTATTCGATATGCCAAACACAGTAACAACAAAGTCTCCAATGGAGACGTTACTGGGCCCGCTTGAGCAAATCAACGATCAACGGGAGGGCCTTTACCTTTACCTTTGCCTTTAGACTGGGTATAGGCATACAGGTTCTTGGGTGTGGCATAATAACACTAAACCCCTAAAATAGATAAAATATGTTTATAACTTTGGAAACCTACATTATCTTCAAAGAAATTCTAGTTTGGAGATGTCAATTGAGGAGTCCTTTGCGAGATTGATGCCATAAGACTGGAAGACATAATGCACAAGGTAGTTGCAGCTTCCAGCGTTAGAAGCACAGCAATGGGGAAGTAGCAGGAAGACTGAGAAGGAGATGCCAGTGATGCAGGAAAATCAACTGGGGAGGTGGCATGCCAGGGTATAAAAAAAAGCGAATAAAGGCACAGAGACATAAAAGGCACAAGAAAAAGATAAGTTCTGATTCATTCAACAAAATTTCTGATTTTTGTATCCACTAAATCAAAGAGAGCTGCTATCACAACTGAAAAATCATAATCCATTATTAACCAGCAATGTAGTATTTCTCACTTTTAACATTTTTTATTAGTGAAACACCATGAGGTTACAGTTGTAGACTTACAAACTTTCGTGCTTGGGTTTCAGTTATACAATGATTGAGTACCCATCCCTCCACCAGCGCCCATTCTCCACCACCAATGATCCCAGTATCCCTCCCACCCCCCACCCCATCCAAGAAGGAAACATCCAACCCCATAAAAAATGGAGTGATGAAATGAACAGAAACTTTCTCAAAGAAGAAATCCTAATGGCTAAAAAGCACATGAGAAAATGCTCTGCATCACTAATCATCAGGGAGATGCAGATCAAAACAACAATGAGATATCATCTCACACCACAGAGACTGGCCCACATCCAAAAGAACAAAAGCAACCGGTGTTGGCGCGGATGTGGCGAGAAAGGGACCCTCCTTTACTGCTGGTGGGAATGCCGACTGGTTTAACATTTTTAATACTTGGTAAGAATTGCAAGCACTTGAGGGATGTTTTAGGATAAATTTTAAGATCTTAGTTGTTTACGGACAAATTTCTCTCTTGCTGTGATCTGTTTGCGCTATCAACAAGCAATATATGACTGGAGGTTCTGGGGACAATAGGTGCAATTAAAAACTCACAAAGGGCCAGAGAGAAATATAGTGGGTAGAAATCTTGGACTTGGCCAGCCCAGGTTTAAATCCCCATATCACATAGGGTCCCCCGGGTCTGCCAGGAGTGATCCCTGAGTGCAGAGTAACCCCTGGGTACCACTAGAACTAAAACAACAAAAATGTTCTGAAGGAATGAATTAGGCTAAAGTGTGATCAGTAAGGATGGAAAGAGGGCCCTACACACGTATGAGCTTCAAAAAAAATTGTTAAGGCCCATGATCTGCGCACATTCTCAATGACATCTCAGTGAACTCATGTAAAAGCCTAAGAGGAAGCCAATAGATTCAATGGTTGTTCTCTAAAGCCTTTCTCCATTTTTAATGCTCCCAGCCCTCATCGATTTCTCACGCTTCTGACATGCTAGCACACTCACTGGGTCTTCTACCACGTATATCTTTGTTCACACAAGTGAGGTGAGTGTTTCTGTAGTGCTATATATGCTTATTGTTATTATTGTTCCTGAAGAAATTACCCCCGAAATATAGTGACATTCAAAAATGACAAGACTGGGGCTGGAGAGATAGCACAGCGGGTAGGGCGTTTGCCTTGCACTCGGCCAACCCGGGTTTGATTCCCAGCATCCCATATGGTCCCCTGAGCACCGCCAGGAGTAACTCCTGAGTACAGAGCCAGGTATAACCCCTGTGCATTGCTGGGTGTGACCCAAAAAGAAAAAAAAAAGAAAAAGACAAAACTAATTTTACTCATTAACCTGTGATCTGGGCAAGTTTCAGTGATCATGACTAACCTCGGGTCCATTTACTGTTGGCTGCAGTGACTGAAAAAGGAGCAGGAGTCCTCTCAGGGCAGCTCACTCACAGGGCTGCCAGCTGGGGCTGGGGCAGGACTTCGAGCTTAGCTGAAGTGACAGCTAGAAAGGGACTCATGTACCAGATTTCCTCTTTCCCTGCATACTGTGATCAGGTTCCAATGATGGGGGAAAGAGATAGAGAAGGGACAAAGTGTGAAGGAGACTTTGTGTGTATGTGTGTGTGTGTGTGTGTGTGTGAGAGAGAGAGAGAGAGAGAGAGAGAGAGAGAGAGAGAGAGAGAGAGAGAGAGAGAGGGAGAAGACCAGCTCAGCTTGGAGGACGAGAATGAATTAGTCTAAACCCTATGACCTTTTATGACCTAGTGTTAAATGTAATAAATAAAACATCACTTCTGCTGTATTCATATCATTGAAGCAGTCAAAAAGTTGTACGGACCAGAGTACAGCAGGTAGGGCATTTTCCTTGCACATGACCAATCCGAGTTTGATCCCTGGCATCCCATATGGTCCTCCCAGCACCATATGGGATGCCACACTCTGCAGCATTCTGGGACTCTGCTCAGCAAAGATGCTCAGTGGCCCTTTGAGCCATTTTCCCTGCCCAACAGTTTCTCTTGACTGGAGCATCTCAACCCCCCCTTTTTTTTTCTTTTTTCAAATTTTATTTTATTTTTATAAAGTTGCTCACAATAATTTATTACATTTAATATTCAAACACCAATCCCACCACCATGCACATTCCCACCACAATAAGAGGAAAGTGTGTAAAGATTGTTGTATTCCAACCTGGAGCCATTTAAACCCTTATATAAGAGATTACAAACATGTATATTAAAATCAAGCAAATGAGTGCTACTTTTGGTCTATCAGTGGGCTAGAGTATGAAAGGTCACATGGCCACAAATGTGGCCACATGCTCCAGAAATTCTGAAATGTAGAGTATGATTATAGAGCATATTCACTCATGGGTAAGGTTGATGTCACTCTCTTCTTAGCTGTTGATGAGATTATATGGGCCAAGAGCAGTTTATGGTGTGACTGCCAAGCTACTGGAAAACTACTGGAAAGCTGGAGGGAAGAGGCCCAGTCCCGCTCTGAGTGAGCTTGGAGATCTCAGTCACAGGTCTTACATACCTGTGTCTTTCTGCAGGTTCTCTCTTGTGGGTGAGGTTTGTTCGAGCCTGTGTAGAGCGACCTTGAGCATGGCTGCGGTTGAGTTCTCACCCCTTCTTAATAAATGTACACAGACTATTTAGGGAAGTTTAACCACTGTTAAGTGGTTCAGGAAAATCTCTCTCTCTCTTACTGTTTCTCTCTCTCTTACACACACACACACACACACACACACACACACACGCACACACACCATCCAAACTATTTCCCTATTCCTTGAGCCTGGGAAAAACCTTTGTGTTTGCTTGAATGAATAGAATGCAGCAGAAGTGACAGGTCTGAGGCTAGAATATAATGTATAGGAAAAGTGAGAGTGTGAGAATGAGAGAGAGAGAGAGAGAGAGCACAAAACAGAGGTTGTGAGTGAGAGAGAAAGGAGGATGAAAACAATAAAAGTAATTTTTGCAATCCATGACTCTAAGAAAAGATTATGCAAGTCTTTCTTGTACTATTCTTATTTTTGCAAGTTTTCCATATAAACTTCCCATTTCCAAATAAAAAGACATTAATATTTGGATATTTTTAATTATCAAGGCAAGTCCTTACTTTTTTTTTTTGGTGACGTGGGGGCACACTCAGCAGTGTTCAGGGGTTATCCTGGCTCTGTGCTCAGGGATCACTCGTGGTGGGCTTGGAGGACCATATGTGGTGCAAAGGATCAAATTCACATGTGAGGCAAGCACCTTATCCTCTGAACTGTCTCCAGTCCTTGACCTTTATGTTACTCTTTGTGAGATTGAAGAAGATTCTTTAGTTTTTATTTACCAGTTATGTTTGAGAAAATACTTAACATCTTTACACTCTCCATACTTAAATCTAAAACGGATTCCCCCACATCCTGTTTTTTTTTTTTTAAAGAGCTACTTCTTGAAGAGAAAGCCCTCATTGAGAAGAGAGCTTTGGGGGCCAGAGAGATAACCTAAGGGTTAAGACACTTGTCTTGCATGTGGTCAATTCCAAATCGAATTTCAGCCATGTGCCTGAGCAAAGTGTCAGGAGTAATCCTTGAACACAGCTAGGTGTGAACTCCCACCGCCCCACCCCCTCCCCACACACAAATAAATAAATAAGAAAGAAAAGAAAAATGAGGGAAGAAGAAGATTCGGTCAAACTGAAAGTCTTTTAAATTTTCTATCACACTAAAGGCATATGTACTTGGGTCACAGCTTAGAGAGAAATTGTAGACGAAGAGACAAGACTGAGTTCCTTTGAATCCCCATCATTGTGCTCCCTAAGCACAAACTCTGAAAATAGTGGCTGCAAGAATAACCTCCTTGTGTTTCCAGCTTGGAAAGGCCACCTAAATAAAAGGCAGTAGGTCTTTGTGTCCAGTGTCACAATTCACAAACAAACACACAAAGAACAATCACTAGCCCAAGTCCCGGCTTAGGAACTGGGAGCATCTCTCAAGGCCATATGCAGGGAATGAAGAGTACCATGGCCATCGTGGATATGATCCTACTCAAAAAGCTGATATTCTGAAACCCTTGAAGCTACATCAGAAGTGTTATCACTTAATAAGGTAAGCATTAGTCATACTGCAACTATGTATAAAAAGTTAATGAATGAGGTATATAATCAAGAAAAATCCTCAAACAATTGGATAACAATTGTGAGCACTACTTAGCACATAAACATGTCAGGCACTGGGGCCAGAGCAATAGTACAGTGGGTAGGGCATTTATCTTGTACACGGTCAACCTGGGGTTTGATCCCCGGCATCCCATATGGTCCCCCAAGCACCGCCAGGAGTAATTCCTGAGTGCAGAGGCAGGAGCAACCCCTGAGCATCGCCGGGTGGTGTGACCCAAAAAGAAAAAAAAAACATGTCAGGCACTGATCCAAAGTCTTTTTATATATATTATTACCAAATCATTTATTTTGAGTTTTTTTGGGGGGTACATAACCAGTGTTACTTGGGTGCTAACTCCCATATCTGAGTTCAGGGGAGACGATGTGGCTCTGGGAATCAAACCCAGACCTCCTGCATGCAAAGCATGCCTTGCATGAGCTTAGCCTGTTAAAATAGATTTCTAATCCCTGTTATTAAATTACTTGATCTTTACAACAGGTGTGAAGTAAATGTTAATATTATCTCCATTTTACAGATGAGAAAGTTAAAGGACAACAAATTTGCTTAACTTGGGATGGAGTATTAGTACAGGGGTTCAGGCATTTGCCTTGCCTGTGGCCAATTCAGGTTTCACCACCACAACACACACACCATATATGGTCCACTGAGCACAGAGCTAGGAGAGATCCTTGAGCACAGAGCCAAGAGTAATCCCTAAACACAGCTGGTGTAGCTCCCCCCAAAAAACAAAAACCAAACAAAAAAGTTTACATAACTTCCCAAGGTCATGTTACTTGTTAGTGATGGAACTGGGATTTTAATCTGAGTAATTACATACATTCAGCCTCATGCCCCTAACCCTAAGCTTACACATCGGATTGGAAAATAAAGTGCAGAGTGAAGCTTGTTATTTTGTAAGTTACATTTCCATATTGAGAACTTTGGCGAGTTTTGCTCACACATCTGGAGAGCATTTATTCTTTGACTAATTCTTTTTGCTTTTCATGGTAAGTATTGATAACTTCTTTGTATTTAGACTCCTAGTTCAAGGAGTCGGTACATTCTTAAGATAAAGCAAATCAGTTTTGCCTTTCTTGTGGGTATTAGGGAAATCAGTTTAACGTAATTATGTTCATTCAGTAAATATTTAATCTACCAACATTTGCCTACTAACCAATCTATATCAGAAACTGGGGGGCTTGCTTGGGATATGGCTCTTGGTGTGTCTCATATGTGTGAGTCCCTGGATTCAGAGTCTTTTCAGCACTGCTGGGAGGACCTCTGAGCACCAAAACAGGAGTCAGCTCTGAGCAATAATAGCTAAATTTGCATGGGACCTTGAGTCTTTGTTGGGTGTTAATTTAACTCATAGAGTTAAATTCCATTAGACTAAGCAAAGAATTATCAAGAGCATACAAATGAGCTCATACATGTCTCAGAAATGTTCAGATTCTGGGCAATTGAAGGATCCACCAGTCACTCACCAAAGACATTCAAGAAGCTTCAGAAGTGTTCAACGTTAACAATAGGTATAAAACTGAACCTAATGCATACTTCAGACTTGCTTTATTTAACAAAGCTGAAAAACAAGTCTGAAAAACTTTAACAAAACTGAAAAACAAAGCATCAAGTGAATATGAAAGTTAACCCCTTACTGGAAGAGAGAAAGAGGTAAAGAAAGACAAAAAGAAAAAGAAAGAGAAAGAAAAGGAGGAGGAGTGGGGAGGGGGGAGAGTAGCAAGACTGCTCTTTGGATTGTTTGACTGGGGGCTACTAGGGTGGAGATTCAAACTGGTTGACAGCAAACAAAACAAGGCTCTCTCTCTTTCTCTCTCTCACACACTCACTCGCTCTCTTGCTCTTTCCTCTCCATTCCCCTCTCTCCTCTCCTTTCCCCTCTCTCCCCTCTCCTCTCTCTCTCTCTCCTCTCTCTCTCTCTCTATCTCTCTCTCTCTCTCCTCTCTCCTCTTTCTCTCTGCCCATTTCTTATTCTGTCTGCCAGGACATGATTTCGAGAAGACTTGGGCAAACACACTGAGAGTCCAGGTACCAAGGGGCAACACCACCTACCAACAACCATGATGGGGTTTCCATGCTGACACATGAGTCCCTGAGAAATGGCTCCTGCATCCAGGCAGCATGACTGCGGCCCCGGCTGATCTCCAACAGCTGCTTCCCAATAAACACTGAGTCACAAACACTGATCTAAGCCACTGCTGGATTCATGAGCCACTGACAATGTGTGAGATAATTAGTTCATATTGTCTTATGCTCGGAAATGGCAAAAAAGGTGTTCCCAGCAATAGATGACAAATGTATTTTCTCTGGAAAAAAATGGAAGAGTGGGAGATAGCTCGGCAGTCAGGGCACATGTGTGTGCTGGGATGTGTCAGCCAGCCCTGGGACCACATGATCTTCTGAGCACTAGAGTGTAGTTCTAGAGGTCCCCAGTCCCTCAAGGCAGAACCAGCCATAGAGCCCATCTGAACCATCTGTTGGTCAAGTACACCCAGAGCCCTGGGGCCCCCACAGCACTGTGTGTCTCATTCCTCACCCTCAGCACAGCCTTGTGTGGTTGTGACGGCCCCTGAGCACCCACCTTGTCACCACACCTCCAGGTGAGCACCAGGAGTAGCCAAACACACCCCACACTGCCCAGAGACCACCACAAACCAGCAGCCAGGTTCAGATAGCAGCCTGAAGGGGAATCCAGGCATTAGCCCACAGAAAAGCCTGGGGAAAATGTCCTTTTTGTTTGGGGGCACTCAGGAGGCTCTGTGTTGATTCGCTACCAAAAGGGGCTAGGATTCAATGTGAAGTTCCCTGAATGCAGTGCTTCTGGAGTTTCAAAGTTTGTTCGTATTCTGTTCTGGGGTCCTCTTCAGGCTTCATGGGTCTGTGAACATTTCCTGGTCTGTTCTTGCTCTTCATGGTGCTCGCAGTCTTGAATCGTGGTCAGATATCCTGTAGAATGCTTCCTCTCCAGACTTATCTGACTCTTCCTTGTGATTAGACTGGGGTTATAGGCTGCTTTATAAAAACAGTGCCAAGATGAAATGTGGTTCTTATCACACACTGTATCTGGGCCTCTGTGACATCTCGTGTAGTAACTGCCATCGCTGGGGCTATGTAGTGCCTGCCAGGTTTTTTTCTGTTCTGTTGTTTTGATGGACAGATTTTGATGAGCATCAAAAACTAATTCTTAAGTGAGTGGGGTAATTTGATACTATAATGGCCCAGGGATTGATGGATTTACCCAGAACACTTCTAATTCAGGCTGGTGATCCAAAAAAAAAAAAAAAAAGACAAAATATTCTCTAGGTCCAAAGAGATAGTGTAGCAGTAGAGCACTTGGTCTTGCATGTGGCTGATGTGGGTTTGATCTCAGGCACCACATATGGTGCTCTTGACCCAACTGGAAGTGATCCCTAGCAGAGTCAGAGACAAGCCCCGAGCACTGTCAACTGTGGATCAAAAACAAAAACAGCAGCAAAAGTAAACTGGACATTGAAATGTTTTAATGGTTTAATTTACTTTTGAAAGAGTTAAAGTTTTTATTGTGGTTAAAATATATTATATATACACACACACACAGTCCTAACATTGTTTAATACTCACCATGATCTATTTCCAGTACTTTTTCATCCCAAACAGAAACTCTGCCCATTCCTGGCTCCCTCCTTCAACTCTAGTAACATCTATTGTACTTTGTCTCTGATTCCACCTACACTAGATATTTAATATAAGTGAGGTCTTAAAATATTTTTTATCTGACTCTCTGACTTATTTCAACTTAACATTTTGTTTCCCAGATTCACCCCTTCTATAACTGGGATGCAAATTTCATTCCCTTTATGGTTGAATAAGGTCCCTTTGAATGTTTAGACCACATTCTGTTTGTCCATTCATCTGTTGATGGACACTTGGGTGGTTTCCACCTTTTGTCTGTTGGGAATAAAGCTGCCATGAATACTGGTGTCCAAGTATGTCTTTGAATCCCTGCTTTCAATACCATTTAATAATGTCTGCATTTAAGACGCACTTGGCAACTTTCCTGAGGTTTTAATAATCAGTTCTGCTCTCCTCTCCGAGCCTGTTAGAGCCAGCTCTAGCACATCTCTCAAGGGTCTGTAATTTCCCCAATTGGATCCAAACAAAGGACAATTTGGGATTCAATACCCCATACTGGTGTATTCCAAATGTGCTTGCTAAGAATTGCCTAGGACATCTTTTGAAGACTGATATCCAGATTCCCAGGAATATTCTGATTCAAAGGCCCTGAGACCAGGCCATTTTTCCCACTGAGATTTTTCTTCATCTGGAAAACTTGCTATTTGGTGCACACACCCGCTTGTCCCACTGATACCATCTAATATGTATATGAAGAAGGATGGGTACAAATAGAGCACTCAGGAAAAGAGGAAGAGAGAGTAACTTCTTCAAAAAGAAATTGCTAAAAAAAAAATTCTGCAAATTTGGAAGTGGTATTATTTTTTGTTATTGTTTTCCCAAATCCCTTCCAGTTTCAATACTCTTCATTGACTATACAACTCTCCCTTCCTCTTCTCTCTGAATCCCATTTTAGAGGGGAAAAAAAACCCTTCTGGAAAGAGCCAAGTGGAAATCATTAGGCTCAGCAATCCGACGCGTGGCAGAAGCTCGCATAGCGCCAGGCTGTTCAGAAACACGCTCTAAAGTTCTCAAGCGGCTATTCTGCAGTGTTATTTTGATGCCTGACAAGATATTTTTAGAACACAAGAAACCCAAATTAAAACATTGCTACAAAAAAAGGGGGGGTGAAAATTAAAGCAGGCTCTATTAAATGGGAAGCTACATAACTATCAGTGAGAAGGAAAAAAGAACATTCTGGAGAATGATACCGGGAGGAGTTGAAGAAATATTCCTCTTGGTGGGGTGACCCAGGACTGTCCTGCCATTGGACTGGGGCTGATGGGGGGGGGGGGGCTCCTTCCTACTGTAGGGTTAGGGGAAACTTGCAGGTAGTAACTGCGGTGGAGGGCAAGGCCTCCTGCTTAAGTGTGAGTTTCTGGAAATAGGTCTAGAGAATGGCTGGTTGAGCCTGGCAGTCACTTCCCTCCTATCCTCCATCACATTTCTTTTCAGACAAGTCTTATTTCTGGCATTTCTCCCAGGATCTCTAGTAGAGGGTTTCAACAATGCAGACTTCAAGACCTAAGAGACCTGAAAATCTACTATTTTGTTGTTTCTTTGGTTTGGTTTGGGTTTGGGGGCTACACTCAGCAATGCTCAAGGCTTACCCTCTGTTCTGTGCTCAGGGATCACTCTTGGTAGAGGGTGTTGTATGGGACGTTGAGGATCAAACCAAGGTCAGCCAGGTGCAAGGCACATGCCTAACATGTTGTACTATCTGTCTGGCCTTGAAATCCCACTGGTAAGAAGAAAGGTCCTACCCATCAGTTAGGCTTCTTGAATCTCTGGTTTCTAAATCTTGGGCTGCCAATTGCTTCAGTGATTTTCATTTCAACCCCCTGAAGCCCGACAGTGGTGATTTAGGCCCTGGGAGACTTCCACGGGGATGTCTTGGCCCTCCACTAGGAACTGTGGCATTTCCTGCCAAGCCAACACTTCACCAACTTGATCATTCAAGCCAGGCAGTAACTGGGCCTTCTTGAAGCAATGCCCACACTCTTGGGTTTCTTTCTTTCTTCCTCTTATTTTGTTTGGTGGTAGCTGGAATCAAACTCAGGGTCTCACACATGCATGGCAAACACTTTAGCACTGAGCTACATACCTAGTCCCCCAACCTTGGATTGAGAGAGAGAGAGAGAGAGAGAGAGATCTGTATCTGTGCCATAGCTTAACTTACAGAGAGAGAGAAAGAGTAAGGGAGAGAAGAAAAGTGTCTGTCACAGAAGCAGATGGGAAACAGTTGGAGAGAAGGAAACTGGGGACATTGGTGTTGGGAAATATATACTGAAGGGACAGGACAGAAGGAATATTATATGACTGAAAACCTATCATGAACAGCTTTGTAACTGTGTATCTCACAATTCTTTTAAAAAGTGACTATTAAGGAAACTAGGTGGTAGGCAGTAGGGAACCGGGGGACATTGATGGAGGGAAGATGACAATGGTGGTGGGGTTGGTGTCAGGACATTGTATGTTTGAAACTACCTCCTACAAATGAGCAAGTTTGTAGATCGCAGTGCCTTGATAAAAAAAAAAGAAAGAAAGAAAGAAAGAAAGAAAAGTCTCCCAAAGGCAATAGATTTTTGTTATCTTAGTTAATGTTGAACCATTACTATTATAGGAATAAGGCAGGTCTCCTAGTCCAAGAACTTGCCGGAGGGAAGAAAGAGGTGTTAAGAAATAATGGTGCTGAAAAAAAAAAAAAAGAAAGAATGGTGCTGGTGCTGGTGGGGTAGGGGGTAGGGAACACCAGGCAGCAACATAAGAGCTTTAACATTAAGACATTTATTGCCCTCCTGTGAATTTGGTAGGTCTTATTTGGGGGAGGAGGGGACTATATATATTCCATTCCTTGTTTCTTCCTTCCTGTTCACTGTTTTCTTCTAGTCTTGTTCTCTATTCATGTCCACTTACCTAAGCATGAGTTATAATGTAATATTCTTTCATGTTCAGTTTTTAAATTTAGCATATTACATTTTTAATGATGTTATTTATTCCTTATAAGTAGCTTTTAAGAAGAAACTGTTCTACTTTTTCCAACTGCAGACATAAAACATATTTATTATATTTTCCAAACTTGGGCAATATGCCAAGAAAGCACCTCACCCTTGATATCTGAAGTGTCACCCTCAAGATTTTTATGTGCATATATAAATATCCTGACAAATGTATGAATATGTTGGTTTTTTTATTCTTTTTCCATGTCGTTAAATATAGAGTAGTAATTTAGCATTTTAAAATTTAATTAGTATTATAGGGTATAAAGTCGTATTTTCATAATAAAGTATTTTAAAATTAAGTTTAATTCTTAATAAAATGTTTGTGTGGGGCCTCATACCTGCTTACACTTGGCTCCTGAGCTGTAGCTTTAGCACAGAGTAGTATTTTTGTTTGTTTTGGTGTCACACCGGAGATGCTCAGGGGTTTCTTCTGTCTCTGCACTCAGCAAACAGCTTGGCAGTGCCAGGGACACCGTATGGGATGCTGGGGATTGAACCTCTATTGGCTCAAACCCATTCACGGCAAGCATCCTACCTACTGTACTTTCTCTCCAGCCCCTAGAGTAGTATTTTTTTTTTTGCTTTTTGGGTCACACCTGGCGATGCACAGGGGTTACTCCTGGCTCTGCACTCAGTAGGTACTCCTGGCAGTGCTTAGGGGACCATATGGGATGCTGGGAATCGAACCCGGGTCAGCCACGTGCAAGGCAAACACCCTACCCGCTGTGCTATCTCTCCAGCCCCTAGAGTAGTATTTTTAAGTATAGTGAACAGGTTTATTTAGCCTTTGTTAGTGATAACCCTTCATTTGCTTCTAATCTGTCCCCATTATAGTCCTCACACATAGCATCTTCTCTTCTTCCAACCAAGTCTTCCAAGTAGAATCCCAATGACAACACATAATTAAAATTTTGGCTCGATTTGCTCGAGCGGGCCCAGTAATGTCTCCATTGGAGACTTTGTTGTTACTGTGTCTGGCATATCGAATACGTCACGGGGAGCCCATTCTTTACCAAGGATCACTCTCCAAAGAGAGGTATGAGATCCCTTATGCTTCATTATCCCAATAGAATTTCTTTTTTTAAAACAATTTGTGATTACTTTATTGATTGATTGATTGATTGAATCCACAGTAAGATAGACAGTTACAATGTTACCCATGATTGGGATTCAGTCATACAATGTTCCAACACCTGTCCTTTCACCAATCTACATTTCCCATACTAATGTCCCCAGTTTCCTTCCTTACACCCAAATAATTCTCTTTCTTGGGTGCACAAAATCATCATGAATGGACAGAGAGCTTTCAGTTTGAAAGTAAAGGGTTGGTGCCCTAGGACTGTCAGAGCCTTAGCCCTGTTTTGGGCCAGATGATGAGAGGGAGCCCCGAGAACCAGGACCCGCAGGCCTGGCCCTAAAGCTGGTGAGAAAAGCTGAAATCAGACCGAGATGCCCACCCAAAGACCACGGGCCGTTTAGGGGTCCTCAGTGCATCTTGGCTGCCCACTTGTACCTCATCGTGAGAAGCCTATCATCACCGTTCATCACGATATCACGCAGGGACCTGATATTTGTACCCCCCCCCGCCACCCCCAATAGCCAGCTGGCACAAATGATTCCCTCATGTCCCCCGGCAGGTGAGAAAAATCTCTCTTCCCTAGAGGCTTGCTGATTTCATGCTTTCCTTGGGCACACCCTCCAAGTCCTTTGTCCAAATCCTGAAAGGAACATTGCAAACCCCGACCCTCGCTTCTGGGTAGCCCACAGAGCAGCCAAGGGGGCAGCGAAGCCCACTGTCAGGACAGTGCCAAGCTTTACCCGGGTTCAGAGTTGGCTGTGCATGCTCGTTGGCGCAGGTGAAGAGGGGCTGGTCCCTGCTGACCAGCAGGGCATTCTGGCCGGATCTTGGGTCCAACGGGCACATCTAACTAGGTCCCTGGTCCAGTTTTCTGTTGAAGTTTATGGCCAGTGACCACCAGCTAGGAATGAGACTTTGCGGGATAGGGCTGGACCCTGTGTTGGCAGTTGACATGGTTTCTTCTCTGCGTTCTGGAGGCAACCTGCCCATTCCCTGGGGAGCTCAGGTCACTTAAGCAGGTAAGAAGCCTGAGGGGCATATAAGGAGTTGCTGTCCTGGACCTCACCAGAGCTGGTGAGGAGAAGGAGACCTCAGATAGGCCAGAGGCAGAAGGGGGCAAGCCACTGGAGAAGGTAACATGGAGCTGGGGTGGAGGTGGTGGTCCTGCAGAGGCTGGTTTGGAGAACCAGAGAACAGGACATTTAAGGAAGGAAGGGGGAGTGCGGTGTGAGGAAATAATGCCCACACATGCATAACAAACAAATCCAACTCATTCCAATTACTTCCTAAGGTATATGCTTCTGGAGGGGAAGGGCTACTTTTCATGGCTGGCTGTGAAGCCCCCAGGGTGTGTGCGTGTGTGCACGCGTGTGTGTATGTGTGTGTGATGGTTTTTGCAGTTATGGGTGTGTTTATGGAGTGAATGAGTGCCCCCCGCCCCACCGCTCCCACTACCCCATCTCTGGGACCTAGAGGAGCTGTATCCTACTCCTTTCCATCTCTCTGGTCTTTCCCTTCCGAGCAGTCTGGGCCTGAATCCTCCTGGTTTTCCCCTGACTATGGGCAGAGCTTAATGCTCATATGTTCTGGGCAAGTTTTGAAAGACAGAAATGCTAATCCAGTTGTCAGCCCAATCCCGTTCTCTGACCACTAACATTAGTTCAGAGCCACTCTGTTTTCATTCATTTTCAGCTTTTATTGTTGGAAGGTGGGGGAAGGGCACCCAGTGGTGCTCAAGGAACCATCAAGGCCAGGAGTCACACGTGCAAAGCATGCACATGGGCTCCAATCTTTTGAACCATCCCCCCCAGGCCACTTTGTCCCATTTCTGCTGTCAAGTTTCCTTCTTCAGCAATGTCATCAGCAGCACGTATTTTTGGGGGTGTGCATTTACCTGGCATGATGCTAAGGGTTAGGGATAGAAGGAGGTGGGCATGGGATGTCACATATATTTGATGAATCCCTGCTTATGCCCTCCACCACTTCAAAGTGAAACAACATAGAGGCTGGACTAATAGTACAGCAGGGAGGGTTCTCGCCTTGAGTGCAGTCAACTTGGATTTGATCCCTGGTGTCCCATAGGGTCCCCCAAGTCAGCAGGAATCCCTGAGTGCAGAGGCATGAGTACAGTCAGGTGTGGCTCAACAACAAAACAAACAACAACAAAAATACAACAACAACAAAAGTGAAACAACATATAAGAAAGCAGGTCAAGGTTAAGTCACTCAACATTAGCTATCAGCCACAGTTTCCAGATTTCCTTCCCTTTTTTTTTGGTGGGGGGTTGGTTTTTGTTTTTGATATTTTGGGTCACACCTGATGGTGTTCAGTGGACCATATGATGGAGATTGAACCAAGGTCAGCAGCATGCCAGGTAAATGCCTTGTTCCTGTCACTCCAACACTACTGCTTCTCCATTTTTATAAGGAACAGATATTGAATGAAATGAAGTTATTCAAAGACCTGCTGTACTTAAGTCTCCCATGCCTTCATTTTCTCATCTGGAACCAGAGATAATGTTATTTTACCTCACACTGCTTATGGGAGAATAAATGAGTTAAGGTTTATCATGTGCCATGCAAAGTTAGCTAGAGTAATATGCTATAATTATCATAAAAGAAATTCGATTTTTGCAGTTTGAGAGATAGTACAGGAGACAAGGCATTTGCCTTGCCTGTGGCCTATACCCAGTATATATGGCTCAATGTTGCCACCATATATGGGGGACCAGGAATAGCCCTTCTACATTGGTGGGTATAGGCCCTACCCAAAGAAGCAAAAGAGAGAAGGAAAACTAGATTTGCCAAACAGGGATCTTTAGAGATGAGTTTCTTGGCTCAGAACTCTCTCCTCACCTCAGTGCTGGGCCAAGGAGGAGATCCCTGGGAGAAGGAAGAAGAGTCTTGACTGGTATTTATTTGTTTGGGAGGGACTGAACCACATCCGGTGATGCTCAGGGACTATTTCTGGCTCTGTACTTGAAGTAAACCCAGCTGGGCTAGGAGGACCATGCGGGGGGTTGAACGGGGCATCTGCATACAAGGTGAGCACCTAAACTTCTGCATTATATCTCAGACCCTAGACGGTTGGACCAGCAGTTGCCAAGTGCTGCCTCTCAGGGGCCTGAGCTCCCGGGTTGATCACTGCCCTGCCTCTCCCCAGGTGACAGATGTTCCCTCCATAGACAGGAGCCCTTGCACCATCCTGCTGGAGACTCACTTGTGTGCATTGCCAAGGCCCTGGGCCAGGGCACATTCAAAATTGTGAGCAAGGATCCCTTCTCCACCCCCTCCCCCCACAAGTCAGGAGATCTGGCTCAGACACTAGCCAGCCCCTGACCTGCAGTGCTTCCACCCCATTTGCCAAACTCCTCACTACAGAACAAACCTCTGGACCTCACTTCCCATGCTGCTTCCTCCACAGCATCAGAAATATCTCAGGCTGCTGAAGAAGTTCCTGCAAAATCTGCACATGCCATGGGACCCTGCCCAGGAGAAGTTAAAACACATGACGCAAAGCTGGTCAGAAGGAACCACTGGGAAATCTAGCGAGGGAGGAAGTAGAGCCGCCTCCTGGCCCTCCCTGCCACACCCACACCACCTCTGATCACCTCCTCCATTCAAGGTCAGGCCTCCCTTGAGACTGCCCCACCCCCCACCCCTCCACCCCAAGTCCTTCCCCTTCCTGTAGAGGAACCTGCATCCTGCAGTTGGCCTGGAGAAGAGGAACTGGGGGGACATGCATGGTGTCCAGGGGTCTTTTCTGGCCCCTGAGGAGAATGCTCTCTGCTCCAACAACTTGTGTGGGTGCAGGTGCTCAGTACCAGGATGAGAGTCAAGCTCTGGTAAATCCCCCCTCTACATCCCCAGCTGCCAATCAAGCTGACAGGGAGGGACCTACTGTCCCCACTGAGGTCAAGAATGGAGCAGCCCCCTCCCGCTTGGGCTTTCTCCCCTGGAGGATGCTCTGGTGGGTTGCCCCACCTCTTCTTGGAGCTGGAGGCCAAGCAGCTTCACAGGCTCTACACATGCAGTCACAGCAACCAGTGCGCCCAGTTCCCTGAGAGGTGCCCCCAGGAGAGCCTTGGGGGCTGTGCTCTAGGACGGGGGAGGGGGGGAGGAACTGGGGGACCCTTCCATGACACCAATGTCTCCTCCTATCCTTTCCGGGACTCCCTGCCTGAGGAAGCCCTCCTTTCAAGAATGGGAAAGCAGACTCACCATGCTCAATGGCCTCATCCCTGTTAGCTGGAGGAAGGGTGAGGTACTAGAAGCTGGCAGAAGCTGGGGGGCGGGCAGGGGGGAAACTGATGCCCAGAACCCAGGCACAGGCTGGGGAAGGCTCCAGGGATTGTCCCAAGGGATAGGCTGGCTTTGTCCTCCAGTAATGGTTCTAGATAGTTTGCTAGTTTGCTCAAGAGGCCCTTCTAGCCTCTTTAAGAGCCCCAAGAACTCCCCAAATGGCATCATGTGGTTGTCCTATTAGAAATGGAAAGGAAACCAAAACTTAAAAACAAAAACAGGAGCCCCTCTCAAAAAAAGCCAACACAAAACCTATTACATGTTGATATGTTTTCTTTCTTTCTTTCTCTTTTCTTTCTTTCCTCCTTTCTTTCTTTCTCTCATTTTCTCCCTCCCTCCCTCCCCCCCTCCCTCCCTCGGTTTGGGTCACACTTGGTGGTGCTCAGGGATTACTCTTGGCAGGACCATATATGGGTCTCAGGGATTGAATCTGGGGTAGCTGCATGCAAGGCAAATGCCCTACCCACTGTACTATCTATCTAGCCCCTACATGTTGATTTTTATGAACAATAATTATTTTTTCCAAACCAAAAAAAAATTAACCAGGTTGGCATTGTTTTACATGTTTGTAAATCTCTTTAGTGTCTGGCTTAAAATAAAGACATTTGAAATCTTATATCTGCTTACTTAGTCGGTCTTTCATGAAATGTTAATTTGGAGTACATGAAGAAATCCAGCCTCATACAGTGAGAAAAGGGAAGAGTATTTTATTAGCATTTTCATATAATTATGGATTTTAAATATTACTCTCACATTCAACAAATATGCACTTATTTCATTGCAATATGGAATGTGAATAATGAACCTTTAAAACTTAGCACTGTCCTCCTGTTGTTCATTGATTTGCTCCAGCGGGCACCAGTAACTTCTCACAACAAATTGTGAGACTTGTTGTTACTGTGTTACTCAAATACATCACGGGGAGCTTGCCAGGATTTGCTGTGTGGGCGAGATACTCTCAGTATCTTACCAGGCTCTCAGAGAGGGGTAGAGGAATCAAACCCGGGTTGGCTGCATACAAGGCAAACGTCCTACCCACTGTGCTATCGCTCCTGCCCTTAAAACTTAGTAGGGGGAAAAAACTTAGTAGGGCTGGTATTTGGCTCCATGATGCCATGCTTTGCATGAAAGGGGCAGCTTCAACTTTTCCACATCACATGGTCCCTTGAGTGACCCCAGGAACTACTTCTGAGCAATGTGCCAGGAGTAGCCCCTGAGCATTGCTGGATATAATCCAAAAATGAAAATAATAAACCAGGGCTGGAGAGATAGTACAGCGGGTTGGTAGGGTGTTTCCCTTTCATGCAGCCAACCCAGATTCGATTCCCAGCGTCCCATACGGTCCCCCGAGCATCACCAGGAGTAATTCCTGAGTGCAAAACCAGGAATAACCTCTGTGACCCAAAAAGCAAAAGCAAAAAAAACCCCAAAAGCCTAATAGATTTTTGGGGCCACAGATACAGCATAAGAGGTAAGGAATTGTCGTGCAGGCAGCTGACCGAGGATTGAATCTCTGATACCACTTATGGTCCCCTGAGCAAGAATCAAGAATAGCCCTGAGCACCACTGGGATATGGCTCCCCGCTAAAAGAGGCAAAGAATTTCTAAAGTTCTTGTTTGTTTTGGGGGCCACACTGGCACTGCTCAGGACTTATTTCTGCTCTGCATTCAGGGATTACTCTGGGCAGGTTTGGAGAACCATATGAGATGCCTGGGTCAGCTGTGTGTAAGGCAAATGCCCTACCTGCTCTATGATCCCTGTGGCCCCTGGACTTCTAAATTTCTTTAAAAAAATTTTTTTTGTGTTTTTTGGGGGGTCACACCCAGCGATGCTCAGGGGTTACTCCTGGCTCATGCACTCAGGAATTACTCCTGGTGGTGCTCGGGGGACCATATGGGATGCTGGCAATGGAACCAAGGTTGGCCACATGCAAGGCAAACGCCCTACCTGATGTACTATCACTCCAGCCCCTGGACTTCTAAATATTTTTTAATCTGGGGGGGTGGTCACACCTGGCTATGTCTGCAGCTAACTCCTGGTTCTGTGCTCTTCTCAGTGCTTGGGGGACCACACAGTGCTGGGGGCATGCACGGCAAGTGCTGACCTCAGTTTGATCCTCAGCACTGTATAAGGTCCTGAGCACTGCCAGGAGCGATTCCTGAGCACCACTTGGTGTGCCACCCCCCCAAAAAATAAGTTTATAAAAAAATTGAGTGAAAGGGCTGGAGAGATAGTACAGCAGGTAAGGTGCTTACCTGGCACGCGGGCCCAATCAGGTTCGATCCCCAGCATCCCATATCCTGAAGCACTACCAGGAATGATTCCTGAGTTGCACAGATGGGAGGAACCCCTAAGCATCACTGGGTGTGGACCAAAAACCAAAATAAATACAAAATATTTTAAAAATTGGGTGGAAAATACAGAGTTCTCATATCACTTCTCTCTCTCTTTTTGTACTATATTTCTTAGCAATGTGTATTTTATTTTACTTTTGCTTTTTGGATCACACCTGGTGATGCACAGGGGTTATTCCTGGCTCTGCACTCAGGAATTACTCCTGGCTGTGCTGAGGGAACGATATGAGATGCTGGGAATCGAACCCAGGTAGGCCGCATGCAAGGCAAACACCCTACCCTTTGTGCTATCACTCCAGCCCCTCATATCACCTCTCTTTTCTCTTATTATTAACCTCTTGAATTAGAGCAGTTCATTTGTTGATCTCTGATGAGCTAAGAATGAGAATGAGACCAGTTGTAGTTACTGGTCTCATTCTCATTCTTATTCACAAAGAAGTGATCGTTGATGTCAAGAGAGGGGTGCGGCAGGGTGATACCATTTCACCGAAACTCTTCAGTGCCACCCTCGAGAACATCATGCGACGACTGGAATGGGAAGGAATGGGAGTGAAGATAGATGGTCGGCAACTACACCACCTCCGCTTTGCTGATGACATTGTTTTAATAACACCAAACATCAGCCAAGCGGCACAAATGCTGGCCGACTTTGACTGTGAGTGTGGAAAGGTAGGACTACAGCTGAATCTTACGAAGACAATGTTTATGAGAAACAGCCTCGTTCCTGATGCCCCATTCGTTCTCAACGAAACGACCATCTCCGAATGAAACAGCTGTGTGTACCTAGGTCGAGAGGTCAACATGACAAATGACCTGGCACCCGAGCTGCGCAGGAGGAAGAGAGTGGCTTGGAATGCCTTCAAGAGCGTCGAAGAAATAGCTAAGAGGACGAAGAACCTCCGGCTCCGGGCACATCTCTTTGATTCCACTGTTCTTCCTGCATTAACATACGCCTCAGAGACCTGGGCCCTACACAAACAGGATGAGAACGCTATTCAGGTCTCCCAAAGAGGAATAGAAAGAATAGAAAGAGCTATGCTTGGAATATCACGTTTCACTCAAATGAGAGAACGAATCCGGAGTTCTGACATCCGTCGACGATCAAGAATCCGGGACGCTGTCTCATTTGCCAAGGTGTCAAAAATCAGATGGGCTGGTCACATAATGAGATTTAAAGACAACCGTTGGACTAGAGCTGTTACTGATTGGATTCCACGGGATGTCAAAAGACCGCGTGGCCGCCCACCTACCAGATGGTCAGACTTCTTCGTCAAGATCATGAACGATCGGTTTGAGGCCCTTCATGTTCCTGGAGTGAACAGATGCCATTGGGCTACACTAGCACGCGACAGGGACAAATGGAGACGTTACTGGCGCCCGCTCGAGCAAATCGACGACTAATGGGAAGTTAAGTGAAGTGATTAAGTGATGAGCTAAGAGATTCACTACCTTGGCTCATCAGAGGAAAGTTGATAATTAACATTAGGGCATACTCACTGTGTTTTAGATTTTGTTTTACAAAAGAGCACGATGATATGTAAGCCCCAGTCTGCGTCACACCGCTTCATTTCCTTCCCTCTCACTCCGTCCTTTCCCCTTCACTGACCTTTTCAGTATCTGCCCTGTTTTGCCCTTTCCAGCACATTGCAAAGTTCGATCCTTCAGCCTTTTCAGCTCTGTTGATGAGCTTTTCATTCCGGACTTCATTAGAATCAGGTGATCTCTCTGGCACTTTGACTAGACTTTCCTTCTTGCAATGCTGGGCTTCCACCCGGGACCTCACTCATGGAGGAGGCCTCCTTCAGCCTTTCCAGCTCTGTGTTGATGAGCTTTTCATTCCGGGCTTCATTAGAATCAGGTGATCTCTCTGGCACTTTGACTAGACTTTCCTTCTTGCAATGCTGAGCTCCCACCTGGGACCTCTCTCATGGAGGCCTCTGCTCTCCTGCTGAGCAGGCATGAGACCTGCCAGGCTCTGGCACGGGCCTGGCCCTCGTGCTTGGGCTTTAGTGGAGAAGGTTGAAGCTACAACAGACTGAGACCTGGGTAAGGCCATCGGCCTCCCGACATGCATTAAGCAGAGCCAGAGTGCGAGTTTGGACTCTGGGACCAGCCTCTCCCACTCTTTGGCACTTTGGATTTCTCCATCACAATTCCAATAGCATCTGTCCATCTGGGTAGGTGTCATTAGCCCCTTCACGCAGAGGAGCAACGGGAGGGCAGAGGATAAAGAAAGGCTGGCTCCCAGCCCCCCCTGCAAATCTAAGTCTCTTGATTTATGTAGAAATGTTGATACATTTGGACTCCGGGACCAGCCTCTCCTGCTGCCTGGCATTTTGGGTCTCTGTACACCCAAGGGGGGCGGGTGGTATAAACATCCTAAGTCAGCTCTACTTTTCTCAGTTAAGGATAAGAATCTATTTATTTATGGAAAGATCATGCACCAGGGCTGGGAGAGGTGGATCTGGGGAGGGTACCAGGTTACCAGGCAGGAACCCTGCTTTCCTTACCTGGCCCCACCCCACAAGCCACCCTGGCACCTGCCACTGGCATCCCAGCAAACTATGTGTTCAAGAGTCACAAGTATGTGGTCTTCAGGGAGCAGAACAACCAAATGTGAGACACACCCTCCTCCCCCAACTCATTATAACAATAAAGGGAGGGGAAAGGGGGAAATTAAAAAAAAAATCGTTGTGAGATTGGAGGTAGTCCTATGTGGGTAGGACTCTTGCCTTGATATAACTGACCCAGGTTTGATCCCTGACATCCCACATGGTCCCCCTGAGCACCACCAGGAGTAATTCCTGAGCATAGATCCAGGAATATCTCTTGAACATCATCACGTGTAGCAAAAGACAAAACAAACAAAAATATCTTCACAGGTGGAGTTGCTAGTGCAGGGTTAATACCTCAGAAGTGAACGATTGCGGTTTGATCCCCAGTGCCATGTGGACCCCCTGAACATGGCTGGGTGCAGCCTGGAGGCCCCGAGAATGGCAGGGTGTGGCCCAGGTGTGCCTGGTGCCTCAGAACCCCCAGCAGTGAGCAGCCTCGGACCTTTGCATGAAATAGCCAGCAGAGAACCACCAGGAGGGGCCCTATGGCTCTGGAGAACTGCTTGGGAGCCCAAAACAACAATCAACATCTCTGCTAACCACCATTCAAGTGGCCACTGCTTGGCACTTACACAGATGAATGAAACCTGTGTCAGGTGGGGCTGCGGGGAGACAGGACTGAAAGCCAACACTCCCCTGTGCAGAGTTGGGGTGCCTGAGGCGGGCAGAGGAAGTGAGGTGTGATTGCGGGGAAGGAGGGAATCCGAGGTCAGGCTGAGATGTCTGGCAGCCTGACAGAAGTCACTTGAGTTTCATGTGGCAGGGTACTTGGCCACAAGAAAGGGTGTGTCTTGAGTACCAGAAAAATGATCTGGAGACGCATGAACTGAGTGCCAGGAGTGAGAGGGGGTAGGTCAAGTCAGGAGACCAGAGAGGAAACATCAGCTCTTTGCTGGGATGCTTGCTGCCTCCAGTGGTCAAAACCTGGCAGCCTCCTGCCGGTGAGAACAAGCGCCCACTTTGATGTAGGGCCCCGGGTTTGATCCCTGAACCACCTGATTCCTTGGGTACCAGGAGTAAGCCAGGTGTGTCTCCCAGACCAAGAAAAACACAAACTTTTGTTACCAATATTTAATGTGTTGCATGTTGACAACCGCAGCAGATTCCTATCCCACACCCCCCCTTATTTTTGCTTTGGGTCTGGAGTGCTCAGGGAATTCTCACAGTGTGCTCAGGTCCTCAGAGGCCATTCCCAGTGATGCTCGGGCATAAGCTAATGCCAAAAATGACTCTGGGCATCCTTCATGCAGAGCAGGTTCTTGAAACCTTTGCTCATTGTCCCAGCCCTGCCCTGGCTTCTTTCTTTCTTTTCTTTCTTTTGTTCATTCTCTTTCTTTCTTTTTTTCTTTCTGTTTGGGTCACACCTGGCAGCATTCCGGGCTTCCTCTTGGCTCCGTGCTCAGGGCTAACTCCTGGCAGGGCTTGGGGGACCATATGTAGTATGGGGGATTGAACTGGCTCAAGCACATGCAAGGCACATACCCTACCTGCTGTACTGCTTCTCTAGCCAGGGCTTCTCTTCAAAACCGGTGCCATTTGCACCTGCATTCTCACGTGACAGTGCCTGCTAGGGTGAGGAGCTCCGATGTTCTTTCCTGTTTACCAGTTCCTGCCCCTATTGCTTTTATTCACATCACCTGTTTGACCTCTGTAACCTTTAGCATTTGCTAAATATGTGGGCACATGCGGTCAATGTGTACTTTGTATGAAAGGGAAACAAGAAAGGGAGCATCATATTATACTGGGAGATACAATGAATATGTTTTATGTCTGCAGTTGGAAAAAAGCAGAGCAGCTGCTTCTTAAAAGCTACGCATAAGGAATAAATGACAAGAAAGGGAGTCAGGAGAGAAGGACGTGCCCACGGTCAGAAGAGCCAGGAGCAGCTCCCTGAGCATGGCTGGGAATGGCTCCAAATCAAAATAAATCAATAAAACAAAATGTTAAAATGAAGCTCAGTCTAGACTTTTTGGGTTCGGGGCTACAGGTTTGTGTTCAGGGCTTACAGCTGAGTCTGCGCTCAGGGATCACACCTGGTGGGCCTGGTGGCACCATATGTGGTGAGGATTGAACCTGGGTCAGTTGCACAAAGGCATGTGCCTTACCTCCTGTATCTCTCTGGCCCCCTCAATCTAGAACAAATGGAGGAAAACAAAAACAGGGAAAGAAAGTGGTCAGACTCTTTTCCTTTTCCCTTTCTAGATGTGACTGCTGTCACTTGTCCCCACCCCCTTTGGTGCAGGGATCAATCCCTGCTGGGTTGGCTGCTGAGTTCTGTCCTGGCCCCGCCATGCTTGGGTTGTTCCTGACAGTCCTGACCAAGGAGGCGAGGATTTGCGAGAGGAAAGGCAAGCAGAGCGGAGGATGGTCCTGATGACTGGGAGGCTCTATGGATTTGTTTCTGTGAAATATTGTTAACCTGGTCTCATCAAGAGCCCGCTTTCAGGGAACAGACCAAAACTGAGCGCGTTTCCTGTGACTGGGCAGCACCGCCACCTAGAGGACATAAAGGGCGCTACAGCCTAACTCCTCAGACCCCAGAAGGCTGGGGTGAGAGCGCAGACGCTTCCAATCAGTTTCCTATGACGCAAAGGACAGTCCCAATGACTAAGAAGTTAATCTTGGTTTGGGAGTTCTCTTAATTTGTTCCTCAAATTTAGAAGATTTCAGAATTCCAAAAGACAGATTAAAAAACGTGCTCTTCAACGCCCCCATTCCCCCACCCCCAGCAGAAGATTCTGGGTTTTTTGGTTTGTTTGGGGGTCACATTCATCAGTGCTTGGGGCTTACTCCTGGCTCTGAGCTCTGGGATCACTCATGGTGCACTCCAGGGACCATATGGGATGCCGAGGATCAAACCCCGGTCGGCCGTGTGCAAGGCAAGTGCCCTACTCACTGTACTATTGCTCCAGCCTGCATTTTGTTTTTATTTGGGATGCACACACCCTGCCATATTCCAGGGCTATTCATAGCTTGGTGATGGTGGAAGAGGAGATGATCATTCCTGGAAGTGCCTGGGAAACCATGCGGTGCCAAGCATCCATCTCAGGCCTCTGGTATGCAAAGCTCACACTCTGCCCCCTGAGCTCTCTCCAGCTGGGGAGACGATGGCAGGAAACCAAGGCAGTGGAAACATGACACATGTGGTGGGTACGTGTCATTGTGCATTTGTCAAACCCGCCCGTGGCCGGCACAGCACCAGGAGTGAAACTTAGTGTAGACTGTGGACTCTGTATGAAAGGGAATAAGGTGTTTCAGTGTAGGTTCCTCAATACAGGGGCCTCCCTGGAGGGAGTTGGGAGGATGGGGAGACTGCATGTGGGGAGGGAACATAGGGAAAATGATTACCGACTGCTCCACCTTGCTGTGAACCCCAGTTTCTGATACCAGAAACCCCTGATGAGTACTGTGTGAGAACCACAGCAACCCTCATTGAACACAACCACCATACATGAACCGCTCCCCACAGCACTCAGGCCAGAGAGCCAGAATCACAACCACAGATGCCTGTCACCCTTCATAGCAACACCAATGAGGGGGAGGGGCAATACCCCCTTTTTGGTTATAATAGTGTGGGAAGTAATGATGGAATGAAAGTTGGCTGAGTGTACATAAGCAGGAATAAAATGTCATACACACACACACACACAGGTAAAGAAATGTGTGGATGGCTAGGAGAAGGCTCAAAGAGCTGGGTGCCTGCCGGGCATGCCTGCCATTCAGGGGCTTCAGTTTCACTCCCCAGCACTTCAGAGTCCCCAAATGCCTCCAGGGTGGTCTTGGTGGTCCCCAACATTGTTGGGCCTGAACCACACCAGGCTGAGGAGTACTGGAGTAGCCTAAATCCCATAAATTCTTGGTAGGCTCAAGACAAGACAGATCAAAGTGCCAATACAGTAAATGTATTATGTTTTGGTTATAAAGTTTTTTTAAATTTTTTAAATTTTTATGCGTTTTGGGTCACACCCGGCCATGCACAGGGGTTACTCCTGGCTCTGCACTCAGGAATCACTCCTGGCAGTGCTTGGGGGACCATAGGGGATGCTGGGAATCAAACCCGGGTCGGCCACGTGCAAGGCAAACACCCTACCCACTGTGCTATCACTCCAGCCTCTAAAGTTTTTTTTTTTTTAAGTATAGTTTATGTATTTGATTTGGGTCATATCTGGCCGTGCTGAGGGCTTACTCCTGGCTCTGCACTCAGGAATCACTCCCGGTCATGCTTGGGGGATGACATGGGGTACAAAGCAAGCATCCCACCTTCTGGACTATTGCTTAGGCCCCTGACTATAAAGTTTTCTTTACACAAAACTTTTTCACACATTTTGATACAATATATGCCACCTCTATGGGTTTAAAAAAAAAAAAAACTCTTGCCACTCTTTACAATAGCCAGAATCTGGAAAAAACCTGAGTGCCTGAGAACAGATGACTGGTTAAAGAAACTTCGGTACATTTACACAATGGAGTACTATGTAGCGGTTAGAAAAGATGAAGTCATGAAATTTACATATAAGCGGTACTACATGGAAAGTATCATGTTAAGCGAAATGAGTCAGAAAGAGAGGGATAGACATAGAAAGACTGCATTCATCTGGGGAACATAAAGTAAAAAAATAGGAGACTAACACCCAAGAATGGCCGAGATTAGTACCAGGAATTTTGCTCCATAGCTTGGAGGCCAGCCACACATGCTAGGGGAAAAGGGAGCTCAGATAGAGAAGGGAGCACCAAAGAAAGGGTGTTGGGAGGATCCTCCCAGGATGGGAGAAGCATGCTGAAAGTAGACTATGGACCAAACATGATTGCCTCTCTTGCAAACCACAGAACCCAAAAGGAGAGAGAGAGAACAAAAGGGAATGCCCTGCCACAGAGGCAGGGTGGGATGGGGGGGATGGGAGGTGGGAGGGATACTGAGATCCGTGGTGGTGGGAAATGGGCACTGGTGGAGGGATGGGTATTTGATCATTGTATAATTGAAACCCAAGCACAGAGCAATAGTATAGTGGGCAGGGTGTTTTCCTTGCATGTGACTGACCCAAGTTTGATCCTCGGCATCACTTATGGTCCCCCAAGTACCACCAGGAGTAATTCCTGAGTGCATGCAGAGCCAGGAGTAACCCCTGAGCATCACCCGGTGTGACCCAAAAGCCAAACAAAAATTTGCTCTTGGGATCAAGTGGTATGGTAGGCATTTGCCAGGCATGCAGTCAACCTGGGTTCAATCCCCGCTTCCAACAGCACCACCCAGAGTGATCCCTAAGTACAGAGCCAGGAGTAAACCCTGAGTATAGAGTGTGGCCCCCCAAAAAGGGAAAGAATTTTCTCTTAGGGGCACTGAAGCGATAGCACAGTGGGTAAGGCATTTGCCTTGCACGCGGCTGACATGGCTGACCCGGGTTCGATTCTTCTGCCCCTCTTGGAGAGCCCAGCAAGCTACCGAGAGTATCTCGCCCACACAGCAAAGCCTGGCAAGCTCCCCGTGACGTATTCAACTTGCCAAAAACAGTGACAAGTCTCACAATTTGTTGCGAGACATTACTGGTGCCCGCTCGAGCAAATCGATGAACAGGAGGACAGTGCTTCAGTGCAGTGCAACAGTGCTAGGTAGTATAGCAGATAGAGAGATTGCCTTGCTGGAGACCAACCTGGGCCTCATTCCTTCACCCAAATGGTCCTCTGAGCTACGCAGGCGATAACAGAGCCAAGAGTAAGCCCTGAGCACAAAAGAGGTATGGCTCCCCAAACAAAAACAAAAATTGCTCTTTCAATGTCAGTTTATCAACCTCATTCTAGGTGAGTTCTTGTGTCTGGTTCCTGGATGGAACCCCTTTTGTATTGTCCTGGGGGTTTGCTTGAAGTCTGTGGAGTCCTTCGCCTAATGTGTGTGTGTGTGTGTGTGTGTGTGTGTGTGTGTGTGTGTGTTTGGGGCTTTGAGGATTAGAGGCTGAGACACCATCTCATTGGTCAGCAGACTGCTGACATTGTTTTCTTGCCAGCCAACAGCAATTGTGGGATTTTAATTCAGTGTCTCTGCCGTGAACCAGGCTAGGGAGTGTCTGGGATGTCACAATCCTGCATCAGTGAGGTTCAAAAATCAATAGGGCTGTCTTGGGGCTGGAGTGATAGCACAGCGGGTAGGGCATTTACCTTGCACACGACCAACCCGTATAGAGTGTGGCCCCAAAAATCGGAAAAAAGAAATTTCAAATGCAGCCAACCCAAGTTTGATTCCCAGCATCCCCTATGGTCCCCCAAGCACCGCCAGGAGTCATTTCTGAGTGTCTGAGCCAGGAGTAACCCTTGTGCATTGCCGGGTGTGTCCCAAAAAGAAAAAAAAATAGGGCTGTCCTGAGAAGCAGATGAGGTCCCGGGACAGCCTCAGTGACTGTCCAGATACATCTCTGCTGTGCTGTGCTGATGAATCGCAGGTTTCCAAACATGGTGGTACCTTCCTCTCCTTCCTGAAGACACTTTTCAATGTCTTAAAGAGCTAAACTCAAATGCTTCCCTTCCCTAACTGCTGAAACTAAGATGCTGTCGGCTGAGGCGTCCAGGTCCCATTGTGGCCCATGCGACCCTGGGGCTAGCGGGCCTCATCCTAACGTTTAGTGATATCAGAGCTTTCCTTTCCTCTTCCTTCTCCATGGCTTCAGCATACAAAGCACACTCCCCAGCCTTTTCAGTACTGTCACGGGAACGGTCTGTTGTAATTTTTTGAGGAACTATGCTTTGAACAGCAGATTTTATAACGCCAACAATGTTCAGGGGTTCTAATTTTTTGCTGGCTACTTAATAGCCATTCTAATGACTTTGAGTTTGCTTTGAATTTTATGGGTTCTCGCTCTCTCCCTTTTTTTTTTTTTTTTTTTTTTGGTTTGAGGCCACACATGATGCTCAGGAAATTACTCCTGCAGGTCCTTGGGAGACCACACAGGATGCTGAGGATTGAACTCGGGTCGAATACATGCAAGGCAAAAATCTCTACCCATTGTACTATCATTCCACCACCTCCCCCCTTAAAAATTTTTAATTGAATCACCATGAGATAGTCACAAAGCTTTCATGATTGAGTTTCATACAATGATTGAACACCCATCCCTCCACCAGTGTAGCTTTCCCATCACCAGTGTCCCCAGTATCCCTCCCACCAGCCCTCACTCCACCCCACCCCTTGCCTCTATGGCAGTTTCCTTTTTACTCTACTTTGGGGCACCATGGTTTGCAATATAGATACTGAGAGGCCATCATATTTGGCTCTTTGTATACCTTCCCCACACACTTCCCTTCCCGAGTGACCCCTCCAACTATCACTGACTTAGCGGACCCTTCTCTACCCCAACTGTTTCTCCCCCAGCACTTGAGGCAGGCTTCCAACCATGGACTATCCAGCTCCCTATCCTGAATTTAAAAGTAGATGTGCATAAACTGGGTATAGTTTGCTAACACACTTAGAAGATGTTGAGTAAACTTTATTTAATAAGAGCACAAGTATGTAAGCTGGAAATAGTTTTAATTTTGCAAATATATGCTTCTATGGCAATTGCTTTAACTAAAATGCTACAGAGGAACTGAGGAAAAGCAACTGTTTTTTTTGTTTTGGGGCTACAGCGAGTGGTGCTCAGGGATCACTCCTGGTGGGTCCGGAGCAGGAGAGTCATCTTGGGTCCTGAGAATTGAAACTATCTCTCTGGCTCCTAAGGCAACCACACGTTTAAGGGAAACATCCCCTGTTTAGAGCCTGATAGAGGAAATCAGTAAACATCACACAGAAAATGGTATCCCATAGAACAGAACAACAGCATGTTCAAAGAAACAGAAACATTAAAAGGTTCCCCTCTCCAAAACAAAGAAAACCCGTTCAAGTATTACTGAAAGTGGTTAGCAATGAAGTTAGAATTAGTACAAGAAAAGGAATTTTGTGTAAGCATGAATCAATTTCTTTGTAATCTTATTTCCTACAACTGTTAAGAGTCATGCTATTTAAACTTTCTTGGTTCATGATGCTTTATGTAAAAAAATTTTTAAAAAGACTCAATTTGACCCACCATACATGAGAAAATATGAGACCAAGAGGCTTATAACGACAACTCTAATTCTACAGTTAGGAACTCAAACCAAGTCAAGGGTTTTCCTCTACTACTGCCAGGAGAATTATATCAGACTTATCACCCATTTTCAGCCTTCTAACTTAATGACTTAAGTCATTAATGACTTCTGGAATAGTCATTAAGACTGTAATACCCCACAATACAGAGTATGCATTGCCTTTTCCAGAGTACTTTCCCTGAGCACCATATCCAGCTACTATTACCAGGTGCCTTCTCTGTCATACATCTCACTTTTCTTGACAAGAGAGGGTTAGTTTTACCCCTAATAGATTCTTGCATTACTTTCTAAAATGCACTCTGCAACACTGAAACAACTACAATAAAAATGGACACAGACACGCTATTACTGCAGGAACACTATTATTTATTAGGTCAATAGTTCATTTTTAGCAATACAAGTACAGAATATATATCACAATGTTGGTTACAAACAATGGTTTAATGGTTACAAGTAATGGTGGGCACTACAAGTTGGTGATAAGGATGACAGGAAAGGTCATTCTGACACACTGAAGAACTGCCTTCAAAAATCTATCCATGAACTTAGGTATTTCTATAGAAATTACTATGGCACTATTATTAGTGGGGATTTTCATGTAGAGTTGTTAGTGACTTGTTTTTGTTTCATTTAGAGCTTTTCCTTTTGAGTCTATTAAGTTAAAATCCCCAGTTGCTTAACAAAGTATAAAAATAGTACTGACCTGGTAATATTTAATAAAATGTAGCATTCATTCACATCATAAAAGTAGAACAAAATCAGTTTAATTACCATGGCAACATATCCCATAAAAGGAATATACAGAAATGAGTAATGTTACACAAATGGTACCTGCAACAGTTATTGACTGACCCAACACTGGACTTGTGCACCACAACCAAGTTTCTAGATATTTATATAGAGCATATATTTTTAATCTTAAATTTTACTTTTGAAAAAAATGTGCACTTCAACAAACTCACCAAGGCCACTCATGCTATAGTTACCTAGAACTGAAATGAAAGGGTTACTTAATAAATCTTAAAGCACACTCCTTCAGATCACCAACAGGGTAAGACCAGTTTTCTGTCTATAACATTCCTGAGATTTGTGGGCAATACAAACTACTAGTGTTTAAGTTGGAGATTAATCCACATGACAGATTAAAAGGAAAAGGACAAAAAATTTCCTACAAACTAAGGTACTAAGGTTCTTTAAAAACCAAGGGGAGACAGACATTGATTCTTAAAGCAAAATAAAATTCTTAAAGTTTATACTTATAAATAAGTATTTTTTCCAGTAGTAATTTTGCCATCCAGGAAAAAACAACAAAAACAAAAAAACAAAAAACCACCCAGCTTGGAAGCAGCAAGGCTACAAATTCTGGGCCAAAAAAAAAAAAGTGGCAGTTAATACCTGCTAGCTAGCAAACCGTTATTTCAATTTGTAAAGTATGGCAAAAGCTTCAAAGGTATTTTAGGTGTTTACTGTTCAGTATTTTATTTATACTCTATGAGTAGCCAAACAGCACTCTTTATAAAATTACAGATTGTGTACTTAGTTTTCACAAAATTATGACCCCTTTCCAATAGGCTAGGAACAAAGATTGTTGTCACATCTCTTTATTTTCACAAATGAAAGCACACTTATACTACAAAGAAACTTCATTTTTAACCAAGCAGACAGACTTTGATTAGAGTTCTAATGTTCCAGGCAAAGTCGGCTTCCAGGACCCCTAAAAACCCAATCTGCATTCTTAAACTCAACAAGGAGTGACAGCCAGGTGTTGGCTCATGAGAGTTCTAACAATTAACTGATGCACTCATTTTGAGTAGCACCATATGTTAGAAAAAAGATGGGTTAAGACGGGGAAAAAAAAAAGCTTAGGGAAGGGCAAGGCTTTTAGCCCTGTTATTTAACATAACTTTGCTAAGCTTTCAGAAAATTGTTTATTGGTGTAGGTCTCCTTACACACAATCACACTTTAGGTGAACATTCTGTGCAAGCTAATGGCTATAGTGAGGTAAATTTCATTCTTCCTATGAGATTTATTTTCCCTAATCTCCTAAAATTATGGTGACATTCACTTAACTTACTGTAAACTTCACTACTGAATCAATTTCATATTTTAAATTATACGGGTATTATTTTTCTTCATTAGAACTAGAAATAGCATATTTAAAAAACTTATCACTACAGAAACTGGCAATTTCTTTTCTCAACCTTGTGTTAACATTAAATCCTAAGGTATGTAATATAGAAAAGTAAATTAAAGCAATGGTAACATGGGAAATTTCCAATTTTTTTTTTTTTAAGAAAACTGCCCTGTGATTCTAAATATGTTAGTTTAGCACTGAGTGTGAGCTTAGCTGAATACAAAATGAATTAGAGGACGGCCTTAAGTCATTTGCTTGGTTTTATTCTAGGAAATGTTTTATGTGCGCGCGCACACACATACACACACACACACACACACACACACATACAAAAAAAAAAGTAATTAAAAAAACCCAAAAACTTCATATGGAAACATAAGTTTCAAAAAATATTTATTGAAAAACAATTCATTTTACCATGACATTCCTATCCACAACATACCACAGGACTCTAAATAACAAAAGTATACAAAGCCTACCCTGAAAATATCTTTGGAGGTATTATATATATAGGCCCATGAGGATAGAGCTAAGTATTTATTAGTCCTTGGTCACACAGACTATTTGGTAATTAATGAAGAGGTGCCTCTTGCATTAGACTGCAACTATCTGGGAGACATAGGGAGGTGTGCAAGTATGCTCTTTAAAAAGTCTTCTTTAAAACAGTCTAATTTATGGAATAAACCCAGGTTTCAAAATCACAGATCTGGGCTTGCTTCATGTCATTAGGTACCAGGTACCTACCCCATTCAATCCCATCTTTAGACTTAACAAACACTGGTTTACAACTAATCAGACTGCAAATAACAGTTTTTTTTTTTTTAAAGATCGTATTTGGGAAGTTAAAAAAAAAGTATTTAAAATTTAACTCATCTGAAATTCTCAATTTTCTGTAATCAATATCGATGGGTAAATTTTACCCCTCCCGCTCCAATAGGCATGTTAAAAACAAAACAAAATAAAATTCAACACACAGTCACTCACCCCCATGTCACTCCCAACAGTAGCCAGGAGCAACACCTCTAACAGCCAAGTCATGGACCCCTGAAAATAGGGGGGAAAACCCTGATTCTTAACTACAGAGGCACCATATAGGCCACTATAATAAGAATTGAGGTAACAGAAAAAAAGACCTTTTTGTTTCTTCCACTGCTACATGTCATAACTTCTGAAATTGGAGCATTACCTCAACTTTAAACAACCTGACTGGCTTAAAAACAAATTAGTGTGATAAATGGATCATTTAGGGATTTTTCCATTTAACTGAATTTCAATAAGATAACTTCTTGTTGTTCTACTTTTACTACAAAAATGCAAGGGTTTCTAACAATATCTGCTTATTTTGTGGCATTCACTTTACCATCGATGCCCACAAACCACACAGGAATCTGAAATCCCCATCCCACGCAAGCTATTCACTGACTAGCCATCTACTTGGTGACAGTGCTGATTAGGGTTACACTGAAAATGATGGGGGAGGGCTGCAGCAGGTAGCTGTAGACTTGCTTCTGGCATTGCCATCTGTGTACCTTGAATAAAGAAAGATATGCCGCAGAAATTGCCAATTTCCTTAATTTACTATTAAATGAATATGATTTTTGCATCGTCACTTTTCATTATACATCTAAATGAATTAATTCTAATAAAACTATGTGCAGGGGCTAAAATAATAATCTAAAGCCTCTGGTCCAAATAACTAACCCCTTTCTACATCAGGCTGGTCCTTTTTAGATCCTCCTGGTCCTGTTAGCAAATGCCACCAGAGCATCTTGCATTGTTGTACCAAAACAAAGGGAAAAAAAAAACCACCCCAAAAACAAAAAAAGCAATCCCAACCCCCCCCAAAGTCCCTCCCACCAAGAAAAAAACCCCAACAACAATAACTCAAAGCATCAAAATTGCTGGTCTATCAGTTATTCTCTTACTTACAGATCAACACTGGTCCAGTTTAGATGAATCTGACAGCTCTTTCCTTGAAATACAGCACAGGCGTAGCTGTATTTCCTTTCTGGGGAAACAGGTGGTCAATTCTAAGTCAGGATGTCCCTTTTCTGTTAGTAGTTGTGTTAACTTTTCTAAACTGCATACAAAGATTTTCCCCATAAAATGTCTTTACAATACAGTATTGAATACCTCCACATGGAAGAATTTTATGTTAAAAATATGTTAAAGTCATCCTTACATAATAAGAATGCAACTCTTTTAAACTCTTAAATAGTTTTATTTAGGGATTCTTTTCTTTCAGGCTTTCTGCAAAATGAATTACTTTTTAAAAAGAAAAAAAAAAGGATTTCCTGTTGTTTGTTCTACTAGGTTGAAAATATGGGCCAGACTACTTATACATGCGATACATGCTGAATATAACTGAATATATGCTTATTCCTACGGATACTCTGCAAGTTAGGGATCACCCAAATAGGGCCAATGGACTGGACCAGTGTTTCAATGCAAATTCCAGCCCCAAAAAAACAACATGGTTTTGATTTCACAGTATGAATTCCCTGGAATCTGGGAAAAGGTAAATTAGTTAGCTGAGGTCTTCCTCAGCAGCTCGGTCCCTCAACATTCTGAGAAATCAGGAAGGACTGCACCACTTCCTCAGTGGATTGGGGGCTGGTGTTGACATCTTCAAGAGCATCGGTCACTGAATACTGCCGATCTCGCAACCGGTTCCAGTTAGACAGAACATTGTGATATTCAAACACTTTCTCGTAATTTCCAATAGAGTTGTAAAGTTTAATGAGACCTCGATAATCATATTCTAGTCCACTGTAGCCTTCACCAAAAAGTTTCTTCCCTGAAAGTAATCAAAAAAGAGAAAGTTCAAATAAGAAGCGGTTTCTGTAAGTTCCTTTTTGTTTGTTTGGGGACTACACCTGGAGATGCTCAGGGGTTACTCCTGGCTCTGCACTCAGGAATCACTCCTAGCGAGATTCAGGGACCACATGGGATGACAGAGATCAAACCTGGGTTGGCCAGGTACAAGGCAAGTGCCCTACCCACTGTATTATCATTCTGGACATTGTAAATTTAATTGTTGAATATTTTACTTTAATTTCTTCGAAGGAATAAATTCAAATCTTTTAGCTGTGCTTCTAGTCCCGTCCCAACTCATACCTAAAATTAATTTTCCCCCCTTTTGTCTAATGCATTACTGGCCTCAGTAGAATAGAATTACAAAATTTCCTACTTTGAAAGGACTGATTTAAAGAAATCTCATAGAAGGATGGCAGGAACTCCCCAAAACAGGGGAAGACGTATATGTTCAAGACCATTAATTGTAGCAATATTTATAACTGTAAAATATTAGAAATAAAAATATGTAGGGCTGGGAGATGACTCAAGAGGCTGGAGTGCACACTTGGCACTTGGATTCCTGGCCGGCATCGGCCCCAAGCTCTGTTGGGAATGATACCTGGGCACATTAACAAGTAGTAGTCTCCAGTACCACTAGATATAGCCCCCACAAAAAAACACATAGGAGAACAGTTCTATCAAGTATGATACAAACATCTATCAATAGAAAACTAAGGGTTCACACAGAGAGAAAGTGCTCAGCTCTCCATGAAGATATGGACTGACTTGATATATTAGATCAAAATTTTTTTTTAAGAAGGAAAAGTACCTATAGCCAGTAGCTTTGGCCTAACAAATAGAAAAAAGAAAAATTTATGTATCTATGTATCTGTGCAAAGAAATATGCAGAAAGGATAAATTATAAACAAGTTGAGACTGGTCACTCAGTTTGAAGGATAGAAAATTGGCAGAAGAAATTAGGGAAAATTAGACATTTTTGAGATTACTTTTCTATATAATTCTTTTAGGGCATTAAAATTCATATACTTTTAAGAATTAAATAAAAACCAAGCCAAAGCAATAATGCAGCGTGTAGGACATTAGCCTTGCATTCGGCTGACCCAGGTTTGACCCCTGGTACCCCATATGGTGCTCTGAGCCTGCCAGGAATAATTCCTGAGTGCAGAACCAGGAGTGAGTTGTAAGCTACCCTGTGTATGCCCTCTCTGTCCCTCCCCCAAATTAAATAAGAATCGGAAGAATGTTACACAAAGATCAAACAGACTTTCAAATGAGTTACTGTGCTTTTAGTACTGGGATCATGTACCTTGTAACTGGATCCCAAAGATATATTTTAAGAAGGTGGAGGTATTGATGAAGAGGGGTGGGGGTAAACTACGTCATGCTCAGGGACTGAAGGGTCACTCCCAGCCTGCAGGTCAACCAGGCCTGCAAGGCAATACCAGGGTCTGCGCATGTGGATCTGCGCCAGTTCTGTGGTGTCAGAATTTAAATGTGGGAGTTGGTGCACACAAAGAATGCACCCTGACTGCTGAGAGCATTCACAAGCCTATGACTTCATACAAATTGTGTGCTTAACCCTTTGAGCTATTTCTCCAACCTAAAGGAACAGCAAGCATGACTTTAGATGACAACTACAGTGTAATTCATTCACATCTAGTTTAAAAATACGTAACCCTGCTTTAAGATGTTAAAGAAAGAGGGAGGGGAACTGAGCATGGGGTTAGTAAACCAGTTTAAAGCAAGTACTTTTGTCTATACCTGACACTATCGTGTTTCTTTTCTGGTGTTTTATTTATTTATTTTTGCAATGCTCAGGGGTTACTTCTGGCTCTGGACTCATGAATTATTTTTGCAGTGCTTGGGGTACCACATGAGATGTCCAGATCAAATCCAGCTCAGCTGTTTGCAAGACAAGTGCTCTTAACCCGCTACTAGTCCCTTGTAAATTTTTTTTTTTTGCTTTTTGGGTCACATCTGGCAATGCACAGGGGGTTAGTCCTGGCCCATGCACTCCCTGGCGGTGCTTGGGGGACCATATAGGATGCTGGGATTCAAACCCATCAGCGGTGTGCAAGGCAAACACCCTACCCACTGTGCTATTGCTCCAGCCCCGTAAATTTATTTCTTAAATAAAAGAAGTAGTAAGAGTATTATTATTTTATACATATACTATTGCTACACCAGGCCCTCCAAGAATCAGAATCTCTCCATCATTATCCCAAGGCCCCCTTTTTTTCCCTTTGACCCATATTTATTTCTTACTACGGCTTCAACATCAATCATCTTAGCAAGATGTTCCAGATAATTTTAAGCCGTTATTGGATATTTTCTTGAACTGTAGATTTACCTTTTTAATCTTAACAGTAACACTGTCACATGCAATATATAAGACATTAACATGTTACCGCTGAACAACTAAGAAAATGTATAAAAAAAAAACATACCGATTGCTATAGATCGCAAATAAAGTTTTTCAGCATTTTCATACTGATTCATATCATAATTATATAAAGAAGCCAGATGTCCTACTGAAAGGGCTACTTCATAATCTTCTTGACCAAGAAGTTGCTCTTTAATCTGAATTGCTTTGATGTGCATTTCTTCAGCTTCCTGAAAAATAAGTCATATCAATTAATTTTTTTGTATGTTGACAATTCTGAACCTTTGTCAATGGCAAAGACATTTTATAAATGGCATACAATAGAGAACATGCTCCAAAAATTCCCTTTGGGAAGTACAATTGATTTTGAAAAATGCAGAAGCTAGCAGTATATCCTATTCCCAAAATGATAAAGAGGAGGGAGCAAAGAATATAACAGGTAAAGAGTTTGCCTTGCATGCAGCCGAAGTGGGTTCAATCCCTGGCACCAGTGATCCCTGAGCTCAGAGCCAGGTATAGCCAAAAAACAAACAAAACAGAAAGAAAAAAAAAAAAAACCCAACCAAAAAACCAAAAACCAAAGGGACAGGGAGATAGTACAGTGGTTATGGTGCATGCCCAAACTTGTCACGTGCCCAAACTGGATTCAATTTCTGGCATCACATGGACACCCCAGAGACTGATAAAGAGTGGCTCAGATAACCGCAGGACTACAAGGTCAGCACTATAAGGCCCAAACACAACACCAGCCTCGGCTGTGAATCACTGATAGGGCCCCCAGGGTCACCTCAGTTTTGCTTGGGAGATACCCTACACACCTTACCTCTGCCAAAATAAAATACACACGAAAACTTAGCTATACTTAAGTTGTTAGAATCCCATGAAATTGGGGAGAGAAGTTTAAGATACTTGCTCAAAGATGATATATAAACGGTCAAGACACATGAAAAAAAAAAAAGCATTCATCAGGAGTCAGAGCGATAGTACAGCGGGTGGAACATGTGCCTTGCAATGACCAACCCAGATTTGATCCCCAGCATACCATACAGTCCCCCAAATCCCATAAAGAGTTATCCCTAACTAAGAGTAAGCCCTGAGCACCACTAGGCATGGCCCCTAAACAAAAAACAAACAAAAAAGTGTTTATCATCACTGGTTATCAGGAAAATGAAAATGACTATGAGACAACACCAAATACCAGTGAGAATGGAGTATATCAAAAAGGAAAAGAAGTACTGGTGGGGATGCAGTGAAAAATGAATTCACAAAATGACCACTGGTGGGGATGCAATATGGTCCAGCCCTTATGAAAAATAGTACGAAGACTTTTGAAATAATTAAAAAAAATTAAAAAGCTTCCATATGATCCAGTGATTCTACTCCTTGGCACCTATCCCAACACACAAACATAAATTTGTAAAGATCCATAAAATCTGTGTTTACAAGGAAGCACTATTTACAAAAGCTAAAAACTAAAAGTGACCTTAGTGGCCCATAACTGATAAATTGATTACAATTTTTTAATACTTTTGTTTTGGGGCCACACCTGAAAAGGCTCAAGAGATCACACTGGTACTGGAGACCAAACCTGTGTCTGTATTGGTCGTGTGCAAAGCAACCACCCGACCTGCTGTACAACTTCTCTGGCCCTGGACTCCTAAAGCATAAAAAAAAAAAAAAAAAAAAGACTCAGGGGCTGGAGTGATAGCACAGCAGGTAGGGCATTTGCCTTGCATGCTGCCAACCTGGGTTTGATTCCCAGCATCCCACATGGTCCCCTGAGCACCGCAAGGAGTAATTCCTGAGTGCATGAGCCAGGAATAACCCCTGAGCAATGCCGGGTGTGAACCCCCCCAAAAAATATAAAAGACTAAATCTTGGGGCCAGTGATGCAGTTCAGGCTCTGAGTTAAATCCCTGATACAGAATTTTTTTATAAGATGACATGTTTCTTTTTCGTAAGCAAGGATGTTTTACTGAAACTTATTTACTGAAAAGATGTGAGGGGAAAGAGAGGGAGAAGTTAATTTTCGAGCAAGAGCACAGGCTTCTCTAAAATAGAAGCAAATAAAATAGGCAAGCAAAGAAACATGGAGACAAGCAAGCAAGATACAGGTTCAAGGGAGTACACAGGCTTGAAGAGTGAACTGAATCTTTACTACAATTTAGATGGGCACCATGCTAAGTGATAAGGAGAAAAAAAACAGTATTTCATTCATATGTAGAATATAAAGAAACAAAGATACCAAACAGAGAATGGTCAATGGACTGGGAGTGGTGGTATGTGTGTGTGTTTGGTGGTATCTGTGGGGAAGAAAGTGGTCGTGGTTACGTTGTGTGTATTGAGAAGAGACCTGAGATAGTGGGGATATTAGCACTCTGATGGTGGGTGTGACACAGTAGTACTGTAAGCCTAAAACTTTAATACAAAGTTATGGGAACACAAATTTTTTGATTGAAGGGAAAAAGGAAGGGATGGAGGGAGATCCAGAGACAGCTTAATGGGCTGGGGATAGAGAGCTTGCCATCCACCTACGGAGTGTCAGGGATCAAACTCAAGAATTTGTGAATGCAAGGCATATACTCCATATGGAAGTTCTTCCTTTAATTGCTTTAGAAGTCTCCATACTGTTTTTCGTAAGGGCTGGACCAGATTACGTCCCCACCAGTAATCATTGTGTGGGTCCATTTTTCACTGCAGTCCCATCAGCACTTCTTTCCTTTTTGATACAGGTCTCTCCTCATAGGGGTACCTTGTTCAAACCTCAGCACAATATGGTCCTCTGAGCACTACCAGGAAAAATGCTTGAGCACTGATGTGACCCCCGAAACGAAAACATTAGGGAGTGAGGAAATAGTACAAATAGATGGAGCGTATGCCTTGCATTCACAAAACTTTTAGTCTAATGCCTGGCCACCCATACATAGTCCATTGAACAATGCAGGCATAGTCTTGGTGGCCTGGTCCCTGAGCACTGTTTGGGATTCCTACTAAAATAGAAGTTTGCACAGTTACTGTGCTCCAAAATCTAACTAAATCCTATTAAGAAACACTGTTTTAAAATGTTAATTTACAAGGGGGCTGGAGTAATGGTCTAGTGGATAGGGCATTTATCTATCCAACTTATATTCGACTCCTGGCATCCCATATGGTTCCCTGAGACTGCCAGTGACTCTGAGTGACCCCTGAGCTCAGAGCCAGGAATAAGCCCTGAGCACCACCATGTGGAGTGGCTCAAAAAACAACCAAAAAAAAAAAAAAGAAAAGAAAGAAAAATCCAAAATATGGGGCTGGAACAATAGTACAGCAGGTAGTGTTTGCCTTAAACGTGGCCGACCCGGGTTCGATCCCCAACATCCCATGATTTCCTGAGCACCACCAGGAGTAATTCCTGACTGCAGAGCCAGGAGTAACCCCTGAGCATTGCTGGGTGTAACACAAAAGCCCAAAATAAGTAGCACTGTAGCACTGTCTTCCCGTTGTTGCTCGAGCAGGAACCAGTAACGTCTCCATTGTGAGATGTGTTGTTGCTGTTTTTGGCATATTGAATACATCAAGGGTAGCTTGCCAGGCTTTACAGTGCGGGCGGGATGTTCTCGGTAGCTTTCCGGGCTCTCTGAAAGGAGCAGAGGAATCGAACCCGGGTTGGCCACGTGCTCTCGGTAGCTTGAGTATCTCAGGATACTCTCGGTAGCTTGCTGGGCTCTCCGAGAGGGATGGAGGAATCGAACCCTGGTCAGCCGCGTGCAAGGCAAACACCCTACCCGCTGTGCTATTGCTCCAGCCCGCAAAATGAGTAAATAAAAATTAAAATAAAACATTTTAGTTCTTTTGTAAAAGTATGAATTATACCCAGACATCTTTCCTTGACTCCTGGCCTGTGGTGCTGGGGGTGGAGACTGTTGTGGAGGTTCGAGAGAGCCGTCACTATGAGCTCTGTCTCTAGCCCCCGTGTCTTCTGACAATTGTATCTTAACAAACTGAATTCATGTTAACTGAGAGAGATGTAGACTTCTGTACCTCAGATTAGGTCTTAAAACCCAAACAATTAATGGGAAATTCGAGTAAACATGTCTCTACCTTAAATTTTCTCATTGACTGATAAAGTCTTCCAAGGTTTCCATAGTGTTTTGCAGTCTGTACATTAAATTCCCCAAAAGCCTTTTTAGCTAGTTGGAGTGAAGACAGGTGCAAATCATGAGCTTCTTGAAGCAGCCTCTGTTCAGTTTCTTTATTATGACAGTCAATTGCAATCTCCTCTAAAATAAGTGCTGAGTAAGAAAACAACAAAATTAGCACACTTCTGAATGGTCTACTAAAGCTACAAAGAATAATTTAAATTCTAGAAATTTTCAATGTCTTCAGAAATGATTAATTATGGTTAAGAACTTACAAAGACCAAAGCAGTTCACTTTAATAAAGAAAAACACACTGTGCAGGGGGTCATTCTATTTTGTAGTTTAATGAATTTAAGAAAAATAATGGCATACATAAAATTACTATGCAGAATTTCTATTTTGTTAGACTGTTATACACAGCCAATAAGTTGATTTCATAAAGCAGATGGAAGGATGACAAGAAAGAAAAGGCAATTTTTTTCAAGCCGTAAAACTTGATCAAGGAACAGTGTTGAAAATTTTGAAATCTTCACAAAATATAACCTTTACTCAATCATACTAAAAGAACTGTTTTCCTCCCACTCGTCATCTAAAATCACTAGGCTAGAAGATAGTACAATTTAAAAGTCTTGACATTTTCTAAGAAAACTGTCCAAGTAAAGAATAAGTTCACTACAGCATTTTAAATGAGCAAATGGTTAGAGATGAGATTAAAAACATTAGAAAAAAGGATATATACCTACATGTATTGACATGGGGAAATGTTCATGGCACAATAAGTGATAAAGCAGATTATTTAAAAAAATGTTCAACTTATTATTTGAAGAAAGTCTAAAAAAATATTCACCAAAATGTTGATTCTGGATTGGAGGATTTCAGGTGACTTAATATTTTCTCTTTTCTATCTAACTTTTAATTTTTGACATTAATCATGCATTGAGTAACTTTAAAAAAATGCAAACCTAGAGGAGGAAAAAGCCAGTTCTAGAATTAGGGTAAAATAAATTCAACATGTGTGAAATTAGAATATAGGTGACCCAATCAGGTTGGCAAAATACAAGCCTTCAATGGAAGAGAATTAGTTATGATCAGAAGAAAAATTAAAACAAGAAATGGAAGAAAGTACTATCTGCAAGAGCCTTATAACATTATTTAATTTGTGTTGTGCTGGGATTGAACCCAAGGCCTTATGCATGTAAACCAAGTGCTCTACCGCTGAACTACATTCCCGGCAAGCTCTGACCATTGGGTAACTTGAGATATAGCTCAATTTCAGAATTGTGTACCAGGAAGCTGAAACTATAAGAAAAATCCATCTTTAGTTTGCTATACACGTTACTGTGCAATGATCGTTTGTGTTATTCTTCCATCCTTCCCTCAAATGTGTGTGTAAAAGAAAGGAAAACAAAAGACAGAATTTCTAGTTAACATGAGATGAGATAGAAACAATCTTCTATGAACCATTAGAAATTCTCCCTCCTCTTGCCCCTGGGCTACACCCAGCAGCGCTCAGGGCTTACTCCTGGCTCTGTGTTCAGGTATCACTTCTGGTTGTGCTCAGGGGACCATATGAAGTGCTGGGATCAAACTCAGGTCAGCTGGGTGCAAAGCAAGTGCCCTACCCTCTGTACTAGCTCACCGGCCCCCAAGAGAAATCCTTAAGTAGAACTGCAGGCAAATATTTACAATTATGAATGGGCTATTTTAGTAATCTTGCTACCACCCTTGAGGAAATAAATACCCCTGTTTTATACCATTTATCAACAATTTAAATATATCAGAGACTAGATTGCAAAGGGTACCTTTCACCCTCTTTGAAGAAGCCAAAAGAAGATGATCTTCCGGTAGGATGTGAGTAATGATACCAATAGCTCTTTCTGCATGAAATCTGCAATACAGATAGATATAACCTGGTATTTCTCTACAGTTACAAATAATTTATACATTAAAACCACTACATGAAATTTATGATATTGATATAAATTCTGAAATTATTTACGGTAAAAGATCAGTTTTGCTGATGGAAGAACAGTACAGAGAGTAGGGCATTTATTTGCCTTGGAAGTAGTCAATCTGGGTGCGAATCCTGGTATCCCATACGGTCTCCCAAGCATCACCAGGAGGATTCCTGACTGCAGAGCCAGAAGTAAACCCTGAGCACTGCAGGGTGTGGCCCCCAAACCAAAAACAAATAAAAACATCAGTTTTTGTTTAATTTCCAATCTGTTGTAGACTGAATTTTTTGGTTTTTGTGTCTGGGTCATACTCAACAGTATTCAGGGCTTACTCCTGTCTTTGGGACCACTCCTGGTGGTGCTTAGGAATCAAGCCTGGGATGGCTTCCTGCAAGTAAGCTCCCTACCTGCTGTACCTTCGCTCCAGCTCCTAGACTGAACTTTTAACACCCAACACATTGCAATTTCCCTCAAGATAAAGGGTGAATTGCTATTAAACTCATATGCTACAATTCTCAGCAGCAACCATCCCTTTTTCTTCCAGTTTTTTTTTCTTTGCGACCACACCCAGCAATGTTCAGGGGTTACTCCTGATGCAGCATTCAGTAATTACTCCTGGTGGTGCTTGAGGGACAATATGTGAAACTAGAGATTTAAACCAGGTCAGCTTTGTGCACGGCAAATGCCCTACGTGCTGTACTATTGCTCTGCGCACTTCCCTTGCCTGTCAGTTTTTTCCCATATAGTTATACAGAAGACCAGCAGTTTTCTGAACATGCAAAGCATGCTCTCACCAACAACATTTGTATTTGTTTTTCTGTCTCAGGGAATATTCGTCCCTGAATATCTACATGGCAAACTCCTCACTGAAGTATTTCCAGAGGTAGAGCAATAGTACAAGTGGGTAGGGTGCTTGCTTTGCACATGACCAGTCTAGGTTCCATCCCTGGCAACCCCAGGCACAACCAGGAGTGATCCCAGTGCAGAGACAGGAATAAGCCCAGAGCATCTCTGGATGTGCTTTCCCCCGCCCCCTACCCCACCAAACCCAAACCAATCAATCCAAAACAAAAAGATATAATTCTACCATAAAACTGACCCACTTATTTTTTACTGTATTCAGTGTTAACTTCAGAATGCATTCATCATCTCACAAAGAAATTGTGCCATCACTTTCTATTTTCTATAAGTCTCCCAGTCCTCAGTAATGACCAATTACTGTCTGTCTCTATGGATATGTGTAGTCTGCAAATTTCATATAAATGGAATCATTTACTACACTGGCTTCTTCATCAGCACAGTATTTGTTTGTTTCTGATGGGGGCTGCTACTCCCAGCATTGTCTTCAGGGGACCACTGAACACAATGAGGTGTTGGGGACTGAACCTGGAGCTCCAGCATGAAAAGTATGTGTTCCAGCTCTTGAAGCTATGTCCTGGCATAATGTTTTTAAGGTTCATAAATGCTGTAGCAAATATAAGTTGTGTGTATAAGGTGTATAAGTATACGTGTGAGGAGAATGTACTGGGGCTCTGGATCCCTCAGTAGATTTATTTTTAAATCTTCTTTTCTTGCTTTTAATTTCCTTCCAAAATATCAGTGGTTCTTTTTATTTATCTATATTTTTGTATTACAGCCAGCAAGTTTTCTTCTATAAAGGGTCAGAGTATAAATATTTTAGGTTGTGTATACATTCTCAGTTTCAACTACTCCACTCTGCTCCTGCAGAGAAGTCATAGGCTACAAAGCAAACACTCAACAGAACTTTACTTTGCCTACAGGTCATAGTTCACCAACCTATTTTGCCAACCAATGATATTTAATCATTTAGGCTTACAATTTAAGGGTTCTGTAAGCCTAAATTTAAAAGCTGTATAGCTATAGTTGCAAATTCCCCTGAGAGCTGATCCTGATATAACAAGTTTCCTTGCCATCTCTCACCTGCCAGTAAAGAGATCCCCTCCATCTCTGCCTCATGTGAGGGTTTAACTTTAACTTACAGCTTCCCTGACCAGAAATGCAATGTGCTCTCTGTGTGTGTGTGCGTGCGTGCGTGCGCGCGAGGCTTCTATTATGATGAGGATCTGCAAGGAACTCTATTTGCATTGTTACTGCAATGTCTACCTCTTTTCCACCACTGCACAACATTTATGTAAAAATTCATATGCATCCTTTCGTAATTATTCTCTGCTTTCACAATTATGATTGGAGAAAATGCTTCTTGGGTCCAGAGATAGTACAGTGGTGATGGCACATGCCTGACATAAATCAGACCGAGGTATGATTCCTGGCACCGCATGGTCCCCAAGCACTGCCAGCTTTATCCCCAGAGGACCCCCAAGTAAAACTGAGTATGGAGACAGTCAAGTCTAGCTATGAAATGACAAATTTGAATATTTTATAAATTGGTGTAATTTGGAAGGGGTGGGATGTTAGGGTCACATCTTGTAGTACCCAGGGGCTCAGGGGATATTCCTGATTCTGTGCTAATGAGTGACCACAGGTGCCAGGGATCAAAACAGAATTGCCTGCATGTAAGGCTAGTGCCTTATCTCAATACTCTCTAAAGTTTCTAAACTGGTATGACTTTAAAATAAGTCTCTGCTGACATTTTAGGTATCATGTTAAAGCTCCAGCAAGATAAACTTTAATTCATAAAGTACATTAAACACATTACTAGGAAAAAACAAAATAATTTTAACAACAGCACTTAATCATTAAATACCTATGTGGAACTTACAGTGCATTGTCAAATTTCCCAGAGCTGTACTGATGAACGTAAGAAGAATAAGCCAAGTCTTCATGAGCTGTTGCTACATGGATATTTTTGCCACCAAATACTGACTGCCGAATGTCAAGGGCTGCCTGAAAGAGGCATGAAAAAACTTAAAAATACTATAAATCTTTAGAAGATATCACCCAGTTAAATAGAAGCATCTTAGTAACCATATGTCCTCATCCCATTCATTTTGGAGTAAGAAAAATCTTGCATTAGTCAAACTGAAATAGATAGAGGTGTGATTTTCTGAAGCTTAAACCTGATTTAAAAGGATGTAGCTTAAGAAAAAAACCCAAAATATGCCTGGGGGAACTGCATTCGTATTTTTCTTTCTGTCATTTAGAACTGAACTGTAAAATCAAGAATATCCTGTCCAGACAATGGCTTTTACCTGAAAATGACCAAAGTCTAAAATAACTGTTATTAATCTTCTCTGCTATTATAAAGGAAGTTATAATGATGTGCTGTAGCACTGTAGCACTGCCCTCCCGTTGTTCATCGATTTGCTCGAGCGGGCCCAGTAACGTCTCCAATCGTGAGACTTGTTGTTACTGTATTTAGCATATTGAATACGTCACGGGGAGCTTGCCAGGCTTTACCGTGCAGGAAAGATACTCTCGGTAGCTTGCCGGGCTCTCCGAGAAGGGCAGAAGAATCGAACCCGGATCGGCCGGGTCAGCTGCATGCAAGGCTAATGCCCTACCAAACAAGGCAAACCATCATCTGGGTAAGTGAAAAATGGAAAAACATTCTAAAATATGGGTCTGTAGCTCATTAACTCTTATTGGATGTTCTCTTAGAAGTATGCCACATATGAAGAGGAAACAAACAACAAACAAATACTGTCCTCTTGTTGTTCATCGATTTGCTCAAACAGGCCCAGTAACATCTCCATTTTGAGACTTGTTACTGTTTTTGGCATTGCCACACAGGCAAGATACTCCCAGTAGCTTGCCAGGCTCTCTGAGAGGGGCAGAGGAATCGAACCAGGCTCAGCTGGGCTGGCTGCGTGCAAGGCAAACGCCCTGACGCTGTGCTATTGCTCCAGCCATGAAGAGGAAATGGGAGTTAATTTAGGTTGTAGGGGGAAAAAGCTAACTAGTAAAGGTAAAGGCCCTCCCGTTGATCGTCGATTTGCTCGAGCGGGCCCAGTAACGTCTCCATTGGAGACTTTGTTGTTACTGTGTCTGGCATATGGAATACTCTCGGTAGCTTGCCGGGCTCTCCGAGAGGGGCGGAGGAATCGAACTAGTAACATACCTGATAAATTGCAACAGACTGGCAGATGTTATCTACATTGAGTAAGTAGAACCCATAATCTAGCAGTGTATCTGAGTATTTTGGGTGCTTAGATCCAAAATGATCCCTAAAAAAAGATACAAAGTTATTAGGATATAAAGCAGAAACACAATTTGAAAAAGTATTTTTAATGACAATCACCTACCTTGCCAAATACACAGCATGTTTAATTAATTGTTCTGCCTTCTTAAATTCACGTTTTACAACACAAGCCTAAAGATAAAGTAAAAAACCGTTATAAATTCTCAACTACTGTGCAAATGAATACTTATGTATTTACTACTATATATTTATGTATGTAAAAAAAAAGCACGTCATCAACATAAATAGTGTGTGCTGTATTCTAGGTAAACTGCTAATATATTTGTACATATCTGGTAAGTTTAAATTTTTGACAATTATGCCCAATTCCAAGCATAAAATAAGTTATCTCACAAACAAAGTATACTCCAATCCAATCTTTTTTTTTTTTTTTTTTTGCCTTCTGGGTCACACCTAGCCATGCACAGAGGTTACTCCTGGCTCATGCACTCAGGAATTACTCCTGGCAGTACTCAAGGGACCATATGGGATGCTGGGAATCAAACCCTGGTCGGCTGCGTGCAAGGCAAATGCCCTACCCACTGTGCTATCACTCCAGCCCCTCCAATCCATTTTATGATTAAAATAAGACCATGGGGGCTACTGCAACAGCACAGTAGGTGGAGTGCTTGCCTTGCATGTGGCCAACACAAGTTCAATCCCTCGAAGCCCACATAGTCCCGAGCACCACCTGGAGTAAGACCAAAGCACAGAGCCAGAAATAAGCCCCACAAACACCACTGAATAAGGTCCAAAATCCAGATAAATAATATGAAACCACAGAGAGAGAGCGAGCTCAACACAATACTTTATATTTGTTTTTTGGGGATGCACCTGGTAGTGCCCAGGTCTGCCTGGTTGGGGTGCTTTGCCACAATGCAGTGCCAGGGAATAAATCTGAGCTCCTGCACACTAACATACGCTCAGTTCTCTCAATTATCTTCCTGTCCTCAACAGATTATTATTATTTTTAATTTTAACAGATTTTTAAGATACTTCAGGTATAGAGTGACATTATTACCTTGTATTTTTATAGGTTAACTTCTAAATGTATAGACTTCTAATTTTTTCCAAAATCTTTATTTTGATTCAGATAATCAATAGGCCAGTAAATAATAAACCATAAATACTGCATCTAGAAATGTAACTATTGTACATGTATTAAGTTTTCTTTTTTGGGGAAAGGGCACAACTATTGGTGCTTGGGGACCATGTATTGTAAGGTTCAACCTGATCCTACATGCAAAGCATGTGTTCTAGCACTCCGAGCCATCTCCCTAGAACATGGCTGACTTTATGTAAGTATACAGTAAATGTTTCAATTTAAAATATTAATATTCTCTTCTAGGTCTAGAAATAAGCTGAACATTAACCCTATTTGCTTGTTCTAAACGACTAATACAAATAAATCTCACAGAATCTTAATTTTGGGTTATGGGGGGAGGGGAGAGTTGAGGGGTTTGGGTGATATCCAGCAATACTCAGGGACCATTCCTGTACCTAGTGATTTTCAGGGGCTCTGTGCTCAGGAGTGAACCCAGCAGTTGGAAAGTCATTTGTAGCTCTAGGATCAAACCTGGGTCAGCTGCATGCAAAGCTTAATTAAGTGCTTTCCTTCTGTATTCTCCAGCCCTCTTCAATTTCTTCTAATGGAAATTCCTGTAAACTATCCAGTCAAAGTGGAATATTCAAAACTGGAAAACCTCTGGGTTGATATTTGAAAAATACATTAATATTTTAAAGTCCCAGCGTGAAGAAAGATTTAAAAAATACTGAATGGTATCAAAGAATTACCACATTTATGTCTAGACTAAGAAAAAACCAGAGGGAAAAAATAAATATTGCCCAGTGGGTCAATTACAGAAAGCTCTCAATCTCTAAGACTGTAAAGTAAGTAAAGGCCCTCCCGTTGATCATCGATTTGCTCGAGCGGGCCCAGTAACGTCTCCATTGGAGACTTTGTTGTTACTGTGTCTGGCATATCGAATACTCTCGGTAGCTTGCCGGGCTCTCCGAGAGGGGCGGAGGAATCGAACTCGGGTCGGCCATGTTGGCCGCTTGTAAGGCGAACGCCCTACCGCTGTAGATTTCTACCTTTCTTCCTCACCCTCCATTCCCTCTCCCTCCATGAAAGGAATAGACCCTAGGCTCTCACACTTGCAATGCAAATGCTCTATCACTCAGCTACATCCCCAGTACTAGGCTTTCTAGTAAGAGACAACAACTCGGGCAAAAAGAATTCAAGTTAAATGTAAAGGTGTAAGAAAAACATAAATTCAAGTCAGGAGAGCACCAACATGCTATTTCAACTATACTTCAGTGAACCAAATGATCGAAATAATTTTTGGTTTGGTTTTGATTGGGGGCCACATCTGGTAAAAATTTTAACAAGTTTACCTTAGAAGCTTGTCTTAAAACATCCACCACAACTTTAACTGGTAAACCTGCTGTTATTTCTTTCATTGCTTCAATGCACCATTTATATGCCTAAATAAAAAAAAAAAGGTTAAAGAACAACTATTAGACAAGAAACAACTGCGAATTTTTTCTATAAGATTTCAGGTACTGCGTATGAAAATCTGTAGCACTGTAGCACTGTACTCCCGTTCTTCATCGATTTGCTCAAGCAGGCACCGGTAACATCTCCATTGTGAGACTTATTGTTACTGTTTTTGGCATATCGAATACGCTACGGGGAGCTTGCCAGGCTCTGCTGTGCGGGCAGGATACTCTTGGTAGCTTGCCGGGCTCTCCGAGAGGAACAGAGGAAATCGAACCATGTGCAAGGCAAACACCCTACCCACTGTGATATCGCTCCAGCCCCACCCTCAAACTATTTTAAGGAGAAATACGTGGTCAAAGTAAAATATAAGAATAACACGGTCACAAGTTTCTTATACTTCTATTTTTTAAAAAGCAATAGCACAATGGGTAGGGCATTTGCCTTGCATGTGGCCGACCTGGGTTCGATTCCCAGCATGCCAGATGGTCCCCCGAGCACCACCAGAAATAATTTCTAGGTGCAGAGTCAGGAATAACCCTTGAGTATCACCGGGAGTGTCCCCCCCAAAAAAAAGCCCTGGATTGGAGGCTGGAGAGACTGACAGTACAGCACATAAGGGTTTACACCTTGCATTACAGAACAAGATGTGCTCCCAAAACAAACAAAAAGGGACAAAATTGTAAATATTTTTGCATTATGAATGTATAAGGCTTTTTAAGCAAACCTAATGAGATTAAGAAAAATAAAGATGGAGGAGACAGGAGGGCAACTAGTGAAATTGGTGGTGGCAAATGTACATTGGTGAAGGGATGGGTGTTGGAACATTGTATGACTGAAATCCAACTGTGAGCAACTTTATAACTGTGTAGCTCACACTGATTCAGTTAAAAGCAAATTTTTTTAAAAAGAAAATTTTAAATAGAAAATTAAGATTATTTGTCCCACTTCACAGGTACTTAACAATCACAACACAATAAAATGAACTTGCAACACTCACCTCATCATAGTGACTTTTTGCAAACAGAAGTGCACAGAGTTCTCCATAGAGTGCAGCTTTGTTTGCTTGCTGACCATGTTCTGAGAGTTTGTCCATGTATGTCTGAGCTAACTTAAATGTTTCTTCACCCAAATGGTACTTGCAATTTCCATTTCGTACATGAAGCAACCTGTGGAAGTGCAAGCAAACATTGTTGGTATTTCCAGTATGGTAGAACTGATAAGCTCTTAAATACTACTATATAGCAACAGAAAGATCTAAGAAATGTGGTGGCACTGGAAAACAAATGTTTGGCCTCAAACAGAACTAAGTAACAAGCATAAAGATATATGCTCTCCCCAGAGGCTACACAACACTCATCTTTTCTAAATATTTTATATTTTTTACACCCAGTTTTAGGCTATAAAAAATGTATTTTATTACAATAATAGTCTCATTATAAAAATGTGAGAATGAAGAAAAATCAACCCATTATAAAGTTTCTATTGATTTTTCTTGTGTATTTGTAGGTATTAGTTACCACTCCTACTTCATAAGCTTTTTTTTTTTGCCAATCTTTCTGTAGTGTAAACAGTGGTATTGTCAGCTGTTTCTTTTACAACTTTGTTCTGGAGATGAAGGGCCAAGATAGATGATATGTGTGTATTTTCTCCTGCAACCACAGTAATTCTACACCAAAACTTGGAATAATCTACTCAGAAACGGGGTGGGAAGAGACCTCAAAGGTCTAGTGTACATGCTTTGCATATGGAATTCCTGATGCTTTGACCATGAGCACTGCATAATCCCCTGAGCACTGTACCAAGTTCAAAATTAATAAAATAACCTAAACAGAAAGCAGCCTGATTGTCAAAGCTTTCACAACCAGGGATAAAAGAAGGCATCCAGATGGATGGTAGACAGATGACCTCACCAAGAAAGAAAACTCACCCACCTCAAGTAGCAAACTGCAACCAAGAAGAGATTTCTAAGATTTTTTTACAACAGATATCCTTCCCTACCATCAAAAAACACAGGATTGTGCCAAAGCTGGTCTGGACCAGCTAGTAGATTAGAAACTTGATGAGATAGTTGCTCAACACAATCATTAAAACCAGGTGATAGTAATAATTCACAATGTTCTAATTATTTCAGCATATTTTGCTCTTTATGATTTGTGGATCTATGTGTGAAATTATACAATGATAAAGAGGGTTATACCGCTTCCTCCCTGACTCTAATTCATGTCTGTAGGTAGAAATCTGATACAGTGGAAGCAGTTATACCATGGTAATCATCAAATTCTACAAATCAAAGTTGAATATTATTTTATTAATAGGTATAGGGACATCATGGAAACTATATTATCATGCAGATCACTCTTAAAGGTGCGTAGCAGGGTTAGGTATGTAGCTCTGAGGTTAAAACATAAGCCTTGCATGTTTGGCTATGTTTGATCCCTGACACACCCCCCCACTCTTCCCCCAAACATTGTGTTTTGTTTAAAGATGCTACAGTAATATAATAATCTGAGGATATATTAAATATAAAAAAAAATGGTATTTGCCCAAAAGTGCTTATGACACCGATGAGTAATATTTTAAAATGTCTTTGTTGTCACACTTTTTTCTTAATAATTAATAATCAACCTACACTCATGCCAGAACTACATCCGTTCATCAACTGTAACTACCACTGCTTCAGAAAAGGGCTTGGAAAAAAGTCAATGAAACTTTTCTGTGAAAATCAATGCCTATGTGGAATTGAAAATTAAGAATGTTACATATTTCAAAAAAAAAAGGAACGTTACATATTTCAACACAAAAGAAAAGGGATGAGTTCGTTACAGAAGTAGACAGTACAGCCATGCTCTTATTATGCTTATTAGCAATATACAAGATGGGTAAACATGTTTTAGATCAGACTAAGTGTAGATATTCCCAAAATGCACACATGTATAGAACAAATGTTAGGACTGGCAATATTTTTTTTAGAGATTAAAATGCTGATTGAGAACATTTATGCCTATGCATTATGCCAACATGTTTTTTGTCCACAATAATTTATTACATTTAATATTCAAACACCAATCCCACCACAATGACATCTTCCCAGCATTTATTTCGAATTTTCGCATGAGTACTTAAGCTTGCCTCACAAGAAGGTCCTAAATCATTCATTTTGTATTGCTTGCTATAAATAACCCGCTAAAAATGGTCCAAAGAAGTTTCCTTAGAAGAAAGTGTGTGAAATACAAGTGGTACTACATGGAAAGTATCATGCTAAGCGAAATGAGTCAGAAAGAGAGGAACAAACATAGAAAGATTGCATTCATCTGGGGAACATAAAGTAACAAAATAGGAGACTAACACCCAAGAATAGTCGAGGTAAGTACCAAGAGGTTTACTCCATGGCTTGGAGGCCAGCCGCACATTCTAAGGGTAAAGGCAGCTCAGATAGAGAAGGGAGCACCCAAATGAACTGTGTTGGGAAGATCCGCCCAGGATGGGAGATGCATGCTGAAAGTAGACTATAGACCGAACATGACTACCACTCAATACCTCTTTTGCAAACCACAGCACCCAAAAGGAGAGAGAGAACAAAAGGGAATGCCCTGCCACAGAGGCAGGGTGGGATGGGGGGGTTGGGGCGGGGTGGAAGGGATACTGGGATTAGTGGTAGTGGAGAATGGGCACTGATGGAGGGATGGGTACTTGATCATTATATAACTGAAACCCAAACATAAAAATTTGTAAGTCTACAACTGTACCTCATGATGTTTCACTAATAAAAATTAAAAAAAGAAAAGAAAAGAAAAGAAAAAGAAAAAGAAGAAAGTGTGTGAAGATTGTTGTATCTCACCCACGAGCCAATAAGCCCTTGTATAAGCAATTACGAACACCAAAATAATTTTCGGAAAATGCTGACCTCAGAGGACATCAGGTATGAAAGACATTAAAATAAAACCAAACAGTGAAGTAATGGAAGCACTCTTCAAGAACACAAAGTAAATCCAAGACATTAAACTGACATATTGATGCCAGTGCAAGTCACTGGTGACTCGCACCTGAATGTGGCTTAACTAACACAAAGTGCAGTGAAGTCACTGTTAATGAATTTATGTATTTAAACACTTTTAGTCATAGACTTAAGTTTTGGACCATCTCTTTGGTATGAAGAGCCAGTTCAGACAGTGCTAGGGATGAAACATGTGCTTTCTACATGCAAACCAGGCACTTTAACCCTTTGAGTTATCATTTTCCTGGTTTCCGAGACAAAGATTTTTAAAAATGTATTAAAAAATAAATATATTTAGAAAAATACAGGATTCCAGAGATGGCTCAGAGGTAGCATGCTACCTATCATGCATAAGGTCAAGAGCTCAATTACCAGCAGTGCCCGATATGCGAAGTGCTATCTCTGTAGCACTGCCATTTATGATCTCCTGGCACCACAAAAAAGGGGTGCAATCTCCAACATTCTGCCAGAAAGCACATTCTAATTGTGTGAGCTTCACAACCAGGTGTGAAAGTAATAAAGCATATGACCCTCTGTCATCATAACAGCTACAAAAGTAGGAATGGGATAGAGTTCAGTGGCAGAGACATTGAAAGGCCCTGTGCTTGAGCCCCAAGTCCAAAAAAAGGGGGGGAAGGGGTTTGAAGAGGGAAAAAAAATAGAAAAATTACATATTTGGTACACGAATAACATTACAAGCTGTGCAAGTGGCCAACCCAGGTTTGATCCCCAGTATCCATATGGTCCCCTGAGCCAGGAGTAAATTCCTGAGAGTATAGGCAGAAGTAAACCCTGAGCACAGTCAGGTGTGACAGAAAAACCAAAAAAGAAAAAAAGAAGTTGAGAGATTCAGTTAACCTACAACAGGATAATCCTTTTTCTAGATACAAGGGATATAGTGGTAAAGAAAGAATTCATGACCAATCCCCAAAGACTGCCAAGAGTAATCCCTGAGTGATCCCAAGAGTGACTATACTTAAGGCCAGAAGTAAGCCTTAAGTATAGTCAAGAGTGACCCAAAACCCTTCCCCCCCAAAAAATAAATAATTTGCCGATCTGTTCAATTTGGTAGCTATGAGACAAATATCTACTCAGTATCTGGAATATGCCTTAGTGACTGAAGACTGGTATTTAGATTCTTTACCTTGTCATGTGCGTGGCAAAAGCCCTGTTACACTACCTCTCTAGCCCTGGCTTTAATCTTTCCATATTATTCTTTATAATGCTGTTTTCATTTTATTATTTTTACTGCCAGAATCACTGTGATTTACAATACTGTTAATGGCAGGGCTTCGTGCATACAATGTTCAAGTACCACACCTTCCACCAGTGTTCACTTGTCTTCACCACTGATTCAGCTGAGCACCACCAGGTGTGGCCCAACTACCCCTCCTCCTACCAAAAAGAGAGGAAAAAGTACAGCAGCCTCAGCTGGTAGAGTATTCCATGCTCCTCTCTCCCTGCCTGTAACATGTGCAAAAATGACAAACTGGGAAGGGGCGCGTGAGTCAACAGTACAGTGGGTAGGAAGTCTGTCTTGTACCTGGTAGACCTTGAGTTCAATCCCTGGCACCCCATATGGTCCCTCAATCCCTCCAGAAGGTACTCCTGAATGCAGAGCCAAGAGTAAACTTTGAGCGCTGCCATGTGTGGCCTCCAAAACCAAAAAGAGTGATTGAAAGAAAAGAATGTGTATTCTCATGAGAAAAAAAGAGGTCTTTTTAACACAAAACAAAATATTGGTATCTAAAAATCAGAAGAAATGTCAGCTATCTAAGAGAAATAAATCATTTGATTCAACAAATAAAAAGCAAGTAGGGTCTGGCAAAAATAATATAAGAGTTATCATCACCAACCGTGGTTCATATCCCTGGCACCACCTATGAGATCCCCTGGGAACAATCAGGAGTCACTCTTGAATACAGAACCAAGACTATCCCCAAAATAAAAATTACGTGCATATACAGAAAAAAATCATTTATATTTTGTTCAAAAGGTGGTTATAAAGAGTATACTATAATGCAACCATTCAAAATGACTTTTCTAACCTGTTTGTATACGTAACAACATTTAAATAAATTCACAAGCACCATGAAAAGGTTCAGTTTCCATATTTTCACAAAAAGTGTAAGGCAGAAGAGGGGTTTACAGATGACAAAAATTTATTTTTCTAAGTGCTATAAATTAGAGGCCCAAATAATAATCCCTTTATAGTTTCTGCATATAAGTATTTGAATAGATGATCACATTCTATCATTTATAATTCTGAAATATCTGTGTAATAAAATCAGGCTTCTAAAGTATCTGCATTACAAAGTAAGTTTCAGGACTCAAAAACCAATGCAGGTAAACCCAGTAACGACAACCTCAAAAGACAGAAATCCAAGTGGTTTAAAAATTATCCAAGGGGTTTTACTCAATTTTAGCTTAAATCAACAATAGCATTATTTTTAAAAAATTGAATCACTGGGGGCTGGAGCAATATCACAGTGGGTAGGGTGTGTCTGCCTTGCACGTTGCCAACCAGGGTTCCATTCCCAGCATCCCATATGGTCCCCTGAGCACCGCCAGGAATAATTCCTGAGTCCACTGAGTCCAGAGCCTGGGTATGACCCAAAAAAAGCAAAAAAAAAAAAAAAAAAAAAAAAAAGAATCACCATAAGTTACAAAAGTACAAAGACACTCATGACTGAGTTTCAGGTGTACAATGTTTCAACACCAAATTCTCTAGTGTCCTACCCTTCAGTTCTGCTGTTTCTATTGCCTTTGGGCATTTAAACAACGGGTTGTTTGGGGTTTTAAAAATTATTCTTTCCCAAGTTTGCCTCATGCAAGGAAAATGCCTTACCTGCTGTCCTGCCTCTTCAGCCCTCAACACTGGTTCAAAACAGAAAAATTAGATTCTGGTTCTAAAAGGGTTTAATCTTGTTAACTCATCTCTAAGATACCAAAGTAAGGGGTCAGAGAGATAGTATGATCAGGCTTCAATCCCTGGCACCCCATGCGGTCCTAAGCCCACCAAGAATAATTCTTGAGCATAGTTGGGTATGACCCATAAACAAAAACGATATCAAGGAAAGATATGCCTTTCTTTTACTGAGAAACTTTGTACTGCATAAAGAAGACTAAAATCAGTAAAATGATCAGATTTTAATTCACAACAAGGAATGATTTAAAAAAAGAGAACGATTGCTCAAGAGAGCACATGCTTTGCATATGGGTTTAATTCTGGGCACCACATGCTCCCTACCCCCAACACTATCAGGAATGACCTTACTCTATAACCCCCAAAAGAGACGCCAAAAGCAAAAGCTCTTATTGCAAGAACTGCTGTACATACAACCGTTGTACATACTGTAAAAATTACTTGAGCTAAGTCAAAGAACATTATTAGGAGAGACAAGATGCTCCAATAAAAAGGACAGAACCTCGTACAGACAACAGCGTGGATGCCAAATTAACTGAGGGAAACAAAGTTCTGTATGAAAATAGCAAGACAAAATGTACGTATACAAATAACAAAAACAGTAAAAGCAAACAGTTACTTCTATATCTGTTTACCCTTCCTTACAGTACACGTATTTAAAAAATACTTTTGTTAAAGAGAACTTTTTTTTGAGCAGGGCTTTCTGGCCATACATGACAGTGTTCAAAGGTCACTCCTGGTAGTACCTGGGAAACTGTAAGCAGTGACAGGGATCAAACCAGCTGTGTGCCTGGCAAATACCTTAACTCCCATATTCACTCTGGATCTGTGGGAAACTTTAATTTTTGTTTTGGTGGCACACCCACTGGTGTTCTGGGCTTACTTATGCTCTGTTTTCAGAGATCGTTCCTGGCCAGTCTTGGAGGACCATATGTAATACCTGTGAGGAAAACTAGGTTGGGTGAATACAACTTTAATCACTGTAATATTTCTCTCCCCCTACAAAAAACATTTGTTTTTGCTTTCTGCACTACAGTTGGCAGTACTCAGGGTTTACTCCTGGCTTTGCAATCAGCGATCACTCCCAGTGACTTATGGTGTTTTGAACATAGACTGGCTATGTATAAGGTAAGCACCCTCACTGCTGAGCAGGGAGAACAAATATATTTATTTATTTTCTTTTGGGGTCACACCCGGTGATGCTCAGGGGTTACTCCTGGCTTTGCACTCAGGCAATCACTCCTGGCAGTGCTTGGGGAACCATATGGGATGCTGGGAATGGAACCCGGGTCGGCCGCGTTCAAGGCAAACACCTTACCGGCTTTGCTCCAGCCCCAAGAGCAAACATTTTTAAAGTAAAATGCTTATCCATTTACACACACTAAGCATTGAATGATTGTCTGCTAATGAGTGAAAAAACTCTATGACATGAAAAATATACATAAATTACGGGCTGATTTATCATACTTAAACAAACTAGAAAGTTTCTTATATTTTGGAGATTAAGACAGGAGGGCCAGACTAGTGAAACTACGCTACAGATACCACCACACTAGAGTTTATTCAAATGCTGAAGTTATGCCTGAAAGACCTAAAATACATAAAATCATTACACTATAGCACGGCACTGTAAGATCTGTAACAACTTACCTTACACAACACTCCACTGCACGAAACCAGTGAAGCATCTCATCATGCAGAGTACACAACTGAAGGCAGGACAGAAACACTTTCTCAGCATCACTATACCAGCCCGCATCTGAAAGAAAACCACCTAGAGAACAAGTAAAAACAGCAACTTTAACAAAGAGAAAATAAAAATGACAAACAAAAGTTGTGTTAGCTAAAATAAAGAAATAAATCTAAAGTTCTATGTTTACCCCCCCCCCCCGTGTAAAGACAGCTATTGTGAAATAAAATTTCAAACTAGGATCAAAGTTGAGACAGTAAGTCGAAGTTTTTTGTGGGTTTTTTTTTTTTTTTTTTGCTTTTTGGGTCACACCTGGCAATGCACAGGGTTACTCCTGGCTCTGCACTCAGGAATTACTCCGGGCTGTCCTCAGGGGACCATATGGAATGCTGGGAATCGAACCTGTGTTGGCCACTTGCAAGGCAAACACCCTATCCACTGTGCTATTGCTCCAGCCCCCTAGACAGTAAGTCAAAGTTTTAACCATCTAAGTATACTCTGCAGCCTAAGAGTTGACATTTTCTAGTTCGATACTATATATTAATGATTCTAATATTCCATTTGGGTAAACATTACTTTCATTATTTTATTTATTTAGATGTTTTGAGTCACGCCCAGCGATGCACAGGGATTACTATAGGCTCTGCACTCAGGAATTACTCCTGGTGGTGCTCAGGGGACCATATGGGATGCTGGGAATCAAACCCGGATTGGCCATGTGCAAAGCAAACACCCTACCCACTGTACTATTGCTCTAGCCACAAACGTTACTTTTCAATCTTCTCATATCAAATCCCAAAGATTGTTAAATCTGAGTATTAACAGGATGAAGCCTAGAGTAGCCCCTGTATACTGTCAGGTGTGGCACCAAAACTAACAACTTTATTAAAATGTCTTGGACATACCTATCTACATAAATTTGTGAAATCCAAAAAGTTAGTTTTTATAAACATTAAACAATGTTTTTGTATTACAGAAAGCCTTTTCAGAATGCTTTTCTATCTATCCCTAGTAGGAAATACTAAATTACCCCATTTTTTAAAATTATTATTTTTTTAATTAGTGAAACACAAGGTACAGGTGTAGACTTACAAATTTTCGTGCTTGGGTTTCAGTTATACAATGATCGAGTAGCCATCCCTTCACCAGTGCCCATTCCCCACCACCAATGATCGCAGTAGCCCTGCCATCCCCACACCCCATCTGCCCCCACCCCATCCCACCTTTGTGGCATGGCATTCCCTTTTGCTCACTCTTTCCTTCAGGGTCTTGTAGTTTACAACAGAGTTATTGAGTGGCCATCGTGTTCGGTCTATAGTCTACTTTCAGCACGCACCTCACATCTTGAGCAAGTCCTCCAAACATCCTTTACTTGGTGTTCCCTTCTCTATCTGAGCTGCCTTTTCCCCCAGCATGTGCTCCCGGCTTCCAACCCTTGGCGCAGACCTCCTGGTACTTATCTCAACTATTCTTGGGTGTTTGAATCCCATTCTGTTACTTTATATTCCCCAGATGAGTGCAGTCTTTCTATGTCTGTCCCGCTCTTTCTGGCTCATTTCACTTAGCATGATACTTTCCATGTAGAACCACTTGTATGTAAATTTCATGACTTCATCTTTTCTAACACCTGCGTAGTATTCCATTGTGTAGATGTACCAAAGTTTCTTTAACCAGCCATCTGTTCTCGGGCACTCGGTTTTTTTCCCAAATTTTGGCTACTGTGAACAGTGCAGCAATGAACGTATAAGTGCAGATGTCATCTCGACTGAACTTTTTTGCATCTCCGGGATATATTCCCAGGAGTACTACCCACATTTTAGAGATGTAAAACTGAGACACCAAAAGGATTAAGTGTCCCATCACAGCACACAATATACTAGTGAAACTGATGGCAGCCTGGCCAAGGTAGTAAATATGTAGTGTGGAATCAACACAAATGCAGGGCGCTAAAGTGAGCTCTACCCCTAGTTATAAGACCAGTGAGGTGGGGAGTGGAGCAGGGTTTTCCACACCCAGCAGTGCTCAGAGCTTATTCCTGATCCATATGGGGGTGCCAGGAATCAAACTTAGCTTAGCTGTATGCAAAGTAAGCTCCCTACCCACTATTATTGTTTTAGCACCAACACCATAGCAACTTGACTTTTAAGTCTGTTTCCTCACCTGTAAAATGCTATTAATATCATCCTATCATTGGTATGAAATGAGGCTTCAGAACAAAGCATTTAAATATGAGTATGGTGCTTAACACATTAACCTTCAATAAATCACATTTATTCCCTTATGTTTTTCTCCAAGTGTAAACTTTGGGACTAGCCTGGGAAAGTCTTTCATTGTTAACAGAATGAACTGAGTCACAGGAAAACACATTCCACTGTTTTACCATTACTTACCTAAAACAAAGCCAACCTGAATGGCTTTTTCCTTTACAGCAGCATCTGATTCTGCTATATAAGAGCACCGTCTACTGAATGAGTATGCCAAGACTGAAGCAACTTTCACACCATGATCCATCAAAGCCTGGAAACAATGATGAAGCAAGTGTCTGAAAGAGAATAAAAAGGTATTTTATAAGGTGATGTATTCTGTATCACAGAAAGTGCTAGCTTCCTTTCTTAAAGCAATAGTACTATTATTTACCAAGATGGAGTAAGATAAAAAAGCTTCAATTGGGCTTGGAGAAGTTGCTCAAATGGTAGTGTTCATGCTATGCATGTGTGAGGTCCTGCTGGGCCCCAGCACGGATAGACCAAGCACCACCAAGCGATCTCAGGCCCCAAGTCCTGCCATGAATGCCCTCCAAGCACTAACAAATGTTTTGCCTTATGAACTGAGGTCATGATAATTTATAGTTTAACCTATATCTTTACTCAATGGATTACTAAGTTATCCTACATGACTCAGGAAGAGTACAGTGTATAAATAGAAACAAGTACATTTAACACTTAACATGTTTTTAAAAATAGTATTCTAACAATAAGCTAATTAAAAATGGACAATTGGGGAAAGAGAGAGAGTCTACAGGCTGGAGTACATGCTCTGCATGGAGAAAACCTGGATTCAAACTCTGTTGTTCATTGTCCTTCAGCAACACTAGGAGGAGCCCCTAACACCACCACAAGTAGTCCCATAGTAATGCCCGATGGAGAGTCCCCTTGTCCTAAATTTAAAATGGGAAATTAATTTGACTAGACATTTCTCAAGAGATATACACAAGTGGCTGAAGCCAGAAGGATAGTACAGGAGATAAGGCACTTAACTCGTAAGCAGTCAACCCCAGCTGAATTCCCAGCTTTATGGTCTCCCAAGCACTACAGGGAGTGATCCCTGAGCACAAAGCCAGAAGTAAGCCCCAAGTACAATCAGGTATGATCCCTAAACCAGTATCTATCTATCCACACATCGACAGATCCACGATCTATCGTGGCTAATAAGTATAAAAGATGCTCAGCTATATTAGTTATTAGGGAAATGCAAACCAAAAGTACAACGAATACTACTTCACACCTGTTAGAATGACTGTATTTTTTTAAAAAGTTCTGGCAAGGATATGCAGTAACTGGATGCCTTGACTATTGTTGACAGTAAAAGAGTGGTAACTGTGGAAAATAGTACAGAATTTACTCAAAAGTTAAATAGAAGGATACCATAGGTATATATCCGTGTAACATACCAAAGAGACATACTAAACATACTAAACATATGTTTTAGCATACTAAACATACTAAACTTACTTTAACATACTAAAACCAAATGTCTGCACAAAACCATGTTCATGAATGTTCAAAGCATTATTATTTCTAATGGTCAAAAGGTAGAAACAATCCAAATGTTAAACAGATGATTGGATAAATGAAACACAGCATATCCATACAACAGAAAATTATTCAGTCATCAAAAGGAGAAAAAAAATTGATACAAGCAATACTACAAATGAATCTTCAAAACTACGTAATTTGTAAAGGCAGGAGCCCAGGTGATAGAACAGCAGTAAGGCGTTTACTTGCATGAGAATGACCTGGGTTCAATCCCCCTCATCCCATCTGGTCGCCCGAGCACTGCCAGGAATAATTCTAGAGTGTTAAGCTAGGAGTAATCTCTGAGCATCTCTGGGTATGACCTCCCAAAAAAACAATAAATTAGAAAAAATTTTCTATTAAAAAATTCAACAAACTGAAAGTGGCCAGCAACAAAAGACGAAATAACGTATGATTTCATTTTACGCAAAGTCTGGAATGGCAATTCAGAGACAGAAAACAAACTAATGGTGAGGAGAGCTAGAACAAAGGCTAAGGTGCTGCTTGCCTTGCACACATCAACCCAGGTTCAATTTCCCAGCACCAGAGGTTCCCCTAAACCACCAGAGTGATCCCTGAGCGCAGAGCCGAAAGGAAGCCTTCAGCACCATTGAGTGTGGCCCCCAAACCAAACCAAACACACACAAAAAAACAGATTAATAGTCTGCTATGGACTGGGGTAAGAAAAAATAAGGAGTGACTGTTAATTGTATAGGGTTATGGGGTGAGGAGTTGGGAATGAAAATGTTCTAAAGTTAGATAAATCACGATGGCTGTAAAACCTGGTGAATACCTAATAGCCACTGAAATTACACAATTTTAAGTGGCAAATTTTTTAGTATGTGGATTGTGTCTCAAGGTTTTTTGTCCCACCTAATCGTTCTCAAGGATGACTCTCAGCTCTGAGCTTGGAGGCTGCTCCCAGTGGTGCTGAAAATTGAATTTAGGGCTTCTGCATCAGAACATGTACTCCAGTCCACTGAATTATCTCTCTGGCAGTTATTATTATTTTTTTTCTTAACTGTAAATAATGGAGTCACTTTTGTTTTTGGGTCACACCCTGATGTTCTCAGGGCTAACTCCTGGCTCTGCACTAAGGGATCTTTCCTGGCTGGGCTCAAGGACCATAGGGGGTGCCGGGGATCAAACCTGGGTTAGCTGCATGCAAGGCAAGTACCCATCCACTTCACTCTGGCCCTGGGGTCACTGCTTTGGATCAAAGTCAAACTACATGCTTTATGTTTCACAAATACTTACCAAAGGATTTGGGTATGTTGGACGATAACCTGAGAGACGAAACAAAGGTAGCTATGTTCTAGACAATGGCTATGTTTAGAACTGCATTGCAAAATTCAAATTCTAGAAAAATCACCTTTTCTTATATTAAAAGATTCTGTTTGTTTTGGGGCCACATCTGACAGTGTATCGGGGGAGGCATGCTTATGTGGTACCGGGGGATCAACCAAAGTCAGTGGCTAGAGAAATAGTACAATCGGCAGGCTGCTTAACTTGCGTGCACCTGACCTGGGTTCAATCCCTGGCACCACAGATAGTCTCCCCCAACTCCCACCAGGAGTGATCCCTCAGTGCACAGCTAGTAGTACGTTCCAAGAGCTGCTAGTTGTTGCCCAAAAATTAAAACAAAACACAGGGTTGGCCATATGCAAGGCCCAGTACCTTACCCCTGTACAATTTCTCAACCCCCCCAAAATAAAGAATATTGTTTCAATCCAGCTGAAGAAAGCAAATCATTTCACAATGCTTTTTCAGCATGTCTGATTTGGGGGTGTAAACTCTAAATAATAATGGTGCATCTTTTATCGAAACAATGAATCTCGTCAAAGTAGATAGAGTGTTAACTAGAATTCATCTGCCTCACAGGCATTGGGAGGAGTGGGGGGTGGGGGTTTATTGGGGTTCTTTGTGGTGAAAAATAAGTATTGGTAAAGGGAAATGTGTTTGATATTTGCATGACCGAGACCTAAACCTGAAAGCTTTCTAACTTTTTCCCACAGTGATTCAATAAATAAATAAATTTAAAAAAAAAAGAAAAATATTGTTTCAAGTTTTTCTATTACCTTCTTTACCAAAATGAAGCTATTATTTTGGGACCTCAGATTAGTACTAACCAAGTAACGAACAAGTTTATCTTGTACACAGGTTACATTTCAAAGTTAGCCCTGAACAGTGAAACTATATTACTAATGAAACAAACCAACAATATTTGATACCAATTTGAATTAGATACCAAAAATTGAATACAGTGGTATATTTTAGATTATGTATATTTTATCATTTAAAAAGCAAGTTTACCTTTTATCCAAAGCTCTCAATACTTTAGCAAAAACTTCCAATTCACAAAATTCACTGCCCAGTTGACATAAGCGTCCCTGCTGGTAAAGCTGAAATTAAAAAAAAAAAAGATAATTAAAAAAATTTAATTTCTACTTTAATTATACTTTAATATAATTTTATGGATTCTATTCATGATGAATTTAATACCTATCACTCGAAGTCAATACAATTAAATAGTATTATCAGGAAAAACGTTACAGAGAAATGAAATGCTAACATTCATATAAAAAACACCAACACATATAATTTTATGAAATTATTATTTGTAAAATAGTATCTGGTATACAGAAGTACTACAGAGTGCTATGCAATTGTTTACATACTAAAGAACATAAAAACTTATTAACATAAAAACTTATTTTCTTTTTTCTAATGTAGGAGTACTATTTATTCAGCCATTGATTAAACTGATTGAATTGGACATGAACTCCACATTACTTTTTTAAAAATTTTTTAAATTGAATATCCATGAGATAGAGCATTACAAAGCTGTTCAAAATTGGTTTTAGTCATACAATGAACCAGCACCCATCCCTCCACCAGTGTACATTTCCCACCACCAATGTTCCATTTCCCTTCCACCATTCCCCAACACCTGACCACCCAACTCCCCCAAAACTTCAAATAAAATTAAAATTTTATCAATTTATTTTAATATATGCACAAATATTAAAAAGACAAATGCTATTTTCTTCTTCTCTGCTCCAGTTTCAGTTTCACCACATACTTTTGAATTTCATATGCTATATATCTTAGTGACTTAGAAGACAGGAATTTTGTCCTAGTAGTTTACCTGATATTGTAGGTACTTTGTTAAGTTAATAAGAATGTGGGCATGAGAATAATGTTAAGGTGAATTTCAGCTATCAAATGGTTTGCGTCAAACTACATAGATACTAATAGAGAATGATTGCTTTGAAAAATCCATTTCAAGTGCCTGAGGGAACAGAGGCAAAAATGTTTTATTTACAAAGTAGTTGGAAAACAAAACTTGGAGATTTGGGGGACCGATACCATTTTACTTAAAAAAAAACAAAAACAAAAACTGAGAACCAGGGATACAGCTCACTGATCAGGCATACATGCAAGGACAAAAGTAAAAACCCCAGCACCATGCGGCCTCCAGGAACTGCTGGATACAGCTCTAGCAGGCCCAGTGCTGCTGAGGTAGCCCAGGGTGGTCCCTGGCACCAATAACCCAAGCAGCAAGGAACTCCTGAACTATTTTAAGTTGCCAAGTTATCAACTAGCAGGGAGTCCCAGGGACACCTGAAGCATAGCTTGAGGAGGTCAATAAAAAAAAAAATCTACTGGAAATGTACACAGTAAAATTAACTACAAATCATCACGGTCTTTTTCACTTTAAACTTTTAAACATTAGAATAACAAAGAAAATAAAATTTTGCATTTGTGAGCAAATTCCTTATTGATCACTGAGTAACATGTAAAGTTCTGATCTAGAGCAGAACAAATGAAGTACTCAGAACACACAATCACAAAACTAGCACAAGAGAAAAAAAGACTCTTAATTTCTTATTAAAATAATCTCAGCACTAAGAACTAAGGTTTCAAATTGTCTTTTCAAAAAAGATGACAAGCTGTAGAATTTTTCTGCAGTACTCATTAGTCAAAGACAAATTTTGGGGGAGGGTGTGGCGGTTGGGGCCACACCCAACAATGATCATTAGGGCTTACTCCTGGCTCTGCACTCAGAGATCACTCCTAATGGGATTCGGGGAAGCATATGGGATACCAGTGATCGAGCCCGGGTCAGCTTCATACAAGCAAAGTGCCCTACTCTCTGTACTATTGCCCTGGTTCCAGACAATTAAACCTTTCATGATCTACAATTCATCATTCTAATGACTTAAAATTGGTGTGTCCTACAAAATGCAATCTGAAACTTATTATTTAGGTTTCTGTCTTAGTTGTAATTTTAAAAATATATTGTAAATATGCCCTATTTACAGCTGAAATTCAGCTGTTCATTTTTCTAGTTAAAAAAATACATTCATGAGGGCTGGAGCAATAGCACAGCGGGTAGGGTAGGGCGTTTGCCTTGCATGCGGTCGGCCTGGGTTCAATTCCCAGCATCCCATATGGTCCCCCAAGCGCACCAGGAGTAATTCCTGAGTGCATGAGCCAGGAGTAACCCCTGTGCAATGCCGGGTATGACCCAAAAAGCCGGGGGAAAAAAATTCATGGTTCAGAAAGACATTAAAAAGGTTGGGAGGCTGGAGAGACAATGCCAAGGATAGGGTACTTGCCTTGCACATGACTGACCTGGGTTTGCTCCCCAGGACCCTATATGGTCCCCCAAGCCTGCCATGAGTGATCCCCCAAACCAAAAAAATTTTTAAAAGGTTAATGTCCTTGCCTGGCAGGCAACTATGGCCACCAGAACCCTGGTTCAAATCTTGCATATCACACAGTCACCCAGGCACCATCAGGAGTATCCCTAAGCACAGAGCCAGGAGCATTGCTAGTTGGGCCCAAAAACAAGAGATACATTTACTAGGCAATCTATTAGGCAAAATATTGTTTCCACAGAGCTCTGTGTAGGACAGTACTCATGTAATAAACTCAGAAAAGAACTGATTTTTTAAATTGTTGTTTTGGGGCCACATGTGGTGTTCTGGGCTTACTCCACCCTAGATTTGAGCTTAGGGATCACTCCAGGTGATGTTAGGGGAACCATAAATGGTACCAGGAATTGAAACTGGGTAAGCACTGTTGTACTCTTTCTGGCCCGGAGAAAAAAATGAATATAAAGTTAGTTGAGAGTTATTAAGAAACAGTATGTTGCTACCTAAATGTTAAAACCTAAGAGCAAAATCTAAACACACCTTGTTCAACTTAAAAAAAGTTGCTTTCTTGAAGCCACAGATGTGGATCAAGTGGTATAAAGCACATGACTTGCATGTGTGAGACTGTGGGTTTGATTATCCCTAGAACTAGACAGAAACATTGGTCTTCAATATTGATATATTCATTACACAAAACTCTTAAGAGCATATTTTTTATCTTTGTGATTTTCCCCATCAAAGGAAAGGATATTAGAGGTAGAAACATTCTAATTTACTTGTTTTTTATTAACTTAGTATCAGAAATATTTGAGTAAGACATTGTTACATGTTGGTGTTCACTGATCTTAAAAGACAGTAAGAATTATCTCCAATCTCAAAACATTTAGAATAAGAGGACAAATAAAAATAACTAATGTACATAGGCTACTGAACCTGTGAACAATGGAAGAAGGCAGAGTGCTTTAGAAACACAATTAAAATTCCAATTCTAAGGAAAAACTTCAGTTGAGTTTTAAAAAAGAAATGGGAGGGGGCTGGAAAGACAGTACAATGGATAAGGTACTTGACTCCACACAGCTGACCTGAGACTGATCCCCTAAACACTGCCAGGAGTGATCCCCGAGCATTGCCAGGCATGGTCCAAAAACAAAAACAGAAGTTTAAAGAGAAATGAGGGTAAAGTTTCTGGCAATATAGTTCTGAAACCCAGCCCATTTCCAAACAGGAAAATGTTGAACTAAAAAAAAAAAAAAGCATCATAAACTTTATTAGTAGTTAAGTTTCAAACTCTGCTACCAAAAGTACAGATACAAAACAGACCAAAACAGCAGGAAAAAAAGAAAAGAAAAACAACAGTTCATGTCTCTGAATGGGTATGCTCCTTAAACTTTTTCCACTTGCAACCCCCCCCCCATTTTTTGTCTGAGAAATGAAACATGGGCAAGTACTGCCAGAAATTCCTCAGATTCATTAAAGGTTTGATTATGAATTGCCAAACTTTTTGAGCCTCCCCCCCCATATTCAGTTACACAACCATATGAGACTGTGACTCCAGGTTAATTAGCTAGAATTAAAAAACCAGTTAAGAGGTCAGACAGATACTTTAAAAAAAAAAAGAAAGAAAAGGTAGATCTAAAGCAGAATTATCTGCTTAAATAATAATAATAATAAAAAGTCTAGAACACTGTCCAGAGCATTAGCAATAAATAAATCTGCTGTGAAAACTGAAATATTCCCTCTCGGATCTATATCTAAGTAAATTCATACTCCTTACACGTGAGGTTCAAATTTATGCAGTTGACCCTATTCAATTCCTGGCATCTCATGTGGTACTCTGAGGACCAGCAGGAGTGATCCCTGAGCACAGAGGCAGGAGGAAGCTCTGAATACTGCAGGGTATAGACCCCCACCCACCCAAAGAAAACTGGTCTCTAAATACAGTGAAACCCATGAAGCTCTCACAGAGTCAAAGGCAAAAATATCTAGAAGAGATGAGAATACTTTGTATCATTAAAATTCAAACTGTAGTAACCTCTGCAGAGTCTATATGATAAAAAGTATCATTTAAGTAAAGACACTGCAAAGAGAAGAGCTGGAAATGGAACCTACAGATCAAGTGCAAGGCCCCAGTGCTGCTACTTGCACTGATTTCAGGAGAGTCCCACTATTTTGTAATCTCCAGCAAGAGGAGTAAGAAGATGGTTTTGTGGCTTAAAGTTGCTGGAAAATCCATAGCCTCAAGTTTAAATCCTGCTGCTGCCTAAAAGCACCTAATTCTAACAACTCTGCTTCTAGAGGACCTACAGAGAAAAGGGACCCCAAACAGCTCAGTGGTGAAGAAAAGAGAGTGCAGGAGTTTAAGTCCTAAATTTAAGCCCTTGTGCCAAACATGTGAGCCCAAGCAATCCTGACTTGACCATGTGCTGGGTGGGGGTCCCTGGAAAGAGAAAAACAAAAAAGATAGCAATGTTTTATCAGTGCTAGATGCAACCAAGATATGGGGGTCTAAACAAAATAGTTGATGTAAAATCAAAGAGTGATAACCAATCATTAATAACTTGATATATTTCAGGAATCTTAATACTTGGGTAGCACTGCACTGTCCAGTATCTGGTGAAAATTAGGACATTAATGAGGCAGTAGAGAGGGGCTAGTATAACTCAATTTTGTTTGCTTTGGGGGGGGGCATAACCAGGGTGGCATTCAGGAATCATTCCTGGCAATGCTCTGGGACTATAAAGGATGCCAGACTAACCTGGGTTGGGCACCGGCAAAGCAAGGCCTTACCCTTTACCCACTGTACTATCTCCCTAGGTCCGTAGTAGCACATTTTGTATTCTAGATTATAAACTTTAAAATTGTTGCCAGTAGCAAATGCTCAAAGGCAAAAGAAGCTAAGAATTGGACTACAAAACTGGGCTTGGGAGGTGGGGGAACCAACAGCATGAGTCGAAGGAAACTGATACAATGGTGGTGAAAGAAGTGGATTCTCTAGTAGAGGTTGTGTTGGTAGAACACCACACCCATGAAACCTAACCAGTAAGAACACTATAAATCACAGCATCTACACCACAAAACAAATTACCAGAAATCAAGAAATCTCTCTTCATGCTCCTGAAGAGTCACTACCCTCAAGGGTATAACCACTCCTACCTTCTGGTACAATAAATTCCCCCCCCACAAAATTTTTTTTGGTGTGGGGGTGCCACACCAAAAAAAATGTGGTACTCGGGCTTATTCCTGGGTCTGCTCAGTGATAACTACTGGTAGAGCTATGAGGACCATTTGGGATTAAATCCAGGTCAGCCGCATGCAAGGCAAACACTCTACCCGCTGTACTCCTTTCCAGTCCAATTTTCCATTTTTAAACTATATAAATAGAACCATATTACATACCCACAGTTTTTGAACTGCATCAAGATGCCCTGGGACACAACACAATATTTCAAATTAATAAAACAATATTGAATATTTGTATTACACCATGTCAACTATTAGACTTCTACTGTTCTTTCAATGACATCTTTGCAGAAGCTGCACTTTATGATAGCAATACGCAAAAATCAGCATGGAACACAGACTGGTGATATTTAATCAGATTCTTAGAACTGAGAAGCTACAGTGTACAATAACAAACACAGACATCCCATCAATAAGTAATTATAGTAAAGAAAAAAATTTAAAGGGCATTGGAGAGATACTATAGGGATAAGGCACTTGCCTGCCTTGCATATAGCCAGCCTGGGTTCAATTCCTGGAACCCAAGCATCTACAGGAGTAAGCCTTGAACAAAAAGCTAGGAGTAAGCCCTGAGCACTCCCAGGTTAGGGCCCAAAACAAAACCCCTCCTGGTAATTCAGTGACAGGTCCCAAGAACATGATTCTGCTGCAGTCCCCATGGTGCAAGGTAAATGCTAAAGGTACATGTAGCACCAGGGATCAGACAGACATCAGCCACATGCAAGGCCTACACCTAAACCCAGATATTATCTCTTAGGTCTTCCTCCACTGATTTATCAGAGCCTTATAACTTTATTATAAAGGAAATTCTTTACTCTCCCTGGATTTCCTTGTAAATTTTCTACTGTGTTCTATAAATCAATTACTGTTTTTGTGTCAACACTACATTGTTCCTTCCCCAACCCCTGAAAGTGATCCCTGAGCATGAAGCCAAGAGCAAAGCCTGAGCACTGCAGGCTTTTGGTTTGCCCCAAACCATCCCACCCTCCCAATAAAAGTAGTTTTCTAATAGTCATGATTAAATACACCAGGCTCACCACCTATTTTTGATGTCTGTGTGTGTGTGTGTGTGTGTGTGTGTGTGCGCGCGCGCTTGATGAGTTTTGTGAGATCCTTATATATCTTAGGTATATATGTGAGTATTTTTTCTATATTCCTTTTCAAAAATTAAAAAAATAAATTTCTTAGTCAACATGTGTGAGTTCAAAGTGTGAAACTGTGTGCACAATGCGTGCATTCAGGGGCCAAGAATTGCCTTCCCTGCATCCCTAGCCGGGGAGCAAAGAGATGGGCGACCACAAACTAATGGTCATGACACCCCCCCACTGAGACCCTACACGTGTATTACACATTAAGATCTAGGTTTCTGAGTAAATTAAACATATTGTAATTAAGCACTTTTAGTGAGCTACCAACCCTTCCCCTCAGCAGCAGCATTTCCAATTTCCCCTTAGCTTTCCTCCACTAAAAGCTAGCACTCTTAATTTTATTCTACTTATTCACGATTACCCTTCTCTGCAAACTTACCTACGTTGATAGTTATGTCCTTAACCCTTTCCAGCTGATGTTAGAGGATAATGCATTCTTTCCAACTCCGATTTAAGGATTTAAGGCTGCTACCTTCATTTATGCACAGCAAAGGAGTATAACTCATTAACTTATATTCCTGCACAGGAGCTGTTTCCTAGGTTCTCTTGGTTACTTCCATCAAGCCAATAAATGTATTCTAATGTCCTTCATTCTCTCTCACATTTTGCCCTTTCTCTACTTCCTTCTTTAGGAGTAATGAAGCAATCTTATGTCACCTATCCTTCTACCCTAAAGTGTTATGACTGTGATTTCACCTATGTTCCTTATGAAGTTAACACAACATGGGGTCAGAGTCATTAAGATATCGGGTAGGGCATTTGCCTTGCATGCAGCTGACCCAGGTTTGATCCCCATCATCTCATATGATCCCCAGAGCCCACTAGAATTCCTGAGTGCAGAACCAGGAGCAAGTCCTGAGCACCACTGGGTTTGGCCTAAAAACAAAAAAAAAAAACAAAACAAAACAGGACTACACCCCCCCCCAAAAAAAGGGGAATTTTCAGTCCACAAATCCTGTAATTGTGTCTATGACTATGTCCACTACTGGTGGAATATGACTGAATTTCTTCTTTGATCTAACTAAAAGACAATATAAAACTGTCAACAGTAAGTCTCGAAAAATTATAGCAAGTTGAATATAAGTATCTTATAAATATTAAAATACAAAGTGTTTGTGTATGTACAAACTGTACATACACAAACACACTACATGTATTGATACCGTGTTTACAACACAAAAAAGTTCCTTGCTCTGATGAACACTTAAGAATGGAGTTCTTACTCTAGTTGCATAACTAATAAAATCTGCTCTACAATGTCATTAAATGATCTACTACCTCAACAAGTAGTCTCTGTCTTCTATCTGCAGTTAAAAACCGAGCCACATCCCCCAAATCCACAATCTCTCAAAGCAAGAAAGCAAGTATAGGGAAACTCAATACTAGACACGAGACCTCGACTACATTATTTAACTTCCTCACCTATGAAATAGGGTCATTTTCTATTCTACAACTTAACTATAGGGAGTAAATAAGGTAACGTGTAACGCATTACAGTTCCCGGTATATGCTGAAAACCTCTTTCACATAGCACAGCGCCATACGCCCAACAGGCAAACACCATTATGGAGTAAAAGTGTACCATGAGGAACCAATATTAAAACTTTGTAAACTATGTGAAAGAGAAAATATGGCAAAAATACCGTTCTTACTAACAATCCTCAAATGTAAAGTTCCAATATGAACTAAAAGCGACTAAAAAAATCCAAGCATTTATGGAAGAAATTCAAATCTTTAATGTACTCTGGTATATTGAAATCCAACAATTTCCTCTAAAAACTGTATATATACAAATATATGACTTAATAAAATGGGTAGCATTAGACATAGTTCCCTAGGATGAAAAAGACAATCTCATCATTTCTTGGGAGGAATGAATCTTAAACACAGTATCTTCGATATAATAAAAAATAAATCAATGTACCAAAAGTAAAAGGTTGGTGTAGCAAAGTTTTCTCTAAACCCCCTCATCCCCAAACAGTAACATGAATGACTAACCTGGCCCAAATATTTAAGGGGAAAAACATTTCAATTGTTAGAACTGGCTTAAAGCATCTGGATTTAGTAGAATGTAGCAAGTCAGCTGCTCTCTAAAAAAATATTTCAGGGGGTGGAGAAAAATGGGCATTCTTCCCAACAAAACAACTGCCATTAACACCATACATATATAAGCACATACACATCTGTTAAATATCAGTTTACGCTGTTCAGCCAAGGACAAAGCAAAAGGAAGTATTTAAGATCTAAAAAATAAATCATTCTCTATTTATGGTCAAATTTTGCATGGGTGGCTACCAGAGAATAGGCGCTATCCATGCGGATTTCAAAGCAAGGAAAACTGAATAATAAATCCACTGTTCACTTTCAAATGAAGGGGTAAGGAAGAAAAGGGAGGCTCCCGAGTCCATCAAGTTCTCCTCCTTCGCTCTACATTGCAAAAATCTGTCCACATCGGATGACTCTCACCCTTGAAACTCCTTGGAGAGTGACTCGGAGACTTTGTTCGGATTTTTGAGGGGGAGCGACTTAGGAACGCTGCAAGATTGCAACTTTCAAACACAGCTGCAGTCTGAATTCTCGTTTTTCGTTTGTTTCAGCAAGCAACTCTCTCCCCTTCCTGTTCAATTAGTTGTAAGTTCCCTTTCCCTGTTACACACACACACACACACACACACACACACACACGACCCCCAGAAGCAAGCACACATACACACCCGACCCCCAGCAGAAGCGCATACACACACACACACATACACACGACCCCCAGCAGAAGCACACACATACACACACGACCCCCAGCAACTGCAAGCATGCCAGCTTCGAAGAAAGAACACGCGAGAAACGCGCACGATCATGTCCAGTAATTCCTCAACTTCCTTTCGGTGAGCGAGAAAGGGTGAGGGGTGGAAGGGGGGTGAACGAACTAAGCGAGTACTCGGAGCCCAAAAGAGTACTCGCGGGAGGGGGTGGGGGGGAGGGGAGGAGGGGGGCAGCAGGCTCGGACACTGACCCGGAAAGCCAGCGCGGACCATCAGGCACCCCCGGGAGAGGGCAGGCCCGAGCGGGCCAGGGGCTCGGCGGGGCCGGTCCACGCACCGGTGCGAGCCCAGAAGCACCGGGCAGGGGGGCTGGGGGCGGGGGGGGTCTCCCCCGGGAGCGGGCGGCGGCGCCGTCGCCGACCCCGCAGCGCCCGTCTCGGGCGGGGGCTGCGCCGACGTGGAAGGGGGTGCGGCAGGGGCGCCGCGGGCCGCACCTTATAGTACACGTCGAACTGGATGTTCTCGGGCAGAGAGCGGATGTCTCGGCGGGAGCGGATGTAGTTGTCCACCACCGCCGAGATGGCGGTGTTGTAGAGCGTCTCGGGGATCCACTCGAGCTCCACGGCCGCCATCTTCCTTGCCTCCTCCTCCGCCTCCTCCGCCGCCTCCTCCCGAAGGCCCCCGCCTCCCTCCGTAGCGAACTCGTCGGCGGCCCCGGAGGATTCGGCGGGGCGGCGGCGGCGGCGGCGGCCACGCGGGCACACGGCACGAGGGCACGGCCCCCCGGGCCTCTCCGGGGACGGGCGGCCGGGCGGCGGCGACGGCGGCGGCGGCGGACGCGGGGGGCCCGGAGCGAGCCGGGCGGGCAGCAGGGTAGCGGCGACCCCAGGCCTTACATTCCGGGTCTGAGAGAAACCCCGGCGCCTCCCGAACGCCGAGCTCCGCAGGGGCGGGGCTGCGTGCGCGGCGTCATGACGTCAGCGCGCCGCGCGCCGGAGGGAAGGAATGCGGCGGGCGGCGCGCGGGAGGGCGGCCCGCTCCCCGGGGCCGGAGCCGGGCCGGGGCCGCTAGGGCGCGTCCCCGCCGGGCGGCGCCCGCGCCTCTGAGTCACCCGGCCGCCGGAGCCCCTCCGGCGGGCACCGCGTCGGGAGTGCCTCCCCGCGGAGCCGCCTGGGAGGCGCGGCCAGAAGTTTGGGATCTTCGCCCCGCACGATCCGCGGGGATCGGGGCGTTGGGAAATTGGGCATTCTGGGAGCTCACATGACGCGAGCGGCCCTTCCTTAGACGCCCAGCTGCCCGCCGAGTTCAGGACCTTCGTTTCAGGAACTGGTGGCGGGGCGGGAGAGGAGGGAAGCTTTGCTTTCCATCTTAGAAGCATTGCACGGCTTTATTTTATTATTACTATTGTTATTGTTATGTTTAGTGTTTTTTTTTCCAGATAGATTTTTTAAGAAAGAAAGGAGACAGCGCATGGCAGAGAAGTTGGCTTAATTATGAAATGACTGGTATTGGTGAGAGGCAACGGGGCGAAAGGGTGCCTGTGATGGGCCCATGGCGGGCAGAGAGCCGAGGCCCAGGGAATGCATGTTGGGATCAAAGTCGGAAGAATTGGACCCAGTTCAAAGGCATGATGATGGTCTTGGAGAAAGAAAACCCATCTGTGGAGCCCGGAAAGCTTTTGTAACGCAGAATTCCAGGTTGGGAAGCACAGATGGATCCTTGAGCGGAGAGGCGCCTGGAATGCATGGGCGAAGGCTGCTCTAAGAACTCAAGAATGGACCACCAGAAAGAAGTTCGGTGCTTTTACTCAGGAAAAGCCCCATTAACTCCTACTTGTGTAAAAAAAAATTGGGATAAAGGCGGTTATGGAAACTATCCATACATAATCATCCCCAAAAGCCACTCTGGAGAACTCTTGTTTTCACTTTGCACACTCTCTCTGTCTCTCTCTCATTTGTTTATTTTGGATTGCACTTTCGTATTATAAAAATTAAGATGCGATTTCATTGTCCACATTTTCCCTAAGCATGTATCCCTCTCTCTACTCTTTGTCTCCTTGTTTCCCCAAATAAAATGATTTTACTTTGCTGTTTATCTTCTTCTGAAATACTGTTCTGTGAAGGAAGGCAATGAACCTGGATAACCTGGGCAGAATTTAAGACTTGACTTTTCTTTCCTGCAGAGAGCAATTCTTCCCCCAGCCTGGATTCCATAGTTCCCAAAGAAATCAGTGGCAGGGATCACTCCCACACTGGGTTTCTCAATTGCCTCATGAGGCTGGTGAGACTGAGGCCTGTATCCTGCAGGTGCTCATTGCAGACTTTCATTAGTTCTAAGTTTCCCCAAGCACTTCTCTTGAGTGTCAGGTGGGGAACTAGGAAAGTGGTAGGCTTCCTTTCCTAGGCTCTCTTCTCCTAGGCTACACTCTATGTAAATCACCTAGGGAGCCCTACTGTTGGTAGCCAATTCTCCTACCAGCAACAGGACTTAATTGTAAGATAGAAACAAAAATTTCAATTCTCTCCTAAAGGGTAGTTCCAAATGCAGCCACTTGTTGAATAATAGAGATTTAGTTCAGCTCTCTTCCTGCCTCAGCCCGAACAGCTGCTATTTCTGTAACTTGATTTTCCAAATCTGCAATGTCAAGAACTCTAGGTAGCATCTTTCTACTCAAAGAATTACTGGCCGTGATTGATGACACTATCCATCTTATTGTCACTTTTTTTTCCTCATCCCACTTGAACAGTGTGAAAGCTGAACACAATAACATTTCTTAACCCTGGTTTTTCAGTGTCCCAAGGTTAAGTAATTTGGGTATTTACAAAAAAGAAACTCGAAATCCTCTTCCCAATCTATACTAGTTCTTAATCTATAATTTTTGATCCTAGATAAACTATGATTGGCCTTCAGGTCAGATTGCCAGGGCCCAAAAGAATAGTTCAGTGGCTTAGAATCGTTGCATTACAGACATAAGGTCAAAAGTTCAGTCCCTGGGTCCAGAACCATAGTACTGCAGGTAGGGCACTTGCATATGGCCGATCCCTGGCATCCCATATGATCCCCCAGCACCACCGGGAGGAAGCTCTGAATATCACTGCATATAATCCCCCCAAAAGTTTAGTCCCTGGTGCTGTCACATGTGTCGAGTATGATTCTAATAATATCTATGTTTCAGCCTGATACCCTGCTGTCGAGTCACTGGCTCTACAAATGCTTTGTGTCTGCACTGTAGTCAGGTGTGTAAAAGGGTGTGACCTCTTATATAGCACCACAGTGAAAAAGAGGTGTGAGCACCATGGCCAGGAGGTGTGACCTCTGGCAGGCAAGATAAATAAGCATAGCAACTCCCAGTGAGCACTACAACCAGAGTCTGTGCCACAAATAAAGTATCTGCCCAGCAAGTGTATGTGCAAGCGCTGCAGGAAAAAAGGGAGTGCAGGGACCAGAGCTATAATACAGCGGATCAGGCACTTGCCTTGCAGGCAACAGATTCAGGCTCGATTCCCCGGCACCCCTTATTGTCCCTTGGGTACTGCCAGTAGTGTTTACTGAGCATAGAGCCAGGAATAAATTCTAAGCACCACTGAATGTGGCCTAAAATTTTTAAAATTCCACCAAAAAAACAAAAAGTACAAATCCTGGGGAGTACTGACTGTAAGCACTGCAACCTGACCACCAGCAAGTAGCATAACTAAATGTAAGCATGAAAATGTGAGCAAAGTCTCCCCACCGCTCATACACACAACACACACTATTGTAACAAGAACAAGAAGGAGAAAAGGGAAGAAGGGAGGGAAATTTTTTTTTATTTGGTTTTGGTATCACACCCAGTACTGCTCAGAGGTTACTTCTGCCTCTGTGCTCATGCTCAGGAATTGCTCCTGATAGGGTGCAGGGGGCCATATGGGGTGCTGCAGGGTGGCTGTATGCAAGGCAAGTGCCCTACCTCTTCTGCTTCCCTTCTATTTTTGGTACCACAGGATAACGTGAGTTCTCTTTGGTCAGGGGCGGATCTAAAAGGGACTTATATGTGATAGTAATAGCTATGGGTTTTGGGGGCTTGGGGGTTTTTTGTTTGTTTTTTTATTTTTGGGGTCACATCCGACGATGCACAAGGGTTACTCCTGGCTCATGCACTCAGGAATTACTGCTGGCTGTGCACAGGAGACCATATGGGATGTTGGGAATCCAGCCCAGGTTGGCTGCATGCAAGGCAAATGCCCTCCCCACTGTGCTATCACTCCAGTCGTATAGCTATGGTTTTTATCTTGGAGATAATATGGAATCCTAAAAGGATTCTAAGCAGGAGAGTAAAAGAATTAGACATGGGGTGCCAGAAAGTTAGCAGTTATCGATAATCTAAGTCAAAAGAAGATCCTGAGGGGCCAGAGAGATAGTACAGTGGGTAGGGCACTTGCCTTGCATACAGGCAACCCAGGCTTGATCCCCAGCTTCCCATTTGGTCCCCGAGCACTGCCAGGAGCAATTCCTGAATGCAGAGCTAGGAATAACCCCTGAGCATCGCTGGGTGTGACTTCAAAGAAATAAATCTTGAGGGTCAGAGAGGTAGTACAGGGGTTAAGGCACTTGCTTTGCATGTGGTGGACGCCAGTTCCCTGATACCACATATGGTCCTCCTGAGCACCACCAGGGGTTACATCAGAGCACAGAGCCAAGAATGACCCTTGAACACTACCATGTGAGAAAGGAAGAAGTAGATCCTGAATCATACAGGTGGGTGAATACAGATGAATCTGGCAGACAATCCAGGTTATCAACTATGCATTCTGGTTATCAGAGGTTCTTTGTATCAAAAGTTGCCCCAAACTATGCCAATCCCCTCTAACTTTTACTTCTGTGTGAGTTTCCAAGAGAAAGGTGGGGGCACGGGACTTGAGCCTTCGGTGACCAAGAACCGTTCCCCTGGCCAGTCTACGGTGACAGGCGGATGAAGGACAGATGGACAAAGGACCAGGGAACAGAGAAACAGGGCCCCAGGCTGGTCTGTAGTCAATTTATTTCTTCCTCCTCCTCAGTGTAGTCTGATCTCTCTCCTTATAGCACAATCATAGTCATAGTTTTGATCGTAGTCCCAGTCATAGTTCCATCATCGTAGTCTCCTCGTAGATTTAAAAGTCCTCTACTTTCTAGTCATCATCTAGTCATCTCATCGTAGTCTCATAATCCCCTCTTTCCCCTTACAGCATAGTTATATAGAATCATGAAAGGTGGGAGTACACACAGGTGGGGTTGAACATTGTCCATTGTCATAACAACAAACAAAGGTAAAGCTACTCCTTCAAGGAAAGTTCTAGATTAACTCAAGGACAAAATCTCATCTGAGGGCTCAGCACTCCAGAGTACTTAGAGATCCACTCAAGGATAGGATTCCATCCAGGGTGTATTCTTTATCCTTTCCTCGGCTAGTAACCCATCATAGTAACTTTACTTATTATAATATTTCTAATCATTTTGTATGAACACAGTAAAAGATATATTAAGTTTAAAGATTGGGTCTTCCTGGGGACATCTCGCTATATATTCCAGACCATAGTCCTTAGGCCAGGTTAGTCTTTCCTAACCCCAGCAGGGTCCTTATTCAGTACTTCTTTTTGGGTCATGATGAAGTTTGTTCCATGACCGTGATCTAACTTATTATATTTATGGTGCTTAGCTTGTCCCCTTTTGGTGCCAAGGTATCTTAAAGCTTGCCCTGGATCCATCCAGGCCCTCCATCGGGATCCTGTTTTTGGACTGCTCAAAACAAAGGGCAACTGAAGCTTACGTCAAGTAAATATGGGCGCCCAGGAGTGGCTATTATTTTGGAGTCAGTTAACTCCCATGTTACAAAAGCATAACATGAACTGTCTTCCTATATCTATACAAACTGGACATTCCTAAATAAACCATGGAAAGGACATATAGGAAAGAGAAAGGCAATATAGGATTATTGGTGCTTGATGGAATTGGGTGTGCCTTAAACTTCTACTGTTGTGGAAGTAGCTCTGTAGCCCTGCACTGTCCTCCCCATTGTTCACTGATTTGCTCTAGCGGGCACCAGTAATGTCTCCATTGTGAGAATTGTTGTTACTGTTTTTGGCATATCAAATACGCCATGGGGAGCTTGCCAGGCTCTGCCTTGTGAGCGGGATACTCTAGGTAGCTTGCTGGGCTCTCCGAGAGGGATAGAGGAATTGAACCTGGGTTTGCAAGGCAAACGCCCTACTTGCTGTGCTATCGCTCCACCCGGGGGAAGCTCAATAAACCTAAATTTCCTGTGGGAGGAGCAAGGACAACCCAATGTTATCCAACACTTCTGGAAGCCTCAAATATGCGAGAAGGCGGTGTATTCCATAGAGCTCAATAAGACACAAACCTGACCAAAAAGAATCCTGCAAATACTAAGAGGCTAACACATACATTGTGATCTCTTAAAAGTTTCTCCCTAGAGAAGCTAGAGTAATACTACAGCAAATAGGGCACCTGCCTTGCATGTGGTTGATCTGGATTTGATCCCGGCACCCTATAAGGTCCCCTGAGCTTGCCAGGAATAATTCCTGAGTGCAGAGCCAGAAGTAGTCCCTTATCACTGGGTGTGACCCCAAACCAAAAAACAAATAAAGAAACAGTAATTTCTCCCAAGGGAGAAATGTAGAGTAGGTATATGTACCTTCTTGAATCTTGGTGAACTGGGTCCACTTTGACAAACTAAGTAGAATAGCAGGGATGCTAGGTCAGAAAAGGGCAGTAAAGTTCATTTTATTCTTCAAAATACTCTCTCTCAAATTGCTGAGTCACCAGATTAAGAGATGAAGTACCTTGAGTCATCCTGTTTTGAGGAAATGAAACCCACATGTAAGCACTGTGACCAGTAATCCCAGCTGAGTGCAGCCTTTGTATGTGTGTGTGTGTGTGTGTGTGTGTGTGTGTGTGTGTGTGTGTGTGTGTGTGCCACAGCCGGTAATCTTCAGGGGCTATTTCTGGCTCTACACTCAGGAATTAGTCCTGGTGTGTCTAGGGAACCATATAGGATGCCAGAGTCGAACCCAGGTTGGCCACATGTAAGGCAAATAGCCTCCGCACTCACTGTTCTGTCACTCTGGCCCAAGAGTGTAGCCTTTGAATTAGTTCAGTTCAGTTACCAGATTTGAGTCACCCTCAGCCTTTCAAATCTCCACAAAGGGCTAAAACTTTCTCTTATTGAGTCTAGAAGACCAGTTGTGTTCTACCTAAATTTTTCATGCACCTATGCATTATAAAATGTTTCCAACTAGCAATTGGAAACATATTCTATTGTTTTCTAGTCCTTATTTTGAGAAAATCCGCTTGGAACTTTCTCTGCACATGCAGTCTGCCTATGTAGCTTGGTATTCAAAAGCAGAAAATCAGCATTGTAGTTCTGAAAGGTTTTGTGTTTGTGCTTCTAATGCTGTATATGAAATAACGGCTTTCAGGTCATTCTTGGAAAGATACATACAAAACTAATAATGATATGGTGATAGAGCATATACAAGTTACATAAATGTACTAGAGAGGATAAAGAAGGTTTTGGATGTTCTAATGGTATATCATTTCCAACATATATCAATTCTTAATATATATTTCCTTGTAATAAAGCTTGTAAGAAGAGATATACTTGAACAATTATAAGCGGGTTCATTCTCATCTTGCTACCACACAGTTTCTAGAAAAATTTTTAATGATCAGTATGTAAGAATACACAAAACATTGTAAAACTAAGTTGTAGTTCTTTATTTGGGGCCAGGGAAAATTTTTTCAGTGAGAGAAGAATAAGAGCAAGATAAACAACATGCTAAGTGATATAGTCATAATGCTTCAGCCATTGGGAAAAGATCCATTATTTTGCCTGCACTTCCAACTCTACACCAAAAATTTTAGTTAAAATACGCAAATGGAACAATTTTTTTTAACTTAAAGGACAAAAATATATGTTGAGGTGATTTGAGACTATGAGCTTAATAAGATATTGAGGAGGTAAGGTCTAGTTTTGGATTTTTTAAGGATAAGGTATCTATAATTCAGTCAGACTTGGGAAAGGTTTCAAGACCAGAGGAAAACAAAATTGACAACATTTTATGGTAGTTGAAGAAAAGAAATTAGTATAGAAAAAAAGGGCGGAAATGTCTAATTCAGGAGAAAGAATAAGTTGGGACTGGAGTGATAGTACAGTGAGTAAGGTGTTTGTGTTTCATCTGGCCAACCCAAGCTCAATCCTTGGCACCACAGATGGTCCTCCAGTTCCCACCAAGAATGATCCCTGAGGACAGAGCCAGAAGTAAGCCCTGAGCATTGCCAGATGTGGCCCAAAAATCAAATAGAAAAACATTAAGACATCACATTATAATCTTCCTAGTAACATCTTGATAATTTGATGTTATAATTATTTGATTTAAAAATCTATTTTAATTTAATGGGTTAGTTTGGATGTCTTATCTCCTCCAACTAACCCATAATCATCTTGAGGATTAAACAATAGATATGTGTACTTCAGATACTGGGGCTGGAGCGATAGTACAGCAGGTAGGGCGTTTGCCTTGCACGCAGCCGACCTGGCCAACCTGGGTTTGATTCCTCCGCCCCCTCGGAGAACCCGGCAAGCTACCCAGAGTATCTCGTCCACATGACAAAGCCTGGCAAGCTACCCGTGACGTATTCAATATGCCAAACACAATAACAACAGATCTCACAATGGAGACATTACTGGGCCCGCTCGAGCAAATTGATGAACAACGGAAGGACAGTGCTACGGTGCTACTTCAGATACTGAACCTAATGCAGGCATCTGGGTGCACTCAGTATTGGTTTAATAATAGAAAAAACCTCCATTGCCTCTTTTTCTTTTTGGGTCACACCTAGCGATGCACAGGAATTACTCCTGGCAGTGCTCAGGGGACCAAATGGGATGCTGGGATTCAAACCCAAGTTAGCCGCATGTAAGGCAAACACCCTATTCACTGTGCTATCGCTTCAGCCTCATTGCCTCTTGTGAGAAAAAAGGCACACATTTTTCTGTCACTGTCCCTGTCCTCCCGTTGTTCATCGATTTGTTCCAGCGGGCCTAGTAACATTGTGAGACTTTGCCGAGCTGGTGAGATACTCTTGGTAGCTTGCCGGGCTCTCCGAGAGGGGCGGAGGAATGAATCTGGGTTGGCCAGGTCAGCCGCATGCAAGGCAAACGCATTACCCGCTGTGCTATCACTCCACATGGAGAGCTCAGTGGATGGAGTGTGGGTTTTTCATGCAGGAGGCACAGATATAGTCCCTGGCACCATATAGTCCTCACAGTACCACTAGGAGCAAACCTTGAACTGAGTGGGGAGTAGCTCCAGAGCACTGTTAGGTTAGGCCCAAAAACAAACAAAAGAAAAGAAAAATATTTACTCATGTCAAACTCAAACTTTGAAAAACATATACTTTGGGGCTAGAGAGATAGTACAGCAGGTAGGGCATTTGCCTTGCACGCGGCCGACCCAGGTTCAATTCCCAGCATCCCATATGGCCCCCTGAGCAATGCCAGAAGTGATTCCTGAGTGTAGAGCCAGGAGTATACCCTTGAGCATTGCCAGATGTGACTCAAAAGGCAAAACAAAACAAAACAAAACAAAAAAACACATATACTTTAAAGTAATCTTTTGTTTTTGTTTTTGTTCTTGTTTTGTTTTAGTGGGTCACTCCTACCAGTGCTCAAGGCTTTCCTCTGACTGTGCTCAGGGATCACTTCTGGTGGTGCTTGGGGGATCATATGTGATGCAGAGGATTGAACCCAGGCCTGCCCTGTGCAAGTCAAACACCAAACCCACTGCACTATCTCTCTGACTCGTTATTTTACTTTTAAAAGATGTAGTAATATATACATAATATAAATTGACTATCAGTTATTCTTTCTATTTCTTAAATGTGAATTTCATTTCTTAAGTGTGAACTCTCCAATGTTGTTATCAATAATATTATACAATCCTTACCACTTTCCAGCTACAGAACTTTTTCATCATCCCAAACAAAAAATTGGCACCTATAAAACAAAATACCTCATTTTCCTTATTCCAGGACCTGATAACTTAAAATTTGCAGGGGCCAGAGAGTGCAGTGGGTGGGAGTTCTTGCCTTGCACATGGCTGACCCAGGTTCATTCCCCAGCACACTATTAAAAACAGATAAAAATGAAAAAAGAAAGAATTATAATTTGCTTTCTGCTTCTGAGTTTATCTCGTTCAGTTCCCTCGTGTAAATGAAATCATACAATATTTATATTTTTGTATCTGCCTTATTTAATTTACAATGTTTTCAAGGTTCATCAAGGCTGTCATCTATATCAAAAGTCAATTCCTTTTAAGTCTGAATAATAGTTCATTGGATGCATATAAAATTTGCAATGTGTTTATCAGTCCATGCATCTTTGTGTTATTTTTATTTGTGCGTGTGTTGTTTTTACAAGTTTAAAATTTGATTAATACTTTTATGGATATAGGTATATAAGCATATGTTTGAGTCCTGTGTTTTGGTGGGTATTTGAGGCCACAACTGGAGGTCCTCACTCTGCTAGTGCTCAAGGGATTATATAGGGCATAGTGAACAAACTCTAGTAGGCAACATGCAAGGCAAGAACCTTAATAGCCCGTACTATATATCCAGCACAGAGTCACTGTTTTCTGTGGCTTTTGTTTTGTCTTAGTTGGTTTTGTTTTTCGTTTTTAGGTCACACCCAGTGATACTAAGGGCTTATTCCTGGTTTTTCACTCAGGGATCATTCCTGGTTGGGGGAGGGGGGGGAACAAAACTGGATCAGCCACCTGCAAGGCAAATGCCTTACCTGCTGTACTATTTCTCTGACCCCAAGACCCTGTTTTTAATATTTTCAGCGTATAACTAGGAGTTGAATTGCTGTTCATTTCATTTCATTTCATCATCCTGTTATTCGTCGATTGCCTCGAGCAGGCCCCGGTAACGTCTCTTTCATCCTAGCCCTGAGATTATATTCAAGGCTCTTTAGGAGAACGAGACCCATCATTGTTACTGGTATTTGGCATATTTGGTACGCCACGGGGAGTTTGCCAGACTCTGCCCTGTGGGCAGGCTACATTCGATAGCCTGCAAGGTTGTCCAAAGTAGGAATGAGATAATAAGATGTCATAAAAAGATGTCCTGATAAGACGTTCCGGGAGCTGGATTTTATATGGTCGGGGCAGGGAGGAAAGCTCAACCCGCTCCCCTCCAAGGGGCCTCAGCGAGGAACAGCCAGGCGCGGGGGCAGAAGACTGCACTGTTCTCATCCGGGAGCTGGATTTTATAGTCTCTGAGTCACCCAGATCCTCCAAATTCCAGTAGGCGGGGGTCACACCCACCACCTGGCCCCCTGGCGCCCTGTAATCCCATCAACGGCCAAGACTCAGAATTGCTGTATCTCATGTTAATCTATGTATCATGTTTTTCCCCCTTCTCTCCTTCTCTTTGTTGTTGGTAGTGGTGTTATTGTTACAATGCCAGGGATCAAACACTCAGTTGCGTTTGCACACTTGGTTGAGGTGTACCAGAGTTCTGTTTGTGGTGCTAGGGATCAAACTCAGTGTCACAACTGCATGAAAGGCTCTTTACCACAGAGTCACCTCCCAGCCCTATAATGCAATTTTTTTTTTTTTTTTTTTTTTTTTTATAATTTATTTATTTATTGAATCACTGTGGGAAAAGTTACAGAGCTTTCGGGTTTAGGTCTCAGTCATGTAGATACCGAACACATTTCCCTTTACCAATACTCATTTTTAACCCTGAACCCCAATAGACCCCCACCTCCCCCCCCTCCCAATTCTTGTGAGGTAGATGAGTTCTAGTTAATACTCTATCTACTTTGACTAGATAGATTATTTCGATAGAAGATGCACAATTATTGTTAAGAGTTTACGACCCACCCCCCCCCCCCAATCAGACATGCTGAAACAGCGTTGTGAAATGATTTGCTTTCTACAACTTGGTTTAAGAATAAAATGATGTCGCGCGGCCGCAATAGCGGCCGCGCGGTTTTGAATTTCTGCTATTTTACTTATTGACCCTGGAAGAATTTCTATTAAAAGTTAACTAGTTAAGAGATTGGTTTCTGTGTCCTGGAGTCGTGGCCGTGCCGGAGAGCCGCTCGTGGGGGGCAGCTGGCGACCCCGGTGGGGCGTGGGGGACGGCCCACAAAGCCCCCCTTCCCATGAGGTCCCCGCTGCTCCCCCCCCGAGCCCGGCTCAAACCCGCTTTCCACAAGGCTCCCGTGCGGCCGCCATCTTTCTTTCCAGAGAGGAACGGGCGGGCTGGTCAACGCCCTTCCCCCTCCGGGCAGGCTTGGTGGCGCGGATCAACACAAGTCCATTTGCTTTTCTGCTCCAAGCGGCTGGTTCTCTGTGCTAAGTCCTTGTGCCTCCGGGGCCGTGGCCGTGCCGGAGAGCCGCTCGTGGGGGGCAGCTGGCGACCCCGGTGGGGCGTGGGGGACGGCCCACAAAGCCCCCCTTCCCATGAGGTCCCCGCTGCTCCCCCCCCGAGCCCGGCTCAAACCCGCTTTCCACAAGGCTCCCGTGCGGCCGCCATCTTTCTTTCCAGAGAGGAACGGGCGGGCTGGTCAACGCCCTTCCCCCTCCGGGCAGGCTTGGTGGCGCGGATCAACACAAGTCCATTTGCTTTTCTGCTCCAAGCGGCTGGTTCTCTGTGCTAAGTCCTTGTGCCTCCGGGGCCGTGGCCGTGCCGGAGAGCCGCTCGTGGGGGGCAGCTGGCGACCCCGGTGGGGCGTGGGGGACGGCCCACAAAGCCCCCCTTCCCATGAGGTCCCCGCTGCTCCCCCCCCTATAATGCAATTTTTGAAGAACTGACAAACTCATAACCACAGCACCATTATATATTCCCATTTTCTGTGCCATTATATATGTGAAAAGTTTCTAGCTTCTTCACATGCTCTTTAACACTTCTTTTTCTTTTTCTTTTCATTTGTATTTTCAGGAGGTCACCAGAACAGTGCCTAGGATGCCAGAGGATGTGCTGCTGCTCTGATCTTGCAGTGTCCCAGGGTTTGCCCAGGGCCTTCCTGGTGGTACTCGGCTTCTCCAGGGCTGCAGTCAGCAATGGTTAGGGTACTCTGTGGTGGTGAGGATGCAATTGTGGCTGGCCACATGCAAGACGTGCATCTTAACCCCTGTACCATCCCTCTGGTGCAGATAATTTCCTTTGATAAGAGCCTGTTAACGATATTACAATGTTTTTATTTCTGGAGCCAGGGTGATAATACAATGAGTTGAGCACTTGCCTTGCATGAAGCTGACCAGAGTTCAATTCCTTGCACCCCATATGATCCCTTGAACATAGTCAGGAGTGATCCATGAGTACAGAGTCAGGAGAAAGGCCTGAGCATAGTCAAGTGTACACCCCCAAATATATATATTATGTATGATATATATATAATTTGTTTCAATAAAATTCCCATAGTGTGACTAGCTAGTTCAAAGAATAGAAAGGAAAGTATATTAAATACATAATTCTTAGAATGGTGGGGGTGGCGGGAGGGATACTAGGAACATTGGTGGTGGATAATGGTCACTGATGGAAGGATGGGTACTCAATCATTGTATGACTGAAATGCAATCATTTCAATCATTGTAAGTCTGTAAGTCTATAAGTCTGAAAGATTGTAAGTCTGTAACTGCATTTCATAGTGATTCATTGAAAAATAAATAAATAAACAAATAAATAATCCTTTACTCCAATCCAGAGTTCCGACCTCCATCAACAATCAAAGATCAGGGACGCTGCCTTGTTTGCCAAGGTGTCGAAAATCAGATGGGCTGGACACGTAATGAGATTTGGAGCCGACCGCTGAACTAGAGCTGTTATCTCCTGGATTCCATGGGATGTCAAAAGAACACCTGGCCGCCCACCTACGAGATGGTCGGATTTTTTCATCAAGACCCAGAACAAACGGTTTGATGCTCTTCATGTTGCTGGAGTGAGCAGATGCCACTGGGCTACATTCGCATGTGACAGGGTCGAACGGAGACGTTACTGGTGCTTGCTCGAGCAAACTGACGAATAAAGGGATGACAAGTGATTACAAGTGATTACTCCAATACTAAAGTGATATTGGAAAAACATTTATGTAATATAGATCAAAAGCCTTAAAAATATATAGGTTTATATATATTTATTTATATAAAATTCCAGGCTGGGAAGACGGCACAAAGGACTGGAGCACATGTTTCTCTTGTGGGAGGCCTGGATTTGATCCCTGGCACCACACAATTCCCTGAGCTCTGCCAAAAAACCTTACCAACGCACTTAGCAAGTAGCCTCTGAGCACCACTGGGTGTGGCCCAAAATGAAACAAAGCAACACAAAACAAAGTACAAATTCAAGCTAAATGTATATATGTGCCCTCCCATGTTCAAATAAACATGTGTACAAGGATGTACATACCGGCTGTTTATGGGATGAAATCCTAGGTTTCAAATATGGAAAACAACCCTTCCCCCATTGGAGCCAGTGGGTAAATCAGTTCTATGCTCATTTGTTTTAAGTGAGAGGACAAAGATGAGGAAAACAAGGAGCCTTTTCTTTGCTATTGAATTTCAAAGTCTGGGCCCTGCTGGGAAACAGAAATAACTCCCATTTGTGCATGGACAACATGATAGATTTGGGAGCAGAAAGGATGAACAGAACTCCCTGTCTCTTATACCTTCTCTCCCTGGACAGGAGAAAAGAAGGGAGAAAACCCAAATTAGCAAGCAGAGAAAACAGATTATGAAAAATGCCCTACTCTCTGCTCCGTTCACCACCACTAACCCCCACGCCTCCTCCCCTGCATGAATCTTAGAGTTCTCAAGAATGAAAACAAAAGGAATTGAAGGAGCTAAGTACAGAGGCTTTATTTTATAGGAAGATCATGGAAAAGCTGTAAAATGCACAATGTGTGATAGGACCAGACAGAAGGACCTTAGATGGTATTCAGGGCCTCCCAGCATGATGCAAGAGTACTAGAATAACTTCAATTACCTCAAGATAACTAGAATCTACAAAGGGCTTTGGACAGCCCAAGATTTGCTCAGAACCATTTTGATTTCTTTGACTGGAGATTTGATTTCTTTGTGCCCCCAAACCTTAGCCTGCCAGACCTGATCACAGCCATCTTATTTTAGAGATGGACCATTCCAATTTAAGACAAGCATGTCCTTGAGGAATAAGAATGAAAAATCTCTCAGCCAGGGAGATACCTTGAAGGTTGAGCGTATGCTTTGTATGCAGGTGGTTCTAATGTAACTCCCAGCATTGCAAGGTCCCCTGAGCAACTTCAGGAGTGACTCCAGAGGACAGAATTTAGAGAAGTTCATGAGCACCACTAGGTATACATCCCTATGCCTAAAAAAAAAATTCTTTTTTAAAATTTCCTATGCTTCTCCTTAACCCACACCAGAAGTTCATCTCTCAAGTTCAGAGATCAAAAGCAAGATAACACAGCAGAGATAGGCATGGTCTTAATGGGGCCAAGGGCTTAATTGGAAATTTCCATATCACGAACAAGGAGTAAGTCCTGACCACCACCAGGTGTGGCACAAACACCGAAAGAATAAAAAAAAGACTGAAATTCTAGATCTGGAGTTCAAGAGGCAGGGGCTTAGAATGCTTGCCTTATAAGAGTATTGTTTAGAGTTCAAATCCCTGGTGTCCCACACTTACTAAGTACTATCCTGGCAGCTCTACTACCTTCAATTCCCATCGATGTAAATAATTTGTAGCAACACAGGAGCAAGTTGTGTGCAAGCACCCCACAAAAAAGGTGATACTTAGTGAGAACTGCAACTTAAAAAGATAAACAAGCTCCATGGACACTGGTAGCATGTTTGTGAGCATCACAGCAATTCCCAGTAAAAGACACAAACGAATCTCTGTGCCTCAACTTTGACTGCAACCTCTGCAAGCACAACTGCAAACGCTGCAACTTGAAAAGGTGAGCAGGGGCCAGAGAAGTCACTCAACAGGCTGGAGAGTGCATGCTTTGCATGTAGAAGGCCCAGGTGTGGTTTTTTGTTTTTGTTCTGTTTTATTTTGTTTTCTTTTTTCCCTCTTCAGATTTTGGCCCACACTTGTCTGTGCTCAGGGCTTTACTCCTGGCTCTATGGTCAGGGGTCACTCATGATGGTGCTCAGAGGATCCTATGCAGTGCCAGGAATCAAACCAGGATTAACTGCATGTTAAGCAAGTGCCTTAACCTCTGTACTATCACTTCAGCGACAGAAAGCCTAGATTTGATCACTACTGGCACCACATGGTTCCTGTTGCACCACCAGGTGTGATCCAAACAAAACAAAACCAAACAATACGAAACACTTTGGTGGGCACGTAACCAAGTATGTGAAAGTATGTCAGCATTGCAAGCTGTTGTGTGACCCCTGGCAAGTACTATAGTTAAAACTGTGTGAGCACTGCATTCACGCATGGTTGGGCCTACAGTCACTGCAACGACAGCAACCACAAAGGAAAGAGGGTGGAGGGAAAGGGGAAAAAATATATCCAGGCATAGAGTCTGATTGGATGGTTCAGGTCACATGTTCACTTTGACCAGGGAAAGTATAGTTACTCCACAACAGTATTATCAAGGCAAAAAGGCATAGGTACCTAAGAAAAAAATGATCAGGCAATGTTAACAAAAAATTAAATCAGGAATGTCTGGAAAGCAAAAACTATGAATGTACTACAATAGAAAAATTCATTAATTATATTTCCTAGGTTAAAGATGCAATACTTTCCTTAAAAATCGCCTTACTAAGGAGCCAGAGCAGGAAGGACTTTGCATGTGGCAGACCTGGCTTCAATCTCAAGCATCCCATATGGTTCCCCAGCCCCTCCAGGAGTGATCCCTGAGTGTAGAGCCAGGAATAAGCCCTAAGTGTTAGCCAGATGTGGCTCTCAAAACAAAACAAAATAAAATTTAAAAAATCAACTATAAAGAATCCTGGGCTGGAGCGATAGCACAGCGGTAGGGCGTTTGCCTTGCACGCAGCCAACATGGCTGACCCGAGTTCGATTCCTCCGCCCCTCTCGGAGAGCCCGGCAAGCTACCGAAAGTATCTCGCCCGCACAGCAGAGCCTGGCAAGCTCCCCGTGAGGTATTCGATATGCCAAACACAGTAACAACAAAGTCTCCAATGGAGACGTTACTGGGCACGCTGGAGCAAATCGATGAACAACGGGAGGACCGTGACCGTATAAAGAATCCTAAAAATAGCATGAAAAAGGCAGAGTCACACAAAAAGGAACCTCTATAAGATTATCAGCAGAGTTCTCTAAGGATACAGCATACCAGAAAGGAGTGACATCATTGTTCAACTGAAAAAGACTAACCAAGAATACTCCACCCAGCTAGGTTATCAGATAGGTCATTACTCGAAGGAGAACAAAGAACTTTTCAGAAAAATACTGTTGAATAAATTAATTGTTATTAAAGAAATACTTAAGGGACATCTACAAAAGGACAAGAAACCCCACTTAGAGGTAGTAAGATACTAAAAAACACAAAATGAGATAAAGAAAAAATAATAATTGTAATTTTATTTTAAAGTTTATGGATTCATTATTATCTCTGGTCAATGTTAAGTGCAGATAATATTAAATTTCCTATTTGTTTTTAAGTTTGAAATTTTATATTTGGTTCTTTTAAAACAGATGATCTTTCTTATTTTTCTACTGAGATTTTATATGCATTCATTTATTTTTAGGATTTTCCATTCTTTGAGTGTAGTTTTAATATGTATTTGATAATATTTTGCTCAACGTTTGGCTCAGATGAGGGTTGTTCTACATTACTTTACTTTTGGGACTGGATCCCATTGTTCTAATTCTCCTTTTGTTGACTAATTTTGGATTGCATCCCAGATATTTTGCTATTCTATGCCAAGTCTCTGGGTTCAATTTTACTCCTCTGAAAAGTACAACATTTTATTTTCAGGTTTAAGCTCAGTTGTACTCACACTAAAAATTCTACTTCTTAGGTAAAGCTCCAATTTCTGCCAATTTCTTTTATTCCTCACTGGGATGCTTTTCTTTGACTGTATTTTATTTAGGAGTCAGAAAGATATTAAATAATTTATGCTAAAAAAACTATCATAACCTCCTTACCACCCATGCTTCCTAGCTTTCTAATACTAAAGTACTACCTTAAAGTTTCGGTTGCTCTAAGTTGTCTCAAACTGCTGATTTTCAAAGGCCAGGAATATGGCATGTTGTCAAGTGAACTTTTAGTGACTCTATGTACATAAATGTATCCTGATCTCAGGCCAGGAACTGCACGGTGAAAAGTCCAACCTGTACCAGTTCCTCTTCTACATATTGACATTCTTCCAAAATCTGCCTGCATTTCTGTGAATGCCAATGACTTCAGTAATTGTAATGTTTTGTGTTAGCTTTTTGTTTAAACTTTGTAGCATATAGTTGTTATGCAAGAGTGCCAATGCAATATAAACTTATTTCACCATAGAAGTGGCCTTCAAAATTAAAATACAAAGCTCTTGTAAGAATGATTAGAATCTGATTCCTATCTATACTGTTTCGTTCCATACTTCACACCATATCCCATTCTTCATTTGCTCATTTATCAACCATGCTGGCCTACCACAAACATTCTAACCTAATTCTTTAGCATCTTTTTACTTGTTTTTTTCTGTTATTTCCTCCCTCCCTCTTTCTTTCTTTCTTTCTTTCTTTCTTTCTTTCTTTCTTTCTCTTCTTTCTTTTTTCTTCCTATCTTTTTATCTTTCTGCTACACTCAATAGTGCTCAGGATATACTTTTGGCTCTGTCCTCAAGAATTACTCCTGGCCAGAACAAAAGGGAATGCCCTGCCACAGAGGCAGGGTAGGATGGGGGAGATGGGAGGTGGGAGGGATACTGGGACCCATGGTGGGGGGAAATGGGCACTGGTGGAGGGATGGGTGTTTGATCATTGTATGATTGAAACCCAAGCACAAAAATTTGTAAGTCTACAATGGTACCTCATGGTGTCTCACTAATAAAAATTTTTAAAAAATGATTAGTCCTGGCCAGCTTGGCATATCATGTGCAGTGCAGGGGATCAAATTCAGGTTGATCATATGCAAGAGAAATACCTTACCCCCGTACAAACTGACTCCTGCCTGAATTTTCTTTTCCTTTTTTTCCTTTTCCTTTTTTTCTTTTCCTTTCTTTTTTTATTTTTTGTGGGGGGCCAGACCCAGTATTGCTCAGGGGTTACTCCTGGCTCTGAACTCAGGAATTACTACTGACTGTGTGCAGGGGACCATATGGGATGCCAGGGATCAAACTCGGGTTGGCTATATGCAAGGCAAATTCCTTACCCACTATAGTATTGCTCTGCTTCATTCCCATATTTCTAATACTATCTCTTCATTTACATGATTGTTCACTTTCATTAAATTATTATCATCTTATATGTGAAAAAAATTAAAAAGAACATTAAAAAATAAAGGCTATGGAGATAGCTCAGGGCCCAGGGGTTCAGGCCGTTCATGAACTGAATTCCTGGCATGGCTCCTCAAGTGTCACTTGATGTGTCCCTGATGGCCTCTGGCACTGTTGGGCCCAAGTGGCACTGCTTCATGCCTCACCAAGCTCTACTACTAATTGATCCTTACCAATTGGCTGAGTAATGTTGGGTATGACCCTCAGGCCACCTAAGCACTACTTGGGAGGACATACCCCCCAAAATAAGAAAAATAAAATCTATGCATGCCACATAACAAAAATGAAAACTACGACAGAAGATACCTTAATAGTTTGAGTACATGCTATGCACATGGGAAGCCCAGATTTTTTTTTTACTTTTTTTTTTTGAGGGGTCACACCTGGTGATGCTCAGGGGTTTCTCCTGGCTCTTCACTCAGGAATTACTTGTGGTGGTGTATGGGTGGACCATATGGGATGCCAAGGATTGAACCACGGTTGGCTGTGAGCAAAGCAAACACCGCTATGCTACCACTCTGGCCCCTCATACTATATTGTTCCTTGAGAAAGGCCTGGAAGATACCCTCATACCAAGGTGGGAGCAACCCCTGAGCACTGCTATGTGAGGTTCAAAAAGCCAAAAGAGAAAAAGAAAGAAGAGAGAAAGAAAGAAATGGAGAGAGAAAGAAAGAAGGAAGGAAGGAAGGAAGGAAGGAAGGAAGGAAGGAAAGAAAGTTATTTTAATCTCACCATACACTGCTAGAAGTTGTTAAAATTTTATTCAATTATATTTTTACAAAATTAATGCATAATTCATGTAAATATTTCAAATAATTCCATAGGAACTAAAGTGGATATCCTTTATTTTTGCTCATCTAATATCTATTCCCTCTCAGCTTCAAGGACTACTAGTACAAGTACAAGTCTGGTTAGAATGATGACTCAGACAAGGCAAATAGGAACTGATTCCGGACCTTTGATAGAAATGATTAGGAAAGAGACAATCTCTTTGATTGTGACTTACATTTAATGAAAGTAAATGATTGAAATAAATGTTCCGAGGTGATTTTAAGAATATAGTTTATCAGCCCCTCATGGTTTTGGGATTTAACTAGACTGTAAGAGTGGGCTGGGAGATCAAGATTCAGAGCCAGAGCCAGGAAAGAGGGCTTCCTGATCGGGGCCCAGGAGAGAAGGAGAGAGAGAGACAAGAGTGAACGTGGATGAGAATGGAATAAATGGCATCTGATTAAAAAAAAAAGAATACAGTTTATTATGGCAGTGAGAGATGAGGGTGGGGTTTGAGGTGAAAGTAGAGTAGTATTGAGGGGATAGTATATCTCCTGCAACAATGATGAAAGGAAATGGACACTTTGATAGGGGCAGTGTGGTGGTGGTAGAATACTGTATGCATGAAACCCTATGCCTAACAGTTGTAAAATTGTAGTTTGTGGTGACTTAAAAAAAAAAAGAACGAAAAAGAGAGAATACATTTTCCACTTATTAGTTAGAGTCATCCATTCTGGGAGAAATAAGTTACTAAGTTCTTCCAGTGGACCTTGCCATGCTTGTGAAACCATGTGGTTCTGAGGAACATATCTGAGTCTGTCGCACGCAAGACAAGCACCTTAACTTCTGTTCTCTCTCTCTCTCTGGCCCCTGGATTTACTTCTAGTACAACACTGTGAACAAATTCTTTTGCTAAATTTGAAACTAAATTTTGGCTATGAAAAGCATGAAACCAAATTAAAATGACTTTTTTTTTGGTCACACCCAGCAGTTTATTTCTGGCTCCGAACTCAGGGATCACTCCTGATGGGACTTGGGGACTATGGATTCTGAGAATGGAACCCAGATTAGCCGCTTGCAGAGCAAGCTCCCTACCTGCTATACTAAGTCTCTCTGGCTCCAAAGTAACATCTTTGTACCACATATGTATGCAGCATACTGTGATAAACCAAAGGAATATTTGACTACTTTTAAAATCTTCATACAAAGAAAATGCTTTGAGAAACTTGCTACTGGCAACAAAAAGTGTTAATTTCATCTTATGAATCTTCTTATTTAATTGTAAAAACTGAAATTAAACTATGCCATAAACTATGAAACTAAACTGTCACTGTCACTGTCCTCCCGTTGTTCATCAATTTGCTCAAGCGGGCCCAGTAACGTCTCCATTGTGACAATTGTTACTGTGTTTGGCATATCGAATACGTCACGGGTAGCTATGCCATAGAAAATCTGACTACTTGCTGCTATTGAAATGTCAAAGGTAGGGCTGGGGAAATAGGAACAAAGTACTAGGTGTGTTTTGTATATAGGAGGCCCCCTAATCAGTACCCTAATCTCTGACCTCCTGCCTCCCAAACTGTGAGGAAGCAAATTTCTGTTAAGGTAACCAGCCTATGGTATTGTTATGGCAGTCAGAGGTGACGAATAACACCCACATTTCAAGAACAAAGCATGTCTACTTTGCATTACTCTCTAGGCCCTGAAAACATTGGTGAGGTCTTTTATCTTTTTTTGTTCATGGTTTTTCCTAATTTGTTTATAAATATAGCATGAACTGATATTATTTATGATTGTCAAAAGCTTATTTATACTTTTGTTCTCCTAGAGAGGATACTTTCAAAAATACTTTAATTTTTTTAATTATAGAACGTGATTTACAAGATTATTTAGTCGAGTTTTAGGCATATAATATTTCAACAACCATCCCACTACCAGTGTCGACTTCGCTCCACCAGTGTTCCATACTCCACACACACACACACACCCCACTCCCACCTACCATCTTGACAGGCACATAACAAAGTTCACTGGTTGCAGCTTAGATCTCATATTTTCAAGGTTGTTTAGTCTGTGGGTTTTTTTTTCCTTTTTGGGTCACACCCGGCGATGCTCAGGGATCATTCCTGGCTAATGCACCTAGGAATTACTCCTGGCAGTGCTCGGGGGGACCATATGGGATGTTGGGAATCGAACCTGGATTGGCCGCATGCAAGGCAAACACCCTACCCACTGTGCTATTGCTCCAGCCCCTGAGTCTGTGTTTTGGATCTATAGCTAAACCACTTTCCCACGTCAGCAGTATAAATAGAAGCCCTGGCCCCTGTTACCCCTTTACTTCCCTTTCTCACCTTCCTTCCCCCCCCCAACCCACCCAAACTCTGGGGTCAAGGGTGACATCCACATTCCCTTTCTACTACATTACATTTACACAGGGGATACTTTTTTTTTTTTTGCTTTTTGGGGGTCATACCTGTCGATGCACAGGGGTTACTCCTGGCTCTGTACTCAGGAATTACCCCTGGCAGTGCTCAGGGGACCATATGGGATGCTGGGAATCGAACCCAGGTCAGCTGCATGCAAGGCAAATGCCCTACCCGCTGTTGCTATTGTTCCAGCCCCTACACAGGGGATACTTTTAACAAGATTTTATTCTTTTCTGCCTTATTCCTGACTTCCACCTTTACATGACAATATCGTCATCAGGGCTGGAGAGAGAGCTGAATGGGCCAGAGTACTTCTGTTCATGCAGGAGGTTCAGGGGCAATCATTGATGATGATCCCCGAAGCAGAAGTATCTCTTGAGCACCCCCATTTTCCCCCCCTCATACCCAAAAAGATTTTCATCAATTTTTCTCATTTTGCTTTTCTTGTTTAAGAATCTCAAGAGTTTAAACTTGAAAACTGCTTTTTATCCTTAATGATTTATCCTTAGCCTATACTCAACTACTTATCTAACTGTTAATACTTCACTGTCACTGTCACTGTCCTCCCGTTGTTCATCGATTTGCTTGAGTGGGTCCAGTAACATTGTGAGACTTGTTACTGTGTTTGGCATATCAAATACATCACGGGTAGCTTTCCATGCTTTGCCGCGCGGGCGAGATACTCTTGGTAGCGTGATGGGCTCTCTGAGAGGGGCGGAGGAATCGAACCCGGCTCAGCCATGTTGGCCACTTGCAAGGCAAACACCCTACCCTCTGTGCTATTGCTCCAGCCCTGCTGATACTTAACTATTAAAAAAATACTTAACTATAAGCCTTGCCATTTTTTTCTCTCATCATTGCTTCTCTTTTAACCTTTTACTTGTGATTTGTTTTCCATTATGCTGCAGTATTTTCTTACAGAAAAATTTCCATTGAGAGAAGCTCTGTGTTCACTCCCTCAGAATGTGTATCACTCACTGAGCTATTTGATTTTCCCTGAGCAAAGCCTCCCACGCTGAAGCTGCAGGATTCTACGACAGGTTTATCCTGGGTGTGATGACTGGGCATTGACTGCCAGCTACAACCGCTCAGATTAGAAAGCTGGGGAGGGACAGAGGCGTCTGTGGTTTAGGGATTTCACTGATGTCATGGGACAGTTGAGCAGTTTTTGTTGGTTTTTAGGTTTAGTTTTTTGTTTTTTTTTTAGTGTGTTGTGGTTGCCTAATAGTCATTGGCTCTCCTCCAGCTAATCTCTAATGGTCATGGTCAAACAATACAACACAAGAGTTTCTTTGACCCATCTAGGGCCATGAGTTCCTCTTTCCCTGTTCCAACATCACCCAGTGCGGCCTTACTCCCTTTCCTCAATAAATAAATAAATGAAAAAATAAAATAAGCCACAAACTGTAAATACTGCCCAATATTGCTTTGTATTTGTTGTTGCGTGCATGAAAAAAATATGGAGTTTCATTTAACTTGTAGAATGTAGAAAATTCACTGTAATTCACTTGGACTCAGTTTTGACTCTATTCATTTTCCCACCAAGAAAAGTAGTTCCTTTCAGCAATTGTAACACGTGATTCATGTCTCACCACATTTATTGCTACCACCCTTCTCTAAGTCAGTGTTATCTCACATCTAGATGGTTGAGCGAGTGTCCTAGCATTCTATCACTGCCTTCATTCTTGTTTTTCCTCTACTCTTAGGGTGCAATGGCTTTCTACTTTACTCAAAATAAAATACAAGACACATGAGGCTAGAGATGTAGTCCAATTCTTTCCTCACAATTTTTTTTATTAAGTTGTTTCTCTCCTCCGTCTCAATTCTACATAAATTACTTGAAGACTTATATGTTTCCAGAAGCAGTACCAACATTTTCATTTATAAATCTGGAGTTCTTTGATCAGGACGGGAGCTTGTGAGATAAGATGCTGAATGTGTGTGCTTTATATACCAGCTTTTCCAAGTCAACATTTGTTTTATATTAAATCTTATTTTTTTAAATGGAATTTAAAACATCTTGATTTCAAGGCTGGGAAGATAGTACAGTGGGTAGGGCATTTGCCTTGTATTTGACTTCCTAAGTTCCATCCCCAACACCACATATGGTTCCCTGAGCACTGTCAGAGTTTGATTCATAAAAAAGCTAGTTTAATTTGAACAACTATGTAAAGGTAAAGGTAAAGGCCCTCCCGTTGATCGTCAATTTGCTCGAGCGGGCCCAGTAACGTCTCCATTGCTCCAGTGGCGCAATCGGTTAGCGCGCGGTACTTACATGGCAGTGCGAGCGGAGCGATGCCGAGGTTGTGAACAACTATGTGTTTTACTAAAATCATTCATCCTGATGAAATTCCATTATATAATAATATAGGTATTTTCAGCCACTAGGAAAGGAAAGAATGGAGACTTCAGCAACAGTATTTTGACAACTGCAATATGAATTAATGGGTAGTAAATATCCTAAGACCTAAGAATTATTTGTAAGCAGGACTGGGGAGATAGAACAGCAGGTAGGGCATTTGCTTTGCATGCAGCCAACCCAGGTTTGACGCCTGGGCTCCCATATGTGATTCCTTAGCACCATCACAGGTTAAGCCCTGAGCACATAGCCAGGGATAAGCCTTGAGCACAGGTAGGCGTGGCCCCCAAACAAAACAAGCCAGTTATGAGAAGAGGAAAGAGAGTTTATCTGGTTTATATCAAAGAATTCACAAAAGACCCAGCAATTGGTAGACCCAGTTTCCTCTGGAAAATCAGGCACTCTGATTACAAAAAGTTAGGCTCTCGGGGCTGGGGCAATAGCACAGCGGGTAAGGCGTTTCCCTTGCATGCAGCCGACCTTGGTTCGATTCCCAGCATACGATATGGTCCCCCGAGCACCGCCAGGAGTAATTCCTGAGTGCATGAACCAGGAGTAACTCCTGTGCATCGCCGGGTGTGACCCAAAAAGCAAAATAAATAAATAAAACTAAATATTTAACCAAATAAAGGATGTTTGGAGGATCCTCCCAGGAGGGGAGATGCATGTCGAAAGTAGACTATGGACTGAACATGTTTGCCACTCAATGCCTCTTTTGCAGACCACAACACCCAAAAGGAGAGAGAGAACACAGGGGATTGCCCTGCCACAGAGACGGGGGGATGGGGGGATGGGGGTGGGAGGGATATTATCCATGGTGGTGGAAAATGGGCACTGGTGGAGGGATGGGTATCTGATCATTGTATAATTGAAACCAAAGCACAAAAAATTGTAAATCTACAACTTTAAAAAAAATAAAATAAAATAAAGGGAAAAAAAAAAAAAATGGAAAAAAAAAAAAAAAAAAAGTTAGGCTCTCAGGTCACCACCTATCCATATACTAACTAGTTACTCTGCTTCTTCTATTCTTGCAGAAAAACAAAACTGTATTTATTTCTTTATCTTTGAGTTTGGGGCCACAGCTGGCGGTACTTGTGAGCCACAACAGGCTCTGTGTTCAGGGATCGCTCCTGGCAGTGCCAGGGGTCAAGCCCAGGACCTCCTGCATGTAAAACATGCACTCAGCCTGTTGAGCTATCTCTCTAGTACCTAGAATTGTATCCTGTAGATCCAACGCCCCTGGTATGGCAGATACACAGCTCTCGGGGATATAGGACTTCTGCAGTAAAAGCAGATCTATTAAGTGAAAATTTTTATAATACCTCCCCTGCCCCTAATCTTCTTCCTGCTTCCACATAATACTGGTGACAGTCAGCTCTATTCTCATCTGGGAGAAGATTCTTTAGAGAGTGTAATCAGCCCCAAAGAGTTTTAAAGAGTCACATCCAAAAGAAAAATAAAAAGACAGAACAAAAGAGGAGAAAACACAAAAGTGACATGAAGGGTTCCTTAACAAAGGAGCTATGTCAGGCTCCTGAGAATAAGCCTCTCTTGAAGGCCACTGAGAATAAGCCATATTTACATAGCCCGGAGGCTGCTCAAATATTGAATCTGAACACTCAGTCAAGACATTAGAGAAAAACATTTACTAGAAACTCAGTTTTTAAAAATGAGAGAAGCAACTTAGAGGAAACTTAGATTATCATATGACAAGAAAGCAACATTTAAAAATACTTGGGGCAGGAGAGAGAGGACAGTGGATAAGGCGCTTGTCTTGCATGCAGCACACCTGGATTTGATTCCTGGCACCACATATGGTTCCCGCAAGCCCATCGGGAGTGATCCCAGAGCACAGAGTCAAGAGTAAGCCCTGAGAACTGCCAGGCGTGGACCAAAAATCAAGAAAACACAAAGCAACTTTTCTTATCTTCAGAGACGTTCCATCTATGAAACAAAATGAAAACAGTTTTAAGAGACTTTAGTGAGGAAGACATATCATGCATGTTTTGCATGCAAGAGGCCTGAGTTTAGTCCCCAGTACAGAATGCCCTCCCCATGCATAGCTGGGAGTGCCCTTGAGCACAGAGCCAGAAATAACTCCCAAGCACCATTGGGTATAAGCCCCACCTGTTATAAAATGGAGGGGGGGGATATTAACGAGGGATGTAACTCAGTAAGAGCACTTGCTATATATGTATGAAATCATGGATTTGATCCTCATCACTACAAAAATAATAAATAAAAAGAACTTTAAACTTCATTAAAAATCTGGGCCCGAATGATTGTACAGCCCATAGAGCACTTCAGTACCAAGTACCACATATGGTTCCTGTAGCTCACCAGGCATGATCCCTGATTGCAGAGCCAGGAGTAAGCCCTGTGCACCACTGGTGTGACCTCCCCCAAGCCCAGAAAAGACTTTAGTAGAAATAAAAAAAAAGCCCTGAAAATTAAAAACACCATCACAGAAACTAAAACTTCAATTTTTAAATGTGTTTATTTATAGTCTTGGGGATAGAACCCAGGGTCCCACATGTGTAAGGCATGAGCTCTACCACTGAGGTACCTCTCCAGTCAAAAATCTCAATAGTTTTAGAAGTCAAATTGTAGGACAACTTCTAGGAAGCTAAAGAAAATTGAAAATGAGCTTTTAAAATAGAAGAAAAAAAGCAATAGAAGATTGAGCTAGGAGGAACAACATTTTGGGGGCTGGAGTGATAGCACAGAGGGTAGGGCATTTGCCTTGCACGTGGCCAATCTGGGTTCGATTCCCAGCATCCCATATGGTCCCCTGAGCACTTCCAGGAATAATTCCTGAGTGCATACACCAGGAGTAACGCCTGTGCATCCCTGGGTGTGACTCAAAAAGAAAAAAAAGAGAAAGGAATAACATGAAAATGTTATTTGAAAAAATGCTTGGAGTTTAAAAAATAGAAATAGAGGGGGGAAATAAACAGAAATAACAGAATTTTCCCCCCAAATCACAGGACATTAATATCAAGACAGGAAGTACCTGCCAAGTGGCTATCAAAACTGATGACGGTAGGGCTGGGAACATGACTCAGCAGTGAGGTACATTCCTTGTCTGTGTAAGGCCTGGGTTCCATCCCTGGCACTGCAGATAGACCTCTACTAAGATTCATCATTAAAATTTCAGAACATCAAGGACAAAGAACAAATTCTTCTAGAACACTTTTGAAAAAATGCAATATCAGGCTTCTCAACAAAAATATTGATTCATGTGTGGTCTCAGGAGTTTTTTTTTTCTTTTTTGGGTCACACCCAGTGATGCACAGGGTTTACTCCTGGCTCTGCACTCAGGAATCATTCCAGCGGAATGCTGGGAATCGAACCCAGGTTAGCTTCATGCAAGGCAAACGTCCTATCTGTTGTGATATTGCTCCAGTTCCAGGAAATTTTTTTGAAATAAATATTCCCATCCCTAAATTCTATATTTAATCAAATTATTAATTCAATGAAAGAAAAGTAAGACTATTCGCAGACAGAATCTCTCAAGGAGAAATTTCCCCCAGTGTACCCTTTCTCAAAAATCTACTTGGCTGGCAATAGCAGTGATGGAGATTAAGGGTCTAAGTGAAGTGAAATAAGCCCAACACAAGCCAGGAGAGGTGACTCAGAGGTCTGTGCACCTGTTTGTCATCAGAGGCCCTGGGTCAAGTATGGGAGCTGCAGGTTCCCTCTGTATTAGAGGTATGGCCTTGGTGGCTTCCCTACCACCACTGGTCCCAAGAAGCACTGGGTCAGGTTATGCTGTGATTGTCCCCTTGGTCCCCTGAAAATTCCACACCTCAAAAAAAGCAGAAAGAAAAAAAACTGATCGTGAAGAAAGACAGTCCATGACTTTGCAAATATATGGAAGATAAAGAAATAAAACAAACTCTTAACCTAAGATTAAAATGGTAGTTACCAAAATAAAAAATAAAATGGTAGTTACCGTAACAGTTCTACGATGGAGGATAGATACTAAAGTTTCAGTGGCAACTGTAATGTAGTACAGACACAGATGTTGAATTAGGACGTTGTATTCTTGTCTGTAGCACTGTCCTCCCATTGTTCATCGTTTTGCTCGAGTGGGCACCAGTAATGTCTCCATTGTGAGACTTGTTACTGTTTTTGGCATATCAAATACGCCACATGGAGCTTGCCAGGCTCTGCCATGTGGGCAGGATACTCTCAGTTGCTTGCCGGACTCTCTGAAAGGAATGGAGGAATTGAACCCGGGTCTGCCGTGTGCAAGGCAAATGCCCTATCCGCTGTGCTTTCGCTTTAGTCCTGTATACCTGTAGCTATAAAATACTATAAACCTTTTCAAAAAATTTAAGGGTCTGGAGAAATAGTTTAAGGAACTAGGATGCATGCTTTGCATTTTGTTGTTGTTGCTGTTGTTTGTTTGTTTGTTTGCTGGATAAGGATGCAGCAATGCTCAGGGATTTCTCCAGGGTCTGTGCTCAGGAATCAGTGCTCAGGAATCACTCAGGGCGGTGCTCGAGGGACCATATGAGATGCTGAGGATTGAACCTGGGTTGGTCACATGCAAGGCAAGTGCCCTCCCTGCTGTACTATCACTCCTGATTTGCACTTTTTGATATCCAGGTTGGATCCCCAGCACGGCAGGGTTCCCTAGGCATTTCTGGGAGTGACCTTTAAGCAGTAAGCTAGGAGTCACTTGAGAGCAACTCTGAGCAAAATGTAAAATCCAAAACATCAAATAAAAATAGTATAATATTAACTAAGGATCTATACAAGGATGAGAATGGTAGTACCATGGGAAGGGTATCTGCCTTGCACATACCAGGCATCCCATATAATCTCCCAAGCACACCAGAAGTGACCCCTGAGTGTATAGCCAGTAACCTCTGAGCATCACCGGGTGTGACCGAAAAAGAAAAAAAGAAAAAATAATGAAAATAAAATAAAAAGAAACCAAAATGTAGCTGGAGAGAATATAGCTGATAGGATGTTTGCCTTGCAGCTGTTCGAACTGAGTTGGGTTTCCAGAACACTACAAGGAGTGATCCCTGAGTACAGAGCCAAGAGTAAGCACTAAGTGTAGCCCCCAAACAAACAAAAACCAAACATTCATCTTTCCTTTTATACACACACAAAATAGCTAGACAATAAAGAAAATATACGTGGAGTTCATGCCCAATTCAATCAGCCTAATCAGTGGCTGAATAAATAGCAGTACTCCTACATAATATATATATATATATATATATATATATATATATATATATACTGTTTGATTACTATTTTTTTGTTTTGGGACCGTCCAGCCATACTCAAAGCTAACTCCTACCTCTGTACTCAAGGATCACTCCTATGAAGGATTGGAAGCGCATATACAGTGCTGGGGGTCAAACCCTGGTCAGCCGCATGCAAAGCACAGGCCTTAACTGCTGTCCTATCTTTATGGCCCCTTCTCTGATTACATTTACATGGAATTCAAAACAGGCAAATCAAATTGCTGGTGAATGAAATCAAGAAGCGTTACTTCAGGAGTGGTTGCCTGTGGCAAGGAGGGGTACATGTAGGCTACTGTCATTGCTCTGTGAAAACATATTGAACTGAATATTGATGCAATGAAAACATATTGATCTCATTATATTTAATGACTCCAGAAACTTCCATTGGATAGACATTTACTAATTTAACCATTTCCCTATTGATTTGGTATTCAAATTGAACATAGGTTTTTATTTCTATTTCAATGCTGTGGGTGGAAGGATTGTACAGTGGGTAGGGCACTTGCTTTACAATTGCCCAGCACCCTATTTGGTCCCACAAGCTCTGCCAGGAAAAATCCTTGAGTGAAGGGCAAAGAGAAAATTCTGAGCACCACCAGATATGGCTTCGTCACTACCCCTTCAAAGAAAAACTTTCATGTTGTTATCTGTTTATTACTTTTATGAGCAGCATTTAAGTTTTCCCTTCCCCAGAAAACAATTTACAGATTCTTATGTCTAACTTGCTCAAATGGTGAAATACTTTGAGTGGTTTGTCATTTGGAATTAATTGGTCTTCATTTATGATGATTTTTTCGATCTTAGAAATAGTTTAAATTTCTATGAGTTCTAGTACAGATTTCCAGTGGTTTCTAGTATCTTGTCAACCTTGAAGAAGACAAGTTTTTCAGAATTTGTCTTGTGTTGATCATTTTGTATCAGCCTTTCCTGGAACACAGTGTGCTCTTCTGATGTTCCAGAGGAGATCAAGGTAATAACAGGCAAATCCTGCCCACACATTCTGGGCTAGCCTCCCAGACACTGGCCCCGAGCACATAAGGCCAGCAGTCTGGCTGCTCAAGGCCTTCGTGAATACCTCTTTGATGCTGGCCTGTGCAGCCTTTGAAACGGGTCAAGGCGGAACATTTACTTTGGGCCCAACACCCACATTACACATAGCCTGAGAAGTCGCACCTTATTTCCTGTTCAGTTATATGTCAAGTCTAGTTTACTAATGACACCACCCAAATGATACCAGGCCAGCTATTGTTTAAAATCATAACATCAGAACTGTAATAGAATTATCTCTATTATTTTAAGATAAATAGATGTTCCTCCAAGAAATAAATCTCCTTACTTTACTCTCCAAAATATGTTAAATTCCTTCAAATTCACTGCCAGCTTACTGTTAGGTCTCAGAACCAACAGTAGCTCGCAATGTTCATCTAATTCCACAGCTACTGACCTTCTGCTTGTGCTCTGCCATTCAAGGTGAGGTTAGTCTCTGGCTGACATCACTGGGTATACTTGGAATGGGAGACAGAGTTCCTCCATCTGGTTTGTCCTGGCAGCTTCCACACCAACCCCATATCAGCTCCTGAAGTGTGTGGCCAAATACCCAGTCACACAACAGATCTACTCAGGAAATTACTGCTTATGGTTATACTTCCCATCATTCAGTGAAGAGAAGGAAGAAAGCAATGCCCAGTTTAAGACCTCGGCATCTTTCAGGGTGGTTAATTACAAAGACTCATCCTCAGCACAGCAAAAACACTAGAAAACCAATAGGGACAAGAAGTTGCAGTTCACCAAGTTCAGTGTGCGATAACAATATCACCAAAGGCACAAACAACACCAGTCAGTCCAATAAGTCCTCAATGAGTTTAGTAACACCATTGTGAGATATAGCAATATCACAAATTGACTTTTATTGATCTATTTTCTGATAATCCCATTTGCTATTTTTTGTGACATGAAATATAAAGTAAATTTGTTTGTGCCAGCTATGGGGTTAATCTTGGGGTGGGGGTGGGAAACTGGGGACATTGGTAGAGAGAAAGTCATCCTAATGCTGGGATTGGTGTTGGAACATCGAATGCCCAAATGCTTGAAGCACCTGCATTATGAATAACGTTGTAAGTCACAGTGTTTAAAAATAAAAAGATATTTTTAATTCCTGAGGTATAATTTATTCTCTTTCATCTCTCATATGATTAATTTGACTTTTTCCCTCTTATTTGCTGCATGAGTCCAGCTAAGGGTTTGTCAGTCTTGTTTATTCGTTTGAAAAGAAAAAAAAAACAGATCTTGGTAACATCAGCCCTTTATTGTTTTCTTGACCTTCTTATCATTGATTTCTACTCTAACTTTTGTAATTTTCTTCCTTCTACCTTAGCGTTTAAAAAAAACCTGAATCACCAACACCCATCCCTTCACCAGTGCACATTTCCCACCACCAGTGTCCCAAGTTACCCTTCCACCCCCGTCCCCCTACTTTGGGATTTAGGGTAGACCCCTGGCTTGGGGCTCCAGGATCACTCCCAGCATTGCATGGGCGATAATCCCATATGCAAAGCCTGTCTGTGCTCTAATCTTTTAAATTATCTTCCAGGCCTTCCAAAAGATTTAATCTTAGACTTTCTTGACTACTCTGGATAGATGAAGATTCCTGAACAATTTTTCCATTTTGTATCAAAACATTTAATCTGAAGTCCAAGAGAGATAAGGGAAGCTCAAGTTTTTCTAATCAAACAGAGCATGTCTACAATCCTAGAAAAAAGTAGAATTATCAAGTCACCATACATCGTTGTACAGAGCTAGATCCCAGATGACACCCAATTCTAAAACTTGCTGAGGACTGACAGCAGAAATCTCTTTTTCACCTTGACAATGTGGAATATTTCTTTTTCTTCTATACAAACAAATGTTCTTGAAGTCCCGTTTCTTCAGAAAGAGAATTTTCTCTCTTAGTCTAGATGTCAACTTTGCAACTTTGAATCATTCCGCACTCACATCAGAATGGATCTGGCAAGCGTAATTTTATTCCTTCTCTTTTGAAAATGCCCCCTGGTGGACAGAACTCTCAGGGTTTTCATTATGACAACCAGTTATACCAGTTATAATAAAGACACTTCAGTGAGAGTGGAACTCAGGGTTACCAATCCTCCATTTGATCAGTTCACCATGCAAGCCAGCCAAAATGGTGCAAATGCCAGTACCTTTTTTGTATCCTTCCCAATTAATAATGGCACGATCATTTAGATGAAGACATTTATTGTTCATTTCATGTTAACATGCTGTGCAATTTGATCACTATCACCCCATTGATCATTGATTTGCTTGAGCGGGCACCAGTAACATCTGCACTTGTCCCTGTCACGAGCTAGTGCAGCCTGATGGCATATTGGGGGCTCTTCAGGGTCAGGGGAATGAGGACCAAATCACAGTTACATTTTTGGCATATCTAGTATACCACGGGTAGCTTGCCAGGCTTTGCTGTGTGGGCAGGATACTCTCGGTAGCTTGCCGGGCTCTCTGAGAGGGATGGAGACTTTTGGGGCAGTTTCTAATCACCTTTACAAGTATTCCCAATCAGGCATATATGCAGGCAAGATACTCTTGGTAGCCTGCCGGGTTCTCTGAGAGTGAGAACTAGACAATAAATGGTCGTGCGGCCGCAAATGTGGCCATGTGCTTCCAGGAGCTTGGTTTTATAGTCTCTGGATCTTGGCCGTTGATGGGGTTACATGGCAGTTGATGGGTATAACTGTCTAGCTACTGAAAGATGGGGGATCTGTGTGGAGGAGGCCCAGTCCCAATCAGAGCAGCCTTGGAGATCTCAGCCCTGGGTCCCGCACACCTGGGTTCCTCTGCCGGTTCCTTCATGCGTTAGATTCGTCCTAGCATGTGGAGAGTGGTCTCAGCATGGCTGTGGCTGGGTCCCAAAGGTCTTCAGCTGCCGGGGCTCTGTTCAGAGCGGAGAGGGAAACTCAACCCACTCCCCTCCAAGGGGCCCCGGTGAGGACAGCCAGACGCAGGGGGAGGAGACTCTGAGTTGTTCTCTTTTAGGAGCTTGGTTTTATAGAGCAATTTGATATAGTAGCAAAATATTTTCAGATGATATGTGAAGTAAATATAGTCAATGGTGGCAACTTAGTAGCTGGTATGTATGTCCATTTTCCAACAGCCTAGCTCATACTCACATAGAATTACTAGACGTTTGTTTTTGTTTTTGCTTGGGGGCCACACCCAGCAATACTCAGAGATGACACTTTTTTTTTAAATATAGGAGTACTGCTATTTATTCAGCCACTAGCTTAGCTGATTGAATTGGGCATGAACTCCACCTTACTTTTTTTTCATTTTTTATTATTTTATTTATTGAATCACCATGAGAGCAGTTACAAAGCTTTCAGGTTTAATTCTCGGTCATACAATGAAACACCCGTACCTTCACCAGTGCCCATTCTCCACCACCAAAAACCCCAGTATGCCCCCATCCCACGCCTTCCCCTACCTGTGGGGCAGATGATTTCCACATTACTCTCTCTCTCTACTTTGATTACATTCAATATTTTGACACCAGACCCACCATTATTATTTGGGATTTTACCCCAACACTCAGATCTGGCTGAAAAGGCAACACTAGACAATTTGTTTTCTATTGCTGATTATGAATAACACATGATGTCGTGTGCCTGCAATAGTGGCCGTGCGATTTTGGAATTCTGAAGTTTTTTTTTCTTTTTTGGGTCACACCCAGCAATGCTCAGGGGTTATTCCTGGCTCTGCACTCAGGAATTACTCCTGGTGGTGCTTGGGGGACCATATGGGATGCTGGGGATCGAACCCAGGTCGGCTGCGTGCAAGGCAAACGCCCTACCCGCTATGTTATCGCTCCGGCCCCAGAATTCCTAAGTTTTAACAATTAAATCTGGAGGGATTTCTGCCAAAACCTGCTGGGTTTCGAGATTTGTTCCTGAGTCTCTGGGATCATGGCCGTTAAGCAGCTTGATCAGGAGTCAGAACGCCGTTCATGGGTGGCAACTTGGGATCTCATTAGGATGGGGAGGAAAAGGCCGGCTCCACCCCCATCCTGTGAGGTCCCATGTGTCTCGTCACTGAGGGCCCAAACCTAACTGTCTAAGAGCCTCTGGAGGATGGAGGCCACCGAGCCACAAGCCGCGTAGGGGGAGTAGGTGAAGGGATAACACCCTTCCCCCCCCCCCCCCCCCGGGCAGCCCAGCGACAGTAACCTACTGTGGGGTCCAGACGTATTTCTGCCAAAAGCCACAGGGTTCTGAGATTTGTTTCTGAGTCTCTGGGATCATGTCCATTAAGCAACTGGATCAGGAGCCAGAGAGGCCATTCTTGGGTGGCGACTTGGGGTCTCGTTTGGACGAGGAGGAAAGGACCGGCTCCACCCCCATCCCATGAGGCCCCACGTGTCTTATCACTGCGGGCCCAAACCTGATTGTCCAGTGGAGGATGGTGGCCACCAGGCCGCCAGGGGGAACAAGCCAAGGCACGAAACCTATTCCCACCTGGGTTGGCCCAGCGCTGGTAACCTACTGCAGGAAATGGACGAATTTCTGCCAAAAGCCACTGGGTTTTGAGATTTGTTTCTGAATCTCTGGGATCATGGTCATTAAACGGCTTGATCAGGAGCCAGAGAGGCCGTTCGTGGGCAGCAACTCCGGGTCTTGTTGGGATGGGGAGGAAAAGGCTGGCTCCAACCCCATCCTGTGAGGCCCCACGTGTCTCGTCACTGTGGACCCAAACATGACTGTCCAGTGGCCTCTGGCAGATGGCGGTCACTGAGCTGCCAAGGGGGAGCAGGTGGAGGGACAGCACCCTTTCCCCCATGGGGTGGCCTGGTGACAGTAACCTGCTGCGCGGTCCGGACACATTCCTGCCAAAAGCCGCTGGGTTTTGAGTTTTGTTTCTGAGTCTCTGGGATCATGGCCATTAAGCAGCTTGATCAGAAGCCACAGAGGCCGTTTGTGGGCAGCGACTCAAAGTCTTGTTGGGACGGGATGGAAAGGGCTGTCTCCACCCCCATCCCGTGAAGCCCCAAGTGTCTTGTGACTGTGGACCCAAACATGACTGTCCAGTGGCCTCTGGAGGATGAAGGCAATCGAGCCACCAGGGGGAAGAGTCCAAGGCAGGAAACCTGTTCCCACCTGGGGTGGCCCGGTGCCAGTAACGTACTGTAGGGACTGGACGCTTTTCTGCTGAAAGTCGTTGAGTTTCAAGATTTGTTTCTGAGTCTCTGGGATCATGGCCGTTAAGCAGTTTGATCAGGAACCTGAGAGGCCATGCCTCCAATTATATAGCTGAACCCAAGGTGGTTTGTGGGTGTGTTTCCCACTTACCTAACTTTTGGCATTTACTTTCTTGGTAAACTTTGCCCCAAGTTTTTGGGGTCTGGCCAAAGGCACAGCAGCAATTCTGGGGTATTTGGAAGTCTGAAGGCTCCATCAGGCTGCTAATACACTCGCCTCACAGGTACAGATTGACAGGCTAGCGGCACCATACCCCCAGAGATGACTTTTTAAAAATTATTTTAATTTTTTAATTTTATAAAGATGTTCATGAAAATTTATTACATTCAATATTCCAACACTAATCCCACCACCATTATTTTCTCAACCACTACCCAAGCCTGCCCCAATAGCAGGCTCTAACTAGTTTATTTATATTGCTTGTTATGAATAATTTGCTAAAAATGATCAAAAAGATTTTCTTAGAATAAAGTGTGTGAAGATTGTTCATTAAGCTGGAGTCATTAAGCTCTTGTATAAGAGGGTGCTAATATGTTTTTAAGGTTAAGACTTAGTTGTCAATATTTTCGCTAATCGAGCTTTGTTGCCTTCTTCTACTTTACATCCCATCAATGTGGTGTGCTTCCCCTAGTAGATCAGTGGTGTACACTTTGAGATGTCACTCAGGAATTCTAAAATTTTGCATGGGATAATACAGCTGGATTTAAATCCTTAACTGGATGGTGACTTAGGGTCAGGAAGCATCTCTGTAGCTTGTTGATCTCTTTGGAGATTTATTTATGGGTCTCTGGATCATGGTTGTTTAATAAGCTTATATGCGCCAGAGGCAGTTCATGGGCATGACTGCCAGGGCCCCAGAAAAACAGGGAGGTGGGGAGAGGCAGTCCATACCCAACTTCATGAGAGCCTGGAGATTTTGGTCACAAAATCCTCATACCTGGGTTTTTCAGCAGATTCACTGCTGGATGAGGCTCGTCCCGAGCTTGTGGAATGCAGCCATGAGCGTGGCAGCAATTGGATTTTGGAGGCTTTCGGCTGCTGGGGCTCTATTTGGGCGGGTGGTGGACTCACTTGCTCCACTCTGGGGTTACGGGGATATGAGACTACGCCTGGTGCAGGGTCTGGGGGCATCTCTAAAGCTTGTTGATCTCTTGTTGAGATTTATTTATGAGTTTCAGAGATCACTCCTGGCAGGCTCAGAGGACCTCATGGGATTCCTGAGATCAAACCTATGTCTGCTGCATGCAAGAAAAATGTCTTACCTGCTATACTAGCTCTATGCCCCACCCCCAAATCACTAAACTTTAAAAAAAGTTTCATTTATCATGTGAGAATTCAATATGTTCCTTACTATTTGATAAAGTAGAAATCAAGACTGTTTCTAACCCATCTTTAATAATACCAGCTAAGGGGCTGGAGCAATAGCACAGCAGGTAGGGCATTTGCCTTGCATGCGGCCAACCCAGGTTCGATTCCCAGCATCTCATATGGTCCCCTAAGCACTGCCAGGAGAAATTCCTGAGTGCAGAGCCAGGAGTAACCCCTGTGCATTGCCGGGTGTGCAAATGCAAAAAAAATCAAAGTAATAATAATAATACCAGCTAAAATCTCTGGACATATTTAAAACAAAGGTATTAATTTTCTTTTGTAGGTTTGCATGTGTTTGTTAGGAGATCAAACGAAAACATACAAGCTGGGATCAGACCCAGCTTCTAACACTGAATTACATCCCTTTTGTGGTGCTATAGACAAACCCAGGAATTAATACATTTTCTTTCTTTTTTAAGAAATCATGTTTTATGAGCTGGAGCAATAGGACAGTGGTAGGATGCTTGCCAACTGGGTTTGATCTCTGGCACCACATCTGGTCCCCTGTGCTCCACCAGAAGTGATCCCTGAGTGAAGAACAGGATGAAACCTTGTACATTGCCAGGTGTGTCCCCTCCAAACAAAACAAAAACAACAAATAAATGAAAGGTAAAGAGAAAAAATAAATCACCTTTTCATTTGAGTAAGGATTTTCATTCAAAAGTGTGACTTTGAAAATCTCTAGCTTGCAAAAACTAAAATATTTGAGAAGCTGCCTCACTCTGAACACTGCCATGGAAAGCGTGTGTCATCATGTGTTTGCAAACTCTCTGTTTCCAGCACAGGAAATCAAAGGCCCCACTTTCAAAATCAGAGCCAGCACTAAAATTAGAAACATGATGCATATCCTACTTGAATTCAAGTAGAAAGAATTAGTTCTTAATACAGCAAGACTAAAACACAAAAAAGGAAACAGATATTTAGAATCCATAACATGTATCTGTACTTATATAACCAGGATAATCAGCGATATTTAAAACTTAAAAATAAGATAACCATGTTCATTGAAGTTTCTCAGGAGTTCAAGATGCCGCTCTGTCTAATGTTCATTGATTTAAAGAAGGCCTTTGATTCTGTTGAGACTGAAGCTGTCAAGGAAGCCCTAGCCAAACAGGGCATTCAAACTCAATACATTAGGATCCTCCATGAGCTGTATTACGGATTCACTACAAGGATCTCACCATTCTACAAGGAAATGATCATCCATGTCAAGAGAGGGGTTCAGCAGGGTGTTACCATTTCACCGAAACTCTTCAGTGCCACCCTCAAGAACGTCATGCAACAACTGCAATGGGAAGGAATGGGAGTGAAGATAGACGGTCAGCAACTACACCACCTCTGCTTCGCTGATGACCTCGTTCTAATAACACCAAACATTAGTCAAGTGGCACAAATGCTGCCTGACTTCGACCTTGAATGTGGAAAGGTCGGACTACAGCTGAATCTCACAAAGACAATGTTTATGAGAAACAGTTTCAAGAGGTTCCTGATGTTCCCTTCACTTTCAATGGGATAAACATCTCCGAATGCAACAGTTATGTGTACCTAGGTCGAGAAGTCAACATGACAAATGACCTGGCACCTGAGTTGCACAGGAGGAAAGAGTGGCTTGGAATGCCTTCAAGAGCATCGAAGAAATAGCTAAGAGCATGAAGAATCTCTGGCTCCGGGCACATCTCTTCGTTTCCACTGTTCTTCCTGCATTAACATATGCCTCAGAGACCTGGGCCCTATGAAAACAGGATGAGAATGCTATTCGGATCTCCCAAAGAGGAATCGAAAGAGCTATGCTTGGAATATCACGCTTCATTCAAATGAGAGAAAGAATCCAGAGTTCCAACCTCCGTCGACGATCAAGAATCAGGGATGCTGTCTCGTTTGCCAGGTGTCAAAAACCAGATGGGCTGGACACATAATGAGATTTGGAGATGACCGCTGGACTAGAGCCATTACCGAATGGATTCCACGGGACATCAAAAGACCACCTACGAGGGGTTGGAGCGATAGCACAGTGGGTAGGGTGTTTTCCTTGCACGCAGCCGACCCGGGTTCGATTCCCAGCACCCCAGATGGTCCCCTGAGCACCGCCAGTAGTAACTCCTGAGTGCAGAGCCAGGAGTAACCCCTGTGCATCGCCAGGTGTGACCCAAAAAGCAAAAAAAAAAAAATACCACCTACGAGATGGTCAGACTTCTTCGAGACCCTGAACGATCGGCTTTTTGTGTTCCTAGAACGAGCAAACACCATTGGGCTACACTAGCACGTGACAGGAACGAATGGAGACGTTACTGGCACCCGCTCGAGCAAATGGATGAGTAACGGGATGTCAAATGATCAAGAGATCAAAAATAAGGTGACCAGAGGCTGGAGCAATAGCACAGCAGGTAGGGCGTTTGCCTTGCACACGGCCGACCCGGGTCCGACTCCCAGCATCCCAGGTCCCCTGAGCACCTCCAGGAGTAATCCCTGAGTGCAGAGCCAGGTGTAAACCCTGTGCATAACCGGGTCTGACCCAAAAAGCAAAATAAATAAATAAAAAAATAAGATGACTGTTTTACATTTTTCTTTCGGTACTGAGAGGAGGTTTGTTTTTGTTTTGTTTTTGCTGAAGCAACATGACATACAACAGTTTCCATTTCACTGTTTATACTTGCAATGCTACTTCCCCATCCCTATCACCAGTGTCAATAATTTGTTATCACTATCCCAAGATACCAGTCCCCCAACCCCATTACTTTGCTCCATCATTTGGCTGTTCTGTAGACAGTATCTCTGGGTTTGTTTCCATTAGGAACTGTTTCATCCATGGTTTGTTTGTTTATACTTCACATATGAGTTAAATTATCCTGTGATTGTCCTTTTTCTTCTAACTCACTTTACTTAGCATGACACCTCCAAACTCCATCCAGATTGCAGCAAACTACTTGATTTCATCTTGTCTCATAGTTGAGAAGTATTCAGTTATGTATACATACGACATTTTCATTATCTACTCATTTGTTGTTGGTCGTTTGGGTTTTTTCCAGCTGTTGGCTTATGAACATAGATGATTATATATTTTTTTCAGATTAGTGTTTTAATGTTCTTGGGTATATGACCAAGACTGTAATTAATGGGCAATATAGAAGATTTTTTTCTTTTTTGGGGGTCACGCCCGCAGATACAGAGGGGTTAATCTTGGCTTATGCACTCAGGAATTACTCCTGGCAGTGCTCAGGGGACCATATGGCTGGGAATCGAACCCGGGTTAGCCCTGTGCAAAGCAAACGTCCTACCCGCTGTGCTATTGCTCCAGCCCCAGGAAGATGTTTTTTAATGGAAAACAAGCTTCTTCCCAGATTCTAAAGTTTCCTAATATCAGTCCTATTTTCCAATGTGTAACTGATGGGCACCTACAGTAATACAATTCAGTTACAACACAAAAGAGGAAAAGCCAACTTTAATTCTAGTTGTCAGGATGACAGGTTCAGAAATGCACAAGTGACAGAGCAATGAAATTCTTCCCTGGAAATTAAATATACTTGTCCACACAAACCTTCCTGTTTCCTCTTCTCCCTTGTTGTTGTCATTTGCTAACTTGCTTGTTTGGCCTAGAAACACAATTGCAATCTTGCAAAATTTCCATCTTGGTCAAAAGGGAATCCAGATTTTTAAAAAGGCAACTTAAAATCATTTTATGCCAAAGAACAAAAAGATGCTTCTGTGAAGAATTAAAAGAAATTATTAAGGAAACATCATGTAAGACATTGTTCATAAACTGTTACATTGAAATTCCCAACATGCCTTGAAAAAGCGTTTCTTGACCTCAGAACCAGAGCTCTGAACTCATGGACAAGGCTCTTTTGGGAAATGTCAGAGTGATCCTGAAATCCAATTTCTGGGTTTGGACAGAAAAATTACCTGAAACTTGTGTAAGTAGTTAAAAGTTTGTATTTCTGTGACTCCTTTACCAAGCCAACTGGCAACCTGTTCTAGCCTCCACCATTGTTCTCATTTTTCCACTCATACCACTTCAAAGCCTGATCCTTCAGCGGGCACAAAATAATTTTTATTTGTTTTGGTTTGTTTTTGGACCCTACCCGGCAATGTTCAGGGGTTACTCCTGGCTCTGTGCTCAGGAATCACTTCTGGCAGGCTCGTCAAACTTGGGCATACAAGACAACTGCCTTACCTATTGTACTATCTCTCCAGCTCCACAAAATTATTTAATATAGCTTGTTACAACAAAATGGACTTTCTCTTCAGGGGTCACAGACAACCAGCTACCTGATTACACTCGGTTCATGTGGCAGAACGGGAATTCAACTTAGAATCTCATGTTTGCAAGACAGGCACCTTATCCACTAAGCCATCTTCTAACCTCTTTATTTTTATTAGTGTGGAATAGCTCAAAGGCAGTGTATGTACTTTGCAAGTGGAGATCTTGAGTCTGAGCCCCATAGTTCCTTGAGCACTGCCAGGTGTAATCCTCAGGCTCCCTAAGCACTGCTTGATTGGCTCAGGATAGGCAAGAGATAAATATACTGAGACGTCTTTGGTTATGACATAAATCCAATTCAAAGTAGAGTAAGGAAAAAATAACAGAGGGGCCACAGAAATGGTGCAGGGGTGAAGGCACTTGCTTTGTATGCTGCCAAGCCTGGTTTGCTCCCAGGCACTGCATATGGTCCCCACAGCACCACCAGGAGTGATTCCTGAGCATAGAGCCAGGAATAAGCACTAAGCAGATGAAAAAAAAAAATCAGACTCTCTTCCTCCCCTCATTTCACTAATTTTTTTTTTTTTTGCTTTTTGTGTCACACCCGGCAATGCATAGGGGTTACTCCTGGCTCTTTCTTCAGGAGTTACTCCTGGTGGTGCTCAGGGGATCATATGGGATGCTGGGAATTGAACCTGGGTCAGTTGCATGCAAGGCAAACGCCCTACCCACTGTGCTGTCTTTCCAGCCCTCATTTCACTAAATTCTTAACGCTGACTGAAAGTGTAGCTCAGTAGTAGGGCACACACCTCTCATGTATGAGGTCCTGGGTTCAATCTCCGACACCTCATGGTAAAGAAGTAAATATGGTGAAACTGAAGTAAAGGACGTGCCTCTTCCTTAACCTTCCAAGCACAAAGTCAAGGCCAGTCCTGGGATTAATCCTGCCTAGACAGTTCCCAGGGTGAGAAGAGAAACATACCAGGAAGTGTTATCACAAGATTTTATGCTCAGAACAGCATCTTTGCGCCACGTGCTCTTTATCAAGGCTGTATTGCACACAGCTGCCTTTTGTTTTGTCTCTGCTCTGTATGGAAGATCATCCCTCCTGGCAAAGCCGAGGAGCAGCTAATCCTGGACCAATCAGCCTTCATGGTCCTGCTCAATTTAGTGAGTAAGCAACATTCAACCCAGGTCTCTAAGTACCTGCCCTCCAAGGACTTTCTTTGGAATTGGTGATCACTTTGCCAGCACTAAAAGGTTAAGGCTTACAGCATTATGACAAATGAATTAAATAATAACAAAATGTAAGAGAGGTCCTGAAAAAAAAAAAAAAGGACCAGGGGACTTGCAGAAACAGAACCTTTCAGGGAGACATGCTGGGAAATGTCCAAGAGGGTCAAGACAGCTTTTAATAAGATCATTGAGTCCCTCCAGGACCCCAGGATTTGTGAGAAACAGACAGGTTGCATTTCAGAATAGAAAATAATGAGGCAAGAGGTTTTCCTCCAAAGAAAAGCAGGATATTAGAGAGCAGAGACCCACAGCTGGCGGAACAGAGAGAGCGCAGAGGTCAACCACCAGATAGTTTCAAAGAGCTAGGAGCTTGGCTTGCAAGGAAAGACATCCTGCACCCCAGAAGCTGGGTTATCGGTGTTTCTGTCTGGGAATTCTTTGCCCAGTGTGGGAATTGAAAACAGCCCGTGGCTCCTCCTCTCCCCCCGCCCAGAGTTTCTGCTATGGGGGCCCACTTGTGGAGCTTGTTGGGAAATAAACAAGCTACATCAGGGACACCAGTGTCCTCCTCATCAGCAAGGCTTCTCTCTGCGGTCTACCTTGGATTCCACAGAGTTCTAGCCATGCCTGGAGCCATTTCTGGGACTCTGTTCACTCACAGAGCCTTCTGCCTCTCATTTGAGCTGAGAGCACTGGGCTGACCTAACCTCCTCCTGTCTGCCTTGGATATTTCAGCCATAAGCAGGGGTCTGAATACTTTTCACAACTGGTTGATCTGTTTCGAGATTTATTTATGAGTCTCTGGAGCATGGCCCCAACATTTTTTTTTTAAACAAACCACACCTATAGACTTTGAGAATCACTTCCCTATTGCACTTAATTGGAGAGCCTGTAGTTTGACCAGAGTCCAAACATGCAGCTCATGGATTGCTTTCCTCCTGGCTGCACTTCTAGGAAACTCCTGTAGGTGGCAGAACCTACAGATCCTGACTAGACCATGAGGTTGGGGGTGGGGTGGGGGTGGGGGGGCAAGGATAACTGACAGTCTAGAGTAGCTAAGAAACCCTGACTGCAGAACCTTCCAGAGGAGAGGGAGGCTACTGCTCTAACCCCCCTCAACCTGAATATCAGCAGCCCTTTGGGTATTCAGAGTCACAGTATCTTCCAACACAAACCGGTCTGCCGTCCACTGCTTCATCTTCTACCCCGTGTTGGACTTCTACTCCCCTAAACAAGTGTGGCAGTGCCAGTATGTAAAGCAGCTGACACCCCAGTATCCTAGGTATATCTCTTAGAATAATATCCTGCAGCCTATAAATCTGACATAAGGCCTTCACAGTAAACCAAGGAGAGACTTAACCAACTCAACACTCAGAAGTTAATACACACTTTTTAAAACGCTGAAACCAATGCTAGCAACCCATGGCACTGCATACACAGTCCCCTCGAGCACCGTTGGGGTGATCCCAGATCCCAGAGCCAGGAATAATCCCTTAGCAACGCCTGGGTGTGGCCCCAAAACTCAAAGACAAAGAAATGATATTAATGAGAAGGAAGAAATAGAGGCATCTGTCACAAGTGGCAGAGCAAACAAAAACCTGGGGAAACCTGTCTGAAAGAAAAACTTAAGACAACAGCTGCACCAATGTTAAATGAAATAAGAAAAACAGTGGGTGAACAAAATGAGAAATTACAAAGTCCGAGTGAGTGTGCAAGCAGTAGAAACCTCATACATTCGAGTTCTCCTGTGTGATCTCACATCTGTGTTGGTCTTTTCCTCCTCTCTTAATCCTAAGGGAGGTTTTTATGCATTGTGTGTTTAATGTTAAACCAGGCCCAGTTACAGGTGGAGGGCAGAGAGCAAACACCGGGCCCTCCTGGGGCTGTCCTGCAGTTCCCCAGAGGCACATGGTGTTTAACAGTGTTATCACAAAGTTTTACAAGGAACAGCCCACATCCCCTGGGCCATTAAGCCAATGGTGCCAGCTGGACTATTTCAACACTGGGTCCCTCTCTTGCATGGATCTGCTACATATCTTTCTTCTAACTTTTTCAACCAGCCCTTGTATGAACCCTTAGCCCTAACCTGGAAGTAAGACGGTTTATAGGGACAACAAATCCACTATCTTCTTCAGATGCTAGTACCTAAAGAATCTGTTTTTCTTCACCCCAACTTTCATCTTGCTAGTAATTTATTTTTAAGTAGTGAGCCCCTGAACTTGGATTTGGTAACAAGAGAAAAATTAAAAAGCTCTCGACAGGGATTGGAGATGTGGCTCAGTTTTAGAGTGCCTGCCTTGTACATGTGAGATTCTGGGTTAGAGTCCTGCCTGGCAAACAGTAATAACAACAACTTCAAACAGAAATAATGGGCATGGCAATATTTAAAAAAATTCATGACATTTTTTAAAAAACATAGATCAAAATAAGCCTGTCCCCCCAAATAGCCAAAGAAATCCTAGGGAAAACGATGGAAAATTTATTTCTCTTTAACTTCAAACTGTGCAATAAAGCTGTACTCATCAAAAGAGCATGGTACTGGAATAAGGACAGACTCTCAGACCAGTAAAATAGAACTGAAAGTCCAGAGATTTATCTTCGGATATATGGACAGTTAATCTTTGACGAAAGAGCCAAAAGTATGAAGTGAAACAGGGAAAGTCTTTTTAACAAATGCTGCTGGAAAAACTGGTCAGTCACATGGAAAAGAGATGAACTCAGATCCCTTTCTAACACTATGCACAAAAGTCAAATCAAAATTGACTTGATTTGAAAAATAAAGACCTTGATACCATACCTGAATCCATAAACTATATTGAGAGAGACATAGACAGAATACTCCATGGCATGGAGTCCAGAGATATCTTCAGTGATTTGATGCCATTGGCCAAGTAAAGATAAGCAAATAAGACATCAAACTAAAAGGCTTCTGCTCCACAAAAGGAAAATGACCAGAATAAAAAGACACCCTGCATACTAGAAGAGAATATTTATCCCTGGGGCCAGAGACATAATACAATGGGTAAGATCCCCAGCATCTCATATTGCTCCCCAAGCCTGCCAGGAGTGATCCCTGAGTGTAGAGCCAGGAGTTGCCCCTACGCGCTGCTGGTGTGGTCCAAAAACAAACAAAAAATTACCCACTGATCTGAAAATGGCTAATATCAAAGATATATAAAGCACTGGCTAGAACTTAACAAAGAAAAACAAACAACTGCATCCAAAAAATGGGGATTTGAGAAGAGATAAGCAGAAACTTCCTCAAAGAAGTCATACAGGTGTCCAAAAGATATATGAAAAATGCTTTACATTACTTATCATCAGGGAAGTGCAAACCAAAATGAGAAATATCATTTCACACCAGTGAGACTGACACACATCATAAAGAACAAAAACAGCCAGTGTTGGCTAATATATGGGGGGAAGAAACCCTCATTCACTGCTGCTCAGAATGTAGACTGGTCCAATAATTTTGGACAATAATAAAGACACTTTTCAAAAGACTAGGAATTGAGCTTCCATACAATACAGCAATCCATTTCTTGGCACCTGCCTCAATGGCCTCAAAACTCTTCCAAACATATATTTGCATTCCTACGTTCATTGTAGCATTATTCAAAATAGCCAAGATCTGGAAGCAATCCATGTGACCAAGAACATATGACTGAATTAAAATAAAACTATGGTACAGGGGCTGGAGAAGAGTACAGTGGATTATGTCGTTTGCCTTGCAAGCAGCCAGCTTGGGTTCAATCACAGGAAGTTATTTATTTATTTAGTAATCCAAAACCTTAAAAGAAAAAATGCACCTGTCTTAAAAGTTGGGGGTTCAGGGGCCAGAACAATAGTGCAGTTAGTAGGGTGTTTGCCTTGCACACCACCTGACCAGGGTTCAATCCCTGGTATCCCGTATGGTCACTGAACCCACCAGGAGTGATCCCTGAATGCAGAGGGATCACTGAGAACCTCCAACTGTGGCCCCCAAGCAAACAAACAAACAAATAAAAAGCTTAAAGTTTAAATCCATACACCACTTCAACTTGTCAATCAAATCTCAGTGAGGTTGTTGAAGAGGGTGGGTGGGCAGAGAAGGGGAGAAGGGAACCCATAGTCTCTCTGATGAAAGAATAACGGAGTAAAAGTTAGACCAAGGCAAACATGGACGGAGGTCTGGAAACTAGAAACTAATAAGTGTTTTGAAGTAAAATGTTACTAATGTGAAGCAGTTTCTAATTTGGTAGTGTTTAAGGTCTGGCTGACCTGAAGTGAGTTAGTGGTTTGACAATTGAACTAGTAGATCATAGATGCATGAAGTTATCGAATGTAATGATTCCCCCTCCACCCCCCCCCCCCCCCCCCCCCAGTGCTAATGCTGGCACAATTCAGGGTTTAGAAGTAGTTAGAAGTCAGGAACTACAAGCTCTTATAAATGTATGCCTGTAACAATGATCTAGAGGATAAGAAAGAAAAGTAGTAGAAGGAATTTTGCCCATCTTAGAAGAGTACTGGTTGGAAAATGTTGAAATGAGAACATTCAAAATTCCTTCCAGCACTTTATGATAAGAGGATTGTAGGAGATTATAAGCCCCCTACTTTTCCAAATGTAATACCAGGAATAAGAATTTTAGAATAAGATAAAAGCAGTGCAAGGGGGAAAGTTACAGAAGAGAAGATACTGTGGGGGAGTTTGTTTATAATAGAAAAAAACTATCCAAAGAACACTGTGGAAAATATTTTAGGGAAAAGAGTGTGGGAGGATGAGTCAGGGAAGGGAATAAAGGGCAGTAGTTTGAAAGTATGGGAGAGAGAAAAGAAAGCAGAGCTGTAGAAAGTAAATGGCATAATAGAAGCCCGTATTTTAGGTATACGCAAGAATAAGAGGCGTATTTAAATGTCTTTGGGTGAAATTCTAGTGTCCTGTTCAGGAATCTCTTGAGATAATTAGTTGTAGAGAAATCATTCCCAACTGAGGTAGAGTAAAATGTCTTTCTCCTAAACAATGACTTTCCTCTGTCCCCTTAAATTTGAGCAGTATCTTGAGCAAATCTATCTGCAATGCTGGCATCCCTTTGTTAAACCAGGAGGGAATCTCCCCAGAGAAATCACACAAAGACAAGTTGTGATGCAATAAGCAAAGGGTTTTTGTTGGCTAGCTCGGTTAGCTTTCACTAGGATCCTCATCTGGCTCACCGGCATAGTGGCAGCTTTCTCAGAAGGAGCGGCCCCAAGTCTCAAAAGTGAGGGGCTTGTACACCATAACATTATATAAAAGGGACTTTCCACGGACCACCTTTTTGACCGCAGGGTGAGGGGCTTTCCAACACTTGCACTTAGCAGATTGGTTATAAGTTGGAGATATATAAGGGTTGCATAAAAGTTACATACGTGTTATATGGGGAGTGGGGTCTTCCCTATCAGTTTCTGATTGGTAACACTTAGTTGACCTCACCATGGCTATCTCACTTTGAGGAAACCATGACTCAATTCCAGTTATCTGTGCTCAATTCCAGGAATTCTGAAACCCAAACCTAGGCCTAGCTTCTTCTGGCTTCTTTATGAGCCTGTCATGGTGCTGCCTTTGCTTCTCTATCTCTCACCCTCAACATGTTCATGAATGGCCTCTGACACTGTTATCTTCATGACATGTTCTCTGACATGTTTATCTTCTGAATCTTTTACCACAGATCCAACTTCCATGCATGAGTTGGTGTCTGAATCTTTTTTTTAATGGAGTCTGAATCTTTTACTACAAACCTCAATACATCCTTTGAGGATTTTATTATTTTGTACTATGTATTTGTGTATCAATTTGTTTCCTCCTCTTTTATAATGCTGCAGTAGAGAAGATGACAAGTAGGATTGTCACTAAATACATTAAAGCAGATGTATCATCTCATAAACTGAGATTTTTTTAATTTTTTAAAAAATTTTATTAGTGAAACACCATGAGGTACAGTTGTAGATTTACAAATTTTTGCGTTTGGGTTTCAGTTTTACAATGATCGAGTACCCATCCCTCCACCAGTGCCCGTTCTCCACCACCACTAATCCCAGTATTCCTCCCACTCCCCCATCCCCCCATCCCACCCTGCCTCTGTGGCCGGGCACTCCCTTTTGTTCTCTCTCTCCTTTTGAGTGCTGTGGTTTGCAGAAGAGGCATTGAGTGGCAATCATGTTCGGTCTATAGTCTACTTTCAGCATGCATCTCCATCCTGGGCGGATATTCCCAACACCCTTTATTTGGTGCTCCCTTCTCTATCTGAGCTGCCTTACCCTAGAGTGTGCGGCTGGCCTCCAAGCCATGGAGTAAGCCTCCTGGTATTTATCTCGGCTATTCGTGGGTGTTCCTGCCCCCGCGCCTGGCTGTCCTCGCTGGGGCCCCTTGGAGGGGAGCAGGTTGAGTTTCTCTCCCAGCTCCAACCAGGGCTCTGGCAGCTGAAGACCTCCAGAACCAGCCATCACCATGCTGAGACCACTCTCCACACGCATGAAGGTACCGGCAGAGGAACAAAGGCATGTGGTTCCTGGGGCTGAGATCTCCAAGCCTGCTTGGATCGGGGCTGAGCATCCTCCATCCAGATCCTCCAAATTCCAGTAGGCAGGGGTCACACCCACCAACTGGCCCCCTGGCGCTGTGTAATCCCATCAATGGTCAAGACTCAGAGACTATAAAACCCAGCTCCTGGAAGTGCGCGGCCGCAAATGCGGCCGCGTGACACCTTATTATCTCGTTCTTACTTTGGACAACCTGGCAGGCTACCAAATGTAACCTGCCCACACGGCAGAGTCTGGCAAACTCCCCGTGGCGTACCCAATATTGCTAAATACCAGTAACAATGATGGGTCTCATTCTCCTAACCCTGAAAGAGCCTTGAATATGGCACTTTTTAAAAAATTCTCAGGGCTAGGACGAAGGAGACGTTACTGGGACCTGCTAGAGGCAATTGACGAACAACAGAATGGTCGTGATCGTGATCATGATTCGTGGGTGTTAGTCTCCTATTTTGTTACTTTATGTTTCCCAGATGAATGCAATCTTTCTATGTCTGTCCCTCTTTCTGACTCATTTCACTTAGCATGATACTTTCCATGTAGTACCACTTGTATGTAAATTTCATAACTTCATCCTTTCTAACAGCTACATAGTACTCCATTGTGTATATGTACCACAATCACGATCACGACCATCCCAGTAACGTTTCCTTCATCCTAGCCCTGAGATAGCCTCTTTCAGGGTTAGGAGAATGAGACCCATCATTGTTACTGGTATTTGGCATATTGGATATGCCACGGGGAGTTTGCCAGACTCTGCCGTGTGGGCAGGTTACATTTGGTAGCCTGCCAGGTTGTCCAAAGTAGGAATGAGATAAGAAGATGTCGCACGGCCGCATTTGCGGCTGCGCACTTCCAGGAGCTGGGTTTTATAGTCTCTGAGTCTTGACCATTGATGGGATTACACAGCGCCAGGGGGCCAGTTGGTGGGTGTGACCCCTGCTTACTGGAATATGGAGGATCTGAGTGGAGGATGCTCAGTCCCGATCCGAGCAAGCTTGGAGATCTCAGCCCCGGGACCCGCATGCCTGTGTTCCTCTGCCAGTATCTTCATGCGTGTGGAGAGTGGTCTCAGCATGGTGATGGCTGGTTCTGGAGGTCTTCGGCTGCCAGAGCCCTGGTCGGGGCGGGGAGAGAAACTCAACCCACTCCTCTCCAAGGGACCCCTGCGAGGACAAACAGGCGCGGGGGCAGGAGATCTGTACCAAAGTAGGAATATGTACCAAAGTTTCTTTAACCAGTCATCTGTTCTCAGGCACTCAGGTTTTTTCCAGATTCTAGCTATTGTAAACAGTGCTGCAATGAACAAACAAGTGCAGATGTCACTTCGACTATACTTTTTTGCCTCTCTGGGGTATATTCCCAGGAGTGGTATTGCTGAGTCAAATGGGAGCTCAATTTCTAATTTTTTGAGAATCCTCCATACTGCTTTCCAAAAGGGCTGAACCAGTCGGCATTCCCACCAGCAGTGAAGAAGGGTCCCTTTCTCGCCACATCCACACCAGCACGGGTTGCTTTTGTTCTTTTGAATGTGGGCCAGTCTCTGTGGTGTGAAATGATATCTCATTGTTGTTTTGATCTGCATCTCCCTGATGATTAATGATGTAGAGCATTTTCTCATGTGCCTTTTAGCCATTAGGTTTTCTTCTTTGAGAAAGTTTCTGTTCATTTTGTTGCCCCATTTTTTGATGGGGTTGGATGTTTTATTCTTGTGGAGTTCAACCAGTACTTTATATATCCTTGATATCAACCCCTTGTCAGATGTGTATTCGGCAAATATCCCTTCCCATTCTGTAGACTGTCTTTGTATTTTGGTCACTTTTTCTTTTGAGATGCAGAAGCTTCTTCATTTAAGATAGTCCCATTTGTCTATCTCTGTTTTCACTTGCTTGGCCAGTGACGTGACATCTTTGAAGATACCATTAGCTTCAATGTCATGGAGGGTTTTGCCAACTTTGTCTTCAATGTACCTTATGGATTCCAGTCTGATGTTGAGGTCTTTAATCCATTTTGATCTTGCTTTTGTACATGGTGTTAGACAGAGATCTGAGCCCACTTTTTTGCATGTAGCCATCCAGATAAACTGAGATCTTTATCCAAAGCCCTGTAGGATGTGAAAAATATCTAGGATCCCATTTAAGAAAATTCTTGAGGCAGGAGCAATAGCACAGCGGGTAGGCATTTGCCTTGCACATGGTCAACCCTGATCCTATTCCCAGCTTCCCATATGGCACCCTGACCACCGCCAGGAGTACTTCCTAAGTGCAGAGCCAGGAGTAACCCTTGTGCATTGCTGGGTGTGACCCAAACAAAACAAAACAAAACAAACAAACAAAAAAACCTTCTTAAAATGTCTAATGTTGGAGACTGAAGATATTGCTCAGAGGACTGGAACACATGCCTAGCATGCATGAGACCCCAGGTTCTAGCTAAGAACTGGCCCAGAACAATGCCACCTGCAAGTATGTTATGCAGTCCAGTTACGGCACTTCTCGGCATTCATTCAAAATTGACAAAAACACCAATTTAAATAAATCTATGCACTCCCATGATTATTGAAGTATTATTAATAAAGGCCTTTTATTTTTTATACTTTATTATTAATAAAGTATAATTAATAAAGGGCTGGAGCGATAGCACAGCGGGTAGGGCGTTCGCCTTACAAGCGGCCAACATGGCCGACCCGAGTTCGATTCCTCCGCCCCTCTCGGAGAGCCCGGCAAGCTACCGAGAGTATTCGATATGCCAGACACAGTAACAACAAAGTCTCCAATGGAGACGTTACTGGGCCAGCTCGAGCAAATCGACGATCAACGGGAGGGCCTTTTTTACCTTTTATTAATAAAGGCCAAGAACTGGGCTGGAGAGATAGTACAGCATGTAAGGCGTTTGCTTTTCACATACCCAAGCCAGGTTCAATCCTGGGTACACACATATGGTCCCCCAAATCTTGTCCAATGTGATCTCTGAATAAAGAGCCAGGATGTAAGCCCTGAGAACCACCAAGTATGCTCCCAAACAAACAAAACTAATAATAATAATAATGATAATAATGGCCAAGAAAAGGCTGAAAGGTCCATCCACTAGCCAAAAGTTAAAGAAAATGTGGTATATTACACAATGAAATACTATACCTCTATTTTTAAAAAATAAAATAAAATTCTTTGCAGTCCTTTCTCCCCGTTCCATGAAGTAGAATTTTGCACAAAGGAGACAGTGGTCCGATCCTGTTTGGAATTTTGGGACAACAGCAACATTGGTCAGGCAAAACAGTTGATTGAATATGATGTGGTCAGTTTCATTGTGGAACCATCCACCAGGAGACTCCCATGTCCAATGTTTAGATTCGACCTTCTGGAACTGTGAGTTACCATGGAAGGTTTTGGTAGACATGAGAAACTCAGTCTCTCACCGTTTGTTCCATTCTAGGCCATGGGTCCCAATGTGTAGTTCTTCTGCTGATCTTCTTGGTCCTATCTTGGCATTAAAATCACCAACAATGATCTTGTAGAAGGCATGGTCTTCTTTATAGAGCTTTTCCAGCTCCATGTAGAACTTCTCAATTTCTCCTTCATCATAATTAGATGTTGGTACGTAGACAACAAAGATAGAAACTGCCGGCAGTGAGCCACATCTATTCAAGTGTAATCATCGGATTCAGGTTGTTAGGCATTCAAATGAGTCAATGTTTATGGCCAGGTTCGTATTGACAAGTACACCAACACCACCAACGCCTCTTTTGTCACATGTTCCGAGGAACAGTTCTTCTCCAGTGTCAAAAATGGCATGATGTGGTTGATGCCTTCTTGTCTCAATCAGACCAATGATGTTGTACTTGATCTCTCGCGCTGGCACCATCAGGTCCTTGCTGGATGCATCTGATGCCAGCATATGTACATTGAAGGTACAGACAGTCATTTTTGTCCTTCTTTGTTTTGGCAGCCTAGTTCAACCTTGAGATTTTATCAGCCTCTCCTTCCTCGTCCTTCTTAACGCTGCCATATTGATGGCTCTTTCAGGGTCAGGGAAATGAGACCCATTGTATTTACTGGTTTTGGCATATTGAATATGCCACAGATAGATTTTCAGGCCTGCTGTGCAGGCGGGATACTCTCGGTAGCTTGCCAGTCTCTCCGAGAGGGATAGAGGCTTTTAGGGAGGCCTCTAATCACCCTTGCAGGTGTTCCCATGGTTCAAACCATATTTGAACCCCATCAAATATTGTGTGGTAATCTTGGAATATGGGTATTAAGTGTCTTATGATGTGTCCAGAAAGTGGCCTGGAGCTCTTTGGCACTATTGCAGTAACATGGGAAGATGACATTGTTGATAACATTGATGAAGAATACGATCGACTGGTTCAGCACCTCCATGATTGTGTGAGGAATGCCAAGAGAGAGATAGTCAAAAAAGACGCCTCTCTTTGAAAACTCTCAAGCTTATTTGCCAGTGTGGCTTGGCACAAGCCTTAGGCAACCACAAGTGAACGTCTTAGATCACAAAGCAGTGCAGAGAAGCAAGAAGACCTCAAAGAGAGAAGAGCAACAGTGCTGGCAGATGTCACAGAAGCTGGGAAAAGCATTTGCAATGCCCGCCTATCCTTCACCAACTACAAGACCAAGATGATTGCCCTCTGATGTCCTGATGGATCTATCACATCTTCCAGAAGGGCAGTGGAGAAGATTATCCACGACTTCTACTCGGATCTCTTTAATAGCAACGTCCATCTGCCCACAACCAAATTCCACAAGATGGATATGTAGTTGCCAATGTTCTCCCTTCCAAAATCGGACACACCATTTCATCGGTAAAGAAGTGAACAGCACCTGGCCCAGACAAGGTCAGAACCGAACACCTGAAGAACCTGCCATCAGTACTCATCAATACACTGGCTTGGCTCTTCACAAGCTACCTGTCTGAATGCAAGGTTCTGTCCCAATGAAAAATCAACAGGTCTGTACTACTGTACAGAATGGAGACATCCACAACATTAGCAACTATCGCCCTAGCTGCACGTTGTCTGTCATCTATAAGATGTTCACCTGAGTCATCATGAATAGAATTGGCAGAACAATAGAATTGACAGAACCATGTGAGCAAGCCGGGTTTCGAAAAGGATTCAGCACGATCAACCATATCCATACAGTAGCCAAGCTCATTGAGGTTCTCGGGAGTTCAAGATGCCGCTCTATCTAACGTTCATTGATTTAAAGAAGGCCTTTGAGTCTGTTGAGACGAAAGCAGTCATCGAAGCCCTAGTCAAGCAGAGCATTCAAGCTCAATACATCAGGATCTTCCGTGAGCTGTAATGCGGATTTATTACCAGGATCTCACCAATCTACAAGGAAATGATCATCCATGTCAAGAGAGGGGATCGGCAGGGTGATACCATTTCACCGAAACTTTTCAGTGCCACCCTCAAGAACATCATACGATGACTGGAATGGGAAGGAATGTGAGTAAAGCTAGACGGTTGGCAACTACACCACCTCCGCTTTGCTGGTAACATTGTTCTAACACCAAACATTAGCCAAGCAGCACAAATGCTGGCCAACTTCGACCGTGAGTGTGGAAAGGTTGGACTACAACTGAATCTCACAAAGACAATGCTTATGAGAAACGGTCTCATTCCTGACATTCCATTCACTCTCAAAGGGACGAACATCTCTGAATGCAACAGTTATGTGTACCTAGGTTGAGGAGTCAACATGACGAATGACCTGGTACCTGAGTTGTGCAGGAGGAAGAGAGTGGCTTGGAACGCCTTCAAGAGCATTGAAGAAATAGCTAAGAGGATGAAGAACCTCTGGATCCGGGTACATCTCTTCTATTCCACTGTTCCTCCTGCATTAACATACGCCTCAGAGGCCTGGACCCTATGAAAACAGGATGAGAACGCTATTCGTGTCTCCCAAAGAGGAATCAAAAGAGCTATGCTTGGAGTATCACGTTTCACTCAAGTGAGAGAAAGAATTCGGAGTTCCAGGGCTGGAGTGATAGCACAGCAGGTAGGGCATTTGCCTTGCATGAGGCTGACCCGGGTTCGAATCCTAGCATCCCATATGGTCCCCTGAGCAGTGCCAGGAGTAATTCCTGAGTGCAGAGCCAGGAGTAACCCCTGAGCATTGCCGGGAATGACCCCCCCAAAAAAAAGAATCCGGAATTCCGACCTCCTTCAAGGATCAAGAATCAGGAATGCTGTCTCTTTTGCCAACACATCGAAAATCAGATGGGCTGGACACGTAATGAGATTTGGAGATGACTGCTGAACTAGAGCTGTTACCGACTGGATTCCACGGGACGTCAAAAGACTGTGTGGCCACCCACCTACGAGATGGTCAGACTTCTTTGTGAAGACCCTGAATGATTGGTTTGAGGCTCTTTGTGTTCCTGGAGTGAGCAGACACCAGTGGGCTACACTAGCACATGACAGGAACAAATGGAGACATAACTGGGGCCTGCTGGAGTAAATCAATGAATAACAGGATGTCAAGTGATCTAACTGATCAAAATAAAATCCTAACATCACAATGTGGACAGGCCTAGTATTTAGTGAAATAAGCAACTACATCACCTCCGCTTCGCTGATGACATCATTCTAATGCCACCAAACATCAGCCAAGTGGTATAAATGCTGGCTGACTTCGACCCTGAGTGTGGAAAGGTCAAACTACAGCTGAATCTCACAAAGACAATGTTTATGAGAAACAGTCTCATTCCTGATGTTCCATTCGCTCTCAACAGGATGAACATCTTCGAATGCAACAGTTATGTGTACCTAGGTCGAGAAGTCAACATGATGAATGAGTTGCGCAGAAGGAAGAGAGTGGCTTGGAATGCCTTCAAGATCATCAAAGAGATAGCTAAGAGGACGAAGAACCTCCAGCTCTGGGCACATCTCTTCGATTCCACTGTTCTTCCTGCATTAACATACACCTCAGAGACCTGGGCCCTATGAAAACAGGATGAGAACGCTATTCGGGTCTCCCAAAGAGGAATTGAAAGAGCTATGCTTGGAGTATCTGCTTCACTCAAATGAGAGAAAGAATCCAGAGTTCCAACCTCCATCGATGGTCAAGAATCAGGGACGCTGTCTCATTGCCAAGACGTCAAAAATCAAATGGGCTGGACATGTAATGAGATTTGGAGACGACTGCTGGACTAGAGTCATTACCAACTGCATTCCATGGGACATCAAAAGATCGCGTGGCCACCCACCTATGAGATGGTCAGACTTCTTCGTCAAGACCCTGAATGATTGATTTGAGGCTGTTTGTGTTCCTAGAACGAGCAAATACCAGTAGCATGCAATAGGGACGAATGGAGACATTACTGGCGCCCGCTGGAGCAAATTGATGAGTAACAGGATGTCAAGTGATCAAGTGAAGCTAGAAAAAAGACTAACACCATGTTTTCACTCATGTGATGTACAGAGAAAATATATATGTGAGATAAATAAAAAGATAAACAATTGAACTATAAGACCAATTAGTTATTGGTCTTTGGAAGAGAATTAGTTATTGGAAGAGAAGAAAAGTGGGTGACTCAGGGAAAATACAAGAAATGTAGGGTATAATGAATTAAACTCTGTGGTGAACTTAGTATAAGATATACAAGCCTTATACAAGTGTTGATTTTCAATGATGCAGATCTGAAATATGTAATTTTATAATGCAATGCTACTTCATTAAAGAAAAAATTATTTGAAAAAGAACTTAATTATAGGAGATAAGTGAAATTGTCTTGCAAAAAATGGAACTATGTGATTCAAGAAAATAACTAAATAAAAAAATTTTTTTGAAAGAGAGAGAAACCAAGTTGGTTAAATAGTCTGATTGGCACTGATATGACTTATATAATCTTCTCAGCAAGTCTGTATAATAGGTTCCACTACTGTCCACATTTTATAGGTGATACATTGAAGTTAGGAGAAATGAACTCACTTGCCCAAGGTTTCACTGGGGCATGTGGTAAGGTAGGATTAGAAACTACCGCCTGTCTTTATATAGTATACTTCTTATGAATTCTAGAATATTCTACTTTTTTGGGGAAGGACACACCTGGCGGTGATCAGAGCTTACTTCTAGCTCTACACTCAAGTTCACTCCTGGTGGGCTCAGAGGACCATATGGGGTACTAGGCAAATCTGTGTGTAAGGCAAATGCCCTACTCACTGCACCATCTCTCTGGCCTCATATTGTACTTTTTAAAAACAAATTGAATTCCTAGATTTCTGCACTAAAGCACATAGTCAAGAAGACAGGGGTTTGCTTTCACAACAAATGTTCTTGGGGCTGGGTTAATTGCTAACCATTCCTTTAGTAAGTAAAAAAAAATAATTGACTTTTGTGTTGAGTAGCAAACTGGAGGGCAATGCTTCATCGAATATGTATATATATTTGTTTGGGGGCCACACCTGAGCAATAATGTGTTCTCAGGTGGCTCTGCACTCAGGGATCAATCCTGGTGGGCTCAGGAAAACATATGCGATGACAGAGGTAAGGCAAACACCCTACCTGCTGTACTTCACTCTGCCTCACATTCACCTAATATTTATAGGTCCTTATCCCATCGTTATCCTCCCCTTGCTCTCAAATGATGATTGACTTCTGCTTCACAAAAAAGATACAGGTCAATAACAACAAATTATTACCCACCTCCTGCCAAATTTACAAACATATCTGTAATCTTTGCCTTGTATTTATCTTTGTAGTGGTAAGCCATTTTTCCTCTAATGATATTTTCTTCATGTTTATGTTAAATACTTCTGAATCACCATGAAATGCAAATACTCATTTTCCATCTCTGACTTACTGTGTCAGAGACTTTGGGAGTGGGCTCATCACTCTATTGTTAATAGGCCCACGAGATGAGGCTGATCCAAGTTAAATTTGCAACCCATTACCCTAACTCCTTGTATTCAAAGTGAGATCCATAGACCAGCAGCACTGGCATCACCTGGAACTTGTCAGAAATGTAATCTTCCAGGCTGCGCCTTACTGAATAAGAATATGCAGTTTGTAGCATTTCACAGATGAGGTCAAAATGGGGGAGGGGGGATACGGTGCCACCAGCAGATCAATTTGTATCTGTGAGGCAAATGCATCAGCAGCCTGATGGCACCTTCAATCTTTCAAATACCCCAAAATTGCTGCTGTGCCTTTGGCCAGACCCCAAAAAATTTGCCAAGAAAGTAAACAGCCAAAAGTTAGGTATGTGGGAGACACACCCACGAAACACCTGGGGCTCAGCTATATAATTGGAGGCATGGCCTCTCTAGTTCCTGATTGAACTGCTTGATGGCCATGATCCCAGAGGCTCAGAAACAAATCCCAAAACCCAGCAGCTTTTGGCAGAAATGCATCCGGTCCCTGCAGTAGTTTACCGGTGCTGGGCCAACCCAAGTGGGAATAGGTTTCATGCCCTGGCCTGTTCCTCCTGGAGACCCAGTGGCCGCCATCCTTCAGAGGCCACTTGACAGTCAGGTTTGGGCCCACAGTGACGAGACATGTGGGGCCTCACGGAATGGGGGTGGAGCCGGCCCTTTCCTCCCCACCCCAACGAGACCCTGAGTCGCTGCCCATGAACGGCTTCTCTGGTTCCTGATCAAGCTGCTTAATGGCCATGATCCCAGTGACTCAGAAACAAATCTCGAAACCCAGTGGCTTTTGGCAGAAATGCGTCTGGACCCCACAGTAGGTTACTGTCGCTGGGCCACCCCAGGGGGGAAAGGGTGCTGTCCCTCCCTCCACCTGCTCCCCCTACATGGCTCGGTGGTTGCCATCTGCCAGAGGCCATTGGACAGTCAGGTTTGGGCCCGCAGTGACGAGACACGTGGGCCCTCCTGGGATGGGGGTGGAGCCAGCCCTTTCCTCCCCACCCCAATGAGACCCTGAGAGGTCACCCATGAATGGCCTTTCTGGCTCCTGATCAAGCTGCTTAACGGCCATGATCCCAGAGACTCAGGAACAAATCTCAGAACCCAGCAGGTTTTGGCAGAAATTCCTCCAGATTTAAATGATAAAATTTTGGAATTTCAAAATTGCGCAGCCACTACTGCAGCCACATGACATCATATGTTATTCTTAACCAGCAATAGAAAACAAATTGTCTACTGTTGCCTTTTCAGCAGATCTGAGTGTTGGGGTAAAATCTCAAATAATAATGTTGGGTCTGGTATCAAAATATTGAATGTGATCAAAGTAGAGAGAGAGAGTAATGTGGAAATCATCTGCCCCACAGGTAGGAGGAGGATGTGGGACGGGGGTATGCTGGGGGGGTTGGTGGTGGAGAATGTTCACTGGTGAATGTACGAGTGTTTCATTGTATGACCGAGACTTAAACCCAAAAGCTTTGTAACTACCCTCACGGTGATTCAACAAATAAAATTATAAAAAATGAAAAAAAAGCACATTGGATGTGGACCTGGAGCAATAGCACAGTGGGTAGGGCGTTTGCCTTGCATACAGTCTATCCGAGTTCGATTCCCAGCATCCCATAAAAAAAATGCTCAGCTGATCACATGAAGGTTTGGGAAACACTGCCTTAGACAGAATCCTATTCTCAGAAAATGTCTTCATTTTTTTTATTATTATTATTTTATCTTTTCTTATTAGTGAAAAACCATGAGGTACAGTTATAGGCTTACAAATTTTGTGCTTGGGTTTCAGTTATACAATGATCAAGTGCCCATCCCTCCACCAGTGCCCGTCATCCATCCCCACGGGTCCCAGCACCCCCCCCCACCCCTCATCCCCCCCATCCCGTCCTGCCTCTGTGGCAGGGTATTCCCCCTTGTTCTCTCTCTCTTCTTTTGGGTACTGTGTTTTGCAAGAGAGGCTTTGAGTGGCAATCATGTTTGGTCTATCGACTACTTTTAACATGCTTCTCCCACCCTGGGAGGGCCCTCACAACACCCTTCTAACATGCTTCTCCCACCCTGGGAGGGCCCTCACAACACCCTTCATTTGGTACTCTCTTCTCTATCTGAGCTTCCTTTTCACCTAGAGCGTGTGGCTGGCCTTCCATTCATGGAGCAAAATTCCTGGTACTAATCTCAGCCCTTCCTGGGTGTTAATCTCCCTTTTTGTTGCTTTATATTCCCCAGATGGATGCAATCTTTCTGTGTCTATCCCGCTCTTTCTGACTCATTTCGTTTAACATGATACTTTCCATGTAGTACCACTTGTATGTAAATTTCATGACTTCATCTTTTCTAACAGCTACATAGTACTCCATTGTGTAAATGTGCCAAAGTTTCTTTAACCAGTCATCTGTTCTTGGGCACTCAGGTTTTTTCCAGATTCTGGCTATTGTAAACAGTGCTGCAATGAACAAACAATTGCAGATGTCACTTCGACTATACCTTTTTGCCTCTCTGGGATATATTCCCAGGAGTGCTATAGCTGGGTCAAATGGCAGATCAAATTCTAATTTTTTGAGAGTCGTCCATACTGTTTTCCAAAAGGGTTGGACCAGCCAGCATTCCCACCAGCAGTGAAGGAGGGTCCCTTTCTCGCCACATCCGCGCCAGCACCGGTTGCTTTTGTTCTTGTGGATGTGGGCCAGTCTCTGTGGTGTGAAATGATATCTCATTGTGGTTTTGATCTGCATCTCTCTGATGATTAGTGATGTAGAGCAGAAAATGTCTTCATTTTTCTCTATATTACCTTTCATTCTCTTTGGATCCTTTCTGTCATCATTTTTAAAAATAATTTTCCTTTTCAATATTAAAAAATATTGACCCTTTAACTACTTATCTCTCTCTTCTTTTAGAAACAAAAATTTTTTTGGGGGGGGTTACACCCAGCGATGCTCAGGGATTTTTTCTGGCTCTGCACTCAGGCATTACTCCTGGCGGTGCTTGGGGGACCATTGGAGTTGCCGGAAATCTAATCTGGGGCTGACTGGGTGCAAGGCACTATTCATTGTACTATTGCTCTGGCCCTGAGACAAGCTTCTAGAATGACTTGCTTCTAATAATGGTAATGAAGAGCCTCTTCTTTACCATCTCACTCACTCCTTAATCCATATGCCTAACTTTTGTCCTTACCTCCTTGTGAAACTTCTTGGGCAAAGAGAATGAGTAACTCCTTTATGGATGAATCCAATGGACTATTTTTAGTCATAAACTTACTTGACCTCTATATAGCATTTGACATTCCTAACCTTATCTACACTAAAAATTCTCCTTCCTTTTCTTTTGAACAGGACATGGTTTTCATCTTCTACCTGTTAGATTTCTCTTGTTAGTCTTTCTCTAGAGTTCACTCCTTCCTCTTAGCCTGGGATCTTCAGGATCCAGGGTCAGCTTGGTCTCAACAGCGTTTCCCAGTCTCTGTACTCTCAGAATTTTGAGATGGGTGATTCTTAATTGTTGAGAGTTGTCCTGTGTGTGATAGAAATGTTAGTAACATTGGGACTAGAGTGATAGTACAGCAGGTAGGGTGCTTGCCTTGCAAGAGGCCACACCTGGATTGGATCTTTGACATCTTTGATCTTGGTCCCCAAAGCACCGTCAGGGGTAATTGCTGAGTAAAAAGCCAGGAGCAAGCCCTATGCATCACTGTGTGTGACCCGAATACCAGAAAAGGAAAAAGAAAAAGGAAAAAAGAAATGTTAGTAACATTCTAGGTTTCTACTCATGATGTGTCCATAGCACCTTCTACCAAGAGACAACCCAAAATGACCAGCTATTGCCAAATATCTAAGAGTTACTCCATGTGATCTACCTCTGGTAAACACCAAGGCAGGTTTGCTGAGGTGCCTAGGAACTTTCTTCACTTCAAGAACTCTAGAAAGCCCTTGTTTTTCCCCTGAGGGGGATATGCAGGGGTGATTGCTGCAGAAAGCCCTCCTGAGCCCTCTGAATGAGGAAAGAGATAGTTTTCTGACAACATTGCTTAATCACTGGAATGAGTCCTATTGTCTTTCCCTCCCCTGGTTTTAGTCTTGACTAACACACTTTCCAAACTTGCTTGCCCTGTTAGCCCTTGTTTCTTATCCTTGTACTAATTTTCCCCACCCCTCTCTCAGCCCATTTCCTTCAGACTGATACTTTTCCACGGATGATTTTCCACTTTTCCACTTCAGTTTTCTCTGTGGATATGACTTTCACTCTCCATCTCCACCTTTTTTTTTACCATGAAGGTTAAGCATCTTACTACTGTTATGACCGCTCTCAGTTCCTGATCTCAACTAGGAACCTCAGAAAATGTTTCCTCTGAATAGCTAAGGGGCAGTTGGAGCTTAGAAGTCAGGACTTTCTGGGTTCCACACCTTTGGCTCAATGGTGCCCTCTACTGATACTATGCCAAGAGGTTGAATTTTGAAAGCCAATATCCTCAAGTAGTGTTGAGTCCTCTTCTCCTACCGAAGAATTGGAATTAAGAAATAGAAACAGGTAGAGAAGGGAGCATCAAATAAAGGGTGTTGGGAGGATCCTCCCAGGATGGGAGAAGCAAGCTGAAAGTAGACTATAGACCAAACATGACTGCCACTCAATGCCTCTTTTGCAAACCACAACACCCAAAAGGAGAGTGAGAACAAAAGGGAATGCCCTGCCACAGAGGCAAGGTGGGATGGAGGGAATGGGGGGTGGGAGAGACACTGGGACCCGTGGTCGTGGAAAATGGGCACTGGTGGAGGGATGGGTACTTGATCATTGTATAACTGAAACCCAAGCACAAAAATTTGTAAGTCTACAACTGTACCTCATGGTGTTTCACTAATAAAAATTTAAAAAAAAATAGAAACAGGAAGTCTGAAATTTTTTCAGTTTTTGAAACAAAAGGATATATAGATGTAAAGGGCTTGGATGAACATGCTGGAGATGTATGTTCTAGTCTGATTCCCTTCTCCAGTGCCAGTAATATTTGTTTATTGAATATGTGCTGATGAGCAAGTAAAGGGCTGATCTTCTGAGGAAGACATAGTTGAGTCCCTTGATGTTCCTAGAAAATTACAGGTAACAATTGCCTTGGTTCTAGAAAAATCCCTATTAAGATCCTCATTCATAGTACTATCTCTCTGGTCCCTATAACAAATTCTTTTGGGGACAGAGAATCGGTACAGCAAGTAGGACTTTACTTGAATGCAACTGATGCTGGTTGGATCCTTAGCATCCCAGATGATTCCTGGAGCATAACCAGGAGTGATTCCAGAGTGCAAAGCCAGGAGTAAGCCCTGAGCTTTACCAGGTTTTGTCCAAAAACAAACAAAAAATGTTTTTAAATTATGCTGTTTTGAGGTTTGATGTAGATTCCTAGTCTTGCCAAAGGTCTTCTTCTATCGTGTTAGATATTTAATGTGGCTACATGGTCCAATAAGAAGAATTAATTCATTTCCCAGTCAATGTTTTGTGTGGCCACAAAGAGCTGGTAAACTGGATAGAAACAGACATGCTTTGAAGGCATTCCTAAATGACAAGTGTTTCAAACTGTACTTAGGATGCTGGTGTCTAGCTCAAGAATGATATGAGAAAATCTGGCCGCAAAGTTTGAAGAGTATAACCAAACGTTTTCAGAATATTCTGGTTTTTACCCCAAAGACAACTAATAGATCAGGCATGGTCCTCACAATGACATTTTATTTCCTCATTAAAATGAACTCACTATGCTAATTATAGTCAGTTCACTTTAATGATCCCTGCCTCCATGAGTGGCTCATTCCCTTCCATTGTTTTCTATTTAAACCTCAGTTTTAGAAATCAAAGAAATAAGCCCTTTATCTGTTCACTATTCTTGAGTCCCTAGCAAAGAGCTGTGTAACTATACAGGACTGAACAGATACCAAAGGAAATTGAGCTCTTCCACACCAGGTATTTGTAAACTTTTTACCACCAGTGATGCTTTTTCACCTGAGGAATGTAGCTTGGACAACCTCTGCCAGAAATCCTGCAGATTCATTGTGCGTTTGATTTTTTTTTTTTTTGCTTTTTTGGGTCACACTCGGCAATGCACAGGAGTCACTCCTGGTTCATGCACTCAGGAATCACTCCTGGCAGTGCTTGGGGGACCATATGGGATGCTGGGAATCGAACCTGGGTCGTCCGCGTGCAAGGCAAATGCCCTACCCGCTGTGCTTTTGCTCCAGCCCCCGTGTATTTGATTTTGAATTAGTGTTTGCTCATTTTGCATTCACTAATCTTTCACTATCCCCACATTATTTGTAACACCCACATTCAGTTACATGACCCTAAATAGGCCAGAGACGCACAGTTTAAAAATTTAGGCTTTAGGAAACTGACCCCCTGAATTTCCCTCTAATAGTCATCTAGAAAATTCTTGTTAATTACTGTTCCCCAATTCCTCCCTGTTGCCCTTGTATAGAGCAGTGTAGGGACAGGTGGGTTTTTTTGGTTTATTTTCTCTTTTTGTTTTCCCGTAGTATTATTTGTAGAGTGAGCAATTGTGGCTGACCCAAGCTTGCCTCTCCATGGGATAATGAGAGCTTTGGGATCTGTGAGCTCTCTGCTGACTTATCTGTAAACTTCCCTTAATAGACTATATGTTGCGCCCCGCCTCAAGTGTCTCTGCAGTTTCTCACAACCCTATGCCTGCTACTCTTCAAGAATCTCTAACTTCACTGCCCACCAGTTGCATACCTATAATCTCCTATGGAAACTCAAAGGGTACCCCAAGTTCTAAGTCCTCCTCCTGACAGTATGCAGATCTTCCTTTATTGCCACCACAGAATGTATAACTAGCAAATTGGTACACTACTTTAGGCAGAATATCTTGTTTTATAGTAACTATGATTTCCAATCCTATGTTGTTATGTGTAAAATCTTATCACACCGAAGGTTGTGTGTTCACGGGCTCACTGGATGGCACTGTCTCACCACCTGTGTTCGGTGCTCTTGAGCCGCTGTGTGTGGCCTGGATCGGAACGGCTGTTGGCCAAGGGCAGATGGAAGAAGAAACGAAGGCCAGGCCAGTCTATATCAATAGTAGTTTATTCCAATCCTCTTCACTCCTGTCTTTCTCTGCCTCCTTATCTCCTGGGCCCCAATCTTGGAACCTCTCTCCTTCTGGCTCTGACTCTGGATCTCTGGAGCCCAAGCTCTCTCACTTCTGACTCCCCTCTCTCTCCGAGCCTACCCACCGTCTTAGTTTATATAGCAGTCACATAAGGTGGTGACATAAAGGTGGGTTGAATATTGACGAATCAACAAAGAGAGGTAAGACCACTCCTCCAGGAGATTAACTCAAGGATAAAATCGCATCTACAGAGATTACTCCAGGTTACTAGGAGATCCACTCAAGGGTGGGATCCCAACAAGGGTGTGTTCTTCCCTCAGTTAGTAATCTACTTAAATAGTTGTAATAAATCTACTTCTAATATTTCTAGCAATGTCATTCTGTATGAGCACAGTAAGAGATATAAACTTAGTTTGGTTCTTCCTGAGAACATCTCACTATATATTCTGCAGTCCTCAGGCCAGGTTGATCTTCCTAGCTCCAGCAGGGTCCTAGTCTCGTCGTTACTTACTTTTGGATCATGACAGAATTTGTCCATGATCATGCCCTCAACTTATAGTTGAGTATCGTGGCTCTTTGACCTGGCCCATTTCGATGCCAGGGTAGCTCACTGCTTGCCCTGGGTCCATTCAGTTCCTCGTTGGGACCCTGCTTTTGGGGTGCTAGGAACTAAGGGCAACTGAGTCAAGAAATCAGATGCCCAGGAGTAAATATTATTCGGAGTCAATCAATTCCCAAGTTACAAAGCATAATATTAACTGTCTTCCTGTGTTCACACAGAAAGGACATTGATTACAATACAAGTTCAGTGTCCTTAGATGGGTGTGACCTGACAAACCTAAGCTACCTGAGGAAGGACAAAAGAGTGTTATCCTACAGTTATGTACTCTCAGGATGACTTAAGTCCTCTCAAGAAGACCCACTCAGAACTTGGAAAATCTAATGATGACCCAGAATGTGTAAATTCACCGGACCAGGCCCCTGTGAGCATCAGACCAGATAGTGCCTGAGCGGGGCTGTGAAAATCCCCACACAGGCAGGGATTACACAGGAAAGGATGTTCACGGGCTCTCTGGGCGGCTGTTTCTCACTGCCTGCATTCGGTGCTCTTGAGCCGTATCGTCTAGTTGGGATGGCTGTTGGAGAAGGGCAGGCAAAGAAAGGAACGAGGACCAAGCTGCTTGCTGATTAGTTGCAGTTTATTCAATCTCTCATCTCTCCCAGCTCTCTCCAACCCTCTCTGTGTGTGTGTATTTCTGTCTAACCGCATAATTCTTTCTTCCTGCTGTATTGCTGTATTCATCTCCTCTCTCTCTCTCTCTCTCTCTCTCTCTCTCTCTCTCTCTCTCTCTCTCTCTGTTGTCTCTCTGCTCTCCGTAATGTCTCTTGCTTCTGACTCCAACTGCTTCTCCTGACTGGATCCTGATTCTCTTCTGTGTAAAATCTTATCACACCGAAGGTTGTGTGTTCACGGGCTCACTGGATGGCTCTTTCTCACCGCCTGCGTTCAGTGCTCTTGAGCCCTGTGTGTGCCTGGATCAGGACGGCTGTTCTTTCTCTCAAGCTTGAGCCCCTCTTGCTCTGACTCTGGATCTCTGGAGCCCGAGCTCTCTCGCTTCTGACTCTCCTCTCCCTGAGCTTACAGTCTTAGTTTATATAGCAGTCACATAAGGCGGTGACATAAAGGTGGGTTGAATATTGACGAATCAACAAAAAGAGGTAATATCACTCCTCCAGGAGATTAACTCAAGGACAAAGTCTCATGTACAGAGATTACTCCAGATTACTAGGAGATCCACTCAAGGGTGGGATCCCAACAAGGGTGTGTTCTTCCCTCAGTTAGTAATCTACTTAAATAGTTGTAATAAATCTACTTCTAATATTTCTAGCAATGTCATTCTGTATGAGCATAGTAAGAGATATAAACTTAGTTTGGTTCTTCCTGAGAACATCTCACTATACATTCCATAGTCCTCAGGCCAGGTTAATCTTACCAGCTCCAGCAGGGTCCTAGTCTCGTCGTTACTTACTTTTGGGTCATGACAGCATTTGTCCATGATCATGCCCTCAACTTATAGTTGAGTATTGTGGCTCTTTGGCCTGGCCCATTTCGATACCAGGGTAGCTCACAGCTTGCCCTGGGTCCATTCAGTTCCTCGCTGGGACCCTGCTTTTGGGTTGCTAGGAACTAAGGGCAACTGAGTCAAGAAATCAGATGCCCAGGAGTAAATATTATTCGGAGTCAATCAACTCCCAAGTTACAAAGCATAATATTAACTGTCTTCCTGTGTCCACACAGAAAGGACATTGCTTACAATACAAGTTCAGTGTCCTTAGATGGGTGTGACCTGATAAACCTAAGCTACCTGAGGAAGGACAAAAGAGTGTTATCCTACACTTCTGATCACTCACTTATGATTGAGTGATCACTCCTCAATCTCACTCACCCTTCAATCTACAGTCTTAGTTTATATAGCAATCACATAGGGTGGTGATACAGAGGGGGGTTGAACATTGATAAATCAACAAAGAGAAGTAAGGCCACTCCTCCAGGAAATTAAATCAGGGACAAAAATCTCAAAGTAGACAAAATCTACTCTAGATTACTAGGAGATCCACTCAAGGGTGGCATTCCATCCAGGGTGTGTCACTTTCTTCTTTCCTTAGCTAGTAGTAATCCACTTAAAGAGTTGTAGTAAATTTACTTCTAATATTTCTACTTTTTTTTTTTTGCTTTTTGGGTCACACCTGGCGATGCACAGGGCTGACTCCTGACTCTGCATTCAGGAATCACTCCTCAGGTGCTCAAGGGAATATATAGGATGCTGGGAATCGAACCTGGGTCGGCCGCGTGCAAGGCAAATGCCCTACCCACTGTGCTATTGCTCCAGCCCCATACTTCTAATATTTCTAGCAATGTCATTCTGTATAAGCACAGTAAGAGATATATAAAGTTTAAAGTTTGGCTCTTCCTGAGTACATCTTACTATATATTCCATACCATAGTTCTCAGGCCAGATTAGTCTTCCTAACCCCAGCAGGGTCCTTATCCAATTACCTCTTTTGAGTTATGACAGAGTTTGTCTATGATCATGCTCTTAATTATAGTTAAGTATTATGGCACTTGGCCTGGCCCATTTCGATGCCAGAGTAGGTCAGAGTTTGCCCTGGGTCCATTCAGTCCCTCATTGGGACCGGGCTTTTGGGGTGCTAGGAACTAAGGGCAACTGAATTGAGAAAGCAGATGTCCAGGAGTGAATATTATTCGGAGTTAATTAACTCCCAAGTTACAAAATCACAATATTAACTGTCTTCCTGTGTCCATACAGAGAGGACATGGCTTTAAGGAAAACTCTGCAAAAGACATAACTTACAAGTTCGGTGTCCTTAGAAGGTTCTGATCTTACAAGTTAACAGAATCTGATTAGGGAAAAAGGTGATTAACTGGTTGGGGAGGAGAGCACAGAGAAGAGCTTACAGATAAACAAAGGAATGGGAGTGACTCAGGAGCACTGTAATAGGAGTAACCCGATAAACCTAAGTTCCCTGTGACAGGGCTGAAAGGACAAACCAATGTTATCCTACACCAGAACAACTACCCACAAAATTTCCCTGAAAGACAAGGTATGAGGAAGTGTATTTGAATAGGAGGAAGTGTCTAACTTCTCTTTTTTTTTTTTTTTTTTTTTACTTTTTGGGTCACACCCGGCAATGCACAGGAGTTACACCTGGCTCTGCACTCAGGAGTTACTCCTGGCGGTGCTCAGGGGACCATATGGGATGCTAGGAATCGAACCCAGGTCGGCCGCGTGCAAGGCAAACGCCCTACCCGCTGTGCTATCTCTCCAGCCCTGACTTCTCTTTATGTGCATATTACATGCATAGAAGCATGTTGTTAGAATGGGTTCATAAGTGATAGAAAATATATTGAACTTCTGTTTTCAGACAGTGATTCCCCAAAAGAAATTTTTTTTTTGCCTTTTGGATCACACCCAGCGATGCTCAGGGGTTACTCCTGGCTCTGCACTCAGGAATTACTCCTGGCGGTGCTTGGGGGACCATATGGGATGCTGGGGATCGAACCTGGGTTGGCCGCATGCAAGGCAAATGCCCTAGTCACTGTGCTATCACTCTGGCTCCCCCAAAAGGAATTTTAAAGTTCTTTCCAGAGGCTGCAATTACTGCTCAGTGATAGAGAACACACTGGGTTGTCTTTTTCCTAGCACTGAAAAAAATTCTCTTTCAATTTTATCAAAAGATAGATAATTGGGGTTGGAGAGATAGTACAAGGATTAAGACACTTGCCTTGCATGTGGCTGACCCTGATTTGATCCCCAGGACCATATATGTACCCATCCCCACCAGGTATCATCTGGAGTGAGCCCTCAGCATGGAACCAAGAGTAAGCCCTGAAGAGTGCGATGTGTGGTCCCAACCTAAAAAACAAAAACAAAAAAGAGGTACTTATCTATAGAAAATACTTAGGATACCAAAAAAGAATGGAGGGAAAAAAACTCTTAGAATCTAAATAAAATATTATCCACAGTCTTATCAAATTCCAAATGAAGGACATCAGACAGGGTAATTATGCAAAATAGGATCTGTAAAAAACAATGACCATTTTCCATAGTTAAACTTATATTTAATGCCTCAATTTCACCAACTGACATTTTGGTCTTAATAAACAGATTTTTTACCACTTCTGCGAATATCCTCTGGGGGTCCCAAAACACACAGCAGAAACACCATTTGCACTCCTTTAAATCAAGCTTAAATGAAACCACAGCTTTTTCATAAGCTTTTATCAATGCTCTATCATCTCCTATGTCAGAATCATCACTCTGGCAGGTGCTGTGCCTGAACAGCACAGAGTCTGCCTGCACCTGGCAGTGGCTACCTCCAAATTTGATATTCTTTTACCTCTTGATCCACACTCCAGAATCTTTCATCTCTGCTCCCCAAAGGTGGTCATTACCATAATGATTTTAATTTTATTGTTATTGGGCGGGAGCGATAGCACAGTGGGTAGGGCGTTCGCCTTGCACGCAGCCAACATGGCCGGCCCGAGTTCGATTCCTCCACCCCTCTCAGAGAGCTCGGCAAGCTACTGAGAGCATCTCGCCCCCATGGCAGAGCCTGGCAAGCTACTCGTAGCGTATTTGATATGCCAAACACAGTAACAACAAAGTCTCACGATGGAGACATTACTGGGTCCACTCGAGCAAATCGATGAACAACGGGAGGACAGTGACAGTGATATTATTATTATTATTATTATTATTATTATTTCGTGGGAGGCCACATTCAGTGGTGCTTATGGCTCACTCCTGGCCTTGTGTTCAGGGACCAGTTCTGGTGTGGCTCAAAAAACCATATGACCACATGCAAGACAAGTGCCCTACCCACTATACTAGCTCTCTGGTCCTACCATAATGTTTTTTTACTACATTTTAAATTTTAGAAACATTAAATGACTTCATATTATCAACATACTACCAAAATGATATTATTTTAGCAATATAAAATATTGCTTTGGCTATATTTTCATGAACACAACACAATAGTCTTTGGGGGATAGGAGGGTGGCAGGGTGTGGGGCTACACCCAGTGGTCCTTAAGGCTTACTCCTGACTCAGAAGTCACACCTGATGGGTACTTGGGGGGCATATACAATGCTGGAGAGGGGAATCAAATCAGAGTTGGCTGTATACAAGCCCTGTGGAGTCCCATCTGGTATGAATCTTAGGGAAGTTCCTTTGTATGTTACTTCTTTGAACTAGCTGCTTTCAATATTTTTTCTCTGCCTTTGACTTTTGTCCTTTTGATTACATTATGTCTTGAAGTTTTTCTGTGTGTCCTTACTAGGTCCCTTTGGACTTCCTGGATCTGGGTGCTTGTGCTCCTCAACTCTGAGAATTTATCATCTGTAATTTCTTGGAAGTGGCTCTTCGCTGAATTCACCTTCTGGTTTCTCAGGGACTTCAATGATTCTTATTTCTCTTGAATTCATCCCATAGTTTCCTGGTGTGCTTTTCATCTATTTTCAGATTATTTCCATTTTGGGCAGGGTGGGGGTGTAGGAAATTGGACTACACCAGCAGTGTTCAGGACTTACTCCTAACTCCACATTCAGGAATTATTCCTGGGGGCTCTCAGGGGACCTTAAAGGGTGCCAGGGTTTCAACCTGGGTTGGCGGCATGCAAGGCAAGCACCCTACCAGCTGTACTACTGCTCTGGGCCTCTTTTAAGATCCTCCCCCCCCAGTTGTTTTCTAGAGGTATCCTGCATCTCGTCTTGAAGCTCACAGATTTTTCCCCTCTCAACTTCTGTTACTCTGTTGCTGTGACCTTTTACGGAGTTTTTTTTTTTTCACTTACCATACTCTTCGATTGCAATTTTCTCATTTCTACACTCATACTTTCTCTTCTTGTTTTGTTTTTTGGATCACACCTGGCCATTCACAGGGTTTACTGATGACTCTGCACTCAGAAATTACTCTTGGCGGTGCTTGGGGGACCATATGGGATGCTGGGAATCGAGCCTGGGTTGGTCACATGCAAGGCAAATATCCTACCCGCTGTACTATCGCACCAGCCCTGACACTCATACTATGTTTACCATCATTTCTTTGAGCTCATTTAACATCCCCATCATGGTGTCTCTGTAGTCATTATCTGAGAGGTTACAGAGCTGATTAGTCCTGGTAGAGCCTTCCCTGCTAGTATCTTCAGTCTATCAAGCTTGGTGGGTTTCTGTGGACTTTCTCCATTGTGTCTGCTATGCTCTGAGGACGGATCTTTGTAGTTCACTCCTGTGGGAGCTCTCTGAGGAATTAGACTGAGTATTGCTCTTTTCCTTCCCTGCTGGTCTTCACCCAGGGACAGGAAATATAAGTGTGAGCAGTATGAATGCAGTAAGTAGAACTGTCCCATGACCACATAAGCAATCACATGGTTCTGGGTAGAGAGACAAACTGGTTGATGGGCACAGGGTGTGCATGTGGGCCTGAAAAATGAATTAGCAAGCAGATGGTCTGGAGTGCGAATGTGGGGTTGAAGAGATGGCAGAGATCAGACTTGGAAGCAACTGGGACTTAGGTGGAAAAGTAGGGAATCTTGTTCTTGGCTTCAGAAAGGCCCTGAGAATATGTCAATATTCTTCCTTTATGTTGAAAGTGAAAATAAATTCAAGGTAAATAGGTTTCATTTGGGGCTGGAGCGATAGCACAGCGGTAGGGCGTTTGCCTTGCACGCAGCCAACATGGCCAACCTGAGTTCGATTCCTCTGCCCCTCTCGGAGAGCCCGGCAAGCTACCGAGAGTATCTCGCCTGCACGGCAGAGCCTGGCAAGCTACCCGTGATGTATTCGATATGCCAAACACAGTAACAACAAAGCCTTCAATGGAGACGTTACTGGGCCCGCTCGAGCAAATTGATGAACAACGGGAGGACAGTGACAGTGACAGAGATTTCATTAGAAAGGAATACTGAAGAAATTTCTAGTAGACCTAGGGATGGTCATGACTTCATGCTAAATTCAATTAATGTCACTAAGACCTAGCTTCCAGACCTTCCTCTGAGAGTTAGCTTCATCTCAGGCTAGTTCCCTTCCTGGTAGCAGGATGACTAATGGTCACAACTTTACATTGGCAGATAATCAAGTCCTGAGGTGTCTTTTTCTATAGCTGTTGTAATGAAGAAGCTTTGGCTGGAGAAACAGCACAGAAATGAAGACACTTGCCTTCCATGCAGTTGACTGGTTTAATCCCTGCACCGAATATGGTTCTGAGCATCGCCAGGAATGATCCCTAATCAGAGAATTAGTATTAGCCCTGAGCATTACCAGAAACCAAAATTTCCCAATTTCACAGTTTGAGAGGTGTGCAGGGGAGTGATCCCCCAGAAGAAAATCATTGTATTACCAAAAGAATGTTAAGAATAAAGCCCAAAGACAATATAAAGGAAGAGCAGTAGAACTGGATCTTTGTAGGAAGCTTTCCACAGTGAGGAAAGGGAAGTTAGGACAGGAAAGGGACCAGTAGGACAATGATAGAGCGAAGTGGTCACTCTGGAAGACAACTGGGAAGGAAGTAAAGTAGCGCCTAAAAGGAAAAGAGAAAAAGGAAAATGCCTGCCATAGAGCAGGCTGGGTGGCAGGAGGGAAACTGGGGACACAGTGGTGAAGCGGTTGATGCTTGGTCATTGTGTGCCTGAAACTCAATCATGAATAATTCTGTAACTTTGTAATCCATAGTTGTTCAATAAATTTTTAAAAACTATGAGAGGCCAGAGAAATAGTAGACCAGGTGGGGCACTTGCCTTGTGTGCAGCTAACTTGGTTTGCTGCTTACGGTCCCCTGAGTCCTACCAGTAGTGATCCATGAGGATGGAGCCAGGAGGAAGCCCTGAGCACCTCTGGGTATGACCTCCCTCAGAAATAAATGGTGAGTGAAAAGGCTGGAGAGATTTCTCAATGGGTTGAACACATGTTTTGTAAGCAGGAGGCTTGGGTTCAATGCCCAGCACTGTGCGATTCCCTGATGTGACTGGGAGTGACCCAAAGCACAGAGCCAGGAGAAGTCCCTGAGAATTCCTAATGTGTTCCCCAAACTAGGGAAAACATAGGTAAGTAGAGGGACTGGAGAGATTGTACAGTGAGTAGGGCACTTGCTCTGCACATGGCTGACCCAGGTTCTATCTCCAACATCCCATATGATCTCCTAAATATCACCAGTAGTAATTCCTGAGTGCAGGGCCAGGAGTAACCCCCGAGCATCTCCAGGTGCAGACTAAAAACAAGAGAGAGAGAGAGAGAGAGAGAGAGAGAGAGAGAGAGAGAGAGAGAGAATGAATAGAGTCTGGATAGGAAAAACAATTTTTACACTTGAAAATTTTTTCTTAAAATTATTTTGAGGGTCTGGAGCAATAGCACAGCGGGTAGGGCGTTTGCCTTGCACACAGCCAACATGACCAATACAGGTTCAATTCCCAGCATCCCATATGGTCCCCTGAGCACTCCCAGGAGTGATTCCTGAGTGCATGAGCCAGGAGTAACCCCTAAGCATTGCCGGGTATGACCTAAAAAGCAAAAAAAAAAAAACAAAAAAACAAACCTATTTTGAGTGTTTGGCCACATCCAGCAGTGCTTGGGCATATCCCTCACTCTATGGTCAGGGATCAGTCCTATGGGGCTCAGAGACTATATGCAGTGAAGAGGATTGGACTTGAGTAGGAGCATGCAAGGTAAACACCTTACCTGTTTTTTATTATTGCTACAACCCCCGTTTTATTTTTAGCTATTATATAAGCAGGCAGAGTAAGCTATATTATTTACATTACAAAGAGTTTCAGTCATCTCATTTTTCATTAAAGTCATTGATAATTATATATGCCAGGAATATAGCTCAGTGGTATGGTACTTGCCTTGAATGTATGAGGCCCTGGGTTTGATTCCTGACACTGCCAAAATTAAATAATGTAATATAAGTTCTTCCCATCAATCACCACTTAAATTATGGGATGATTAATAAGTTATCCCCATTGCCTCTAAAAATATACTAGTGTTTAAAGCATCATGCACCTTTGGGGTGAGACTTTAATACTCTGATAAATCTATACACTACTGCTCCCTCATGTTGAGTCAGTGCTTGTTCATAAACCTGTTTGCTCCAGTTGTTCTTGTTTAATTACACATTTAATTAAACACTGTATGATGATGAAATATGGGTGGAGGAAATATAGCCTCTCAATGAAAATTATGTTGAATACTTTAGAAAGATATACCAAAGACATGAAATCAATTGAAGAAAACTTCTAGAATCAGGTAAATGGTGATGGTACTGTAAAATATTTGTTGTTTTATTTGTACATACATATATTTTGTTTTTGGGCCACACCCAGTGTTGCTCAGGGCTGTGTTCAAGGATTACTCCTGGCAAAGTTTGGGGGACTGTATTCAGCGTCTGCAATTGAACCAGTCAGCTGCATGCAAGGTAAATACCTTAATCCCTGTACAATGGTATTGTAAAACATCTGGTGTGCTGGTAAAGTCATAAAATATAGGAGGATTATGCATTGGAACTTTGTATATGCTTTTAGATTCTTATTTGACTTTAAAGAAGTCAAAACTGATGTCACAGGTAATACACTATTGATGTGGTTTATGAAAAGAAGAAGGATGCTGACCTTCAAACAGGGAACTCTCTCAAATGTAAGGTCCTGGTCCTAGATGAAAAGTTTGAAAAATGAACATACGTATTCACCTTAAACATTTTAACTTTAATTAACCTCAAAGTTAAGTTAAAATACGATGTTTAAGGTGAGTATCTATTATGTGAGATGAAAGCTATAAATTAAGCAAAGAGGTCATTAAACCAGAGAATCAGAATATGGCAATTAGTTGGTAAGTAGGTGGTTCAGAAGGTGAAGAGAATGGAGTACAGATTATAGGAGAATAAGATGAAAAACAAAACCACTAAAATTCTTTAATCAAGAAACTTCATAGAAATAAATCACTAAAATTGAAAACCACGATGCCCCCAAATAGAGAGTAAGAAGGTAGGTACCTGCCACAGAGGCAGGGGGTGGAATGTGATGGACTTGGCGGGAGGGACATAGGGACATTGATGGTGGAAAATGTGCACTGGTGGAGGGATGGATGTTTGATCACTGTATGACTGAAACTCAATCATGAAAACTTTGTAACTGTACCTCATGGTGATTCAATAAAAAAAATTTTTTTAAAGAAATCACTAAGAATAAAAATAAAAGCTAACATTCATTGAGTACTTATTGTTATGCAGGCACTATCCTAGACTCCTAGACATTTTTAATATAGTATTGCTATTTATTTTTCCAAGTTGAAATAGTAATGTGGGCTGTGATAAATATGATCAAAGTGGATTTTTTTTGGCTCAAGTACATGTTCTAATTGTAGTCTCATGATTATCCTGATAAGATTCTAGAGGGGAAAAATAAAAGTATTAAATTAAAAAGCAAACTACAGGCTTTTGTCTTTCTTCTACTTGACCAATAATCATTTTAAAATAAAAAATTCTGGGCCCAAAGCAATATTTGAGAGGGTAGGGTATTTGCCTTGCTGACCCAAGTTCAGTTCCCAGCATCCAGTATGGTAGCCCTACTCTGCCAGGAGTGATCCCTGAGCAGAGCCAGGGGTAAGGCCTGAGTACAGCCAAGTGTGGCCCAAAAACAAAAACAAAAACAAAAACCCCAAAATGAAAAAACCCAAGTAGAGAAGTCTAACAGAAGTACTGTTAAAAGATATGCTGGTTAACCAAATAAAGAGTATTAGGAGGATCCTCCCAGAATGGGAGAAGCATGCTGAAAGTAGACTATAGACCGAACATGATTACCACTCAGTGCCTCTTTTGCAAACCACAGCACCCAAAAGGAGAGAGAGAACAAAAGGGAATGCCCTGCCACAGAGGCAGGGGAGGATGGGGGGAAGGATCTGTGGTGGTGGAAAATGGGCACTGGTGGAGGGATGGGTACTTGATCATTGTATAACTGAAACTCAAGCACAAAAATTTATAAGTCTACAACTGTACCTCATAGTGTTTCACTAATAAAAATTAAAAGAAAAAATTTTAAAAAAAGAATAAAAAGATACATTAAGAAAATACATTAAATATATTTACAATGAATGACTTGAAAGTGCCTTTGAAATAAAATTATATTGTTAAAAAATTTTAAAAAGATATGCTGGTTGCAGCACTCTTTACAATAGCCAGAATCTGGAAAAAACCTGAGTGCCCAAGAACAGACGACTGGTTAAAGAAACTTTGGTACATTTACACAATGGAGCACTATGTAGCTGTTAGAAAAGATGAAGTCATGAAATTTACATACAAGTGGTACTACATGGAAAGTATCATGTTAAACGAAATGAGTCAGAAAGAGCGGGATAGACACAGAAAGATTGCATTCATCTGGGGAACATAAAGCAACAAAATGGGAGACTAACACCCAGGAGTGGCTGAGATTAGTACCAGGAATTTTGCTCCATGACTTGGAGGCCAGCCACACGTGCTAGGGGAAAAGGAAGCTCAGATAGAGAAGAGAGCACCAAATAAAGGGTGTTGTGAGGATTCTCCCAGGGTGGGAGAAGCATGCTGAAAGTAGACTATAGACCAAACATGACTGCCATTCAATGCCTCTCTTGCAAAACACAGGACCCAAAAGTAGAGAGAGAGAAGAAGGGGGAATGCCCTGACACAGAGGCAGGATGGGATGGGGGGGAAGGGAAGTGGGAGGGATGCTGGGACCCGTGGTGGTGGAGGATGGGCGCTGGTGGAGGGATGGGTACTTGATCATTGTATAATTGAAACCCAAGCACAAAAATTTGTAAGTCTATAAGTACCTCATGGTGTTTCACTAAAAAAAAAAAAAAACCCTTAAAAAAAAGATGCTGGTTAAAAAAAAATAACTCATAGTAACTATGAGAAACAAAATGATGTTTCCAAATTATTTAAACAAGTAACTCAAAAATTGATCATGGAAAAGCAGTAAATTCAAGGCAAAGCCAGATCTCTCTACAAATAAAGACTAAGTATAGAAGTAAAACTATTTGAAAAGATATGAATATTCAGTCCACATTAATGATGCTGAAACCAGTTATCTGTAGAAAACATGACAGATTGAATTTCCATGGCTAATTAAGAACACATACAGGTTTGACACCTTTGGGACTCAGGCAGCAGTGATTCTAATTTTATGTTTCCTACCATTTTACATTTGTGCATGATGAATGTGACAGTGGTAGTCAGAATGAACTGCTTATTTTGTCAAAATTATGAGTTGCAAAAACAGTGGGGCCAGCATAAAGACAGAGTTACAGATTTTGACCTTTTGAGACACATTATCTCAGTTGTAAATATACACACAGTGATTCTAATAGATGAAAATTTAGGATTGCCATTTAATCAGTTACTGGTAGGTTCTAGTCACAGGAAGAAACACAATAGCATATTAGATTTTTGTTTCTAAAAGTAAATCTTGTATGCTTGAAGATTTTGAGCCCAATGGTTAAAAGCAAATATGACTTCCCAATCTTACCTGCTGACTTTCAAATCAACAGATAAGAATAAGTAATCCATGGGGGAGGGGATTATTTATCCAATAACCATAGTTAAAGGGGCTCAATTGTGTGGAAACTAGACTTTAGCTGGTGATCATGCTGTAGCATCTACTGAAGTCAAATTATAATGATATTCACCTGAAATTTAATAATGTTTTAAACTGATATTACCTCAATAAAAATGAATCTGAAAAAAGGTGGGGCCAGCAAGATGACTCAAGGACCAGTGTACATGTTTTGCATAAAGGAGCCCTAGGAGTGGTCCTAAGCACCCCCTGGTCTCCTAAGCTCACCCAGCAGTGCCTGGAGTAGGTCCAAGCTCTGATGGATGTTGGGTCCAAAACAACAACTGATTTTTCATTTCAAAGTGATTTTGCTTGTGGATTTTTATAGTCTCTGAGACTATAAAAACCAGATCCCGGAGGGAGAACAGTGCAGTCTCCTGCCCCCGCGCCTGGCTATTCCTTGCAGGGGCCCCTTGGAGGGAGCGGGTTGAGCTTTCCTCCCCGCCCCGACCAGGGCTCCGGCAGCCGAAGACCTCCAGGACCAGACACCACCATGCTGAGACCACTCTCCACACACCTGAAGGTGCCAGCAGAGGGACAAAGCCACGTGGGTTCTGGGGCCGAGATCTCCAAGCCTACTCGGATTGGAGTCGAGCATCCTCCACCCAAATCTTCCAAATTCCAGTAGGCGGGGGTCACACCCACCAACTGGCCCCCTGGCGCCGTGTAATCCCATCAGCGGCCAAGACTCAGAGACTATAAAAACCAGATCCTGGAACCGCGCGGCCACATTTGCGGCCGCGCGACATCTTATTATGACATCTCATTCCTACTTTGACAAACTGGCAGGCTACCGAATGTAACCCGCCCACACAGCAGAGTCTGGCAAACTCCCTGTGTCGTACCCAATATGCCAAATACCAGCGACAATGATGGGTCTCATTCTCCTAAAGAGCCTAGAATATAATCTCAGGGCTAGGATGAAGGAGATGTTACTGGGGCCTGCTCGAGGCAATCGACGAATAACAGGATGATCTGTGATCTGTGTGATCTGTGATTGTTCTCATTTCGGCACTAGCGGCACTAGAACATAGAAAGCAGTCAGCAAAGGGCGCACAGGAGCTGGGTGAGAAGTGGCCAAAAACACAGGGCGTGGGGAGTTAAAGTAGTAGTCCAAATGAGAGGAATGACTTGAACTACCATAATCACGATAAAGTTGGTGGTGGAGAATGGGCACTGATGGAGGGATAAGTACTCGACCATGGATTGAAATGTAATCACAAAAATTTGTAAGTCTGTAACTGTATCTCATCACGATCACGACCACCCTGTTGTTCGTCGATTGCCTCGAGCAGGTGCCAGTAACGTCTTCTTCGTCCTAGCCCTGAGATTTTTTTTAAAAGTGCCATATTCAAGGCTTTTTCAGGGTTAAGAGAATGAGACCCATCATTGTTACTGGTATTTGGCATATTGGGTATACCACGGGGAGTTTGCCAAACTCTGCCGTGTGGGCAGGTTACATTTGGTAGCCTGCCAGTTTGACCAAATTAGGAATGAGATGATAAGATGTCAGCTTCCGGGAGCTGAGTGTGATAATCTCTGGATCCTGGCCGTTGTTGGAGTTACACGGCAGTTGGTGGGTGTAAGTAACTGTCTAGTTACTGGCAGGTCCAGTCCCAAACCGTGCAGGCTTGGAGATCTCAGCCCCGGGTCCCACACACCTGGGTTCCTCTGCCAGTTCTTTTATGCGTGAGGCTCATCCAAGTGTGTGGAGAGTGGTCCCAGCATGGCCTTGGCTGGGCCCCGGTGGTCTTCAGCTGTTGGGCCCTGGTGGAGACAGTCAAGCATAGGGTAGGAGACTCTGTGATTCATTAAAATTTTAAAAAATTTTAAAAAATGCATTTTAAATACAAGGAGCAGACACATAAAAAAAGATGTTATAAGCAATGCTTTTGTGAAAGTGTGTATCTATCTACCTACATATTCTGAAAAGATGGCCAAATGATAATTTCCTAGCAGTAAACTTTCAGGTCAAAATATATATGTAGCATTTTCCATAACATTCATAGACCTAAGTATTATTAAGCTTATGATAATTTTGCCAATCTCACAAGTGAAGAATATTTTATTATTTCACATTAAAAAATTTAGCTCTTTATTCCCTTTGCCATTTTATTCAAAAGGCCATATGATTTAAGAACTTCAGTGTTCCCTCCACCTCTATTCCATATTCCAGGACTTTGTTTGTCTCTACAATCAGATAACTAGGTGTCCTAATGTTAGTGACCAATCAGTGAATAATTAGTCCTTTCTGCAACTGTTAAAAATGTGGGTGAGGGAGATAGCTCAAGTGGTGAGCATATTCCTGGAATCCATGAGCTCCTGGCTTCAGTGCCTGGAACCCTAAACACAAAACAAAAAAGAAAAAATTTTAAATCATATATTCCTCCACATGATACTTTTCAAACCCTTTGTTCTACTCTATTGATGATACATTTGCCCATTTTTGCCATTGACAATTTGATAAAATATTATCTACTAGCTATCATCTTTTTTTTTTTTTTTGCTTTTTGGGTCACACTCAGCGATGCTCAGGGCTTACTCCCGTCTCTGCACTCAGGAATTACTCCTGGCAGTGCTTGGGGGACCATATGGGATGCCGGGGATCAAATCCAGGTCAGCTGCATGCAAGGCAAACCCCTACCTGCTGTACTATAGCTCCAGTCCCCAACTTCTAGCCATCATCTTAATATTCTTAATATTTAATATTAATATTCTTAATATTTATTGGCCATATTAGTTTTTCAATACTACATGCTGTACTGGTTATTCTTTTTTGGGGGGGAGCGACACGGATTGATACCACACATGACTGTGCTAAGGCCTTAGTACCTGGCTCTGTGCTCCAGAATCACTCCTGATAGTGCTGGGGGACTGTAAATGGTGGAAGGGATAGAACTTAGGCAAGGCAAATGTCCTATCTACTATATTATTTCTCCAGCCTTCCTTGGTTATTCATTTACTTTTCTGGATAAACTTTAGAATCACATAGTAAAGAAAAAAAATCCAGTTTTGATTAAAATTATGATTAAATTTATAATTTAAATTTTTGATTAAAAATTAGTACAGGGCACCACAAATACATATGCAATTAAAAATAGTTTATTCCTCTTTCTCCATTTAGTTATCCCTCACATCCCTTGGTCCTCCCTCCACACCTATTTTCCTGATCATTGGTTTCCTGATCATATGATTCCCTAATCATTGCCAGGAGTGATCCCTGAGCTGAGCCAGGAGTAAGGCCTGAGTATCTTCAGTCATGGCCCCTAAATAAATAAACAAATTATAGTAAGGGTCATGGATACAGATCAGTAGTAGATGTATCCCTTGTATCTTTGAGGCACTGGAGTCAACCCCTGGCATACTCCACTCCAAATTATAACTGCACTGTAGCACTGTCCTCCAGTTGTTCATCGATTTGCTTGAGTGGCACCAGTAACATCTCCATTGTGAGACTTGTTACTGTTTTTGGCATATCGAACATGCCATAGGGAGCTTGCCAGGCTTTGCCATGTGGGCAGAATACTCTCGGTAGCTTCCCAGGCTCTCTGAGAGGGGCGGAGGAATTGAAATTATAACAAACGGTACAAATTAAGCTTCTCATCTGGGGGCATAGTATGCTTTTCCACTTTTAGGGACTTAAAATCTCTTTAGTAAAGTTTCATGGTTTTAATTACATGTAATTAAAACTTCGACTTCGACTTCTACCGTTAGTGTGGAAAGGTCGGACTACAACTGAATCTTACGAAGACAATGTTTTTGAGAAACAGCCTCATTCCTGACGCTCTATTCGCTCTCAATGAAACGACCATCTCTGAATGCAACAGTTATGTGTACCTAGGTCGAGAAGTCAACATGACAAATGACCTGGCACCCGAGCTGCGCAGGAGGAAGAGAGTGGCTTGGAACGCCTTCAAGAGCGTCGAAGAAATAGCTAAGAGGATGAAGAACCTCCGGCTCCGGGCACATCTCTTTGATTCCACTGTTCTTCCTGCATTAACATACGCTTCAGAGACCTGGGCCCTAGCAAACAGGATGAGAACGCTATTCAGGTCTCCCAAAGAGGAATTGAAAGAGCTATGCTTGGAGTATCACGTTTCACTCAAATGAGAGAAAGAATCTGGAATTTTGACCTCCGTCGACAATCAAGAATCAGGGACGCTGTCTCATTTGCCAAGGCGTCAAAAATCAGATGGGCTGGTCACGTAATGAGATTTAGAGATGACAGCTGGACTAGAGCCGTTACCAACTGAATTCCACGGGATGTCAAAAGACCGCGTGGCCGCCCACCTACCAGATGGTCAGACTTCTTCATCAAGATCATGAACGATCGGTTTGAGGCTCTTCATGTTCCCAGAGCAAACAGATGCCATTGGGCTACACTAGCACGCGACAGGGACAAATGGAGACGTTACTGGCGCCCGCTCGAGCAAATCGACGATTAACGGGAAGTCAAGTGATCAAGTGAATTACATGTATACATATTTCTTACTTAAGTAATCAATTCACTTAACACCTTTTTAGTCCTACGTTTCAGGGGAAAGAGCAATGATCAAGACAAGTTTCTTGTTCTCAAGGAACGTATAATTTGAGAAAGACAGTTCATCAATTAATCAATGAATAAGTAAAGTAAGTAAAGGCCCTCCCGTTGATCGTCGATTTGCTCGAGCGGGCCCAGTAACGTCTCCATTGGAGACTTTGTTGTTACTGTGTCTGGCATATCGAATACTCTCGGTAGCTTGCCGGGCTCTCCAAGAGGGGCTGGAGCGATAGCACAGTGGGTAGGGCGTTTGCCTTACAAGCGGCCAACATGGCCGACCCGAGTTCGATTCCTCCGCCCCTCTCGGAGAGCCCGGCAAGCTACTGAGAGTATTCGATATGCCAGACACAGTAACAACAAAGTCTCCAATGGAGACGTTACTGGGCCCGCTCAAGCAAATCGACGATCAACGGGAGGGCCTTTACCAAATCAATAAATAAAGTTTTAAAAATCATTTAGGGTCTTTTGCAGAGAATTAAATTAAGGCTATGTCATAGATTTATTTGGGCTGGAGCGATAGCACAGCAGTAGGGCGTTTGCCTTGCACGTAGCCAACATGGCCGACCCGAGTTCGATTCCTCTGCCCCTCTCGGAGAGCCCGGCAAGCTACCGAGAGTATCTCGCCCGCACGGCAGAGCCTGGCAAGCTACCCATGATGTATTCGATATGCCAAACACAGTAACAACAAAGTCTTCAATGGAGACGTTACTGGGCCCGCATGAGCAAATCGATGAACAACGGGAGGACAGTGACAGTGACATATAGATTTATTTACTGAGTGGCTATTTTAAATTAAATTGTTAGGAGAGTCCTATATGTAAGCTGACATTTGACTAGCAAGCAGCATCGAGTCTTGTAAACCTGATGTGGGTGGGGAGAGCATTCTAGCGAGAGAAAACAGTCAATTCCAAAAAGCCATATGGCCTTTAATTGCTCAGTCTGTTCAAGGAACAGAAAGGAGGCCAGTAAGGCCATAGGGGCTGGAGGAAAAAATTATGAAATTATGTTACGAAATAGAGAAACATTTAGGCACTCCATAGATCATGCAGACCTTATAAAGAACTTGTTTATTATTTTTGTTTGCTTATTTTGGGGTCACACCCAGCAGTGCTCAGGGTTTATTCATGACTCTGTGTATAGGGATCAGTCCTGGCAGACATGGAGGACCATATGTGGGTTCCATCCTCATCAAACTGACCAGCTGACACAGGTCAGCTGTGTGCAAGCTAAGCACTGAACATGGCCTACTATTTCTCTGGCCCTGAGATTTTACATATTATTTTAAATTTTATGAGAACTTATATATTAGATTGAGTAGGGGAGTGATTTCATCTGATTTATAGTTTTGAAAAATCAAGTACTTCAAAGGACCAAGAGTTAAAAATAGTTGTGGGGAGGTTAAAGTAGTAGTCCAAATGAGAGGAATGACTTGAACTACCACAATCTTGATAAAGTTAGTAAAAAGTAATGGGTTCAGTATTGATTTTGAAGACTTAGAAGGATTTGCTAACTAGAGAAACTGAAAATTGGGGGCTGGAGCAGTTTTCAAAAGTGGGTAGGGCATTTGCCTTGCATGGGGCTGACCCATGTTCGATCCCTGGCATCCCATATGTTCTTCCGAGCACTGCCAAGAGTAATTCCTGAGTGCAGAGCCAGGAGTAACACCAGCTATGGCCCCAAAACAAAAACAGCAGCAAAAAAAGAACTGAAAATTGGTGTGGAGGGAGGACCAAGGATGGCTACACAGAGGAAAAAGAGGAATAAACTATTTGTAAGTGTATCTGTAAAGAAAAGAGCCTGTTAGAAAGACTTGTGCATTGCCAATGATCTAAGATCTGACTAGAGAAAAATAAGGAAAATAAGATAAAGTCTTGCTTTTCATAGCAATAAGTTCACACCTCTATGAAGAGAACGAGGAACACCGAAGTCAGGCTGAAATGTGAGGATAACATTTCAAAAGAAAGTGCATGGAAAATGACAAACAGCAGAAGAAAGGGAGACAGTGAACCATGAACAAACGGACTCAACAGGGATCAGTAAAGGACAACATTTGGTATGGAGGCAGTTGGCAGTTTAAAAGTCTAGGTTTTTGAAGGAAGGAAATTATTTGGAGGCAACATGAGGAGCAGGTTCAAAGATAATCTGTGAGAGGAAAAATAACCTCTTGTAACGCTAAAGTTTCAAGGGAGGTAATTTTCCCCGTGAAAACCAGTTTTTACTGGAACAGGAAGTTAATGGGGACATTGAGAGATGAAAGGGCGAAGTGTTAGTACAGTGGTAAGTTGCTTGCCTTTGCACACTCTGGACTCATGTTCTATACCAGGCACTACCATATGCCCCACCAGGAGTGAACCCTGAGGCGCAGAGCCAAGAGTAAGCCCTTTGCACCACTGGGTGTGGCCCCCAAACGAAAACCATAAAACATTTTTTTTAAAGGAAAAGTGACTAATAATGGGGAAATGACTGATAAGGGATGTTGGTTGACGCAGTGTGTGCGTTAGAATGGTTAAGAATAGTATACTGGTACTCCTACATAAAAATTTTTTAAAAAAAAGGATTCTGGATTTGCTTAACAGCAGCTTAAGGTTGAATGGAGATGCTGATGGGGTAATGATGGATGGCATAGAGATTACTGCCTGATTGATAAACAATAATTATTGAGGGGATTGAAGGGATAGTACAGCGGGTACTGGGCACTTGCCTTGAAGTCGGGACGACCAGGGTTCAGTCAGTCCCGAGCTTCCCATATGGTCCCTTAAGCCAGCCAGGAGTGATGACTCCTGGGGCCGGCTGTGGCAAAAAAAATAAATAAAGGAAAAGGGAAAGAAAAAAAAGTAAAAGATTACATAGTATGAAGAAACTGATTTCTGTAATCTCTTGGGCTGAAGCAATAATAATGAAGCACTGTGCTGAAGCACAGTGGGTAGAGCATTTGCCTTGCACACGGCCAAACCAGGTTGGATTTGTCTGTCCCACTCGGAGAACCTGGCAAGCTACTTAGAGTATCCCGTCCCCCAAGGCGGAGCCTGGCAAGCTCCCCATGGTGTGTTCAATATGCCAAAAACAGTAACAAGTCTCATAATGGAGACGTTACTGGTGCCCACTGGAGCAAATCGATGAACAGGACAGTGCTACAGTGCTACTAGGGGAGAAGTTGGGTAAACCTTAATATTGAGTCATACAAACTATTTGCTCTGGCAGGTTTGTTGGAATGGAAGCTGTCGGATGAGAATTGTTAATGATTTATTTAGGAGTTCTGCCTTCATCTGGTCTATATAACCTTGTGAATGCAGCTATAAAACATGGTCTGCTGGAGGCTGAGCTCAACTGGCTGAGATTGTATGCAGGAAGCTAGTTTGAGCCCCAGCGAGGAATGATACCCAAAGGCCATCAAACCACCCGATGTGGCCCAAACAGTGGTCCAAACGCCCCCTCCCCCGAAGTAAATAATTAAAACATAGTCTTTATTTCCTTCCAGTGCTGAAATAATAGGTCTTGATATCAGAACTACAATAATCTTTCAGCGCCGGTCGCGACTTTTTCAACGATGTGTGCCTTGTGACGTAGCGCCATCCGTCCCGGCTTATTTTGGGGATCGGGGATTCCCGACCACACGTTTCACGTCACGACCTCTTCGGATTTTTCATTTCGAAGTGATTTTGCTTGTGGGTTGTTCTCATTTCGGCACTAGGATACAGAAAGCAGCCAGCAAAGGGCGCACAGGAGCTGGGCGTGGAGCGGCCAAAAACGCAAAGAAAGGGAACTGATCCCCATCCCATCCAGCCGAGAAACTCCGTCCTCGAGAAGAAACTGACCTGCGGGCTCTGAGGCGTTGCTGAACACCCCGGAAATGATGCGTGCAAAGGTCTCCGGGCCACACCGCGTCCCACCCGGCGAGGGGGGCGGGGAACCACAAGCAAATAAGGAGTCCGGGGCGCCCGGCAAGTTCGTTAGTCTTTCTGTGTCAGAGACTGAAGCGATGTCTCTAACGGAGTAAAATGCAGTTCACTCAGGGTCGACAGAAAAGCGAGCCACGTTGGCCAAAAGCTCACTGTTGAGAACGAGTTAAAAACGTAGCAAACGAGAGTTGGTGGAAGTTCCCTCCAAGTTTTCCTCAACACGGGGTTGCCTCCTGAACGCCCAGTCAGACAGATCCCGCCCCAATCCTGCCTTTCTCCAGCCGTTTCACAGTCGGCCTTTCGAAGTGAGGTTTCCCGCCATTTCATCTCCGGCAGGAAGGTCTTCCCCCCAGCCCCCACCACCGCGATCCTCGCTAAGCGCCTGCGAGGCTCAAATCCGTGGCTTTTCCCCCCAAGAGGCGCCAAAGGCGGCAGGCCGCTCCCGGACCGCAGACTGTGCGGCAGAAAAAGATCTAGAAAAAAAAAAAAAGGCAAGACCCAAGTCGCTCAGGAAGCCAGCGCCGGGCCGCGGCGAACCACCCCCACTCTCAGCGCGGAGGAGGCGAGGCGACCTGCGCTAGGGCGCCGAGCCCGCGCTGGGAGGAGTGAGCGCGGCCGTTGCAACCCGCCGCCGAGTTGGGGGCGGAGGGCGGGGGAATGACTCCGACTCGACTCCGGATTGGTCCTCCCCGAAGAGCCGAGTGACGTCAGCCGCGGAGCTCGTCTGATTTGTGCAGTGGGCGCGGGCGGGCGCGGGGGGCGCAGTGCGCAGGCGCGGCTGCTCCGCTCCGCTTCGCCCCGGCGCTCCGGCCCAGCTCTCGCGGACAAGTCCCGACATCGCGCGCCCCCCCCCCCCCCCCGCCCGCCTACTCCGGGACGGCCCCCTCCCCCTTCGCGGCGGCGTCGAAGATAAACAATAGTTGGCCGGCGAAGCCCCGAGTGGCTCCCGACGCCGGGTTCGGCGGGGCTGCGTGGGACCGGCGGGATCCCGGCCAGCCGGCCATGGCGGGGCTGTACTCGTTGGGAGTGAGCGTCTTCTCCGACCAGGGCGGGAGGAAGTACATGGAGGACGTTACTCAAATCGTGGTGGAGCCCGAGCCGACGAGCGAAGAAAAGCCCTCGCCGCGCCGCTCTTTCTCTCCGCTGTCGCCGGCGTCCCGGCCGGCGGCTCTCCCCGGCCCAGGCCCAGCGCTGGCCGCCCGCGAAGCTCGCGACGCTGCCCCGGACCCGGCCGGGGCCTCGGCGCCCGCAGCCGGCCGCTGCTGCCGGCGCCGCTCCTCGGTGGCCTTCTTCGCCGTGTGCGACGGCCACGGCGGGCGGGAGGCGGCTCAGTTTGCGCGGGAGCACTTGTGGGGTTTCATCAAGAAGCAGAAGGGTTTCACTTCGTCCGAGCCGGCCAAGGTGTGCGCTGCCATCCGCAAAGGCTTCCTGGCGTGTCACCTCGCCATGTGGAAGAAGCTGGGTAAGTTTCTCGGCTTTTGCCGGGCTCCCCACTTCTTTTTTCCCTCCCTCCACCCCCCGCCCCCGCTTCTCGGGCTTTCTAGGGCTGGTAGGGGACCGAGGCTCGCGGGGGGGCGGGGGGGAACATCTTTACGTGCCGCGATGGGGACCCCCTTCCCAACCTCCCGCGCCGCCCGCCCCTGCCTGGCATCCCGAGCGCGTTGGAAGCGGCGACGGAGACACTTGGTGGGGCAGAGCTGGGCACAGCCAGGCGTGCGGGGCGCCCGCCACCCCGGCTCGTTTTCACCCCGCCCTCCGAGGATGTCCCCGCTCCCTCCGAGACGTCCCTTTGGCGACCGCCGGAGGAGGCGTGTTTGAACCCTGGCGCCAGATTTTGGCCCAAGGATGGGTTGAGTGCACAGCTTCTCGCGCCTGGCACAAGGAAGCGGGCGATGGCGAGATCGATGGTCTGCATCAAATCTGTCAGAAATTCTGCTTTGGGAGAGCTGGACTCGGGTGTGTGTGTGTGTGTGTGTGTGTGTGTGTTGGTCTCGGGAGAGAGGTGTGTTTGTGTGTATCCCGTGTGTGTGTGTATGTGTGTGTGTTCTCCAAATGGACCCCAGGGAAAGCTGGGGCCGTTTTAGAAACGCTTGAAATGTCATCGCGCCCGCGGCCCCCCGCCTCCCCCCCCCCCCCCCGACTTGAAAGTCTGGGAAGGAATTCGGTCTTGATGATCACACAAAAAGGATTTTCGGGTCTTTTAGTGCTTGCATCGCGTCTGGAAAATAAAAGCGCGGAATACTTTCTTAGACCCCTTTAAAACTGCCCGGGCCACTGTGTGTATCAATTCTGCTAGAACTTTGAAAGATTATTTTTAATTTTTACTTTATGTTGGAGGTATCGTATCAACTAGTAGTGACATCGTTATTTTGTAGTTGCCGAGTGCTACACCGATGCCTCCACCAGAATTTCCAAAATTTGCGAGGGCTTTTTAAAAGTACTGTTTTGCACTTAGTAGATGGCAAGTGGTTCTTGGCAGGTCCTGGTTAAAAGAACCGCCCGTAAAAGAGGTGAGCGAGAGATCAAGAATCGATGGGCATCAAGCATATAGGGACTTTAATTTTTAAATCTGTAGTATAGTTGGTGGATTCACCTAAACTTGAAATGTTTTCTGAAGCCGCCTATGTTTTTGTATGAAACCCGCAGTTACCCTCCATACATTATTCCCGTGAATGGCTTGTCTTTTTTAGAGAAACGGTAATACGCGACATTTAAAAACTCCTCTTTTTTTTTTTTATGGCGGTTTAATAGTGCTTTAATTTTCAGCAGAGGGAAAGACATAGCATAAAGACAGGTCAGATGCAGAAAGAATATTTTTTTTAAAAGATAGTGTCACAGAGTTATAGACCAGCCTTTTTACCAGTCTGTTTTCTATTTGCCTGGCTTTCTGCCAGTAATTATATGATTGACTCATAGAACAACCAGTCCTCCTGAGGGAGGCGTTTCCGTCCAATCCCAGAGGGGCCCCTATTATGGATTTGTTTTGTTTTTGTGTAGGCTGAACAGAGTTGAAAGCCTGCAGCATATTCCAAAAATATGTCATTTCTTTGCCTGTAGGGTTACCAAGAGTGGACTACAAGACAAAAATAGGGGAAGATTAGAGACACTGATTTATTTTAAGACCTGTTAATTTTGTAGTATACTTGGAGCAACATGAATTTGCCAGATATTTGAACTAAAAACCTAAGTAAGAAAAGCTGTTAGCAATTTTCAGTAAAGCAGGGAAGATAATGCTTTTACGGGTGAATGTGTATTTTCATATACATATACTTTGGGAAAAGATTTACATGATGCATTGGTTAGAGCCTTACCAAAACATTTAGAGCCTTGTGTAGCCAAATGAAACAAATGTTACCATTTTCTTTGTTTCATAGCTAAATTTGTACTCTGTCTTCAAAAAACTTCTATTAAAAAAAAAAACACGTTGATTATATGGAAGTCTGTATACAGGAGGTCTGGGTTTGGAGGGGTTTTTTTTTTTTTTGACCCTTTTCCAGGTGAGTAAGTCAGGCTATCCCCCCGTCACCCATTAATCCCCCTCTCTTAAGAAGCTCTTCAGTCTCCAAGTAAACAGAATTTTTTCTTCTATGAAGACTTGCTTCTTTTGGAACTTGAGCATCTTGGTTTTTGCTTCTTTATGGTACTTGGGTTGTAGTAATGGTTCTAAGCTTTTTGTATTTGGCACCTTTTGTATTCTTAAATGACTGCAGACTCTGAAAAGGTTTTGTTTATGTGTTTATCTGTCACTATGAAAAATTAATACTGAGAACTAAAAATAATCAAAAATCAATTCATTAGGGCAAGAGAGGGAGTACTGGGTAAAGCCACCTGTGACAACCTGGATTTGGTTCTCAGACTTCTAAGAACTGCCAGAATTAAGCATGGCTGAGTAGTAAGCCCCTAACACCACTCTGACCCAACCACCTCAATAAATAAATTTATTGTTATTTTTTTTAAGATGTGAGATCACTTTTCTAAAAAATACAGAGATCATTTGGGGGTGGTGTAGGGGCACACTAATGGTTCTCCAGGGTGTGTACTATCTAGTAGGTGTTGAGGGGTCCTGTTGGTACTGGGAGACCATGTGATAATAGGGTTCCTTCATGTAAAGCATGTTTTCCACTTCTTTGCACTATCTCCTGGGTCAATAAATACTCTAAAAATCTGTTTGCCTCCTTTCCTTCCTGGGATCATAACAGTGAGTGGGATGTTACTATCTACATTCCTCACTTCCTCCCACACATGCTTTGGCACTGGGGTTTGAACTCAATGCCTCATGCTTAATGGGAAAGCACTTTAAGCCACCCAACATCTTCTAGTCCCCCAAATATATATTCTTACCTGTTTCTGCATACATGTGCTACGTTGTGTGATTGAAGTATATAAAGAAAAGGCAGGCATACATACATGCAGTAAGAAAAGGATGAATAGTTTGTCTTTTCCAATTGTAGTGGTAGTTTCATAAGGTTAGTCAAAAATGGAATCAGACTTTATCAATGAACTTTGGATATTCTTACTCTAAGAGCCATTGGTATTAAGTACCAAGGATGTAACTTAGTTTGTGCTTAGAGTGCTTTCACAAAGCACTTGCCTTGCATATGTGAAGACCTGAATTTAATCCCCAGCTGTGCCTCCACCATTCCCAGCCCCCAAAGATCCACTAGTCTTCTTTGCATTTTGAATATTCTATGTGCTATTTTGTTACTGTGGTGGTGTGTTGGACCTTTGGAAAACGAGTCATTCAGTTATGCATCTTTGTAAATATACTGATGCATTTATGTAATATCAAAGCATCATGTTTGTTAATAACACCTTATAGAAAAAGTTTTAAGATTAAGAAGCTATCAAGTTCACTAGTGGATACATATACACTTCCCAAAATGTGTGTTTTAAAGCATTAATTAGAAATTTATTACTAGCAATAAGTACTGTAATTTTTTTTCTGTTTTTATTTTCTAGTTCTTGGTATTTTTCTGTGTCTGTGATCAGAGATCTATTCTGGCAATGGTGAGAGTGACCATATGCAGTGTCAGGGATTGAACCCAGGTTGGCTGCGTGTAAGGCAAGTGCCTTACTCCCAGTAGGACAATGTCTTTGTCCTTGCCGTTTGTTTTCCTTGAAGTGAAATCTTTGTTCATTTTGAAGGAAGCATATTCAGACAGTTTTAGTGTATGACCCAAAAAACAAAAAGAAAAAACAAACACCTATGAAGACTGGCCAAGTCTTATCTACAGTTTGTCTGTGTCTTTCAAGTGAAAAGGATGGATCCAGGGCTGGAGCAGTGCTGCAGGTTGTAGGATGTTTGTTTGATCCCGGGCAACCCATATGGTTTCCCGAGCACTGCCAGGAGTGATTCCTGAGTGCAGAGCCAAGAGTAACCCCTGAGCATTGCTGGGTATAACCCAAAAAAGAAAATGAGAGAGAGATAAAGGTAGGAAGGAAGGAGGCAAGGAGGAAGGGAGGGAGGGAGGAGGAGGAAGGGAGGAAGGAAGGAAATGATCTTTTAAAATGTGGTTAATTTAGCCAGAAATTTGGCTCAGAGGTAGAACATATGTTTTGCAAGTATGAGTCCTAGGTTTTATCTTGACACCAAAAACAAAAGAAACAAAACAAAAAAAACCCCACCAGATTCATTTCATTATTCATACAATTACAGCACTTTCCTCTAATAATAGCTCATAGTAACCATTAGTGCACCCATACATAGCAGTATTGCCATACTATGAAATAGTAATCATAGTATCATCACACCAATACTGTACTATTACAATACTGTTACCATGGTAATAGCACCCGTAGTAACCATTAGTGTAAAGTTAAAGTGTAAAGGGGAAATACAATTAGAGAATAATTATGAAAATATTTTGCTCTTGTGAAATTTCTATAAAGACCATGCATTAGAAATTGGAGATAATCAGGAAGTGACCATGGAGCATCACCATGTGTGGTCAACCCCTTTCCCCAAAATCCCACAGACCATTGTGAGATATCCACTGTGTTTTATCTGCTCTTCAGCTAAATCCTGAGGTTTTTAGGGGTGAAGACATTACTGTACAATTATAATTAATCTCTTAACAATTTTTTGCCCAATGTGGATGCTGATTAGTTGAATTGAGGGCAAAAAAAAAATTGAAGTATTTTAACTTATTTTCAATTAAATATTTCCCAGGGCCAGAGAGATAGTACAATGGGAGAAGTGCTTGCCTTAGGGTTTTGCTCCCCAATACCTCATATGGCCACCTATGTCTGTCAGGAGTGAGCAAAGAGCTAGGGTAAACCCTGACCACTGCTGGGTGTGGCCCCCAAACCAAAGAAACTAAGCAAAAAATTTCCCCTTTAAAAAACTTAAGTGTAAAAAAAAGTAAAGTAAAAAACTTTAAGTGTACATAATGTAAAATTTACAATTTTAGCTATTTTGGGGGTGTCCAATTCATGACATTAAGTATATTCACAGTATTGTGCACTGATCACCATTGTTTGATTCATCACTCAAAAAAAAATATATCCATTAAATGTTAGTTTTCTTTACCCTTTCCAAGCCTTTGGTAACCTCTTTTATTGTCATAAATCTATTTTATGTTCTTCACATAAGTGATTTATCCTTTTGTAGCTGCTTTTTTTTTTACTTAGCATATCTTCTTGTAAAGAGTATCAAATTTCTTTTTAAGGCTCAATAATACTTGTGTTTATGTACATTATTTTACTTATTCATTGGGTTTATGAACATAGACATACTCATGAAAAATTGGTTTGTTTCTATCTTTTGACTATTGTTATGGACTGGAGCCATGGCACAGCGGGTAAGGCATTTGCCTTGCACACAGCCAACATGGCCGACCCAAGTTCGATTCCTCCGCCCCTCTCGGAGAGCCCGGCAAGCTACCGAGAGTATCTCACCCGCATGGCAAAGCCTGGCAAGCTACCCGTGATGTATTCGATATGCCAAACACAGTAACAACAGTCTCACAATGGAGACGTTACTGGGCTCGCTCAAGCAAATCGATGAACAACGGGAGGATAGTGACAGTGACTATTGTAATAGTGCTGCATTAAAGATGATATACAAGAATATACTCGTTTTGAATTTCTTGGTATATGAATAAACCTAGAAGTGAAATTGCTGAATCATATGGAAATTCTGTGTTCACTGTCACTGTCCTCCCGTTGTTCATCGATTTTCTCGAGTGGGCCCAGTAACGTCTCCATTGGAAACTTTGTTGTTACTGTGTTTGGCATATCGAATACATCATGGATAGTTTGCCGGGCTCTCTGAGAGGGGCAGAGGAATCGAACTCGGGTCAGCCATGTTGGCTGCATGCAAGACAAACGCCCTACCCGCTGTGCTATCACTCCAGCCCACTTGCTCAAAAATGTACAGCAGCTGCACCATTTTACATTACCACAAATAGTGCCGTAAGCACTTCAATTGCTTCACGTTCTCACTAAGTCTTGTTCGTCTCTCTCCCTCCCTCTCTTTTTTGTTTTGTTTTTTTGCTTTTTGGGTCACACCCGGCGATACACAGGGGTTACTCCTGACTCTGCACTCAGGAGTTACTCCTGGCGGTGCTCAGGGGACCATATGGAATGCTGGGAATCGAACCCGGGTTGGCCGCGTGCAAGGCAAACGCCCTACCCGCTGTGCTCTTGCTCCAGCCCCAGAAATAAAGTCATTTTGCTTGATCTTAAGTTATAGTAAGAACCCAATTTATTTATAGTTAGGTGTATGGATTTATTTACTGATTTTATTTCATACATATCTAAGAAACGTTTTTATTTATTTTTTTATTAGTGAAACACCATGAGGTACAGTTGTAGACTTACAAACTTTCGTACTTGGGTTTCAGTTATACAATGATCAAGTACCCATCCCTCTACCAATGCCCATTCTCCACCACCAATGAACTCAGTAACCCTCCCACCCTCCCACCCTGCCCCACCTCTGTGGCAGGATCATTCCCTTTTGCTCTCTCTTTCCTTTAGGGTGTTGTGGTTTGCAATAGAGGTATTGAGTGGCCATTCTGTTCGGTCTACAGTCTACTTTCAGCACACATCTCACATCCCGAGCTAGTCCTCCAAACACCCTTTACTTGGTGTTCCCTTCTCTATCTGAGCTGCCTTTTCCCCCAGCGTGTGCTGCCGGCTTCCAAGCTGTGGAGCAGACCTCCTGGTACTTATCTCAGCTATTATTCTTGGGTGTTCGTCTCCCATTCTGTTACTTTATATTCCCCAGATGAGTGCAGTCTCTTTCTGACTCATTTCACTTAGCATGATACTCTCCATGTTGCAAATTTCATGATTTCATCATTAAAGAAATGTTTCTAAGTGAGGCCAGATACAGCTTGTAGGGCGCTTAGCCTTGCATACAGCTAACCCAGGTTTGATCCCAGGCACCCCATATTTTCCCCCTAGTCTACCAGGAGTGATCTCTCAGCACTGCTGGACTACTTAATGTGCTCCCCCCATTAAAAAATTTGTTTAAGTTTATAATACAAAGTGATTTTTTATTATCCCATCTAATAATTCAGAGATGATAGTGGACAATGTGCATCTTTTATTTCTGTATATCCTCTCCATTCCTATAAACTGTAGTTTATCAAGAGAGCAAATATGAAAAAAAAAGTCCAACATAATGTTTAAATAAACTGTGATAGTTGATGTAATTACAGGGAATTTGTCACATTATTTATAAAAGAAAATGGAATAATGTTTGTCAACTTAGTTTGAGGATCAGAGCACTTACTTAAAGAATAATATGAATAAAGTAATTACGGATAAGCTGGTCTTAACCTAAATTGTTGGCTGTAGGTTTAGCAGAAAGCTTTTATTACCTTCAATTTTAAATAGAGAAGAAACAATGGTAGACATGAAAGGGGGTGAGAGGGATAGAAGTAAAGACAGGGAAAGCAAGTTAGAACTAAATTTGAAAAATACCACTTTAGTCAGAATTTTAATGCTCTATGATAGTTCTGTTTTCACTATCAAGAACCAGCACACCCTACCACCAGCACACATACATCACATGTTCTGAAAGAACCATTTTTTTCTATTTTTTAAAAACCTTTTGATTAGTATCAGATATTCTGTTACCATAGAAGAGATAAAATTCAGGGACTTGAGCAATAGTATAGCGGGTAGGTGTTTGCTTTGCATGACACCAACCTCAAGTTCTATCCTTTGTATCCACTATAGTCCCCCAAGCATCACCAGGAGTAATCTCTGAGTGCAGAACTAGGAGTAATTCCTGAACATCACTGGATATGGCCCCAAACTCTCCACAAAACAAACAAAAAACAGCAGAAAACATTTTAATCATTTGTAATGATCACCTATTTAAGTACAACTAATTAAGACATTTCAGAAACACAAAGAAAACAGTATAAAGAACGATATAATAAAAAGCCAGACCAAAAAATAAAGCATTACCAATGTAGTTGAAGTACTCTTAAAATTATACCACATTCTTTTTTTCTCTCCTAAATTTGGTAATTCACTCCTGCACATTACTTTTTAATTTTATTGTCAGCTTGTTTCTATAAACATTAATCATTATGCATGCATCTGTTTTTATTTTGTTTTTTGGTGCCAGGTTTGAACCCAGATCCCATGCTTACAAGTCATGTGCTTTACATTGCATCACACCCTTGGCCCTTGTGTGTTTTTTTTATAACATAGCAAACTTTTTTGGGCGTGTTTCCTGAGTAACATTTTCTGTATATTTCCCTGGGACTTGATTTTTTTTTTGCAAGTATTGTTTGGTTCAATAATTGTTGATACATGTAGCTCTAGTTCATTTTCACTGTAAATAGTATAAATATGCCAATACAGTGTTCTTTCATTGTACCCTTGATATTTCGGGTTTTCATCTGTTTGAAAATAGCATATTGGGATCCATCCAGTACTTGTTCCTTTTTTCTTCACATGTGAGGGTTTCTCTAGATCAAGATTCCCAAATTTATTTGACATCCACCACCCAGGAGGGAAAAATACTCAGTGCCTTCTTTAACCGGCTTTTAAGAGAACAAATTTGCACCCTAGGCTACTACTTTCCATCACTCTCTGCCTCAGATCATTTCAGCACATGTCCCCACCCCTCCCCCGTCCCGTGGGCGATATCACCTTTGGGAACCGTTGCTCTAGATCAGGGTTTGGCAAATTAAATGAGATCAGTGTGGGCCAGATTGAGCTGCCTACCTGTTTTGTAAATAAAATTTTATTGTGCACCGCTATAGTCGTCTTTACATATTGGTTGTGACAGTTTGTGTGTTGCAACAGCAGAGTATTTGTCCAAGGTACCATATGTCTTGCAGAGTCAAAAATATTTACTCTGTCCCTTTAAGTTTTCATCTATTATTTTGTTACTTGTTTTGTGGATGGTAGTGGTGCTGGGTATTGAACCAGGTCTCACACATGTAAGCCCACCACTGGACTACATCCCCAACCTTCATCATGTTAATGTTAGTCATTAATTATTGTCTGCCATACAATATTAGTAGACTTTTAATAGTCCGCTGTCACTGCTAAATAGATAAGTAAGGCAAAAAACAAGGAAACTTGTTTTCCCTTTGAAGGGAAATATGGAAGAGATGGGCCCAACAGACATATAGAGTGCCTCCATTCCCCAAAAATTGAGTATACATTCTTCTCCAGTGCAAATGGGATACTTTCTAAGATAGAACGCATGTTGGATCATAAAACATAGTCAGGAAGATATAATTCATACCAACTATCCTCCCAGATGATGCTTTGAAAATGAAAATCAGAAATAGGAAAGAAACTCAAGCACTTGGAAATTAAATTAAAATTTCTGACTCAAAAAACCCCATAAAACATTATAGTTATATCCATTGAAAAGAAAGAAGTGAAGGAATTAGAGAGTAACAAATGGCCAAACGCAACAGAACTTGAGTGTTGGTCTATCAAATTGAGCTTACTTTGGGGTTGAGGGGAAAGGTGGAGGGAGGTGGAAGGGAGAGGTCCTTGGGACATTAGTGGAGAGAAGTGGGTTCGTTGGCATTGGGTGTTGTGTTGGGATAATGTATACGTGAAAATCCTGACAGTATGATAAATCACAGTACCTCTAAAAATGTGAGGCAGTTTTTTGTAGTTTTACAGTTGAATTTTGTTTTTTGTTTTCTTTTTTTTCTGCATTGCTGTTGATTGAGCCCATGTTTTATGCATGCAAGGCATGTACTCTACCATGAGTCATAATCTTAGTCCTTGTATTTTAGATACTTATTCTTTGTTACACATATTACAAATAGTTTTCAGTTTTTAGCAGGCCTATTTTCTTGGTGATGAAAGGGTATACTTTTAGTAATAAATTTCTTTCATCATTTGGGTTTTTTGAGCCATGTGGAAGGTGTACAGTTTGATTTTCACAAAGTATTCTAAAGGGCCCACACCCAGCAGTGCAGCAGGAGTGAGGTGATACCAGAGATGGGACTCTGGTCCTCATACATGCCAGGCATTTGCCATTCCTTTTGAGCTATCTCCTCAGCCTCTCATTTACTCTTTATAAAAGTTTTATTGGAGCCAATAAAAGAACTCAAGGGACAGAGGGCGTCTGTTACATGCAAGAGGTTCCCATTCTGTTCCTGGCACCACATGATTTCTAGGAGCCATTTCCAGGCAGAAAGCTAGGAGTAGCCCCTGACACCGTCGAGTGTGATATCCCTCTCCCCAGGAAGTCTTAGTAAGTTATAATTAAATGGTGCAATAAATGTTAGATATATGTTCAATGTATTAGGTGGATATTTTAATATATATCTATATGTAAGTGTACAATCACATGATATACATGTGTGTGGATAATGTACATACACATATTTGTCAAACCATAATACTTTAAGATAATCTTTCTCTTCTCAACCTACTTTTGCATGCATTTGTAATTCTCCCATCTTCCCCAATCTTTATTCCCGTGCACCCACTGGTCTGTTGTCTGACCTTACTTATTATTTTGCTTTTTCTCAAATTTATATAAATGGAATTACATGATATATAATTTTTCTTTCATTGAGCACAATTGTTTTGATAGGTATTTCTTTTTATTACCAAGTAGTATTCCATTGTATAAGACTACAATCAATGTTTATCCATCTATTGATGGACTTTTGGGTTGTCTACAACTTTTGACTATTACAAATGCAGTTAATTTAGGGGACTGGGGAGGTAGTACTTGTCCGTATGTGCACTTGATATGGCATTTGTCTTTTATGTGCTCAATCTGGGTCCTATCTTTGGAATCCCATGTGGTCCCTGGCTACTTCAGGAGTGATTCCTGCAAGCAGAGCTAGGAGTAACCCCTGGGCATTGCTGGGTGTTGGTCCAAAGAACAAAAAAATAAATAGAGTTGGTTTAATTTTTTTCAATCTTTTTTTTAACTTTTATTTCATTTGTCATTATTTACACTTTTATTATTTATTTACATTTTTACAGTACCATCAATGATGGGGTTTCATGCATAATTCAGTTGATTTAAATCTTTTCCTTATATAAAAGTATTCACCAGTATATAAGGAGTGATCACTTGATTACTTGACATCCCCTTTCTCATTGATTTGCTCGAGCGGGCGCAAGTAACGTCTCCATTTGTCTCTGTCGCTTGTTAGTGTAGCCCAGTGGCATCTGCTCGCTCCAGGAACACAAAGAGCCTCAAACCGTTCATTCAGGGTCTTGACAAAGAAGTCTAACCATCTCATAGGTGAGCGGCCACGCAATCTTTTGATGTCCTGTGGAATCCAGTCAGTAACAGCTCTAGTCCAGCAGTCGTCTCCAAATCTCATTATGTGTCCAGCCCATCTGATTTTCGATCCCTTGGCAAATGAGACAGCGTCCCTGATTCTTGATGTAGATGGAGGTCGGAACTCCAGATTCTTTCTCTCACTTGAGTGAAGCGTGATACTCCAAGCATAGCTCTTTCGATTCCTCTTTGGGAGATCCGGATAGCGTTCTCATCCTGTTTTCGTAGGGCCCAAGTCTTTGAGACATATGTTAATTCAGGAAAAATGGTGGAGTCAGAGAGATGTGCCCAGAGCTGGAGATTCTTCGTCCTCTTAGCTATTTCTTTGACGCTTTTTTTTTTAATGTAGGAATACTGCTATTTATTCAGCGACTGATTAGGCTGATTGAATTTTGCATGAACTCCACCTTACTTTTTTTCCCCCATTTTTTTATAATTTTATTTATTAACTAACCGTGAGAGCAGTTACAAAGCTTTCGGGTTTAAGTCTCGGTCATACAATGAAACACCCGTACCTTTACCAGTTTCCATTCTCCACCACCAAAACCCCCAGTATACCCCCATCCCACACCCCCCCCCCTACCTGTGGGGCAGATGATTTCCAAATCACTCTCCCTATACTTTGATCACATTCAACATTTCAACACCACACCCACCATCATTAGTTGGGATTTTACCCCAACACTCAGATCTGCCGAAAAGGCAATAGTAGACAACTTGTTTTCTATTGCTGGTCATGAATAATATATGATGTCGCAAGGTTGCAGTAGTGGCTGCATAATTTTGTATTTCTTCAATGCTCTTGAAGGTGTTCCGTGCCACTGTCTTCCGCTTGCGCAGTAAATACAATGGGTCTCATAAGGAATGATAGAAGTAGAAAATGCTATTGATAACGCTGATAATAGTTGATTTAGCCAAGACATATTAGTGAATGCTAGTGATGAAAGCTTAAGGACTAGAGTTTTACTAGTTTTGCAGGGCTGTTATAATAGATTAGCAAAAATTGGGTGTCAAAACAAGACATTTTTTTCTCTCTTGGTCCTGGAGACTAGTTTTGAAATCAAGGCTTAGCAGGTTTTGGTCCATTTTGGAGTCTCAAAGGAAGCTTCCATGCTTTTTCCAAGTTTCCGTAGTGGTGGTGGTGGTGGGCAGGGGGGTGTTCTAATAGTTGTTGGTTTCTTGTTTTGTTGTGTTTCTTGCCTTATAGAAGCTTTAATGTAATCGCTACCATCTTTCTGTTACCTCTTTGGCTTCTCTCCTTTCCTAAGTATACTAGTCTTTGAATTTAGGCCCATTCTAATCCAGGACAATCTCTTAAATTCTTTAACCTAATTACATCTGCAAAGATCCTTTTCTCAGTTTAGTTCATATTCACAGAATCTGGATAAGCATATGTTTTATTGGGGCACAGGATCACCACTCACACCACAAGAGATATTTACAATTGTTTCATTTCCCTACAAAATACTTATAACAGAAGGACAATTTCCTTTTGTAGTGAAAAAATTTGGTAGACAGCAACTGATCAGGAGCACTAGGCATCACTTTTTAATTTATTAAAATTAAAATTTTAATTTATTTTAATTTATTATTTTGGTTTTGGTTTTTTTCTGGCCCTGTGCTCAGGGATCACTCCTCACTTATGGTGGGCTCAGGGGACCATGAGTGGTACAGGGAAATTAACTTGGGTTGATCGTGTGTGTGGCAAGCACCTTATCTGCTGCACATTTGCTTTGGTGGGGGGCAGGGGGTTCACACCAAAACAAATATGCAGCAGATAATGCTCAGGAATTACTCCTGGTAGTGCTTGGAGGACCATATGGGATGCTGAGGATCAAACCTGGTTGGTTGCATACGAGACAAATGCCCTACCTGCTGTACTATAGCTACAGCTCCAGGTATCACTTTTTATGGGACAACTTCAAATTGTTTACTGCAAAAATTTATAATCTGAGTATAAGCAAGAGTACATGCAAAATGTAACTAAATTGAGAGACATTGAAATGATTGAGAAGCATTAAGAAATTACTAAGAACTGAGAAATGACTCAAAGGACTAATACATACACTTTTTATGTGGAAACCCTGGGAACATACATCAGCAAGCAGGAAGTAGCTCCGAGCACTGCTGGGTGTAGCTCAAAATACAAACTGACAAATAATCCTGCAGTTGGAGATAGAGTACAGGGGGTAAGGCACTTGCTGTGCATGCAGTCAACTCTTGTTCATTCTCCAATATAGCATATGGTTCCGGGATCCCTGCCAAGAGTGATCTCTGAACATGGTGCCAAGAGTAAGCCCTGAGCATAACTGAGAGTGGCCTAAAACAACACGGAAGTTCTTTGGGTTAAAGGAGATTAGAGATAAGACAAAAGATTTAAAATTTTATCCTTCCAGGTGTAGCCCCATACCCCCCAAATGAACAAAGATATAAATTAGTAAACTAGAAAAATAATGTATTTGAGAGTGTACCTTCCTTCCTGGAAGACCTTGTGCAGTATAGTTCTTTGAATGTTCTATAGAATTCACTAGTGAAACCATGTGGTCCTGGGCCTGGGTATTTATTACTAGGGAGACTTTTGATAGCTTCTTTGGGAGGGGCTGTCCTGGAGTTCAGCCCTTACACATGCTAGGCAAGTTTTGATTACTATTTTGATTTCTGCATTTGTGATTGGTCAGTTCAAGCTATTTCTTCCCATTTCAGTTTTGGAAGTTTTTCCAGTTTGTTTGTATAGATGTTCATTGAAGCCCCTTATGCTTTTTTTTTTGTATTTCTATAATATATTGCTATTTGATTTCTGTTTTTATTATTTTCTTCATACTGACTTGCTATGGTTCCTCCTTTTTCAGTTTCTTAAGTTGTTAGATTGGATGGTTTGAGTTTTGTTTATTGATGTGGGCCGATACAGCGGTGAACTTCCTCTTAACGCTACTTTTGCTGGCATCCCTTAGGATTTGTAGTTTGTATCTCTGTTTTCCATATTCTCCAAGTAGATTTGCTTGTTTGATTTCTTTGGTGATCCGAGTGTTGTTCAGAAGCATGTTGTTTAGTCTCTGAATGATCAATTTTTCCCCCCATTTTATTTTTTGTTTGGGGTGAGGATATCTCTCCTGGTAGTGATCCCAGTAGCGGTTAGTTGGTTGGCAAGTCACTCTCTTTTCCCTCTACCTCTCTGCTTCCTTCCCCCCCTTCCCTCTCGCTCTCTCCCTCTCTTTCTCTGTTTTTCTCTCTCTTTCTTATTTTGGGGTCACACATGCATTAGTGCTCAGGGACTACTGGTATTGTGCTTAGGTATCACTCCAGGTCATGTTCAGGAGACTATATTTAGTGCCAGAGATTGAATGTGGATTGACTGCATGCAAGACTAGTACATGCCTTACTCACTGTGTTGTTTTTGTAGTCCCAGATCCCAGTGGTTCTTAACCTGGCCTACATCTGGGAATGCTTGGGGAGCTGTGTAGTGCCTGGCTCAGACCCAAGCCCTCTAAATGTACAAGGCATGTACTCCGACCACTTAAGCCACACCCTCACTCAAGTTACATTGTTGATATTTAGTCTTGTACCATTGTGATTAGAGAAGGTGCTTGAAATGATTTCATTCTTCACATATTTATTAAGACCTCTTTTGTATCCCTGTGAGATAGCCTCAAGAATGTTCCATGTATACTTGAGAAGAATCTCTATTTGTTCTTCTGGGGTAGAAGTTTCTGTGTATATCTATTCAACCCATCTTATTAATTACTTCATTTGATGGTATATTTTTCCTTCTTAGTATTTTTTTAGATGCTCTTGCTATTGCTACAAGTGATATTTTGAGATTTCTTACAATTATTCTGCTTGTTGTCAGTGAATCCTTTGAGTTCTGTCAATTGTTTGATATATTTGGGTACTTCTTTTGGGTGTGTATTGTTGACCATAAGATCATCTTGATAACTTTACCTCTTGATAATGTGTAATATCTATTTGTAATATCTTACTGCTTTTTTCTCTTTCAACTTAACTAGGACTGGGATGTTGGTATGGCAAGTGAGGTGTTTGCCTCGCAATCAGCCAACCCGGATTGGATCCCTGGCATCTATTATGGTCCCCTGAGCCTTGCCAGGGGTGATCCCTGAGCACAGAGCCAGGAGTAAGCCCTAAGCACTGCTGAGTGTGGGCTGCTCCCCTCAAGAGAGAGAGAGAGAGAGAGAGAGAGAGAGAAAGAGAGAGAGAGAAAGAGAGAGAATCTACTTAACCAGATCCCGTTTCTTCGTTTTATTTTTACCCCTTTCTCGGGGTGGAGGGGAGAGTTGTATTGGAGCCACACCTGGTGGTGCTTAGAACTTACCTGGTTTTGTGCTCAGGGATCACTTCTGGCAGGATTCTGAGAACCATATGCAGTGCTGAGAATTTAACTTGGGTTAGCAACATGAAAGGCTTTACACCCTATACTTGGGTTCTCATTTCTTTCCTTTTTACTGTTTCTTGAATTATGGTATTTGGTAATTAGGGTTGACTCAAAAATTAACAGGATCTAAAATAGTCTTTTTTGTGTGTGCTGGTATTGACTTGTCATTACATGACTTTATGATTCTGACCTTTCTTTCCCTCCCCTTTTATGTTTTGATTATCTGTAGTACCTCACTCAAGGTTTTGTGTTCATGAAAATGGAGAATAATTCCATTCATCTTTTTTTTTTCTTATATTTTCACTGCTTCCTTTCTGTTGACACAGTTATGATGACCTTGGTTTTCACAAAGTTGGCTGTGGTACTCACACTTTGACATAGTGTTCTCTGGGAGGCCGGGCATGCACTTTTAGTGGTGCTTGCCCATGTTCTCACCTGGAGTTGTATTCATTTACACACATTCAGGTTGCTCATTCATTTTTAACTATGGTACCAGGGATTGCAAGCATTTTTAGTTGTGATGCTCACACACAGAGATCTCAGGCTCTCTGGCAGAGATCACATACACTGTTGTGACACCTGAGAGCCTAGGGTCACTCCTGGTGATACTCAGCACGGCTGTTTGGCATTGATGGTTTCCTACTTAGGTCCAGTGATACCATGCTATTGAGCCCAGAGGTGCTCAGTTTTTTTTTTTTTTTAGTTTTAAATTGAAAGAATATTATTCTGCCCTGCTCTAAAGGCTTCCCTCATCAGCGTCTTCCCCAGGATTTTCCAACTCTTTATATGATGTTTTAGCATTAGAATTCCACAAGAATTCTCTGTATGATGGGCCCAAAAATAGATCTAAGGCAAAATGCAGCTTATGATAATAAAGGTGACATTTCAGATGAGTAGGGAGAGCATGGATTATTGGTATTTTTAGGTCACTGCAGAAATCTCTGAATATATTAGTGCTTTAGACCAAATATATAATTTAAATAATAATTATTTATCTTTGAAGTCTTTTATTTTTAACTCTTCTGTTTTACTTTATGTGGATCTTTTTGCAAAGAGCTAAATTACATAATGTAGATTTTGTTTTCTGAACATGCTAAGAATCCTTTCTGGGAGTTTAGCTCATTTATATCTATTGTGGATTTTTATTTCTTTTAGCTATAGAAAATAGTCTGTCCTAGCTTCTTTAAAAAGAAAACATGTCAGCAGTTACTCCTAGCTCAGGAATCACTTGGGGAACTATATGGGATGCCAGGGATTGAACATGGGTTAGCTATGTGCAGGGCAAATGCCTTTCCTGCTATACTATTGCTCTGACACCTGAAATAAATGTTTTATCTACAGAAGCCAATTTTAATTTCCAGTTCTACCTGGAGCAACCCCTGAGCCCTGCTGGATATGGCCCCCAAATAAGTGCATGTGTATACACACACACACACACACACACACACACACACACACGTGCTCTCTCTTTCCCTCTAGATTGTTCTTCTAGAAATGAGATCTGGGGCTCCGGAAATGGCCCATTGGCAAAACCGACTTGCCCTGTATGCAAGAGACTGAGTTCAAGCTCTAGTGCTACTGTATGCACTAAATGCAGTCTTGGTAGCTCTGTGCTGAATCAGCCAGCCATACTGCAATCAAGGGTATGCAAGCACTGCAACACTAAATGGTGTCAACCCTGGTGTGCGCTACAACCAGACTGTTTGCGAGCAACACTGCTAAGATGCACAACGTCTGGCAAATACTGTATCTGAGAGTACAAACACTGCAACCCTAGTGTTTGGCTCTGGGTGTGGCCACAACCAATTGTCTGAGCACTTCATGGGTTCAACCTCCTGGGCATTGCAATATTATCAACAGGGAGGAGAAGATGGGGAGTGAGATCTCTCACCAAATTGCAGGTGTGCAATCTGTTGTAGTCTGTGTCTGTGCATTTGATGTCTTTTTCCTTCCTCTTTTTTTCCTCTTAAAAAAAACAGGCTACATATAGAAAGACTATGGAACATAACCACATACTTCAAACAAACCACATTTCATTAAGAGAACATTACATATCATATTTCTATTATCCCTCACCCCCCAAGCCTTACCATCATCCTTACTATCATAATAAAATTCTGTAGTTATTTATTTTTTGGTTTGGGTGGGGGCCTCCTTAGTGTTGCTCAGGGGTCCAAGGGTCTCTCTGGTGATACTTGGTCTGGTGTTGTAGACATAGTGGTTCAGTGCTTAAGCCCAGTGTTGCTTGGTCTGGACAGTGCTGGCCAGGGGCGCGGGGTGGGGGGGGCGGTGTTTGGGTTATCCTGCCTTTAGCATATGCTCCAGCTCAAAGGAGCTGTCTTTGGACCCCAAAGTTAAAAATTTTGAGCACTTACTGTGTCCGATACTATTGTGGGTGGTTTTAAATATGTTATGTGTGTATATGTGCATATTTTTAACTTCAATATTAGTGACTGTTCTGGTTTCCCTCAGGATTTCTTTTTTTGTTTTGTTTTGTTTTATTTTTTGTTTTGTTTTATTTTTTGTTTTGTTTTGTTTTATTTTTTGTTTTGTTTTGTTTTTGTGGGAAGGCACACTTGCTCTCTACAGGCTGACTCCTCACTCTGTGCTCAGGGATCGCTCCTGGCAGACTTGAAGCACCATATGGGGTATCGGGGATCAAACCTGGGTCAGCCACATGCAAGGCCTTACGTACTATCTTATCTCTCCACCCCTTCCTCAAGATTTTTTTATGTACTGCAGGCAGCTGTGAATAACTGGGCACTCTAGGATGGTTTCCTTTTGCCGGATGATATGGGAGGGAGAGGCGCTTTAGGGTTTATGTAAAAAATACTGAAAAGGACCTAGGGATTAGACCAATACAGCAGATTAGGGCACTTGTCTTTTGTGTGGCTGTCCAAGATTTGATCCATTTGGTCCCCAAGCCCTGCCAAGAGTGTTGCATTCCTTGCTTCTTTGCATGCATAGCCAGGAGTAAGCTCTGAGCCCCCGAACACCTGTGGATGTGGCTAAAAAAACAAACAGCAGGTCCCCAAGCCCTGCCAAGAGTGTTGCATTCCTTGCTTCTTTGCATGCATAGCCAGGAGTAAGCTCTGAGCCCCCGAACACCTGTGGATGTGGCTAAAAAAACAAACAGCAGCAACAATTTAAGGAGGTCCTATGGGCTATGATATTCCCTCGGAGGATCCATCCAGTTGGTTTATGCGGTTTCTCCTTTATTCCATTTAGATCCAGTTGTCTCTATTAACAGATGTGTTATTTAACTTAAAAGAGTGGCATTTCATTCATTTTTTTATTTATTGGATTTTGGGAGGCTGCCCCTAGCTGTGCTCAGGGATCACTTTCGGTTGTGCTGGGATCAAACCAGGGTCAGCAGCATGCAAGGTGTGTACTGTCTTTGCCTGTACAAATTTAATGGGAGCTTAGGGACTATACTATTTCACTTTAGAGTGTAGCAGAGTGTAGGCATTGACCCAAGTTCTCACAGTTTTTAATTCTATCAGCTTCTGCCCTCCACTCCAGCTTTTCAAAATTTGTCACTGCCTCTGAGTTTGAAGCTTTTCTGGAATTCTTAACATGGAAGGCCAATGTGCTGCCTTTTTTACTGGCTTCTTCTTTGTGTATATTGGAGTATAAATGTTGCACTCTTAGTTTGTTAGTTTAATATTTTTCTCCTAGCTTGTTAGTTTAAAATTCCAGGAATTCCTCAGATTTGATTATTACCCTTTCCCTGTGTTTTATGACTGCTATGAACTTTTCTACTGCTTAAAATTCTTTCAGTGGGATGTTATTGGAAAGATGTATCAATTTGCAGGTTTAGGAGCTGGGGTGATAGCACAGCGGGTAGGGCATTTGCCTTGCACGCGGCCAACCCGGGTTTGATTCTCAGCATCCCATGTGGTCCCCTGAGCACCGCCAGGAGTAATTCCTGAGTGCAGAGTCAGGAGTAACCCCTGAATATCGCTGGGTGTGACCTCCCCCCCAAAAAATTTGCAGGTTCAGTCTTCTGTCTTGAACTATGAGGTATGGAAGACTAAAATATCTTACTGAATATTTCAGAGTCATAATTTTAATGACATGCTTTAGAATAGAAATGTATTAATTTCTGAATCAGTACATTAATCAGTATTTTAAATTTAAATTTGATTTTATTTTTTTTGGGGGGAGGTCACACTTGACTGTGCTCAGAGCTTACTTCTGGCTCTGTGCTCAGAGATCACTCCTGGTCGGTCTTAGGGGATCCATATCTGGTGCCCAGGATTGAAACTAGGTCAGCTACATTCAAGGCAAGCACATACTTGTCTCTCTGACCCCATTTATTAGAATTTTTAATGAGTTAATCAGATGATACAAATTTTATAGTTAAGTAGATGGTGTCTCTGCCACTTAATATATTTGAATAAATTTGAGCAAGTTATTTTGTTCTTGCTTTTTTCAGTGTTTTGGGCCATGCCCATGATGGTGATTGGGTTACTGGTGGCTATGCTCAGGAGACATGCAGTGCTAGGGATCAAACCATGGTCTCCTATATTAAGAGCCTGAGCTGTCTCAAGCCATTGAGTTCTCTCCAGCCCTTGAGCAAGTTTATTAATCAGTCAGTGTTTGAACTGGAGCACATGCAACGATTTGAGGTTCAGGCTTTGATCTCTAACATTACATCACCCTCTGAGAACCACCAATTATGACCATGACAACAATTAGAATGTTTCTTGGGGAACCAGGGAGAGAGAGTAGGTAAGGTGCTTCTTTTGCATGTGGCTCTCCTGGGTTTGATCCTCTGGACCCCATTATGTGATCCCCTGAACGTGGCCAGGAATGATCTCGGAGTTATCAAGACAGGAAGAAGCCCTGAGCACAGCCGGGTGTGACTCAAACTCCCTTTCATCCTTCCCCTGCTCCCAACACACACAAAAGTTTTTTGAACCAGGGGTGTGGCTCAGCAGTAAAGCACTTGCCTTTTCATATGTGAAGCCCTGGGTTCAATCCCAGGTACACACACACACACACACACAGAAAAAGGGGGTGGGAATGATTTATTTTCTCCTGTGCTGATTCAGATTTTAATTTGCTGGTTCTGTATATGTTCCCATTTGTGTCCTAATACCATATTAATGTTTCTACCTGGAAGACTAAAATATCTTATTTCTTATTACAGCAGAATGGCCAAAGACTATGACAGGTCTTCCCAGCACATCAGGGACAACTGCCAGTGTGGTCATCATACGGGGTATGAAGATGTATGTAGCTCACGTGGGTGACTCAGGAGTGGTTCTTGGAATTCAGGATGACCCAAAGGATGATTTTGTCAGAGCTGTGGAGGTCACACAGGATCATAAGCCAGAACATCCCAAGGAAAGGGAACGAATCGAAGGACTTGGTGGGAGGTAATTGTTGTACTACTTGTCTTTCCTCTCTTGATTTTATTTAGTTCTTTTTTGCTTTACTAATCAGATTCACCCCTTAGTGAAATTGTTTTCTCAGTATTACAGATTTTCATAGTTTGCCTCATATAAAGTATTATGCGTTCATGTTTATTTTGATTTGACTATTTCTGATGATGGCTCCAGTGGGAAATGATCTTTTAGTGAGTCTTGAGTAACAATGCATAGAAGTATTTATTGGAACGCTTAAAAATGTACTAACCATCATGAGCTTTTGAATCTGGACATAATAGCTCTTAAGAGTGTCAGAATGGAGCTATTTGAATCTGGCTTTGGGAAGGAGGTCTTTTTTTCCCCTTTGATTTCTAAGACATATATTGCAAAGTTTGGTTTTCCCTTCTGTTTCAAGGTATTTCAAAATGTAGAGAACTTGGAAACTATGAATTGAGATTGACTTCATAATATTTTTCTGATTAAAAAATAGGGGCCACAGGGCTGGAGCAATAGTACAGCAGGTAGGGTGCTTGTCTTGCATGCGCCTTACTCTGGTTTGATCTCTGGCATCCCATATGGTTCCACTGACAAGAGTAATTCCTGAGTGCAGAACTAGGAGTAAACCCCTGATCATCGCTGGGTATGGCCCCAAAACCCTTGCTTGATATGGTTTCCCAGGCCCTACCAGGAATGATCCCTGGGTGCAGATCTAGGAATAAGTCCTGTGCACCACTGGGTATGATCCAGTATCCCACCTCACCCATTCCCCCAAAATAAAATAAAAGAGGCTAGAGGGAGGTAATACAGGGGTTAAGGTGCAGTGCTTTGTATACCAGCCAACCTTGGTTCAGTCCCCAGCACCCCCAAGTACTGCCCAGAATGACTCCTGGGATTGCTGGGTGTGGCTTGAAAATAAAAAACAAAACAATCGAATATAAGATGATTCCAAATATGAAAGAATAGTGGGCTGGAGCGGAGATAACAGTGGGTAGGGCACTTCCCTTGCGTGTGACCTGGGTTCAATCTCTGGCACCCCACATGGTCCCCTGAGCCCTACCAGGAATGATCCTTGAGCACAGAGCCAGAAATAAGCCCTGAGCATTGCTGCATGTGACCCAAAAATGCAAAAAAAAAAAAAAAAAAATTTAACTTATCCTGTTGCTAATTTTTAAAAGCAGAGGTAAGTTGAGTCTTAATCATCCTAAAGTCTTACCATTATGCCATTACTTGCTTACGCTTTATTAAATCAGAATTGTTCTTTTTCAGAGAAATAGTAGGCTGAAAGGGGAAAAAAAAACAAATGAAGAGATAGCTCAAGATCTGAGTGCTGATAAAAGCATGCTTTGCTTTCTAGAGGCCTGGGTTCAGTTCATGACACCACATGGTTTCCTGGAGACTGCAGGGAGCGACTTCTGAGAACTTAAGTTGGGAGTAACAAAAACAAAAAATAAAGCAATATGGGGCCAGAGAGACGGAGTTAAGATAATTGTCTTGCATAGGGGATAACCTTCCAAGACAGTACGCCAGGGACTTGGGTGCCACACTACTGACTGTATTTGGCCCACCTCTTTGGGTCTGCTTTAGCTGACAACGTGGACAGTAGTGTTCAGGACAGTGGTGTTGGGAGTCATCACTACCCCGACAGTGCTTGGCCACCAAGGCCACAGCAGGTGTGCTTGAAGGCCCCCAGAGCTATACCTGATACTGCTTTAAATGTTTCTACTGTGCTGGAGATCAGTCTTGGCTCCTGGCATATACAAATCATGTGTTCCAGCTCTTCGAGCTCTCCTTCCACTTAATAAAAGAGATTTTTGTTTGATTTGGGGCCAGACTCAGCTATGTTCAAGGCTTACTCCTGGCTCTGTTCTCAGGGACCATTTTTGGCAGTGTTTATGCTGGGGGTTGACCCACGGTCAGCTGCTTGTATGGCCAAATGCCCATCTGCTGTACTATCACTCTATCTTCTATTATTAATCTTTTTTTAAAAGGGGGGGCCACGAGATAGTACAGTGGGTAAGGTACTTCCTTGCATGCAGTCAACCCAGGTGTGATCCCTGGCATTCCATGTGGTCTAAGCACCGCCAAGAGTGATTCCTGAGTGCAGAGCCAGGAGTAATCCCTGAGCATCACCCAGTGTAAACCTAAAACACCAACGACAAAAATTTGCCGGGGGTGGGGGGTAGTGGTAGAGCATTTACCTTGCATGTGTGAGGCCCTGGTTCAATTCCTGCCCTCCCCCACCCCCCCTTTTTTTAAACTATTTTCTTTCTAGGAATTTAAGTTTTATTTCCTTTTACTTTTTTTTTTTTTTGGTGTTTTTATTTTTGGGCCATACCTGGTGATGCTCAAGGGTTACTCAGTAATTGCTCCTGGTAGTGCTCAGGGGACCATGTGGGATGCTTGGGATTGAACCCTGGTCAGCAGCAGCAAGGCACGCACCTTACCCACTGTACTATCACTCTCACCCCCCTTTTCAATTTTTTTTCTTCTTTTTTTTGTTTTTGGTCAGTCACAGTCACAGTCCTCCCGTTGTTCATCAATTTGCTCGAGCGGGCCCAGTAACATCTCCATCGTGAGACTTATGTTACTGTGTTTGTCATATTGAATACATCACGGGTGGCTTGCCAGGCTCTGCTGTGTGGGCAAGATACTCTCGGTAGCTTGCCGGGCTCTCCGAGAGGGGTGGAGGAATCAAACTCGGGTCAGCCATGTTGGCTGCGTGCAAGGCAAACCCCTACCGCTGTGCTATCGCTCCGGCAATGCACAGGGGCTTACTCCTGGCTCATGCACTCAGGAATTACTCTTGGCAGTGCCCGGGGGACCATATGGGATGCTGGGAATCGAACCCGGCTCGGCCACATGCAAGGCAAACGCCCTACCCGCTGTGCTGTCGCTCCAGCCCTTCCTTTCAATTTTTTTCAAAAAATTTTGGAATTTGTGTTTTGTCTTAAGTGGTAAAAAATGCTGTCTGGATAGTTTGGACAGATGTTCTTTGGCATTTGGGAGCAGGTGTCTGCACAAACTGAACTTTTATTATGTTATTTCCTCTTTTCTCTGTCTCACCCTAGGCAACTGGCCAGTGCTCTGTTTTTTTCAGTCTTCTGTTGCTATTCAGTAAGCTTTCTGCTTATCAGGCTGTTCCCTTTTTGTTTGCCTTTTAATTGTACAGGACAACAGCTGGGAGTGTAATAAAGGCATCATCTTTTATAACACTTTGTATTTAGATATTTGGATTTAAAACTTTATTTTTACCAGTACAATTATTTTGTTTTTGCCCCACAAAAAAGACTAATATCATTGAACATTAAATGTCAAGAAAGTTCTCAGTAAAGTTTTATTGCAAGCAATTTGGTTACCTACTATAACTAAACCATCCTTTTAGGAAACAAGTTTAGGAAAGAATAATAGAATTTAATGTGGTATGGAAGAACGTTGTTAGTATCTCTCCTGTAACTTTTATGTTTCATAGATTCTTGTAAATGGTTGATTTTTGCCTTACTCTCCCATTTGCTTTTTGAAGATCAGCATTGAAGAAAGCATGAAAGGGCTAGAGAGATACAGAACAGTGGTTAAGGCACGTGCCTTACCCTGAAACTGACCCCCGGTTTGTTCATCGGCACCACATGGTCCCCTGACCACTGCTGGATGTAGCCTGAAAGGCCCCTGAGCACTGCCACGTGTGCCCCTGGAGGTCCCCAGAACACTGCCTGGGGTGGCCCAGGTAATCCCCAGAACCACCAGGCCTGAGCAGCTCCATATCCTAGGGCCCCTGCACTGAGCTGCTGGCCCAGTTGGAGGCCTTACCCCTTCAGAGCACTGCTTGGAAGAGCCTCCCTCATCCGTAACCCCCCAAAGAAGGAAAGCGTAAATAATGACTCCTTTTGATTTTCTCTTACCTTGGCCTATGACACTTGCTGCTTTCAGAGTTGCAGATTAGTACCTGAGAGATAGCTCTAGGGGCTGGAGCTCTTACCTGACATTGCAGGGCTTCTAGATTGATACTATGCACCCTGAGGGGGTGGCCTCCTGAGTACTGGCCGGGGAAGCCCAAAGAATATCAACAACAAAAATGAACCAGAGCTTCAAATCAAACTGTTCCTCAGGGATAGTAAATGAGAAGCTTTTAAATTTGTCTATGTCAATATTTATGATGTTTTCTAAACATTCCATACTTGCTTCATTTCTCTCTTGCTTCATTCTCTTAATTTAAATAGCATACTGCTATTTAAATTTAAATACTATCAAAGTTAAATAAAATTAAAACTAGTTTGCACTGACCACACTTTACAGTGGTCAGTGGTTATAGGGTCAGTTGCTAGTGTATTGAACAGTACTGAGTAGATAGTTGAATTATTGCAAGAAGGTTCATGAGACAGAGCTGTTCAAAACTGCCTCATTCTTGTCAGATGAGTTTTCTACTTCATAAAGAAATTGAGAGTGGTCTCTGCCATATTCATGTTTTCTGGCTCAGGAAGATTGACTTTTTCTCATTTATAAATTAACTCTTTGCCTTTATTTTGCTTCTCTTAAGACTTTTATTCTTTTTCATCTCTAACATCTTTGTTCTTTTGAAGTTAGAGAACAGATAGAAAAGACTTAGATGGAGGCGTTTTACAATGTTGACTGCCATTGAGGTATAAGCATTCCTTTGAAGGTGGTCACCATTATTTGTCTTGTGTCTGTCGTATATTGAAGGCAATTTAGTTTAAGCGACTAAGTTCAGTGTTCATCAAGTTTAGGGAGACAGAATCTGGAGAAATGGTATGATGGGTTTGTAGGTACCCTGCCATAGACGAGATAAAAATTCAGGTTAAAATCAAGGGTTTGTGTATAAACATGGGACCAGATTGTGAAGACTAAAATGATCTTAATGACGTCTCGAGCACCTTGAGAATCAACTTCGATGTCACGCATCAGTCTCTCAGAACTCATAAAGCTCAAACTGACAAACTCTTTGCTACCTCTTCCCCCCAACACCTCTCCTTTTTAATGGCCTCCCATATAAACATTTGTTGTTGTTTTTAATTCAGACAGATTAGTTAAAGAAAATTTAGAAGCCAGGGAGGTGGCTCAAAGGACTGGATCACATGGATGCCATTTGGAGGCCCTGAGTTTGATACTTGGGACCTCTTGGTTCCCCAGGCACCCTGGAAGTGACTGGTGACCTGGGAACAGCACTGCGTCCCTGGGCTGAGCCCTGCTTGGGAGGCCCCCCAAAAGAAATTTCAGTCTATTTAAACACTGATCTGAAGGTTAGTTTCCTATTTCAGTCATATCAGACATGGTCGAAGGAGGTCATCTTCATCTTTTTTTGTTTGTGTTTTGCATATTGCCTGGCACAGTGGTTGAACCCATGAACTCATACATGCCAGACACGCACTCTGCCACTTGGAGCTGTCTCTTTGGCTCTCTGTGATGTTTTGTTGTTTTTATTTTTACAGGATACTTTAACTTTTATGATGAAAGCACTATTCAGCTAGCAATAAGTTATTCCTCTTTTGTGTTTTGATAATTTCCCTTTTTTGCTCAAAGTATTAACTATATATTTTAGGCACTCTAGAGCATACTAACTCCTCTGTGTTTTAATTATATGATTTCTGTTGCTCCTCTGCTGCATTTCTAGGTAGATTTTCCTATTCTGAAACTCCCAAGTCGACATCTGTACAGCTGATCTGTTTCCAAAATCTAGCCTCACACTTTTAGTTGCAGAAATGTCTCCATATTTCTTTTGAGATTTGTTTGGGGGCTGGGGGTTAGGCCACAAACTGGAAGTGCTTGGGCTGATGCCCAGGAGACCGTGCCATTTTGGGTGTTGAACCCTGACTGCCAGACTGCATGAGTTTTCCTTCATTTTCAATTCCTTTTGCTTCTCGAATCTTTTATTTTATAACTCTCCTTCCACTAGACTTTTTTGTGTGTGTGTGTGTGTGAGGCATAGCTATTCTTTTTGTCTTTTTTTCTCCCCTCATTATTTCTATTCTGTTCTTTCGAGCTAATATCAGTTGTCTCCAAGGTCTCCCCTTACTGCTCCTTGTTTCATCTTTCCTATCTGAACAGGGCTTTGGCTTACGCATTGTTGTGTCTAAAGTAAAGTAATTGTTTTATGACAATGTAATCCTTTTGTACTACTTACCACCTTGGTTATATTGTACGCATTTAAAGTATTTGTGTGAATACTATTTTTTTCAGTGTGATGAACAAGTCTGGAGTGAATCGTGTAGTTTGGAAACGGCCTCGACTAACTCACAATGGCCCTGTTAGAAGAAGCACAGTTATTGATCAGATTCCTTTTCTGGCAGTAGCAAGAGCACTTGGTAAGTAGCGTGTACATATATTAAACCATGTTATATATTCTAAAGGGTATGGTGATCAAAGAGGAGACTGGAAACAATTCAACACGTAATAGTAAGAATAAGAAGTTATATAACTTTAAAACTTAATTGCTAGGAAGATGAAAGTGCGAATTTCAGTACTAATTACTTTTTTGATCAGTCATGTTTAATGTTTTGATAATTACTGTTTATACATAGAGAAGTATATGTATATCTTGGCCTGATGTTACTCTTAAAACTATTAAGTGTCCTACCTACTTTAGTCTTGTATATTTCTCTTGAGGCCTTCAAAGCGTTTTGTTCTGGAAACAGAGAGCTAGTATAGTGGGTAGTGCACTTGCCTTGCTCATGACTGACTTGGGTTTGATCCCTGGTATCTCATATGATCTCCTGAGTACCGCTAGGATTCCTGAATACAGAGCTAAGAGTAACTAACCCCTGAGCATCTCTGGATGTGGCCTAAATTCTCCACCCGCCAAACAAACAAACAAACCCAATCTGTCCTTTAGCAAAGTAAGTTACCTATAGGGGTGCGGGGGGTGGGGCACACACCCCCTTTTTTTCTTGTCCACTTGGTTTGGGAAGGAAAGCTAAATATATAGCTGTAGAAATATTTGGACTAGAGAGAGAACAGCAGGTAGGGCATTTGCCTTGCACCCAACTAACCCTGTTTTGATTCCAGGCACTATATATGGTCCCTGTCAGGAGTAATCCTTAAGTACAAAGCCAGGAGTAAGCCCTGACCACAACTGGGTGTGCCCCCCCCAAAAAAAAATATGAAAAAATAAATATCTTACCTTGAATGTGGCCAGTTTAGTTTCCTTCTAAGGAAATCATCTTGTGTACCAGAGCGAGAGGTAGTTCTGCTGGTTGCATGCATGCTTGATCCTCCTAGCACTGTCAGGAGTGACTCTCCAGCACAGCGCTGTGTGTAGCTCCTGCGTACCCCCAGCCCATAAAAATGGAAAAGAAAATCCTCTCAGGGCCAGGGAGATGGTTCAAAGCAGGCACCTGAATTTGATCCCCAGTACCACAAGATTCCCCTTGAAACACAGGCAGTGGCCCCTGAGCACTGACAGTGTGACCAGTAATTAAAAGGGGAAAAAAGGGCCAGGCCACTGGTATAGTGTGTAGGGTATTTATTTGCCTGGTGTTGGACTAACCTGGGTTCAATCTCTGGCATCCTATGTGGTTCCCTGAGCACCACCAGAAGTAATTCCTGAGTGCAGAGTCAGGAGTGGCCTCTGAGCATTGCAAGATTTGGCAGAAAAGAAAAGAGGTGGGGAGGTGGGGGTGGAGGAAGAAAAATCTCCTTAGAAAATATCTTTTCCCCCCTTCTCTCTTCTTAGGTGGTACATTGGTGCATGATACTGGGTTAAGCTTTGGAAAGAAAAAGTAGACATATTCTGTCTACCCTAATATTGAAAGACTAGGCATGTACTTGGCGAAACAGGCTATAAAGAAGTAAACTTGTAGGGGCCAGAGCAATAACACAGTGGGTAGGGCACTTTGCACACCAGACCCATGTTTGATGTGGTTACTATGGTCCCACGAGCACCGCCAGGAGCACCGCAATTAGTAGTACCGCCTGAGCACTGCCAGGTGTGGCCCCAAACCAAAAAAAAAAAAATTTGTGAATAAAATAATCACAGATTAGAGAATAAGAAAGAAACAAGATCCTGTGATGAAGAATAATTAGAAAGTTCAAATTATTTTTTATAATATGGAAATGCTCTTTTTCAGAAGGGTTCATTTTGGCTTTTGGTGCTGGGGATTGAACTCAGAGCCTTACACAAAGAAGCAAGAACTGTATTGCTGAACTCCACCCCACCCCCATAAGACGCTTTCATGTGAAAAGCCAGTGGATGAGTAGTTTAGGCATAGATTTTATATTGGGAAAGTTGCACATGCTAGGAATTTTCAGAGAATTAGAATTATGAAGTAGATCTGGACTAAAGCATTGTAGTCTAAGTATATTAAGAAGCATGACGGATATTAAGGAGTAACATCTGATTTGCATTTGAAAAGATCATTCCACTCAACTATTGTACTATCTTTTATTCCTTTTTGGTGATGAAAAAAAATCACATCTTCCCACTCTTTTTGGAGCTGTTAAGCTAGTGGGGTCGGGGGAATAGAAAATAAAAGACATGAGGGAAATACTCTAAAAATAGTGTGTGTCACAATAGAATTAAACGAGTTGTTATACTACTACCTGGCTGAAGGAATAGTGAGTGACACAAAACAGATACTTTGAAGAGTATGATCAAGCAAAGTCTTTTAATCTTTTTCTGTTTTGTTTTGTCTTTTTGTTTTTTGGATCACACCCGGTGATGCACTCAGGAGTTACTCCTGGCATACTCTGGGGACCATATGGGATGCTGGTTATCGAACACAGGTTGGCCACGTGCAAAGCAAACGCCCTACCCGCTGTGCTGTCTCTCCAGCTCCCGCAAAGTCTTTTAATCTTAAAAAAAAATAATAATTCTTGTTTTGTTTTTTTGGCCACATTTATCAATGTTTAGAGGTTACTCCTGGTCGTACACGCAGGAATCACTCCTGATGGTACTGAGGAGACAATATGGAATGCTGGGGATTGAACCCTGGTTGGCTGCATGCAAGGCAAGCGCCCTGCCTGCTGTACAATCTCCAGCTCCTGGGATATAATTTTAAATGGGATGATCAGAGACCTGAATTCTAGTAAAGAAATGTCACTGTCACTGTCCTCCCATTGTTCATCAATTTGCTTGAGCAGGCCCAGTAACGTCTCCATTTTGAGACTTGTTGTTACTGTGTTTGGCATATTGAATACGTCATGGGGAGCTTGCTAAAGAAATGAGGCGTTTGAATTTGTGGGTATCTGGAATAAGAGAAGTTAGAAGAAATGACAGATGTAAATGTACAAATTATTGAATGTTTGGGTGGGATGGTAAAGTTGAGGTTTGAGGCACACCCAGGGGCTGTTTTGTATTCAGGAATGACCCCAGGTGGTGCTCAGGAAACCATATGTCATAAATGGGAACTTACTGGGAGGTTACATACATGGCACGCATCTTATCTCCCATACCATCTGTTCAACCTGATTTTTTTTTTTTTTTGTTCAACCTGATTTTTTAAAAAAAATTTGGGGGGAGGTGCTGAGCAGCTGAGAAGGTAAAATTTCCATTAATAGCGAAGACTGAACTATTATTGTTTGGAAGGGGGATTGCCAGTAGTTCAGGGATTTTTTGGGAGCCACATCTGGTAATGTTCAGGGGTTGCTTCTGGCTCTGAATTCAGGAATTAACTCCTAGTGGTGCTCGGGGAGCCATATGGGATGCCAGGGTTTGAACCCAGGTTGCCTGAATGCAAGGCAAATGCCCTGCCAGCTGTACTGTGGCTCTGACCCCTAAAACTTTTTTTTTTTTCAAAAGAACTATGGTTCTAATTTTTAAGTTTAACTTGCTGCACAGTAATCCTTGTTGACTAATTCATAATAAATTAATAGTATTTAGCACAGTTCTTAAGAGTTTATGGCCATTTTTCTTGTGTGGGGAGGGGGTTGACATGGAGGATCTCAAAATTTGAACCATCTAGTCAAGGATCATAATCAAGAACAAATGTGACAAAGATGCCATCTAGTGGCAACCTACTGGAATCACAGATGTATTGTAGATGATTTATTCAGTGAGTGGATTTTTATTTTGGGACATACTCAGTGGTGCTTCCAGGATACTTCAGGGTCAGTGCTCAGGAGTTGCTCCTGATGGTGGCAGGGGACCAAGCAGCACCAGGGATGAGCCCTGGGCTCCAGCATACAAAACATATGCCCCTCTTGAATGGACCTAATTACCTAGTGCAGTATGTCCCATGCACATGGTCTTTGCCCAAATGAAAGCTTCAGTTCAGGGAACTGGGGAGAGGTTTTCATCAGATGATCACATTCAAAATGGGAAAACTGTGATTTTTTAGGTACCCTTGTATTATGTACTGTTGAGAACGTAAGACAGATGTGAAAAGCAAAAGTAAGATATGGCAGATGTCGGGGATATAGTTTAGTGGTACAGAGTTCATGCTTTTTCTCTGTGTGAGAATCTAGGTTCCAATCCTAGCACTGGGAAAAAAATACGTTTTGTATAGAATCAAATAATTCAACACAAGTTCACAAGATCCATCTTCAGCATATCTAGTAATAGCTTTATGTACCAAAAACAAGCAGTTCAGAGTTGGAAGTATTTTGGTGTAGGCAAGTTGGGGGCATCACACTTTCTGTTGTAGTGCAAAACTGCTGCCAGACTTGTGGGACCAGGGGTTCATACAGTAGGACAGGGGTCTCACATGTTTGAGGCATACGCTACACCACTGGGCCATATGCTCTGACCCCAAATAAGTATCCATTATAGTCACCCAAAACATAAGCTTAGACATGATTCTTAAAATATCTTGAAGATTTTTATGCTGAAATCGTAAAACACTGATGAAAGAAATCAAAGAAGACCTAGGTGGAGAATATATTATGTTCTTGGATTGTTACATTTTATTAAGGTGGCATTTCTGTCCAAAATTATCTATAGCATCTCTAGTCCCAGTCAAAACCCAGGGTTTCAGAAATTTAAGTTGGGAAAGCTGAGTTCCTCTAGAAATACTTTTATTTGAGAGTGAGGTTCCCAGGTATTGCTTGGGAGGCCCAGACCCCGGGAAACGTTTTAGCACCACAGCCAGCTAGTGGTTCAGTCCAAGGTCTCGAGCATTCAGTGCTGCTTGGGCCATGCGGTGCTAGAGACATCTGGGTCTACTTCAGTGTTCCTGGTGGCCTCCAAGGCAGAACCCAGCAATGGTTGGGGGACGGGGGGTCCTAGACATTGAAGCTCGGTCCAGCTCATTTACCCTAATCGCTGTACTACTACCAGCCCCACTAGGATATTCAAAGAAAGGTTTAGTGAGAAAGAAAAAAAAAATTGGCAAGATATTGGACTGGTGATTTGGGAGTTGCCGATAAGAGAGGAATTGTCAGCTTGATAAAATTATTTCACCAAGGGAATATACATTAATGTGTAGCTATCTCTTAAAGAATACATAGGACTAAGGTTGTCTTGTTCTAATGGTTACCCTTCCCTAAATGAAGAGCTGGGAAGGTATATCTTTTATTACATGCCCTTTTATGCCATGTGAAACTTTAAAATGGTTTCAGGGCTAGAGAGATGACTTAAAGGGCTAGAGCATATGTTTGCATGCAGGAGTTTAGGTTTGATCCCTGGCACCACATGGTCCCCTGAGCACTGGCAGGAACAATTTCTGACCCCCAACTAACTCCGAGCTGGTAGTGGCCCCTGAGCATCATCTAGTATGTTCCCCTCTGCAAAAAAAATTAAAAACATCCCCACCAGTCTTTGCATTTATTTTATTTTGCAGTACCTAATACCTCTCAAGGACTGGAGAGCTAGTACAGCAGGTAGGGCACTTGCCTTGCACAGGGCTTACTCTAGTTCAATCCCCTGCACCCCATATAGTTTGCCGAGCCCCACCAGAAGTGATCCCTGAACATGGATCTCAGATCACAGCTGGTGTGGGGGAAAAGAAAAACCTCACAGATGCAAGACATGTGCTCTACCATTGGCTACACACCTAGTGTAGGATGTGGGTTTTTTTTTTTTAAATACAATGTAGAGCATATTTAAGACTAGGATAATGCTTTTTGCATTATTTATGTAAATCTTTATAGTGTCAGTTTATTCTCAAATAAACTGTGTGTTTTCTTTTGCTGTTCTGAAGGATCAGTTGCCCCTTTAAAGAGACTGGTGTAGCAGGGATTTTTTTTTTTTTTTTTTTTTTTGCTTTTTGGGTCACCCAGCAATGCACAGGGGTTACTCCTGGCTCTGCACTCAGGAATTACTCCTGGCGGTGCTCAGGGGACCATATGGGATGCTGGGAATCGAACCTGGGTCGGCCGCGTGCAAGGCAAATGCCCTACCCGCTGTACTATCACTTCAGCCCCAATTTTGCTATTTTTGATTGGAATAATTGACTTGAATTATTCTTTCTTTGGATTCTGAGCATGTTTGAATTGGTTATATTTCTAATGGGAGGGAATGGGGAGTTTAAAAAAAAAGGAAAGGACAAGGAGCTTCATCTTGTTTACCAGAAAGCCAGACTTTCTAAAAAGAAATGCAAATTATTCTCTTGAGGTGGAGAGATGTCAAAAGGCTGGTGCACATGCTTTACATGAGGGACGCCAGGGTTCACTCCTCAGCACCTCGTCCCCCCAGCACCCAAAGAATAGCCCCTGAGCACTTTGAGTGTGGTCCCCAAAACAGTTCAGAAAAAATGTCAGTGCTCTTTTGATCTGGAAATACAGCTCAGGTAGAGCATATCCCTTGCATGTGTGAGGCTCTGGGTTCCCCAGTAATAGGGAAAATAAGCAGGCTTGTTCACTTGTCTAGAAATCTTTTACTTTTAATTTAGGTCCTCCCGACAGAGAATTTTACAGAAAATACAAGAGAATTATTATGTTCTCCCTTCTGCCTCTTCCCCCAACTTGGGGGCACAAAAGAAAAAAATTTTTTTTTAATGTAGGAGTACTGCTATTTATTCCGCCACTGATTAGTTGATTGAATTGGGCACGAACTCCACCTTACTTTTTTTTTTCATAATTTTATTTATTTTTCTTCTTATATTTATTTATTGCTTGAGCGGGCCCAGTAACGTCTCCATTGGAGACTTTGTTGTTACTGTGTCTGGCATATTGAATACTCTCGGTAGCTTGCCGGGCTCTTTATTTATTGAATCACTGTGGGGAAAGTTACAAAGGTTTAAGTCTTGGTCATACAATGATCAAACACCTTTCCCTTCACCAGTACTCATTTTTCACCACCAAGAACTCCAATATACCCCCCTCCAAGCCCTCCCAATGCCTGTGAGGCAGATGATTTCTACTTAACTCTTCTCTACATTGATTACATTCATTATTTCGACAAAAGATGTACCATTATTGTTTAGAATTTCCCCCAACAATCAGAATTGCTGAAAAGGCATTGTGAAATACTTTGTTTTCTATGGCTGGCTATGAGAATCATATAATGTTGTGCGGCTGCAGTAGTGGCCACGCGATTTTGGATTTCTGCAGATAATTACGAGATTGGTTTCTGTGCATCTGGTGTTATGGCTGTGCCGGTGAGCAGCTTCTGGGGGGCAACTCGTGACCTCGGTAGGGCATGAAGGATGAGCCGGTACCACCCCCCTTCCCATGAGACCGCAGTTGCCCTGTCACTGCCGGATCATACCTGACTTTCCTATAAACTCTGAGGAGGCGGCCACTTTGCTGCCAGGGAGGAAAGAGGCAGAAGAGAGCAACACCCTTTTCCTCCTGGGGAGGCATGGCACCATAGTTTACACATGGTCCATTCACTTTTCTGCTGCAAGCTGCCGGACTCTGGATCAAGTCCTTTTGCCTCTGGAGCCATGGCCATGCCAGAGAGCCGCTTGTGGGGGGCAACTCGTGACCTCGGTAGGGCATGAAGGATGAGCCGGCACCGTCCCCCTTCCCATGAGACTGCAGTTGCCCCATCACCGCTGGCTCACACCTGGCTTTCCAATAAGCTCTGAGGCTGTGGCCACCTTGCTGCTCGGGGGGGGGGGGGGGGGGGGGGGTGTGTGGAAGGGAGCAACACCCTTTCCCTCCCAAGGAGGCACGGTGCCATAGTTTACACATGGTCCATTCACTTTTCTGCCGCAAGCTACCGGGCTCTGGATTAAGTCCTTTTGCTTCTGGAGCCATGGCCTGCTGAAGAGCCGCCTGCGGGGGGCAACTCGTGACCTCGGTAGGGCATGAAGGAAATGCTGGTACCGCCCTTCTTCCCATGAGACTGCAGTTGCCCTGTCATCGCTGGCTCATACCTGGCTTTCCAATAAGCTCTGAGGCGGCGGCCACCTTGTATGCGGTCCAGATGCATTTCTGCCAAAAGCCGCTGGGTTTCGAGATTTGTTTGAATCTCTGGGATCATGGCCCTTAAGCAGCTTGATCAGGAGCCAGAGAGGCCACTTGTAGGCGGCGACTCAGGGTCTTGTTGGGATGGGGAGGAAATGGCCGGTTCCACCCCCATCTGGTGAGGCCCCGTGTGTCTTGTCACTGCAGGCCCAAACCTGACTGTCCAGTGGCCTCTGGAGGATGGCAGTCACTGGGCCACCAGGGGGAACAGGCCAGAGCACAAAACCTATTCCCACCTGGAGTGGTCCAGCGCCAGTAACCTACTGCAGGAACAGGACGCATTTCTGCCAAAAGCCTTTGGGTTCCAAGATTTGTTTCTGAGTCTCTAGGATCATGGCCGTTAAGCTGTTTGATCAGTAACCAGAGAGGCCATGCCTCCAATTATATAGCTGAGCCGGAGGTGGTTTGTGGGTGTGTCTCCCACATACCTAACTTTTGGCCATAAACTTTGTCCCAAGTTTTTGGGGTCTGGCCAAAGGAACAGCAGCAATTTTGGGGTATCTGAAAGCCTGAAGGCGCCATCAGGCTGCTGATGCACTCGCCTCACAGGTACATACTGACCTGCTGGCGACGCCATGCCCCCAAAGGAAAATTTTTTATGTTTTATTTTGTCTTAAATGTTACCAAACAGCAGATGGTTTTTATAAATTTTTGCTTGTTTTATTTTTTGTGATTCTTTTCTGTTGCACATTTCGGAAGTTTAGCTAGTAGTATAAAACATAGAATAGTAATATAAAATGTAGAATTTGAAGTGGGAAAAATGTAGGAGGGGAGAATAAGTTTAAATTTTGTTTTCTTGTTGGTCATACAGTTAATTAAGAGCATAAAATAATCATTTTTTATCCCAAGAATGTTCTTCTGATGTAGGTAGTTTCTTGACTTAGGAGTTAACAGATCTTTCAGATAGTCACCAACATTCTTACTTACAGAACAGATTCTTGTCTTATGTTTTCACACTTGGTAATTAAAATTTTTTTTATTTTGGGCGGTTTGGGACCTTATCTAGTGGTGTTTAGGGGATTAATTTTGACTCTGAGCTTAAGAGTGACCCTTGGTATGTTTGGGGAACATTTTCAGTGCTGTGGATTAAACCAAGGTCAGTGGGGATATAGGACACGAGCCTTAATCATTGTATAGTCTCTCTAGCTCTTTTTTGCTTAATTTTTACCCTTTGCTCTTCCCTGTACATTTTAGAATCTCATCAAATGAAAGTCTGTAAAAAACCCTTTGGGAATTTTTTTTTTTCCCTTTTTGGGTCATACCTGCAGTGCACAGGAGTTACTCCTGGCTCATGCACTCAGGAATTACTCCTGGCGGTGCTCAGGGGACCATATGGGATGCTGGGAATCGAACCCAGGTCGGCCACATGCAAGGCAAATGCCCTACCCGCTGTGCTATCGCTCCAGCCCCACCCTTTGGGAATTTTGGTTATGATTAGTATTACCAGTTATTTGTGGAAGAATTAACATCCTTATAATATTGAATGGTACAAGGATGTTATGTTACAAATGAATATCTTATTTCCCCGTTTAGTCTGTTTAATATTTGTCTGATTGGAAGTACCTTGTATTTGGTTCACTGTTTAAATGGATTCTCTTCTCTACTTAATTATATAGGAATTGTAGAACTGACTTTTTGATATCTTAAGCTTGTATTTAACAACCTTATCGAGCATTTTCTTTCCTTCTTTCCTCCCTCCCTGGCAGTGCTTGAGGGACCATATAGGATGGTTGGGATTGAACCTGGGTACAAGGCAGACAACCCTACCAGCTGTACTATCGCCCTAGCCCCACCTGGCCAAACATTTCTATTTTGATAGAATTTCTTTTTAGCTTCTTTTAATATAAAATTACCTACAAATAATGATAGTTCTCTTTTCTCCTTACGATTCCATATATTTGACTTATATTTATTGTCTTTACTAGGGAAAAGTCTTCAGTTGAATATTGGAGGAGAATTAGTGATAGAAATTCTGTCAGATTAGGAGAGTTGCCTATTATTTCTGGTTTGCTGGGAATTATTCTTTTAAAATCATAAATAAAATTTTTTTAAACTGCTATCAGATGCCTTTCTGTATGTGTTGAGTTGAACATGTTGATTTTCTCCTTTAATTTGCTGATGCTATAACAGCTAGCTTGGAAATAATACTGCTTCTGTTTATTGCCCCCAGGTGATTTGTGGAGCTATGATTTCTTCAGTGGTGAGTTTGTGGTGTCACCTGAGCCAGACACAAGTGTCCACACTCTTGACCCCCAAAAGCACAAGTATATTATCTTGGGGAGTGATGGACTTTGGAATATGATTCCACCTCAGGATGCCGTATCTATGTGTCAGGACCAAGAGGAGAAAAAATACCTAATGGTGAGAGTCCTTTAATAATTTGATATTGGACTGAAAGAGATGCTTTGGATGTGGATGCCCATGTTTTATCTCTGCACCACTGGGTAATACCTAAAACCCTTAAAATAACCCAGGGGGCTAGAGTGATAGCACAGCAGGTAGGGCATTTGTCTTGCTATGCGTCCGACATGGCCGACCTGAGTTTGATTCCTCTGCCCCTGTCAGAGAGCCAGGCAAGTACCGAGAGTATCACGCCCGCATCGCAAAGCCTGGCAAGCTACCCGTGACGTATTTGATATGTCAAACATAGTAATAAGTCTCACAATGTTACTGGGCCCGCTTGAGCAAATCGATGAACAACGAGAGGACAGTGAGAGTGACTGTGTGCAAGGCAAGCACCCTACCTCCAGTACTGTCTCACCGTGTGTGTGTGTGTGTGTGTGTGTGTGTGTGTGTGTGTGTGTGTGTGTGTGTTTTAGTGGAGCTTGTTGATAAGGGAAGCAGGTACTCAGAAGATAGTAAAAGTAAAGGAACCCTCCATTGGTGAGTTCTGAGGAACTAGTGGTTGAAGAGTGAAGAAATATATTCTGGGGACCGTAATAGATTTATAAATTACAGATAAATATTGCCTTTCATCAGTTATGCTAAAATTCCCTAGCCCTTTTTACTTTTTAGTATTTCTGAATTTTGGTTGCTTGCTTTTTTCTAAGTTGATGGCATGGTATATTTTAGTAAAATTAACCTTTATTCTTTCTTCTGTGGCATATAACAAAGTATTTCCATAACTGCAGGCTTATTTTATTTCACACTTTAACAACAACAACAAAATCACTGCTAAAAAGGTCAGTTCCAGGGATTGGAGAGAGAGTGCAGTCGTGGCCAACAGGGTTTGATTCCCAGCACCCCTCGTTCTCTGAGTCTGCCAGGAGCTCTTGAGCACAGAGCTAGGAATAAGCAAGCCCCTGAGCACTGCTGAGTGTGACCCAAACACCAAAACAGCCTATTCGAGGCTAGCAGGAGAGCACATATCTTATTTGAAGTCTTTGAAGTCCTTAGGGTTCAATCCCTGGCACCAAGGTAAAAACAAAAAGCAGTACTATGTTAGTAATCCACTATCTCCAAAATGAGCTGAGATTCATTTAGCAAGTTATAAAATGAACTTCAGGGGGCCAAAGAGATAATACAGGGGTTAAGGCACATGTCTTGCATGTTGCCAATTTTGGTTTGATCACCAGCACCATTTGATCCCCTGAGCATCACTAGATATAGCCTTGGAAGATCCCTCCAAACACCATTGGATGTGGCCCTGGAGGACCCAGGTATTACCAGCTTGACCCAGATAATCCCCAGCACCACAGACCCCAAGCAGCACCACATCTTGGGCCCTCATTTTGAAATGCTGGCCCAGGTGACGGGAAGGGCGCTGGGCCTCCAGAGCACCGCTTTGGAATGCGCCATGACCCCAGATAAAAAGAACATCAAGCTAAAGACCATAAAGTAGGGATATGAAGATAATAGAGACTGAAGGGAGAGAGTACATGGGTAAGGCGCTACCCTTGCACAGCGTCAGCCCTGGTTCAATCCCTGGTACTGCATATGGTTCCCTGAGCAGAACCAGGAGTAAGCCCAGAGAACTGCTGAGTGTTGCTCAGTATCCCCTTCCCTGCAGTAATATCATTTTTTAAAAAATCACTGTTGGGACAGGAAAGAGAGATCAATGAACTAGAGCAGTGCCTTACGTGTATGAGACCCTAGTTCCGTTCCACCTCATGATCCCGTAGCACTGACTAGAGACGTGGCCAAGCACAGGTCCAGAAATTGCCTCTGTGTGCCAGTGGGTTTGGCACAGAGGGAGAGGGGAGGGGAGAGGAAAGAGAGAGTGAGGAGAAAGGGGGAGAAGGAAGGGGGGAGAGAGAAGAGAGAGAAAGAAAAGAAAGAAACGGCTTGTGTGGCTCCGTAGGAGCCATGCTGTGCTGGGGGGATGAATTCTGAGCCTTGAACCTCAGAGAGTGCCAGCCATGTGCACTCTCACTTGAGTTATTGCCGTGGCTCACCAGCATCGAGTTAAAGATACCAACTGAGAGGAGTAGTACTCCGTTTTTCTACTTATTAATGTGTTAGTATTTTTTTTTGTTTTTGGACTACACTCAGCTGAGCTCAGAACTTAACTCTTGTCTCTGCACCCAGGTATCACTCCCGGTGGGCTTGGTTGACAGGGGATTGAATCTTGGTCTTTTGTATGCAAGGCAAGCGCTCTTCCCACTGTACGATCTCTCCCCATCCCCAATTAATGTGTTAGAATGATTCCCTATTTCAAGGAAAGGATGAAAAAATATCCATTTTGAATATATGCATTTCAGGGATGTGGCAATCAAATATACTTAATATAGTGCTAAGAAGACTGGCATGTCATGTATTATATTACATATAGTATATAATAGTATATTAATATTTTGTACTTACCACACAAACATTTTTAAAATTTTTTTTATTAGTGAATCACTGTGAGGTACAGTTATAAACTTATCAAACTTTTGTGTTTGCATTTCAGTCATAGAATCATCGTTTACCCATCCTTTCACCAGTGCTCATTCTCCTCCACCAATGTTCCCAGTATCCTTCCCACCACCTCCACCCCATCCCGCCCCCCACCCTACCCCACCTCTGCGTCAGGGCATTTTGTTCTCTCTCCTTTTGGGTGTTATGGTTTGAGTAGAGGTATTGAGTGGCCATCGCATTCAGTCTATAGTCTACTTTCAGCACACATCTTTCAACCCGAGTGGGTCCTCCCATCATCCTTTACTTGGTGTTCCCTTCTCTGTCTGAGCTGCCTTTTCCCCTAGCATGTGAGGCCAGTTTCTAAGGTGTGGAGCAGACCTCCTGGTCCTTATCGCTACTACTCTTGGGTGTTAGTCTCCCATTTGATTACTTTATATTCCACAGATGAGTGCAATCTTTCTATGTCTGTCCCTCTCTTCCTGACTCATTTTACTTAACATGATGCTTTCCATGTTGATCCACTTATATGCAAATTTTATGACTTCACCTTTTCTAACAGCTGCATAGTATTCCATTGTTTAGATGTACCAAAGGTTTTTTTTTTTTTAATTTTATTGAATCACAGTGAGATAGTTACAAGCTTTCTTGTTTGGGTTACAATCACGCAATGATCAAACACCCATCCCTCCACCAGTGCACATTCCCCACCACCAATATCCCCGGCATACCCCCCCTTTTCCACTCTCCCCCTGCCTTCATGGTAGTCATTATTCCCCATAGTCTGTCTCTATCAAAGTTTCTTTAACCAGCCATCTATTCTTGGGCACTGTAGCACCATAGCACTGTCCTCCCGTTGTTCATTGATTTGCTCGAGCGGGCCCATTATGAGACTTGTTACTATGTTTGGCATATCGAATACATCCCGGGGAGCTTGCCAGGCTTTGCTGTGTGGGCGAGATACTCTCGGTAGCTTGCTGGGCTCTCTGAGAGAGGCAGAGGAATCGAACCCGGGTCGGCCGGGTCCGCTGCGTGCAAGGCAAATGCCCTACCCGCTGGGCTCTCTCTGCAGCCCGTTCTTCGCACTCGGGATTTTTCCAGATTTTGGCTATTGTGAACAGTGCTGCAATGAAAATACAAGTGCAGATGTCATTTCTACTATACTTTTTTGCCTTACCGGGATATATTCCCAGGAGTGGTATTGCTGGGTCAAATGGGAGTGCAATTTCTAATTTTTTTGAGAATCGTCCATACTGTTCTCCAAAGGTGCTGAACCAGTTGGCATTCCCATCAGCAGTGAAGGAGAGTCCCTTTCTCCTCACATCTGTGCCAACACCGGTTGCTTTTGTTCTTTTCGATGTGGGCCAGTCTCTATGGTGTGAGATGATATCTTATTGTTGTTTTGATCTGCATCTCCCTGTTGATTAGTGATGTGGAGCATTTTCTCATGTGCCTTTTAGCCATTCGGATTTCTTCTTTGAGAAAGTTTCTGTTCATTTCATCACCCCATTTTCTGATGGGGTTGGATGTTTTCTTCTTGTAGAATTCAACCAGTGCCTTGTATATCCTTGATATCAACCCCTTATCGGATTGGTATTGGGTGAATATCCTTTCCCATTCTGTAGGCTGTCTTTGTATTCTGGTCACTGTTTCTTTTGAGGTGCAACACACAAATTTTTAAGAGCCTTTTAAGTTTTGTTGTTGAATTTTATTCATCTCCTTTGACAAATTTTATGTTGGGTCATTATATTTGATTTGCAGAAGCTCTTACTTTAAGAGGAAATGGGCCTTTCGCAGTGGATTTTTTATTTTGTTTTATTTTTGCTAACACCTGGTGGTCCTTAGGAGTTGCTTCAAGCTTGGTATTTGGGGATGGCCGGGCTGTCACTCTTGGTGGTGCTCAGAGCACTGTATGTGGTGCCAGGGATCAAACCTAAGCAATTTGCAATCAAAACTTACACTTAGCCGATTGGATTCTCTCTCTAACCCCTTCAGTGAGTTTTTCCCTACGTACTTCATTTGTGAATTGTTCATAATAATTTGACGTTTACTTTTGTTTCAGATAATACCTGAATAACTTAGCTAAGTTTACACGAAAGACAAAGTTTATTGCTGCCAAAAAGAAGTGAAATTTGAACACAAATAAGACCTTCTGTTTTTAATTGCAGGCAGTATTAATAGTTATGCGCACTGTGGGTAATGTTTAAAGTTTTAGAAATTTGTATTTAGGCCACTGAACACCTAATTTTATTATTTGGTATAGACGTAGATGTGACTAAATTTGACTTTTAACCATCATCTTATTTTATTAAAAACAGGGTGAACATGGACAATCTTGTGCCAAAATGCTTGTGAATCGAGCATTAGGCCGCTGGAGGCAGCGAATGCTTCGAGCAGATAATACTAGTGCCATTGTAATCTGCATCTCTCCAGGAGTGGACTGTCAGAGAAATTTCACCAACGAAGATGAGCTCTATCTGAACCTGACTGATAGCCCTTCTTATAATAGTCAAGAAACTTGTATGATGACTCCTTCCCCATGTTCTACACCACCAGTCAAGGTATATAGTTAGAAAATTTAAGTTGCTTTAATAGAATTTATTTGGTGAACATTCCCTGAAAAAATTTTAAGATGGGATTTGAACTAGTTTCAAGAAAATGATAATTTTTTTTTAATGTAACTTATGTCAGTGAGCTGTCTTTACATCAAGTAATAATCCAGATACTAGAAATATATCTTAATTCCAAATAGAGGACTTGGTGAGATGGTTCAAAGGGCTAAGCACATGATTTGCATCAGGCCTGAGTTTGAACCCTGACACCATTATGCCCTGAGCATCCCTAGGTATGGTCCAAAATTTAAAAAGAAGGAAAAAATTTTTTTTATTAATCAATAAAAGAAAATGGGCAAAAAAATAGTATCAAATAAATGCTACATGTGACCTTGAAGAATATGAACAATATTTTTTGAAATATCATTTTCTAATAACAAACATTTCTACAGCATTTATAAGATTGTGAATTTTTTGGGGGGGATATCCCAACCAGTACTTAGGATGGGGGCGCTGGGACCACCTTCTGGGACATTAGCCTACTAGGCTGGAGTTTCTTTGTGAGGGCCTGAGGTTGCAGTGATGCTGGTACTTAACGTGATGGAGACCACCAGGGCACCTTGCTGATACTTGTGGGAGCCTTTAGGACTATACCTAGTGGTGCTGGGAGCTTTCAGGGCTACACCAACCAATCTTGGGAGAATGCAGTTCTGGGAATCCAACAAGGGCTAGGCACAATCCCTACACTGTCTCCCTGGTCTGCTTGTGAAATCTTTACATGTATTTTATTTGAACATTTATAACCCAGAAAGATAAATGTGCAGATTTTAGAGTAATCGGAATTAAGCAGTGTGAATAGAGTCAAAATTGAACTGAACCTTAGTACTGGTTGTCTTTTAATATGAACGAGAAACATCATTCCTGGGGCTGAGACTGAGGCTTAGTGGTACAAGATTCCCATGGCTTGTGTGAGGCCATGGGTTCAGAACTTTGCCAAAAAATCATTATTCATTATCCATATTATTATTGAATGTGCTTAAGATAATGCTAAAAAAATGTGTCAATGAGATAATATACCAGGTAAGCACTTGCCCTTTTTCTGTGGAGTGTGGGGAGCTGGGGGTGTGAGGATTTGGGCCAAATGTGGCAGGGCTCAGGGGACATTATGGAATTCTGGAGATCAAATCCAGGTCAGCCATGTACAAGGCAAGTGCCCTACCTGCTAAACTATCTCTCTAGCTTCTGACAGTTGTTTCTATGCAACTAACAGGGCTTCTGTCCCTAATACCACATATGGTCCCCTGAGCCCCACCACGAGTAATCTCTGAGCACAGATGGGTGTGGCCCAAATACCAAAAACAATAAAAGATACGCTGTAAAATATATTTAAATAGGTGCTGACTATGCATATTTTGCACGTAGGAGGCCTGGGTTTGATCTCCAATAATTCAGGATCCAATGAGGACCACCAGGAGCTACCCCCAAGCACTGTGTAGCGTCTGAAAACTGATAGATATCATCCCCCAATCCCAAAAAAGTAAAATAAACTTAAATACCATAATTTTCCTTTTTTGATTTAATTCTTTTTTTTTAATTGAAAATAAGTAGTAGTGATAACTTCTTTCATTTACCTGGCTTTCTGAGAATGGACTTTCTAGAAGGCTGACCATTAAAATAAGAAGGTAAAGGTAAAGGCCCTCCCGTTGTTCGTCGATTTGCTCGAGCGGGCCCAGTAATGTCTCCATTGGAGACTTTGTTGTTACTGTGTCTGGCATATCGAATACGTCACGGGGAGCTTGCCAGGCTCTGCCGTGCGGGCGAGATACTCTCGGTAGCTTGCCGGGCTCTCCGAGAGGGGCGGAGGAATCGAACTTGGGTCGGCCATGTTGGCTGCGTGCAAGGCAAACGCCCTACCGCTGTGCTATCGCTCCAGCTAGAAAATAAGAAATAAAATGAAATTTTGACATGCATTCAAATAGAGTTCTTTTTGTTTGGGGCTACAACAGGCTGTGCTCAGGGCTTACTCTTGGCTCTTCAACCAGGATCCCTGGCAGGGCTCTGGGGACCATATGGATTGCCAGGGATTAAACCCAGGTCAGATTCATGCAAGACAAGGGAAGGAGGCTTTAAGATAGAGGTAAGTTGAGGAGTCAGAAAATTTTGTAATGAAAATAATTATTCTTAATGCTGGTTACTAGTAAAAATTATTGTAGTTTGGAGGTCAGAGTGATAGCACAGTATGTAAGGCACTTGCCTTGCACATATTTGACCTGGGATTTATCCTTGGCACCCCATTTGGTAACTCTGACTCCACCAAGTGCACATTAACTACGTATAAACCCTGAGCATTGCTGGGTGTCACTCCAAAACAAACAAAAAACATTACTGCAGTGTGCTGATTATGTATATACTACTACATTAGTGTAAGTATATTCTTCTACATTACAAAATTGTTATGTAGTTCCTGTAAATATTTTATTTAGTTTTTGGGTTTTGAGGCTACACCCTGTGGTGATGGGAGTAAAACATACTACTTCCAGCTTTCTGCTCAGGGATTACTTTAGAAACCGTATGGTACTGAGTATTGAACCAGGATCATATATATGCAAGGCAAGCACCAGGGAACTAGTCTAGGAGTTAAGGTATTTGGTTTGTACACAGTTTCCCCTGGTTCCATCCCTGGCACCATACAGTCCCCCAAATACTGCTGGGATTAAGTCCTGACTGCTGATGGATATGACCCCAAAACAACAACAAAAAGATTAATATGTAAGTACTAACATACATGATCATGGTTGTTTATTAATGACCACATCCCAAAATGAGAAAATAATAATCAGTTTTTGTTGCCTCTAACTTAATAAGTAGAAAAGGACAAATTTCTGCCTCAAGAAATTCTTAATTGACTTAAAGGTGAGCAGTCACAACTATGTCCTATTTATTTTATTGTTGTAATAACCCCATGTTAAGTTACATAAAGATAAGTATGGCATTAAGTTAGTTTGGAATTTTGTTTGGTGTGGGTTTTTTTGTTGTTGTTCTTTGTTTTTTTCCTTGGAAGTCACACCTGGAATTGGTCAGGCTTACTCCTAACAGGTTTCTGAGGACCATAGTGATGCTGGGGATTGAACCTGGTTGTCTGTGTGCAGAGCAGGTGCCCTACCCACTGTTCTATCACTTTGGTTCCTAGAAATTGTTTTTCTTTTCTTTTTTTTTTCTTATAAAATCCTACATAGACTAGTCATTTGAAGTTAGTTTTATTATCTATAGACATGTCAGTCTAAAAGTATCGAATTAACACCAAGATGGATATATTAGTAAAACGCCATTGAAGTGAAAATTTACTAAGGCATACATTTCTTTCTTTTTTTTTTTCTTTTGGCATTTTGGGTCACACCGGTGATGCACAGGGGTTACTCCTGGCTCTGCATTCAGTAATTACTCCTTGTGGTGCTTGGGGGACCATATGGAATGCTAGGAATCGAACCTGGGTTGGCTGCTTGCAAGCAAATGCCCTACCCGTACCCACTGTACTATTGCACTAGCCCCTACAGCATACATTTCTTTCTTCTTTCTTTAGGGAAAAACTACATGCTAAATTTTGCTCTTTTTTCCCCCACCCCTTGGGGGGTCGGGTGGGTGAGCTAAAGACTGAAGAAGAGTGGGAGTTCCTTCAGAAAATTAACACTTAATTTCAGTTGTGTTCTGGACACAGTTTGCAATTAACTATTTAATATTGGATGGTAAAATAAATGTAGAGGGAATGTATCTGAAGTAGTGAAACTTAAAGTATATCTTTTCAGGAGGAAATCTCCATGTCACAGATGTTTTATCAACAGGTAAGAAAGCTTAGCAATGCAAATTATTGATCTGAGATGAGTCTAAGAAGTTTTCGTAGTTTCCTACACTAACAGATGCAATATGTTCCCCACAGAATGCCAATAAAAAGAGATGGAAAAGGGAAAGTTCGAGGAGGAAGTGGGGGAAGAAAAGCCAGCGCACCTGTAGTGTCAGAATAATAATATGTGGATTTACAAGGACACAGCGCAACAGAAATTACAATAAATTTTGTTAACTCTGAAATTTTTCTTTTGTTTTTCTTATTAGATAAGATCTCAGATATCTAAGCTTATTATACACACCAGAGCAATATGTTCTGTTCTTATGTATAGCTTGATTAGTACCTTTTTTTCTTGTGCCTAAGTTAGTGACTTGATTATTTGGCAATAGGAAGCCTTCTTTCTACTGAATATATGTTTTCTGGTCTTATTACAGATCCTTTTTCTATATTAAAGAGTGACTTCTTGATCACAGTTTCTGTGAGATAGTTTTCTGTGACCAGTGAAAACTTGCTTGTGACCTAAGCATTGGGATCAACCTAACTGCAGAAGGATAAGGTCTTCACATACAAATTTTGTTGATGTTAGTAAAAGTCATTTATAAAAACTTTCAAACAAACACTACTTTTTCAACACAGGTGCTTTGGGATAGCCTTTCTGCCCAATATCTAGTTGGGTTAAAACAGATCACAAGAATTGGACTTTCAGGTCAGAACCATAGTACAGTGGGTAGGGCTCTTGCTTTGCATGCTGCCGACCCTTGTTTGACCCCTGACACCTCATATGGTCCCTCGAGTCTGCCAGGAGAGAACCTGAGCACCACCGGTTATTGGCCAAAGAGCAAAAAGAATTAGACTTTCAAGAACCCAATCATTGTAGAATCAATAAATGAACCAGTGTCCTAAAAACGATTTAATATTTTCATAGTAAAAAAGAGAAATATTTAAGTTATTAACAAATTAGGGGGGTGAGGGGCCAGAGTGATAGTATAGTGGGTAGGGCACATGGCCAACCCAGGTTCAATCCCTGGATCCTATATGATCCCCTGAGCACTGAAAGCAGTAATTCCTGAGTTCAGAGCCAGAAATAACCCTTGAGCATCATTGGATGTGCCCCCCCCCAAAAAAAAAATTAGAGGGTTTTGGGGAGTGGCTAAGGCATTTGCCTTGTGCATGACTGACCTCGATTCAGTCTCTGGCACCTTACATGGTCCCTGAGTGCAGATGTAGGAAGGAGTAAGTCCCAAGTGCCTCTGAGTGTGGCCTACAAACAACCAGGACAACAGCAAATTAGGAACTTGAATTTTTCATCACTAGTCTTCTTTGGAGTCAGTTAACTTTTTCATGTGTGTTGTTATAGACACTCCCACCCGCACTCCCCACTCTCCCTCCACCCCAGAAGTCTGTATAGTTACAGTTAGATTGAAACAGGTTTCCTCATCGCTAGGTTAAAACAGTTTTTGATGGTTTTGGTTTTCTCTTTCAATTCTAGATTCACTAAATAGTAAATATTCTTATTGTAAATATACTTTTATAAAGCACTTCTTCATTTTTTGGGTCAAATTTGGCAGTGCTCAGTGCTTACTGCTTACTTTATGCACAAGAATCTCTCCTGGTGGTCTCGGGGTTTCCCGTGTGATGCTGGGGATTGAATTTGGGTTGCTCTCATGCAAGGCAAACATTTCTGTGGCCCCAGAAAGCACTTTCTTGAGAGGTGTTTATTGACAATTTTATATCAACCTTTGTGCTCGGGACTTGATCCTGACCGTTCACCATATGTGGTGCCAGGAATCAAACTCAAGTTGATTGCCAGAAAAGTACGTCCTATTTCTTTGGCCAAGTATTTCAAGGGAAAAAAATTTTTTTTTCTATCACTCCTAGTGATGCTTTATGAGAACCATATGTGGTGCCAGGGATCAAACCTAGGTTTTCTGCTTGCAAGACAACTGCCCTGACCACTGTACTGTCTCTCCCTCTCTGGCTTTCAATAAATTTAAGACAAAGTTATTCAGGGAAATATACTGGGGACGGGGTGGCGGGGGTGTGTTGTATTTACACTTCAGTCCTTGGGAAGCTATTCTGATAATGATACAATATTATGTGTATGTTTTATGGGAAGAATATTCTTACCTGTATGGAGGTTGGAGGATATATGTAAAGGAAGAGTATATATCTGATTCACCTATTCAAAAACAATATCTGGAAACTTCTGTTTGATTTTCAAGAATTTCTTGGAGAGGCCTAGGCATGTTCAGTAAAACTGGCTTTTTTCAAATCAGAGAACAGTGTCTAGTATTTGGGAGTACAAAGCAGCAAACAGGTTCTTTTATGACATGGTAGTTGTTTTAATGTTGAACTTCATATTTCCCACAAAACTGAACATTCAGAAATTCTAATTTAGAAAGTGAAAATAAACCATCATCACTTCTCCGAAAAAGGTACAGAATTGCTTCTTATTCTGTAAAATCTGTTTATTTCCCTGTGATTTTATTCTAGGATAAATTAGTTCTTTACTTTTTTGTTTTCCAGTCACTGGAGGAAGATCCGTGGCCAAGGTTGAACTCCAAGGACCATGTACCTGGCTTGGTCCGTAGTAATGCCTTCTCTGAGAATTATTTAGAAGTCCCAGCTGAAGTGGCTCGAGGAAATGTCCAGGCGACAGTCATACTCCCAAAAGACCCAGAACCACTTGAGGAAAATTGCACTAAAGCCCTAACTTTAAGGATACATGAATCTTTGAGTAATAGCCTGTCAGTTGGCCTTGTACCTACTAATTCAACAAACTCCATTGTGGACCCCAAAAATTTAAAGATGTCAACCCCAGGTCAAATGAAAGCCCGAGAAGTTGAAAGAACCCCTCCAGCAAACTTTAAAAGGACATTGGAAGAATCCAATTCTGGCCCTCTTCTGAAGAAACACAGACGGAATGGTTTAAGTCGCACTGGTGGTACTCAGCCGGCAAACCTCCCTGCAACCTCACAGCGAAAGAACTCTGTTAAACTTACCATGAGACGCAGACTCAGGGGCCAGAAGAAAATTGGAAATCCATTACTTCACCAGCACAGAAAAACTGTTTGTGTATGCTGAAATGTATCTGGAAATTGTGTTCCCCCCATACCCCCAAGCTTAGAATGTAAGAGGGCTTTTTCAAGTTGGCAAAGTTGAACTATTTTTAAAGAGACAAAATAAACATTAGTATACAATTTGACTTTTTGGAATTCCACAATTTTGACTTGGCTTTTAACTTGCTTGTATTATAAATGTGAATTTTGTAGATGTTAGGATATAGTACTATAAATGTGTGTAAATTTGTATCCTTCATACAGACTCTATCTCTTACTCTGATACACAGTAAATGTACAATAGGGCTAAAAAAAATTTTTTTAAGCAAAAGAATCTATTAGATTTTAGAAATACATTTAAGCTTTTTAAAATGCTTATTAAGAAGTTTGTAAGTCACTTGTAATAAAAGCTACACAACTTTTTAAAGTAAATTATTAAACTGGAAAAGTGATGTATTTTCATAGTGACCGGTGTTCCATTTACTGTTTCTTAGAGACAACTACTGTCTTTTTAAAATTATTTTTTATCATTTCATAATTCAAAACTTGAGTTTTTCATAGATGCAAAAGTGTTGAACCATGCTAATATAGCTGAGTGTTTTTTAGTATCTGTCCTAATTAATTAAAATACTCTGCAGTATCTCTTATTTCCATAGCATTTTCTAAAACATTTAATCATCAGATTCATTCACCAGATATTTGGAGTAGAAGGAGGTGTGTTTACCTAAAGGATGCTCTTCTCAGTCATCCCAGACATTCAGTGGCGTTATTAGGTCTTGAGGTAGTTAGCCCCTTCTAGTGTTTGCGTAAAATATGTGAAATTTCTCTTGCTATTCTATAACTGATGGTGCTGCTAATTCTCAACATTTCTTAAATTATTTTATATAGCATACAGTTTTCATTGATTATATGAATATGTTTGTTCATCTAATAAATCAGTGAACTGTTTCTGATGCTGGTGGATCTTTGTTGCTGATTTGTTTTATTTTTTTGTTTGGGGTTCATACACGTGGCAGTGCTCAGGGCTTACTCCTAGCTCTGTGCTACGAAATCATTCCTGGTGGCCTCGCAGGACCTTATGGAATGACGGAGATCGAACCCTGGTCAGCCGCCTATATGACAAGCGCCTTACCCAGTATACTATCTCTCCAGCCCCTTGTTTTAGTCATACATATATAAACACTCTTGTAGCATATTCTTCTTTAAAAAATAACTCAAAATTGTATCAAGTTCATTTTTGCACTTTGACTTTTTTTACGGTGTTCATAGCACAGTACATTGAAACATTAAATATTCGTCAATAGAAATATAGTTAAGTGTCCAGAAAGATAGTGTGGGAGGTAATGTGCTTGTCTGGTGTGTGGCTAACATCCAGCATATGGTCCCCTGAGCACAACTAGGGATCACTCCTATGCACAGAACCAGGGGCCCCCTACTGAGACCCAGAGCATTGCTGTATGTTGCCCCCAAATTAAAAATACATACACACACACACGTCATTTATATTTTGATGAAATATTGCTTAGCAGTTAAAATCTATGGTACTATAGGGTAAAAACTGAAATAACACTAAATTGAGTATGTCATAGTGAGCCGGAACCATGGTGCAGGTGGGTAGGGCACTCACCTTGCACACAGCCAACTGTGATCCTTGGCATCTTGTATGATCCCCCAAGCACCACCAGGTTCGTGATCCCTGAGCACTGCTGGGTTTGGTCTCAAAACAAGAAAACAAACAATAGGTACGTTTTTAGTAATCTAGAAAAAACCATGTTTTTCTTTGCAGTGCTTCAGAGACCATGTGGGGCTATATCATATGAAACGTGCTTCGGCCCTTCAAGCTCTCTCCATGACCCTGGTTGGGGGATATTTATTTTCTAAGTGTTCTTCCTTTTCCCTTTACCTTTCTTGTGATTTCTGGAGTACACACCCATCTGACCAATGCTTTGTGAGGCCACAGTAATCCCACCCAAGGCTGAGGTCCTCACCAGCTTTACACTCATTTTTTTCACTCAATACTTGCATGTGTTTGCGATAGGTAGCAGCTTTAATTGAGATGCACAATTATGGTTGCAGTGCTTCTACGTGTACCAAGAGCAAGTCTGTTTAGCTAGCAAATGGGGCATGGGGTGGGGTGTCACACCTGTGATGTTAGCAGGAAATTATGTGCAGCATGGGAGAGTCACAGTGGAGCTGCCAGATAAGGGTGTGGCACATGTGGAACACTAGGAATTTCAACTCATGACCATACCTTTTTAGGGCAGTTGTTTTATTCCTTTTACTTTGGAGATGTAACGTTCTGTCTTGGGGCCACATGGGGCAGTACTCAGGGGACCATATGGAATGCCAGGGATCAAACCATGGCTGACCACGTCGTAGAAGACAAGTGCCTTCCACCTGAGTCTAAACATTTTTTAAAACTTAGAGGGGCTGGAGATACAGTACAGCAGGTGGGACTTGCCTTGCACTTGACTGACCCAGGTTCAATTCACAGCCTACATATGCACCCTGCCTCCCCATCCCCCAGCACCACTAGGACTAATACCTGTGTATCGAGCCAGGAATAAACTTGAACACAGTCAGGTATAGCCCCCCAAAAAAACTAAGAATTAGAATAAGATTTCTTTGAGGGGTGGAGAGATGCATGCAGCCAAACCCAGTTTGATCCTTCCCTGAGTACTGCACAATTTGTTGAATGCTGTTGGGGCTGTTGGTTCTCCCAGCATCCAACATTCAAACACCACCTTCCCTACCTACCCCCCCTCCAAAAAAAAGCTGTCAAGGGCAGGAGCCATAATAGTACAGTGGTTATAGACACTAGTATTGCATGTGCCTGACCCAGGTTTGATCCCAGCATCCCGTATTATCCCCCAAGCACCGCCAGGAGTGACCCACGAGCATTGCTGGGTGTGACATAAACACCACTTCCAAAAAACTGTCATTGAGAGGTTGAACTGTGAATTCAACAGTGCAGTCACCTACAGTATGCTATGAACTGCACAATTGAAAGCATTTCAGTTTTTCATAAAATGGTCGAATAAAAAAAAAAGGTCAATTGAGAGCCAGTGGTCCTATTAAAATGTCACGGGCCAAGGATGTAGCTTGCTGGTAGAGCATTTGTCTGCCATGTGTGAACCCCTGGGTTTTTATCCTGGCAATCCATAAAAGTATCCCTGATGATGTTGCTTATGACTGGATTGTTTCTTGTATTTTTGGGGATTTGTGTGTGTGTGTGTGTGTGTGTGTGTGTGTGTGTGTGTGTGTGTACCATCGGGCCCCAAGCAAACAAATTTGGAATATATTTACTATGAATGTTTCTCAGCAATTTTAAAGAAAGTAATCCTTTATGTGAAATTAAAATTTTGACTTTATTAGGGGCCGGAACAGTAGTACAGTGGATAAGGTAGGGCATTTGCCTTCCACCCAGCCAACCTGGGTTTCATCCTTGGCATTCCATATGGTTCCCCAAACACAGCTAGGAGTGATTCCTGAGTGCAGAGCCAGGTATTAGCCCTAAGCATCACCGAGTGTGCCCCAAAAACAAAGCAGTAATTTCCACTTCATTGGAATAATAAATGATGGACTCTTATTTTTAAGATATTGTGGTTTTTTTTTTTTTCTCTATTGTAGGGAGCTGAGTCTTGAACTACTTCCAGATTGTTGCTTAGGAGTTGCTCCTGATGGAGTTTGGCGGGGAGATGCTGAGATTTTACCAGGGCCTTCCATATACAGAGCATGCCCTCCAGTCCTTTGGACGGTTTCCTCAATCCCCATCCTCCTTCCCCTTTTTAAAACATTTTTATAGTTAAAGTGTGTATTTTATTATTTCTTTGATTTTGAGCCACTACTGAGCAGTTGCTAGGGGTGCTATTCTTAGTTCTCTGTTCAAGGGTCACTCCTATCGGTGTTTGGGGAATTTTGAGGGACCAGGGATTAAATTGGCCTCCCTCATGTCATTAAGCTATATCTCCAGCCCCATTTTTTAATTTGGGGGCCCAACCCCTGCAGCACTCAGGGGTTACTATTGGCTCAGTGCTCAAGGGTCACTTATGGTGGTGCTCAGGGCCCTGTGCTAGGATTTGAAACCGGACTTCCTGCATGCAAAGCATATGCTTCATTGAAATGTCATCCCTTTGATCCCCCCACCTTTTAATGTTTGGGGGCCACATGCAGCAATGCTCAGGCCTTACTCCTGACTCTGTTCATGGTTCAATCCTGGCAGTGCTTTGCAGACCACATGTGCTGCCAAGAATCAGTCAACCACATGTAAGGTAAGTGCTTTAACCCTTATACCATGTTTCTGGCCAGTTCCCTTTTAAATAACATTCTGAGCTGGAGCAATAGTACAGCGTATGGCTGATCCGGATTCAATTCCCAGCACCTCATATGGTCCCCTGAGCCCAGCCAAGAGCAATTCTTGAGTGCAGAGCCAGGAGTAAACCCTGAGCAAAGCTGGGTGTGAACCAAAAACCAAAACATACTTTTGCCAGAGAGATAACACAGTAGAGTAAGGCACTTGGTTGCTAGTGGCCAACCCTGATTTAGTCCCCAGCACTCCTTGTGATGCCCAGGCACCACCAGGAGTAAGCTCAAAGCACTCTCCTGTGGATAACATTGGGTTGTCCTTGCTCCTCCTGCAGGGAGTTTAGGTTTATTGAGTTACTCCCGCAACAGTGCCCCCGGCGGCACACCCAACTCTATTAAGCACTAATAATCCTATATGCTTTTCTCTTTCCTTTATGTCAATTGCATGGTTTAGCAATGGCCTTTTTGTATAGACACAGGAAGACAGTTGATGCTCTGCTTTTGTAACATGGGAGTTATTTGACTTCAAATAGTATTTACTCCTGGGCATCCATCATATTTACCTGACTTAAACCTCAGTTGCCCTTACTTCCTGACACCCCCAAAAAAGAGTCCCGACGAAGGGAGTGGATGGGCCCAGGACAAGCTGTAAGCTACCCTGGCATCAGAAGGACAAGGTAGTGCCATAAGAAGTATAATTAGAGCACAGTCATGGAACAAACTCGATCATGACCCAAAAAGATGTAACTGAATAAGGACCCTGCTGGGGTTAGGAAAGACTAACCTGGACTGAGGACTATAGCCTGGGATATATTGCGTGATGTCCCCAGGAAGAGCCAACCTTTAAGCTTAATATATCTCTTACTGTGTTCATACAAAATGCCTATAAATATAAGAAGTAAATTTACTATGATTGTTTAAATGGATTACTAGCTAAGGAAAAGATAAAGCAATACACCCTAGATGGAATCCCTCCCTTAAGCGGGTCTCCTAGTAATCTAGAGGGCTGAACCCCAGATGAGACCTTGTCCTTAAGTTAATCTAGAACTTCCCCTGAAGGAGTGGCTTTACCTCTGTTGTTATGACAATGTTCAGCTCCACCTATGTGGTCCCCCACCCTTCATGATTTCTGTATAACTATGCTGTAAGGGGAAAGAGGGGTCTAGAAAGATAAGGACTAGAAGGTCAAAGATGATGGAACTATGGTGGCTATCATGATGACTAGACTATGATGGAACTATGATGTCTGGCACTACGACCAAAACTACGGCTACAATTGTGCTGTAAGGGGGGGAAATTGAACCATGTTAAGGAGGAGAGAGAAATAAACTGACTGTCAACCAGCCTGGGGCTCTGTTTCTCCATTGCCCGGTCCTTCGTCTGTCCATCGCCGTAGACCAGCCAGGGGGACACGTCTCAGCTACCGAACCCTCGAGCAAGCCCATGCTTTCCTTTTCCTTCCCAGAGAAAATATTAAAAAAATAACTCTTGAGTGGCTTGAGCAGTAGAACCGCAGGTAGGGCACTTTGCTTGCACACAGCTGACCTGGCTTTGATCTCCAGAATCCCATATAGTATCCTGTGCACCGCCAGGAGTAATTCCGAGTTCAGAGCCAGGAGTAACTACTGAGCATTGCCGGCTGTAGCCCCAAACCAAACCAAAACAACAAGCCAATCTGGAAAGCAGTTGGGTTTTCATCATTTTTTGTCTAAATGACAAGTATATGTGGCCTCAAGCAATCCAAAGGAAATACATTATATGCACTGAGACCTCCTTACCAACAGCAACCCCTTTTGGATGAGCCCAGCTACCATTGCCCAGAGACAACAACCTGGATATACTCTGAAATTTCAGATCAATTTATTTTAATTTACTTAACATTTTATTTTATTTTCCTTTTCGGGTTACACTCGGGTTTCTCCTGGCTCTGCACTCAGGAATTACTACTGGCGGTGCTGAGGATCATATGGGATAGGGATCATATGGGATCATATGGGATAGGGATCATATGGGATCATATGGGATCATATGGGATCATATGGGATAGGGATCAACCCGGATAGGTCTGTGCAAGGCAAACACCCTACCCACTGTACTATCACTCCGGCCCTCTAGATCAATTTTTTTTTTAAGTAAAAATTCATTGATTCTGGGGCTGCAATAGTACAGCAGGTACTGCATTTGTTTTGCACACGGATTACCCAGGTTCAATCTCCCGCATCCCAATATGGTCCCCCGAGCACCACCACGAGTGATTCCTGAGTGCAGAGCCAAGAGTAACCCCTGAGCATTGCTTAGTGTGGCCCTGAAACAAAAGCAACAACAAGACAAACACCATTCATTGATTCTTAGGGCCAGGGAAGTTATTGAATGCGCTGGAGAGCACGTTTGTCTGATGCCCTGAACACCGCAAGGAGCAGCCCTCTGGAGCAACACCAGGTATGGCCTCCAAATCATATTAAACCGAACCAAAACTTAAATACTCCCTAGGTTATATATTTTTTTCTTTTCTTTTTTTTTTGCTTTTGGGTTACACCCGGTGATATCCAGGGGTTACTCCTGGCTTTGCACTCAGGAAATATTCCTGGCAGTGCTCAGGGAACCATATGGGATGCTGGGGATTGAACCCAGATCGGCTGTGTGCAAGGCAAACGCCCTACCTGCTGTGCTATCGCTCCAGCCCCCCAGGTTATATATTTCTAGTGCAATAGAATCCAATTCCATATACCACTCTATAGTACTGGGAACATTTTTGCTTTTGCATTTTTAGTTTGAGACACAATTGCAAATGTTAAAATTAAATATTGTACCTAGGTCTCTGTTTAGGCCTAATTTTTTTCTTTATCTTTTTCCTTTCTCAGCAGTGTTCATGGCTGCTTGCATTGGTACTCAGGGAACCGTGCAAAGCATGTGCTACAGTCCTTTGAGTCACCTCCCCCAGCCCTAGACCTATTTTTCTTTTTGGTTGCTTGTTTTGAGACCTTACCATGTGATGCTGATGGAGAGGGGTGTTTCCTGAATGTGTTAGGAGGTTGTGCTTAGGAACGTGGTACCAGGCTCCAGAATGCAGAGCAGACACTCCAGCTCTTTCAGCCACCACCCAGTGGTGAGTGTGTGTGTGTGTGTGGGGGGGGGTGCACACGTATGCACACCCCCACAGTATTAAACCCAGGACTTCACACATACGGGCAAGTGCTCTAACTCTGAGCTATCTTCCAGAAGTTGAAGGAATTATGTAATGCAATCAGTGTTTCTCTTTTAATTTTGTTTGCCCATGTAACTTATCAGCATAACTAAGGCTGGATAATTCATGAGGTATATATTGCATAAAGAATTCCCCTTGCACCCTGCTCCAATCCCTAAGGTAGTGAACATTCCCCTTAACTGTATTCATTAGTGATAATCTGCATAAATAAAATCAACTACATAGTTTTATGATGATTACGATCACAATCATCCTGTTGTTCATCGACTGCCTTGAGGAGGCACCAGTAACGTCTCCTTCGCCCTAGCCCTGAGGTTTTAAAAAGTGCCATATTCAAGGCTCTTTCAGGGTTAGGAGAATGAGACCCATCATTGTTACTGGTATTTGGCATATTGGGTACATCATGGGGAGTTTCCCAGACTCTGCCGCGTGGGCAGGTTACATTTGGTAGCCTGCCAGGTTGTCCAAAGTAAGAATGAGAGAGTAAGATGTCAGTTTTATAACAATAGCTTGAAAATGCTTCCATGTTAATACATTACACGGCCTTATTCTAGTCGAGTAGACTCATCTGTGGATATAGGTTATGCCATTACGGAACCATTTCAAAGGAAAATACTGTCTACTTACAGAGTACTTTTTTGGGGAGGGGTTTCTCTAACAGTGCTGAGAGGTCACCAGGATCAAACATGGAGGCACTAGATGGGTGTACATGAAGTGCTGGGGATCAAACTTGAGACTCATTAAAAAGCTCTCTAGAGTTATCTCCCTGGAACAGAACTTTTAATACAATATATGTTGGTTTTCCTACACGAAATGATTCTCCAGTTTTCTGCAGACACCAAGTAGGTGTCTTATTAATTCCATTCAGTTCTGACAATATATACTTGGAATTCTCCAATCCACAAGTTAGGGGCTCATAATCATGCAACTTCTCCCTCTACAGATACCACTCATAAATCCCAGGTTGGTATATGGGCGGATGGCCAACTGGCTGCACATCAGCTTTCCTTTAACACCCTTCTCTGACTTTCTCATTTGCTAAAACAGCTCAGAAGACTCCAGAATCTTGTTTGTTGGTTAATTAATAAAGGATATAAATGAACAGCTAGATGAAGAAAAAATAGGGCAAAGTTCAGAAGGGTCCCTAGTACTCCCGAGTACAAGGAACTTCTGTCTCCATGTTTCTGGGATGAAACACTCAGCTGGAACGTGGACGCTCCCCTCACCCCATAATTCAGGCCTTTTTATGGAGGCTTCATCTGTCATCTTGGTGGATTACTCAGACTCCAGGCTCTCTTCCCTTTCAGTAGTAGGGGAGAAGAGGCTCGAAGCATAGGTTTCAATTTTCTAATATTCTGTTTCCTTCTAGCAGAGTCATTCACAAGGTAATGACAGTTCTATCAACCGAAAACCCAAGACCCAGGTGTGCTGAATGCTTTCACCCAGGCTTATGTGACCTTCAGATCACATGTGACCTTAATCTTCTAACAATGACATTCTCAAAAGTACGTCATGAAGAAATACATATTCTTTCTCTGCCTCTCTCTCTCTCTCTCTCTCTCTCTCTCTATCGCTATCTTTATCTCTCGCTCTCTCATATTCTGCATTGTTAAAGTCACCTCTGTCCACAGCAAACAAAAGTGCTGTAGTAATCAATGACATCTCCCAGCACCCCTGCAGCTTTCCACCAATGGCTATTGACTGAATAAATGTCCCAGCCCTTTTGTCCTCCACAGGAGATAATTCTGTTACAGATTACTAAAGTTCTCAGTAGGAACTGCACTGGCCCATAATGGTAACTTTCTGGGTAGCACTGCTTTATTGGACTTCTGTATTTCCCTGAATAACTAACTTCCTCTCTCCAAATAAGGCCTTTTTAGGATTACCTTACCAAGTAATTACCAAGTAATTACCTTACCAAGTGATCTATGTGAATCCAAACCTTTTTCAAGGGTCAATCATGTGAAAAACCAACTTAAATACCTTTAGAAAAAGAATGTCAGGTATGCTGATGTTAAGAATTTCAGTGTGGGATATGGATAAAAATACTGAAACATATTGTTTCTCTTAACACTTGAAAAATAAGGGGCTAGAGGGACAGTGAAGTAAGGAGTTCGCCTTGCACTTGGCCCACTCAGATTTCATTCCTGACACCCTATATGATCCCCTGAGCACCATCAAGAGCGATTCCTGAGCACTGAACCAGAGTAACCCCTGAGCACTGGCAATACCAAAATAAAGCAACAATAACAAATCCAAAAATTAAAAAAAATTTAAACAAAAAATATGCCACTTCCTCTGGTCTCCTTGGCTTCTAAATGGGAAGTGTATAAATTAGTGCTGGGGATGTATCAACACTTGCCTTGCAGGTGTGAAGCCTTGGATCTAATTACTGCTTTTTCAAACAAACAAAATGTGCCAGTCATTCAAATCATTCCCCTGTAGGTGATGAACTGTTTTGGTCTTGGCTACCTACAAAAACATCTTTGTTTTCAGTTTTCATCATATAGTTAAAATGTATCTGCATGTGAATCCCTTTGAACTTTCTTGGGATTTGTCAAGCATCTTAAATTTAATCACTATCACGATCATCCTGTTATTCGTTGTTTGCCTCAAGCAGGCCCCAGTAATGTGTCCTTCTGAGATTTTAAAAAGTGCCATATTCAAGGCTATTTCAGGGTTAAGAGAATGAGACCCATCATTGTTACTGGTATTTGGCATATTGGTATAGGGAGTTTGCCAGACTCTGCCATGTGGGCAGGTTACATTCGGTAGCCTGCCAGGTTGTCCAAAGCAAGAATGAGATAATATGTCACACAGCTGCAAATGCAGCCACACGCTTCCGGGAGCTGGGTTTTTTAGTCTCTGGGTCTTGGCCGTTGATGGGTTTACTCGGCACCGGGGCAGTTGGTGGGTGTGACCCCCGCCTACTGGAAGATGGAGGATCTGGGTGGAGGATGCTTAGCCCTGATCCGAGCAGGCTTGGAGATCTCAGCCCCAGGACCCGCATGCCTTTGTTCCTCTGCCAGTACCTTCATGTGTGTGGAGAGAAAAGCGCAGAGTCTCCTGCCCCCGCGCCTGGCAGTCCTCGCCAGGGCCCCATGGAAAGGTGTGGGTTGAGTTTCCCTCCCTGCCCCGAGCAGAGTTCCGGCAGCTGAAAACCTCCACACCAGCCACAACCATGCTGAGAACACTTAAATCTAAATATTATTTAAAAAATTAAACTTTATTTTTGATGTTTAAATATTATTAATAATGGTTTCTCATGGACATAATTCTAATAACACACCCATCACTAATGTACCCTTCTTCCTCCTCCAAGTACCTGAACTGTCCCCCTTCCCACAATCCCTTCCCCAACTCAATTTTGTGTGTTAGTTCCTCATTATGTTGTCTTTGGTTGCTACCTTGTGTATCTTTAAATCCCACCTATGAGAGAGAGCATTTTGTATCTGGGTTTTTTTTTTCTGATTGACTTAAACCAGTATGATTTCCTTCCTCCCTCCCTCCCTCCCTCCCTCCCTCCCTCCCTCCCTTCTTTTCTTCCTTCTTCCTTTCCTCCCTCCCTCCCTCCCTCCCTTCCTCACCTGGCAGTGGGTCTGTGCTCAGCAGTGACCCCTGGTGCAGCTCAGGGGACCATATGTGGTGCCAGGGATTCAAACCAGGGTGGGTTGGATGCAAGGCAAATGTTTTATCCCTTGAATGATCTCTCTGGCCTCCTTTTCCTTTTTTGAAAGCTGTTTTTTCAGGTTGGAGAGGTAGTACAGGAGCAAATACACTTGCCTTGCATGTTGTAACCCTGGTTTGACCCTTGGCTGATCCTGGTTTGACCCTTGGCACCACCAGGAGTGATCCCCAAGCACAGAGCAGGAGCATTCCTTCAGCACTGTCAAGTGCAAACACACTGCCCCCCATCCCTCCTTCTCCCCACACTCCCCACCTCCCACTCCCCTGACAAACAAAACAAAACAAATTGGTTTTTTCTTTTGCTAACCCTTTCTTTTATACACACACACTCAGAGATACACATTTATCTAGGCAATGCCAGGGTTCAAAGCCTGGGCCTCCCACATAAATGTGCTCTACCTGCGCATTATTTCCCTGGCCTGTTATATGTTCATGTTCTAAAATTTCTACTTGGGGCATCCTGGGCTATAGCTCAGGGGTCAAAGTGCTTGTCTTGTATGCAAAAGGCAAGAGTTCGAACCTTGGCATTAAATACCAGAGCATGAAGCCCTGGAGGCCCCTGAGAACCATGGGCTTGTTCCTGGTGGCTAGTATAGCTGGGCAGAGCAGCAATAGGCCTGGGATTTGACTCATCCAAACAAGGTGACTTAGTACATCTGGAAAGGAAATCCCCTAAACCCCTTAAACACTGCTTTGGGATACCCCACCCCCATAGCAAATAATCCATTAAATTCTAATATCTTTGCTGAGAGTTCCTATTTTTGCACTCATATCAAGAATATACCAAATTGCTTATAGCAGTGATTTAATAATAGTTTCATGATTTTTTTTTTAAAAAGCTGGTCCACTTGCAGTAGTACTTGGGTGATCATGCAGTGCCAGATATTGAACCTAAGACTTCTGCAAACAAAGCATGTGTTCCAGCGCTTTGAAAGATCTCCCCTGTTCCTAATATTGCTTCTTAAAGTGTTAGATATTGTGTCATTTAGATTTTGGATCATTTTGTTTTTCCATGCAAATTGCGATTTTTCTGGTTCTTTATACACCATATACATTTGGATAGATTCAAGGCATTTGGACGTTAGGTTATGACTCTCTTTGGGGTCTTATTAATCCTGTGAAAAGTGGTGATATTTTTGTATTGATAAACAATCAGGTCAATTTGTACTGCATGTTCAAATTCATCTTGTGTAAGTAGCAGTTCTAATGTCGGTTTATTTTCCAATGCCTCTGCCATAGTGTAATTGGATCTGTCCCTTCTGCGTATCAACCCACAGACTGTGTCCCAGGGAGTGATCTCTCTGCAAGTTAAGATCCCAAAGTCTTGACATGCTCCTTCGAATCAGATCCATGCTTGATGTATATACTCTCTGGGTCACTTTTCTTTGCTTTTGTTGGAGGGGGTGGGGGGTCACACCTGGCGATGCACAGGGGTACTCCTGGCTCTGCATTCAGAAGTTACTCCTGGCGGTGCCAGGGGACCATATGGGATGCTGGGAATCCAACCCGGGTCAGCTGCGTGCAAGGCAAATGCCCTACCTGCTGTGTTATCTCTCCAGCCCCCGGGTCACTTTTCTGAGCTCCCTCTTCACAGCCCTATGGTCTCCTTCCCCCTTTTCTGGGGTTACATTCTTTGAGTTCTTGAGCAGAAAACAGGATCTTTAGGAACCATGAACTTCCACTGCTTTGCTTACGCTTTAAGGCTTTAACATCTTTGTGTCTTGGTTATTAGTTATAAACGGTAGATAATTATACTACAATGAATGGTATGATGAAATCCATATATGTTACCTAAAGTTATTTTAATTAGGGACCTGGGAATGGTGGCTCTAGGGGTCAAACACCTGGATATGAATCTCCACCTGCAATTCCAGTACTGTCACAACCCTGTCAAGTGTGATCCTAGTGGCATTGCCTTTGTGACCCCTGGTGCCTCGACACTGCCTGCAGTCTTGGACACACCCCTTGTGTGTGATGCAACAAGTGTGGAGCCACAACTGAGGGTGTACAGGAGCACCACAACCCAGGGCATGAGCACTGCAATTAAGTGTGACCCTGTTTACCCCAACAACAAAAAAGTGTGTGTGGGGGGGAAACAATAAAAAATTACTATGGCATAATTGGCATAATTTTAATAAAATGCTTAGCTTCTCAAACTGTTACTACAGATTGTTTCTCATATTTTGAAGTGTGTGTGTGTGTGTGTGTGTGTGTGTGTGTCCCTCTTGGTGGTGCTCTGGAACCTTGTGGTGACGAGGATCCAACCTGGGCCTCCTGCACACAAAGCAGGTGCTTCAGCTCTTCAAACTCTCTCTTGTTTATTTGAAACAGTATTTTTCCTTCTTTTTTTTTCTTTTGTTTTACTCATGGTTCTGAACTCAGAGATCATTCTTGGTGGGGCTTGGGAAACCATCTGGGGTTCCGGGGATTGACATCTGGTTGGCTGTCTGCAAAGCATTACCTGCCGTACTATAGACTTTATAGTTGAAATAGCTTTTACTTGAAATATTTTTAATAGTTTTTACTAATTTAAGGAGCACTTTAGCACTGTCCTCCCATTGTTCATCTATTTGCTTGAGCAGGCACCAGTAATGTCTCACAACAAATTGTGAGACTTGTTGTTATTGTTTTTGGCATATTGAATATGTCACGGGGAGTTTGCCAGGCTTTGCCGTGCAGGTGAGATACTCTTGGTAGCTTGCCAGGCTCCCCGAGGGGGGCGGAGGAATCGAACCCGGGTCGGCCATGGTCAGCCATGTGCAAGGCAAATGCCTTACCCGCTGTGCTATTGCTCCAGCCCAATTTGAGTAAATTAGTTAATAAATCATTCTGTTGACATTATTAGAAAAGTAGATGAAACTGATTTTTTTCTTTCGTTAAAACTCAACTTTTTTCCCCTGCAATTTCAGCTCAAAACTGCAGAAAAAAATCGTTGAGATTGTGACATATAATTTTTCCTGTTAGTTAACAGAACATCATGGGAAATTAGAAATTAAGCATTAGCCCCACCTCCACCCCACCCCACCAAGCAAGCGAACAAGAAATTAATAAATCGATCCATAAATTAAAAAAATGAAGCATTAAAGAGAAGTGTTACATTTGAACTAAAGAGACAATAGAAAAATGCATAGTAACTGAACTATGAAACAGTTACCAAAAAGTACTAATGTGTCAGAAATAAAGGGTGACCATATTTCATGGTTTGTCTGGGTTAAGGGTTAATACTACTTTATCTTTTGGTGCATCATTTACAGAGCTTCATTTAACAAGGAATTCCCAGTTAGAATGGTAAGTTAACATGGCTTAAAGAATTCCATCCCAGGGTATACCCTGCAAAAGCAATGTTTTTTAAGTTGGTAACTTATTTTAGGAAAAAGATCTGCAGACTGAGTAGAGTTACTTTTCCCCCATTTTTTATTTTTTAATGTTCTGTTTTTATTTTATTTCTTATTGAATCACCGTAAGGTACACAGTTACAAAGTTGTTCATGGTAGGGTTTCAGTCATACAGTGTTCCAACACCCATCTCTCCACCAGTGTACATTTCCCACCACCAATGTCCCCAGTTTCCCTCTCACCATCTCCCTTCCCCCCTAGCCTGCCTCTTGCAAGCACTTTTTTTCTTTTTCTCTCTCCTTTTGGGCATTATGGTTTTCAAAACACATACTGAGAGGATTGTGTTTGTTCCTTTACTTACTTTCAGCATGCATTTCTACTCCAGAGAGATCATTCCCAAATATCATTATGATAGTGGTCCCTGCTCTGTCCTGACTACCTTCTCCCCTAGCACTTGATGCAGGCTTTTAACTATGGGCTAGACTTCCTGGCCCTTGTTTCTATTGGGTTTAGTCTTATACTGTAATATTTTATATCCCACAAATGAGTGCAAACATTCTATGTTTGTTCCTTTCCTTCTGACTCATTTCACTCAGCATGATACTCCCCAGGTTCATCCATTTACAAGCAAATTTCATGATTTCATTTTTCCTGGTGGCTGCACAAAAACACAGCATAAATGCCATCTGCACTTGTGTTAATTACAGCACTATTCACAATAGCCAGAATCTAGAAACAACCCAAATGTTGGAGAGTGAAGTTATCTTTTTGCAAAAGATACCGACAGTCCCAGAAAAAAAAAAACCCACGCTTTTGTAAGGTGTTTCATCTCTGTACAAGAAGACAAAGATGGGCCAGAGAGATAGTACAGAAGTTAAAGTTCTTGCCTTGCCTGCAGCCAATTCGGTCTGATCCTTGGCACCATATATGGCCCTTTGAGCACAAAGCCAGTAGCAGCTCCTGGACAGCTTCAGGTGTGGCCAAAATTCCCTTCCCTGTTCCACAATATACCCCTCCCCTGCAGTAAAAGATGATCAAATCTAGAACTTCTTAGCAGTGGAGAAGGTAGCAATTGAAATCTGCAAAACAACTATCCTCTGGTTTACTATGTTTTTCCTGGTAAACCTGCCTCTGGAATGCCTAAGTGGACTCTGAATAGGACCTCTTCTGGACTGGAGAGATAGTACAGGAGGTAAGGTACTTGCTTTGCATGCAGCCACATCAATTGCATCCCGGGTTCACATCCCTAGCACCACATATGGTCTGACCCCTACACCAGCCCTGTCAGGGGTCACTAGTGGGTCCCTGAAAGATCAGGGTGTGGGCCAAGGACCCCAATAAGTAAAAAAGGAGAAAAGTGTGATCAGGAGTGATTCCTGAATGCACAGCCAGGAGTAAACCCTGAGCACTACTGGGTATGGTCCAAAAGTTTTGAATTCTTTTTTTAGCCTAATAAACCTTTCTAAGTCTATCTTGTTAGCATTAATACTACCCCCCATCATTGAAGACAGAGAATTGTGATATTTTAAGTAGACTTTCTTGTTTATTAATTATTATAATTTTGGGGGGTACCACTGGTAGTACTCAGGGACTACTCCTGACTTGTTGCTCAAGAGTCACTTCCAGCCGTGCAGAGGGGACATGTGGTGCTGGGGATCAAACTTCTTACATCAAAACATTCTTAGTCCTGTGAGTCTTCTCCCTGGCTCAGGCTTTACTTTTTACACATTTTTACCCCTTTTATGCTTTTTGGGTCACACCTGGAGATGCTCAGGGGTTACTCCTGGCTCAGCACTCAGGAATTACTCTTGACAGTGCTTGGGGGACCATATCAGATGTTGGAGATTGAACCCGGGTCAGCCACATACAAGGAAAATGCCCTACCTGCCGTACTATCGCTCCAGACTCAGGCTTTACTTTTTAGAGCCAATTCAGGTTAACATCAAAATTAAGCAGAAGGAGGATTGGAGCAATAGTGCAGTGGATGGACATTTGCCTTGAACATGACCAACTCAGGTTTGATCCCCAGCATCCCACATGGTCATGTCTCCTGAGCACAGCCAGGAGTGATTCCTGAGTGCAAAGCCAGTAGTAACCGCTGAGCATTGCCAGGTATGGCCCAAAAACAAACAAACAAAAAACAAACAAAATTGAGCAGTAGATGGGGCTGGAGAGAGAATACAGTGGATAAGGTGGCTTGCCTTGTAAACTGCAGACCTAGGTTTTATCCCTGGGACCTCATATACCCCATGAAGAGTGAATCCTGAGAAAAGAACCAAGAGTAAGCCCCGAGTACCACCATGTGTGGCCCAAAAATGTTTAAATAAGCAAGCAGCAGGCACAGCGATTGTCTGAACACCCTGTCCCCAGGGAACAAGGCCTCTGTGTTATTGAACTACCCAACCCAAGGGATAGAATTGCATACACGGGGCAAACCACTTAGTGAGGGTTGCTTTAAAGTCTGTTTTTCTCACTTAACTGAAAAATTTAAAAATATTCACCATAGTACTCTGTAAAATTAGATTATTTCACAACTGTTTAGATCATGTGATGATTATCCAAGTGTTTTTGGTAGCCAGGGTGAGGCAATGGCTTGCTTGAGGCTAAAAAAAGACTCTTAATCCTACCAAAACAAAAATACACAATAAAGTACAAACTGACCTAGAAATGTGGTTGCATATATCTCATTCCCTAATAATTCTCTGGGACTTTTGTTTTGGATCTGCTGGGATGTAGGAGAGACAATCTTCCTCATTAGTCATTTACTATAATAGATCATTGTAGCAGCTGGAGAAACAAAGAACTCTAGCTTGAAGTCATTACACTGAAAATGAATTTCCAAGCTGAGATGGTTCGGAGAAAGGACATATTGTTTAGAAATTTCTGGTCAGAGGCTGAGCTAGTACAGTTGGTCGGATGATTGGCTTGTCTATGGCCAACGCGCATTCATGTTCGATCCACGGCACCCAATATGGGTCCCCAGAGCCTGCCAGGAGTGATCCTTGAGTATAAAGTCAGAACTAAGCTCTGAGCACCAATGCAAGGTTTGGCTCCCAGCCAAAAAATAAAAAAAAATAAAAAGTTTTAGGCCAGAGAGATACCTCAATAAGCTGAACTGCAGGCTTTGTTGCATGCAAGTAGCCTGGGTTCAATCCATGGTATCACATGGTCCCCAGAGCACCTCTTACCACAAATAAACAAAACAAAGTTTCCCTATATTCCAATACTTTGAAATAGTTTATGATCTGGCAGTAGTATTTACTAAGCTCAGACAAGTTTACTTCAGTTCAAATAGAGATCAAGAGAGGGCGCCAGAGCAATAGTACAGTGGGCAGGGATTTTGCCTTGCATGCAGGTGACCTGTGTCCAATCCCTGGCAATCTAGGAGTAATTCCTGAGTGCTTTGCCAGAAGTAACCCCTCAGCATCACTGGGTTTGGCCCCAAACCAAAATAAGAGAAACTTAAATAATCTGTGTAGAGAAGAAAATGAACTAATTAGAATGATTTGGTTAATAATCAGAAATAATTTTGGAGCCATATCTTTTTTCTTTTTTGTGCGTGGGGTCACACCTGGTGCAACTCGGGCTACTCCAAACTTTTTGTTTGCCGGTCACTCCTGGCAGTGCTCAGGGGACCTTGTGGGACTGGGCACTGAACTCTTTGGTCTCTCAGATGTACAGCATCTACTCCAGTTCTTGGAGCTCTCTCTCTCTCCTGCCCCAATTTAGAGAATTTTCTTTTTTCCCCAGTGGTCAGGGGCTACTCCCAACTCAGTGCTCAGGGTGGTACTGGAGGACCATGTGGTGCCGGTATCAAATTTGGGCTGCCTGCAAGTGATGCAGAATTATCTCTCTGGTCCTTTCTCTGTTTGGTTGTTTTTGTTTTTCGCCTCCCCAGCAGTTCTGGGAGCCATCAGGTATATTACTCCTAGCAGTGTTTAGTGGTACTTGGTGATGCTCAGGAGCTATGCAGTGTTGGGGATGAGCCAGGGCCCCTTGTGTGCCAGACCTGCTCCAGCCTTTGGCGCTATCTCCTCGGTTCTCATAAATTTATTCATTTGTTCAGATACTTGTACCTGTTGCCAGTGATTTGTTAAAGGGGTGAGTACTAGAGGTCAGCTCCAGAAAAAAGCATTTCTACTTCTCTGTTCTAACTACCTCAGCCACCAGCATTTCGGGAATGACTCACTTAGATCAGATCAGTGCTAAGCTTGGCACAGGCATTGCGGGCTCTTTGCCTTTTTCTCACAGAAAAGACTTTCAGGAGGAGGCAAATGGTGAAACAAGATAGTTTTTTCTTTTTTTTTCTTTTTTTGGGTCACACCCAGTGATGCACAGGGGTTACTCCTGGTTCATGCAATCAGGAATTACTCCTGGTGGTGCTCGGGGGAACCATATGGGATGCTGGGAATCGAAACTGGGTTGGCCGCATGCAAGGCAAATGCTCTACCCGCTGTGCTATTGGTCCAGCCCCACAAGATAGGTTTTAATTGAAACTTATTCAGAAAGTTGTGAGGGGGAGAGAGAGAGAAGTATCACTTCTCCAGAGTGTAAATGAGAAAGCAAAGAAACATAAAGGCAAGCAGGCAAGATGTATGTTCAAGAGAGAGTTGAAGAGTAAGCCCCAAGGCTTTGGGGAGGATATTTTATACAGTTTTTTCAAGTCGGCTTTTTTTTTTTCTGAAGTTTTGTATACATAAGTTAACCTGGGTGTTTTCACAGGAAGGCCTTGCACTGTTGCTAGTCTTCTCATACCTGTCCCTTACACTGTTAGTAATCTCAGATTCTTCTGTAGTTTCTTTTTCTCTGAGGAATGCACCCTTATCTGGGTGGAAAATTGGATTTCTGCACTGGGTGGTGCCTTGGTTTCTTCTCTTCAAAGAGCCTGAAATTTCTATTTCAGGGGCTGGAGCAGTAGTACAGCAGGTAGGCCTTGCATGTGACTAACCTGAGTTCAATCCCCGCATCCCATATGGTTCCCCAAGTCTGCCATTCCTGAACGCAGAGATAGAGAAACGCCTGAGTACCACCGGGTGTGTCTCAAAAACAAAAAAAAATAAAGTAGAATAAAAGAATTTTTATTTCAAAGGGGTGTATTCTTTAAGCCCTTGCGCTACTCCAGGCTATGGGACTTTGGTTTTGGCAGATAGCTTAGATGACTGGAGCACATGCCTAAAATGCACAAGGCCTGGGGTTCAATTCCGGAACCCCATAATCTCCTAATGCTGGGAGTAGTCTGGTAACTCCCATCACTTCAGAGAAGGCCCAAGCAAGGAAAAACTGAAAAAAAAAAACAACTTATGCAAATACTGCGTATGCCACTTGTAATTATTGTGATTGGTTTTCTTAGGATTGTTTGTTTTCTTTTGACTACACCTGGCTATGCTCAGGATCACTCCTGGCAGTGCTCAGGGATATGTGGTACCAGGGATCCAACCAATGTCAGCTGAGTGCAAGGCAAGAAATTTACCCACTGTCCTCCTATCTCTGTTTCCCCAAGGCCCGCTAGGGGTGATTCTAGAGCACAGAGCCAGAAGTAATCCCTGAGGACATCAGGTGTGGCCCCCAAATAAAAAAATTTTGTTTTGGGATCATATTCAGTGGTGTTCAGGGGCGACTCCCAGTGCAGTGCTCAAGGGGCCATATAGTGCTGAGATCAAAGCTTGGGCTCCTTTATACAAATCATGTGCTTATACCCTTGAACCAAATAATTATTACTTAATTCAAGAAAGTCAAAATTTGGAATATCTGTTGGCTTGGGGGTGCTTAGGCTTTGGGGTGAATTAAATATCTCAAAAGTCTTTTTTTTCCCTTCACAGTTTAGGGCCACACTTGGAGGTGCTCAGGGCTTACTCCTGGCTCTGAGGTCAGGGATCACTCCTGGAAGTCTCAGGGTATCATATGAGTGCTGCAGATCAAACCTGGGTCTGTCTGCAAGACAAATTCCTTACCCACTGTACCCTACCTATGTACTATCTCTTCGGCCACTGAAAAATGTAAAAGTCTTAGCCTACTAAGACTAAATGCCTAGCAGCTTAACTTTCCAGTAGGGAAAACAGGGATATGAAATACCTCCAAAAGATATTTCAAAGACAAGAAGTAAGCCAGGGCCAGGGATGTGACTCAGTGGTAGACCATCTGCTTGTAGGTGACACCCTGGATTAATTTCTTGGCACCGAAAAAACAAAGAAAAGAGAACAATACTAAAATAGCAGTTGTCAACAAAGACGAAAGAAGACAGGCTGGGGAAGAGAGCTCAGCTGGGTGGGGATGCACATTATGTATCCTGGAGACCACCCTTAAGGACCTCTATCCCAGAGCAGTCCCTGAGCACCACTGTGGGGTTCTCGACATTACCCTCACCCCCAAATGCATAGGCAACAATAAGAACGAGAGGGATTCTAAATACTGTTAAAATTCTTTCTCTTGTAGGGGGCCAGAGAGACAGTACAGCAGACCTGGGTTCAATCATCAGCAACCTATATGGTCTCCCAATGCCCTCCAGAGTGATTCCTGAGTGCAGAGCCAGAGTAAGCACTAAACACTGATGGTTGTGCCCTCCAAACAAAAAATTCCTTCTCTTGTGAGATCTACATAGGCAGAAAATTTTATTTCTTTTTTCCCCAATTCTTCAAATATATATATATATGTATATATATATATATATAACTACCCCCCCTTTATTTTTATTAGTTTAGAATGCTATGGTATTTGGAGGTTAATAGCCTAATGTATCTTTTTATGACCCTCAAAGTTTCACACAAAAACAAATTCCCAAGCAAAACCCTCTCCATTCTTCTCACCCAGACACTTTTCCCTCTGGTAACCACCATAGTTTTCACTGAATTAGAAATTAATCCTGTTGATTTTCACGTGTTCCTTTGTTTGCATTAGTTATATTCTTTTTAAAAAATTTTTTTTATTAAAAAAATTTTTTTGTAGGAGTGATTAAGTGATTAAGTGATTGCTATTTATTCAGCCATTGATTAGGCTGATTGAATTGGGCATGAACTCAACCTTACTTTTTTCCCCCCTTTTTTTATAATTTTATTTATTGAATCACCATGAGAGCAGTGACAAAGCTTTCAGGTTTAAGTCTCGGTCATACAATGAAACAGCCGTCCCTTCACCAGTGCCCATTTTCTACCACCAAATACCCCAGTATACTCCCCATCCCAAACCCTCCCCCTACCTGTGGGGCAGATGATTTCCACATTACTCTCTCTACTTTGATTACATTCAATATTTCGACACCAGACCCACCATTATTATTTGGGATATTACCCCAACACTCAGATCTGCCGAAAAGGCAACAGTAGACAATTTGTTTTCTATTGCTGGTTATGAATAACATATGTTGTGTGGCCTCAGTAGTGGCCACACGATTTTGGAATTCTGAAATTTTAACAAATCTGGAAGGATTTCTGCCCAAACCTGCTGGATTCCGAGATTTGTTCCTGAGTCTCTTGGATCATGGCTGTTTAGCAGCTTGATCAGGAGCCAGAGAGGCCGTTCGTGGGGGGCGACTCGAGGTCTCATTAGGGTAGGGTGGAAAGGGCCAGCTCCACCCCCATCCCGTGAGGCCCTGCGTATCTTGTCACTGCAGGCACAATCTGACTGTCCAATGGCATCTGGAGAATAGCGGCCACCGAGCCGCCAAGGGGGAGCAGGTGGAGGGACAACACCCTTTCACCCCTGGGGTGACCCAGCAACAGTAACCTACTGCGGGGTCCAGACGCATTTCTGCCAAAAGCTGCTGGGTTTTGAGATTTGTTTCTGAGTCTCTGGGAACATGGCCGTTAAGCAGTTCAATCAGGAACCAGAGAGGCCTTGACGCCAATTATATAGCTGAGCTGGAGGTGGTTTGTGGGTGTGTCTCCCACATACCTAACTTTTGGCCATAAACTTTGCCCCAAGTTTTTGGGGTCTGGCCAAAGGCACAGCAGCAATTTTAGGGTATCTGGAAGTCTGAAGGGGCCATCAGGATGCTGATGCACTTGCCTCACAGGTACAGATCGACCTGCTGACAGCAACACACCCCCAGCGTTTGTTATATTCTACATGTGAGTGAAGCCAACTAATAAGTGTCGACCACTTTCTTATGCATTACCTCATATTCCATCCATATTTTAGAAAGCAAATTTTTAAAGTGCTAGGAATTTGTGCCGTGCAATGTTCCAGATTTTTTTTTTCCAGCCAAAGTTAAACATTAGTCTGGTAAACAATACTTTTGGTGTTCTATGGATTGGCACTGATACAGCACCAAGAGCAAATGGGTGGTTGCTTGACAGTAGAAATGTAGCAGCGTCTCATCTCAATTCAGCCTCCTTCGCGGGACTAAAACCTTAATTGTTGTTTATTGACCAATCTTTAAAGTTCGTAGGAATTACTCTTTGTTTCAGTGCTCCTGAGACCCTGCAATACCCAAAGCCAGGTCTCCTAGATGCAAAGTATGTGCTCCAGCCGGTTGAACTCTCCATCAGCCTGTTATCTCCCCGGCCTTCTTATTTACTTATCTATTTATACTACTGTATTAGCCAATTTAAACAAACCACAATCTCGGGGCTCTTTTTGGTTTCTGTTTTGGGTCACACCGGATGGTGATATACGCACCCCGACGCTGTCCCCGCCGTGAGGTTGGAACCAGGCCTTCGGCGTCCAAAGCATGCCCTCCATCCTATCCTGCTGGGTTCCTTCCCGCCCCGCCCCAGCCTTTCCATGGTCACATCCTCCGTGGGCTGTCCTGCTAAATTTGATATAATAGTCAAGGAGCACTTCAGCTTGCGCCGCGCGTTTCTGAAATAAAATAGCATGGTTGTTATAAAATAAAGGAATGCCACCTATGAATTCTCCAGCTCTTCCACGGGATAGGAAGGAACCCAGGCAAAGAATCGGGCGTGGACCATAAAACGAGTTCAAACAGACAAGATCACGGGTTGCGTCCCTCGTTGAGATCAACAGCGCCTTGGCTCCCGGGCTGCTCAGCCGCGCTCGTCAGTCTAGGTTCCCGGAAGGTAAACACATTAGCAGGGGGCGGGGCAGAAGGCAGGCCGGGGAAGCGTAAGTGGCCAGCCCAAAGTGATTGGCAGCTGCCACGTCCACGTGCTTTGAGCTTCGAACCAGCTGTCGCGAGAATTCGATGTAAACAGACCAGTCCCCCAGTCCTCCCACTCTCAGCCTGAGACGCCCGGGTGGGCGGGCAGGAAGTTGTGGCAGGATGCTTTCAGCAAAACCACCGAGGTGGTGTCTGCAAAGGGAAATAAACGTGTTCGTGACTCCCCTCCACCTGCCTGCGTTCGCAACCGAACCTGACATCTCGGCTTCACCCGAACCCACAGACTGTTTTGTTTTCCCTTTGAGCCACAGCGGATTGGATAAACCCAGGAGGCGGGTCTGCCTCTTCTCTACTTGCTGGTTGGCGAAACTGACCTCCAAGGGCGGTGCCCGGCCCTAGCTTGTTTGCTTCTGGGATTGGCTAGAAAGGTAGTTCCGCTGAGGCGTGGTAGGAAGTAGTAGCCGTCAATCACGAGGGGAGACTCCAAACAGTGAGCCTGGAGCTGGGGAACAGCGTTTACCGGCGGGGCGGCCGGTGAGAAGGCTGGTGGGGCTCTGGCTTTTGGGGAGGCTTGGGAAGGACGAGGGGCTAACAGCGTGAGGGGAGGGGGCTTGGCCGGGAGGAATTCGACGTGGGAGAGATGGCGAGGTGGGAGGGGGAGGGGTAGGGGAGACAGGGCAAGGGGCCAGAGGGCGGCCGGGGGCAGAGGTGCCTCGGCGTTGGAGGTTAAGTGGGTAGCGCTGTGCGAGTATCTTTTGGGGGAGTGCGGCCTGATGGGCTGGCGAGGGTTCTCAGTGGTCAGCGCCCTTAAAGGACAGTTCTTGGGAGGCTGTGTCTCGGGGAATAAAGGGTGGAATGGGAATGAGAAGTCTAAGGGGGTGGAGGCGAAGGTATCCACGGAGGAAGGGGTAACTAGGCTAGTTAAGGCACGGGGTGCTTTGGTTGTTGCAGATGGGATCATAGGTCTGGGAGTTTTTCGAATAAGGTGATAGAACACGCTTTACTGAGAAGTGATGGTTTTAGTGGCTTTTAAGAGTGTTACCAGCCCTGGTCTGTCCTGAGCCCTGGAAGAGATACTTAATATTGTTGTCATTCTTTGGAAACCTTCACCAAGTTTGCTCCATGATCTTAAAAACCTTCCCAGGGGTTCATATCTAGTAAGATAGGCAGTCCAAGATCCCATGTGATGGGACAGGATAAGGGGTTTCTAGTGTCATGTGGGTTTTTATTAGATTCTAGTAACTAGGTCCTAATAGCAGAAAGTTAAATACTATTTCAAAAATCTTGTACTGTTATGGCCAGCATAATAAAAAATAATCTTAAAAAAGTAGATGTAATTGACATGTTAATTTCAGGAGTACAATCATAATTGAATATTTGTGTATATTGTGAAACCATCATGACAATAAGTCGTTAAGTCCTTCACTCTACATAGTTACAATATGCAGTCTGACTCATAGATTACCAGCTTCATTTGGAAGGCATTATATCACTGTTCACTTGATCTTGAAATAGTGTATCATGTATGTTCACAATCTCAACGTGGAAATTCAGTAAATTCTTTAAATTTGGCCCACAAAAGTAGCACACTTGTTTTGATAGTAATCCAATGTTAAGACTTTCCATTCCATGATCTGGTTGTCTTACCTTTTTCTATTAATAGTGGATCAAAGGGTTCAGTAAGTCTTAACTAGATTGTGGTTCTGAGGCTTGGCCCAAATGGAAAATAAAAACCCTTCAAGTTGAAAAAAGTGCTACTTTGTCTTTTCTTTTTTTTTTTTTAATGTGTAATAGGAATTGCAGGTGAAAGCTCAGTTTTTAGGCAGTTATGACAAGTCATCTCTAATGAGTGCTCTCTTAAACCTCCTTCCATAACCTTAACAATAATGACCCTTTTATTCCCCCTAACTTTTCTTTGTGAAAACAGGTTTTGTGAATGAAGCTATGGCTACAGATTCTCCCAGAAGACCCAGTCGCTGTACTGGTGGAGTTGTGGTTCGCCCCCAGGCTGTCACGTAAGCAAATTTCAGATAAGCATGTAAAAGCGATTACTCAATAGTAACTGACATTCAGATTAGCCTTCTGAACTGTAACCACTTTTTGTAAAATATTTTAAAATTTATTTTAATTTTTATTTTATTCGTATTTATCTTTGTTACTAGATCCTGATAAAATATATCCGTTACTTAGTTTCAAAGCCAGTGTGATATTTCATTTCTGTATTTTTTCTTAATGAAGCAAGGTTTTATTGAATGAAACTTGCTTAGAAAGATATGAGAAGTGAGAGGAGAAATATGTGTTCAAGAGAGAACACTGGCTTCTCCAGAGTCAAAGAAGCAAAGAGACAAATGAAACATGTATTCAAAGGAGTGAGACCAAATGAGACCAAGTCTCATTTCTGTATTTTGAACATTCTTTGATAAAGCATGTCTGTATACTGTAGGAGCTTATAGTCTGATGTTAGATTCTAAGTTAGATAAATTTAAAACACAGGCAGGAGAGATAGTACAGTGGGTACGGCACTTACCTTGCATGCGACTGACCCAGATTTAATCCCCAACATTCCATATGATCCCTGGCCCACCACCAGGAGTGATTCCTGAGTGCAGAGCCTGAACTGACCCCTGAGCATTACTGGGTGTGGCCCCTAACACTTGGAACTCTATAATCAGTTAAAAAGATGGCAGGAGGGGATGGTGCAGTAGTACAGTGGATAAGGCTTACATGTGGCTGACCTGGATTCCATTCCCAGCACCACCACATATGGTCTTCCTAGCCTGCCAGGAATGATTCTTGAGCACAGAGCCAGGGGTCAGCCCTGAGCACTGCTGGGTATAGCCCCCAAGTCAAAAACCAAACCAAAACAAAAGATGCCAGGAAAACAATAGGAGATTTTACAGTGAGCATTTTCAGTTAATTAGTTTTTGGTGTGGGGGCAGCATCCAGCTGTGCTCAGGGGCTGCTCATCTTTTCCTGCTCAGGGGTCATCTCCTGATGGTGCTTGGGAAGCCCTTTGGTGTCGGCAACTGAACCTAAGCGTCCTGCATGCAGTGTATGCACCCCAGCCCTTTGAGGCATCTCTTCAGCCCATGGGGGAGTGTTTTAGTAATTTATTTATTTATTTATTTAGGGTTTTTTAGGGTTTTGGGCCATACCTGCCTGTGCTCAAGGGTTACTCCTGGCTCTACACGCAGGGATGGATCACTTTTGGCGGTGCTCAGGGGACCACATGGGGGACTGGGGATCGAACTGGGGTTGGCTGCATGCAAGGCATATACCTACCCACTAAACTATCACTCCAGTCCCTGTTTTAATATTTTAGATGAAAAATTATTCCAAGTTTTGCGTGCTAGAGACCCAGGTTCTGCCTTCAGTCCCTGGCACCACAAGGTTTCCTGAATGTTGTTGGAGGCACCCCCCTGAGCACTTCTGAGGGTGACCCATGACCAAACCAAGACTAATATTTATAGTGATCCTTTCAAGACGGAAAAAATTGGATAGTTAGAATTAAGAATTTTAGTTAAAGGGTCTGAAGAGAACAAGTGTGGGAAGTGTAAGAGGTTTTTATAAGTGAATATAGAGAAATTTATTTTAAATAGAATGGGGTCAGTTAAGATTCTTTAGTACCTAGCTAAGAATGTAAAAGTTGACCTGAGGAGATAACTCAAAGGGCTGAAGTAAATGCTGGGCATGCTGGAGGCCTGGATTTAATCCCCAGTCCCTATCACCATGGAGTCTCTCAAGCATTCCTGGGAGCTTCTAACACCAACCTGGAAATAACCCTTGAGCTCCACTGTGGATAGCACCAAAGCCCCAAATAAATATTAAACTAATCATATGGAAATTATAACATTTGGTATTATTTCCCTTGGGTGGTTTTTGTTTGTTTATTTTTTGGACCATACACAGTGGTGCTCAGGGCATTCTGGGTTCACCCCTGGTTGGATTTGGGAAGCCTTATGGAGTGTTGAGTTAGGACCCATGTCTATCATGTCTTGCGGCATTCAAGGCAAGTGTCCTACCTGCTGTGCTATCTCTGGCCCCTCCCTTGGGTGGTTTACTGTCTTACATAGAGTGTCTTTTCAGACTAAAAAACTATATTATCAATTTTACCATAATACCTGTTTTTTTCTCATGCATCTCCCAGTACTATATTTATTTGCTAATTAAGTACTGTGACAGCAAGTTAGACGTAATTTTAGTGATGAGTTAGGTACTATTTCAATCTTTAGAGGAAATTATAACCACTTTGTTAATGGTCTTAGCCAACTAGGATCACCAGGATAAAACCCAACAGTCTGTCTCTGTATTCTTAAATTTTCTGTGCTACTCATTATATGGTATTCAGCATATTTATTTCTGTTATGTAATACATCATTTCATTATTTTAAAAATATTTAATTCAGGGGGCTAGAGTGATAATACAAAGGACATGCAGCTGACCCAGGTTTGATCTCTTGTATTCCATAGGCTCCTCTTGAGCACTTCCAGGAGTGATTCCTCTGTGTAGAGCTGGGAGTAATCCCTGAACATCACTGGCTATGGCCCCCCAAACACTATATATGTGTATATAAATATTTCAGTCATTATAATTTTTTGGTGTTTTTTTAAATTTTTGCCACACCTGGCCATGCTTAAGGACTTCCCGGTTGTGTCCTTAAGGATCACTCCTGAGGGTTCTCGGGGGACCGTACGCAGTAAAATGGATCTAGTGAGGGTTGGCTGCATCCAAGGCAAGTTCCTAAAACCCAGTACAATTTCTCTGGTCCACCATCACCATTATTTTATTCATTAATTTTTTTTTTTGGTTTTATTTTGTTTGGAGGCCATACTGGGTGGTGCTCAGAGTTTACTCCTGGCTTTGTGGATGACCATTCCTGGTCTGACTTGGTGCTGGGGATCAAACCTATGCTCAGGATCAAACCCAGCTTGGCCACATGCAAGACAAGTGCTTTAACTCCCTTACTATTTTTTCAACCCCCATTGATTCAGTTTTTTTCAGAGTTTCTCAGACAGTTAATCAGGGAGCACAGGTCCCTTTCCAGTGATACTATAGGCCAGCTGGGTAAGACAGTTCAATGCCAGGGACCATGGATTTGGCGCTGCTTGGGCCCTGTGTTGCTGGGGACCACCAGGCATACTCCAATGGTGCTCAGAGGTCCCTGAAGTCTACATGCTGTAGATCTGTAGTGTGGGGGCTTAGGACCAGACTGATTTCCCAGGCCTCTGACTCTTGTACTTTCTCCCTTGCCTTATTTTTATTTTCACTTTATTTTGGGTTTTGGAGTCAGATCTGGTGGTGCTTGGGGACTACTCCAGGCTCTGTGCAGAGGGGCTGCTTTCTCCCATGATGCTTAGGATATCATGTGTGTATTCAGAGCAAGGCAAGTCCTTAAGTCCCCCTACTGTCACTCTGACCCCCTCAGTATTATTTCAACATGCAGGTGTCTACTCAGTGACTAACTTACAAGTTCTGGAGGTACTGTATTTCAGTGCATAATCATCACCAATATTTGTAAATATCATACCCATTTTTTTCCCCAGCAATACAGGCACAATTGAAAACTAAGTGGTTGCACCCACTTTTATTGCAAAATATTTGACATAAAATCTTTGATGTTTGTGCAGTGAAATACAATAATCAGGAGAGATAGATTGCTTTATATCATGAGTTAGTGGGGGGTGGGGGGATGGGGTGATAGTACAGCCGATAGGGCGTTTGCCTTGCACATGGCCAACCTGAGTTCCAACCCCGGTGTCCCATATGGTCCCCCAAGCACTGCCAGGAGTAATTCCTGAGTGCAGAGCCATGAGTAACCCCTGAGCATCACTGGGTGTGACCCAAAAAGAAAAAAAAATGAGTTAGTGGAGGGAATGAGTACCTAAGAAACGTACACGTTTTATTTAGAAATAGGAAATAGATGTGTTTTTCAGTTGTTTTAAAATTTGGAGGCGACATCAGGTTGTGCTCAGTGCTTACTCCTGGCTCTGAGCTCAGGAATCACTCCTGGCCCACCCTCCTCCGGGAACCCTAAAGGTGTTGGGAAATTGAACCTGCTTTTGCCATTTGCAAGGCAAGTGCCTTATCCACTGTACTGTCTCTCCAGCCCAAGAGATAAATTTGTAATTCAGAAATAAAAAAAATGTATCAAGAAAGTTATCAAATTGCAGGCTTTGATCAATATGTACTGTGCTGAGACAGAGAATGACAGTGTGGAGGGTGTTTAAAGGCAGTCAGGAAAACCTCTCTGAGGATATAACATTCAAACTGGGGGGTGTGTGACAGGGAGGGAAGGGTGAGGAAAGGAATCCAGGCAGAAAAAAAAGTACTCCAAAGTTCTTGATTCAAAGAAGAACTTGACAAATTTTAGATACCAAAAGTTGTATGTCTTGCTGAAAGTGGTCTGTGGACCAAACATGATTGCCACTCAATGCCTCTCTTGCAGAGCACAGTACCCAAAAGAAGAGAGAGAGAACAGGGGGGAATGCCCTGCTATAGTGGCAGGGTGGAAGGGGGGGGGGAGGGGGATGGGGGAGGGATGCTGGGACCCGTGGTGGGGGAGGATGGGCACTGGTGGAGGGATGGGTACTTGATCATTGTATAACTGAAACCCAAGTACAAAAATTTATAAGTCTATAACTGTACCTCATGGTGTTTCACTAATAAAAAAATGATAAAAAAAATAAAAAAATAAAATAAAAAAAAAGTTGTATGTCTGATGCCAGTAATTGGTGGCAAGAATTGAGGTGGGAGGGGCCAGAGCTCAGGGGACTGTGTCTGTGCTGATCTCTGGCACTGCATGGTCCTGGGCCCTACTGGGTGTGGTCCAGAAACCGGAAGAAAATTTGAATACATATTCTTTTGACTACATACAGGTAAGGGACTAGTTCCATAACCTGATTAAGGAGAAGGTAGCAAAATACTGAGTCATCAGCTATAGTTTTTCTTGCTCCAACGAGGGCACTCTCTGCTCTGGCTTAGGAGGAGGTTCCTGCATCAGCCAAGTCTCTGTCATCACTAATCCGGGTATAGGTTAGAAGTTCTATCAAATTAAGGGTGTGTGCATTTTGAGGAAGAGAGAATGTCTTAAAATGGCAGAAGCGGGCCAGAGAGATAGTACAGGAAATAGGGCGTGTGCCTTGCATACAGACAACCCAGGTTTAATCCCCAGCATCCCATATGGTCCCCCCACCCTACCAGGAGTGATTCCTGAGAACAACAACAGCAACAACAACAGTAACAACAATAACAACAAATGGTGTGAGCTTTTTAATTTTTTCCCATTCAGTATTAAAGAACTAGAGGGGCTGGAGAGATAGCACAGCGGGTAGGGTGTTTGCCTTGCATGCGGCCAACCCAGGTTCAATTCCCAGCATCCCATATGGTCCCCTGAGTTACCGCCAGGAGTAATTCCTGAGTGCAGAGCCAGGAGTAACCCCTGTGCATCGCCAGGTGTGATCCAAAAAGCAAAAAAAAAAAAAAAAAAAAAAAAAAAAAAAAAAAAAAAAAGAACTAGAGACTAAAAAGCAGATTAAAAAAGCAGATTAGCAGGATTCTTAGGAGATGAGTGAATAAGTCCTATTTTGATTTTTCTTTTACAAAATCTTGAGTGTGTGCTTTTGGGCTTGTAGAGGAAGTTTTCCACATCTCCTGTTAATCTGTCTTAATAAAGTTCTTCCATTTCACTCTTTTCCAGGGAGCAGTCCTACATGGAAAGTGTGGTGACTTTTCTGCAGGATGTTGTGCCACAGGTAAGTGTGTGTGATTTTAGCAATAGAAAAGCTTTGCAATTGGCTGGACAAGTTCTGAAATGTGCTGTTTCTTCCACTTGACATGGGTTGCTCCAGTTTGAGGAAAACTTTGGGTGTGATAGCATCCTGAGTGGTGGGACTCTTTGTTATTGTGAGATGTACTTTAGATGAATTTTTCCTCAGCTCTTTTTTTTTTTTTGCTTTTTTTGGGTCACACCCGGCGATGCTCGGGGGTTACTCCTGGATCATGCACTCAGGAATTACCTCTGGCGGTGCTCGGGGTACCATATGGGATGCTGGGAATTGAAGCTGGGTTGGCCAAGTTGGCTGTGTGCAAGGCAAACACCCTACCCGCTGTGCTATCGCTCCAGCCCCACCTCCTCAGCTCTTCTAAGAGGAGTCAAGTTGAGGTGTTAGTTGAGAGATGGGACTTGGGACACTGTGCTTGGGTTCTGTTTCCAAAATCTTTGTCTTGCTCTAGTTAAATATTATCTATCCGATGGAAGAAAAGCAGCATATGCTTCACATTTCACCAACTAGGTGGTATTTTAACTAAATACCATGATGAGCACAAATCTAAATTTCGGTTCTTAGGTCATAGCTGGTGGTGTTCAGGGCTTACTCCTTGCTCTGTGCTTAGGGATCACTCCTTGTATGCTCAAGGGACCATATGGAGAGTTGTGCATGAAACCTGGGTCTGATGTATATGAGTGGTATTTTTATGCTAACCAGGGTGTATGTTGTTACTCTCACTAATAAGAGAGTAAGCTCCATGAACTATCTTAAGAGAGGTAGTATAGTGGGTTCAGAGGACTGGAATGCATTCTTTGTGTGCCTAGCACCACCTAATTCCCCCACTACTATTAGGTGTGACCCCTTCCTTCCCACCTACATGTACCAAACTTGGAGTAGCCCCCAAGGACCGTTCTCCCTCCTCCCTTCTGAAAAAAAAAATTCCAGTCCAGTCTCCCAGAAAGTTTGACTCAGTGGAATGAGCACTGGTGACATCTCGTTACTGTGTCTGTGGTAAGAGTCTTCTGCCTCTTGTGAAACAGTTGCTTTGGGAAGCACTGCTTAGTGGAACACTTGAAGGGAAAGGTTCTGTATTTTTTCCTTGTGTAAATCTTCTCTGACTTCCAAGGCATTTGTAACTAGACCTTTACACGATCTTAGCCAAAAGGCCGAGAAGTGACTGTAACTATACTTTTAGAAAGGACACTTCAGGGCTGAAGAGACAGCTCAAAGAGCTGAATGCATGTTTTGCATGCTGGAAACTGGATTCTATCTCTGGCACTGAATTATCCTCTGAGTACTCCTGGGTGTGACCCCAAACCCTAAAACCGTCCCCTCCACCCCATAAAAGTAAAAACAACCAAAAAAAAAAAACACAAAAGACACTTAAAGATCCAGGATCAAAGCTTTAAGATTAAGAGAGGGTCCTCAGAAAGTGTCAAGTCCATTTGCAGTTGTATTAGATAAATAGTGTTGATCAAATAAGGGAAAGTTCTAGAGGTATATTGGTTTTTTTTTTTTATTGTATTCAGTAAGCTTGAATGAAAATTGGCTCCACTGACAAGGTCTATGTGCTGTGTGAGGAAAAAAAGATTTATGTCTTGTTTCTGCTTTTGGGCTACACCTTGTGATGCTCAGGGCTTATTACTCCCGGCTCTGTGCTCAGGGATCACTGCTGGCAGACTCAGGACCATATGTGATATTGGAGATTGAACTGGGTCAGACCTTTCAAGGCAGATGTCCTACATGCTGTACTATCTCTCCGGTTTCTGAATATGGCTTTTCTCCCGCCTTGAGAAATCTGATTAATAAGGGCAGAAAAAATTGCCTAAAACAAGCAGACAACATTAACATATAGATAACTATCTCCCATAATAGTACAGACTGAATGTTTATTCTTATTTTTAGGCTATACCCAGCGATTCTCAGGGGTTACTCCTGGCTCTGCACTCAGGAATTATTTCTGGTGGTGCTTAGGGGACCACATGGGTTGCTGGGGATTGAACCCAGGTCTGCTGTGTGCAAGGCAAGCATCCAAGGTTCCAGAGGACATTGGCAGTAGTATTTTCTGAAATAAATGGAGGGGTTGGGTAGTGATTTTGAAGGAAGATGGTAAGCTGGGCACAGCAGACAACCAGGTTGCTGTGGCTGTGGCATCTCATGCTCTGCAGAGAATGAATGTCAGGTCTTAAAGAGCAATGCAGGGTGAAACTCAGCCCTTTCAGACCACCCATTTCTCAGAAGTTTGAAGCGCTGGGACGATTCTTCAGACCCACGGAGTCAACTTCCCCTTTTTCATGGTGTCAGAGAGGACCTACCGCACACAAGCAGGGCAGAGACTCTACTGCTGAGCTAAGTCCCGGCGGATATTCTTAAATTTTTGTAATTTGCTTGTTCCTAGAGTGCCTCTTATTAAAATTTTTCCATAGACACCGTTTGTCCTCGTAAGCAGTTTTTGTTGGCTGGAGGAGAGAAGCTATTGCCAAAGACTTTGAGGGAATCGTTGGAGAGCTTTCTAGGGGAATAGGGGCAGTAGATTCAGTAATAGATTGGAAAGTGAATCTTCTAAAACTGATTAGATTGCTGGAAGATAGATGTCAATTTTTGTTTGTGTGGGTGCTGTACCCAGTGATGGTCAGGGGTTACTCCTGGCTCTGTGCTCAAAGATCACTCCTGGTGGGCTTGGGGTACCATATAGGGTACTGGGAATTGAGTCCAGGTAGGCCACGTGCAAGGCAAGCACCCTACCCACTCTACTATTTCTCAGCTCCCAGGTTGATTTCTTTTTTGTTTGTTTACTTTGTTTTGTCTTTTGCTGCTACCAGGCATTGAACTGAGGGTTTCACAAGTACAAAGGCAAGCTCTGAACCACTGAGCTCTGTGGTTTGTACCACTGAGTTATTTGTTTTTTTATAAACATTTTATATTACAAAGATGGTCATTTAGGGACAAAGAGGTAGTGCTGGGGTTAAGGCACATTTCTGGTTCAGTTCTGGGATCACGTTGTCCCCTGCACCTCACTGGATGAAGCCCTGGAGATCTCCTCCCAGAGAACCATTAACTGATCCCTGGAGACCCCTCAGTATTTCTGGGGTGGCATCCCAGGTAATTCCCAGCTCCACAAGGCCCGAACTGCATCTCATACTTGGGCCCTAGCATGGAGCAGCTGGACTGTTAGGTGAAGTATCTCAAAGGGTAGTTCCGGCAACCCCCTCTCCCCACGCCCCCATCACTGCCAGAGGCCCCTGCTCCAAATAAAATAAAAATATTCAAACCAAAATAATTAAGAAATTTAGGCTAGGTGGAGAGATAGTATGGGGGTTAAGGCACTTGTCTTGCATGGGGCTGTGGCTATGACATTGAATTGAATCTTGCGTTTTGATGAGATTCTGGTTAAGTGCATTGATACTTGGTACCCATTCTTAAAGGCTTCCTGACTCAGCACAGTGGACAGCCATGTCATTTCTGCACTACAGTTGAGAATTACTATGTATGTGAAAGGGAAGGGCATGGCTGTGTTAAAAGGAACTTTTTTGGGCCAGAGAGATAGTACAGTGCATCAGGCCCTTGCCTTGCATGTTTGGTCCCTAGCACTGCAAGCCCTGGCACTGCAGATTTAATCTCTGGCAGTACGTACTGTCCCTGGAGAACCCCCAGAGTGATCCCTGAGCACAAAGCTTAGAGTAAGCCCTGAGTACTGCTGGATATGTACACTGCCCTCACCCCCCACCTGCAAGAAAAAAAAAAAAGGAAGGAAACTTTTTCTGTGGGGGCCACAACTGGCTGAGCTTAGGGCTGACTCCTGGCTCTGTGCTTAGAGATCACTTCTAGGATGCTGTGGATCGAAACCAAGTTGGTCATGCCATATACTCTGTAATAACTCTCCAGCTGCTAAACTGTATTTCTGAACACAGGTAGTGGCCTATATGTTTGTTTCTTGTTTTGCCCTACCCAGTGGTTCTTGGGGCGGTTTCCGGCTCGGTGTCTAGGGGTGGTTCCTGGCATTGCTCAGGCGACCAGGAGATTGGACCGTTTGGGTCTCCCACAAGCAGAGCGTGTGCCCAGCCCTTTGAGTGTTCTCTCCAGGCCTCTCTTTAAATCTCTGTAGCTATAAATTCACTTTGGTACTTTGGGGTTAGCCATTTTGAATTTTTTTTTTTTTTTTCTGACGTTATGTGCCAATTTATCCTCTATTCTTGGAATGATTCAAGTTTCCAAACCTCAGAATCACTCACTGAGTCCCCAGATATCCTTCAAAGAGAGAAAATGTGCTGTTTGACCAGTGTTCTTCAGCTGTCACTGATAAGAGGAAATGCCCATTGTCTTCAACAGATGTCGTTAATAAAAGGACTGGTAGAAGTCTTTCCCTTTGATTCTAATAATGGAGCTTATGAAAATTTATCATACAATTCAACAAAGAAAGTAAGATCTCAAATTGTTGAATTTAGTCTGTATGAAGTTTTTATGGTTTCTTTCCTCCTTTGTTACTAGATTTTGGGTCACACCTGGTAATGCACAGGACTTACTCCTGATTCTGTGCTCAGGGATCACTTCTGGTGGTAGTTAGGGGACCATATGTGGCTATTTAACTGGGTTGGCCACATGGAAGTAAGCACTTTATTTATTTATTTATTTATTTTTTTTCCCCTTTATTTTATTTTATTTTTTTTAAAGTTGTAGATTTACAATTTTTTGTGCTTTGGTTTCAATTATACAATGATCAGATACCCATCCCTCCACCAGTGCCCATTTTCCACCACCATGGATAATATCCCTCCCACCCCCATCCCCCCGTCTCTGTGGCAGGGCAATCCCCTGTGTTCTCTCTCTCCTTTTGGGTGTTGTGGTCTGCAAAAGAGGCATTGAGTGGCAAACATGTTCAGTCCATAGTCTACTTTCGACATGCATCTCCCCTCCTGGGAGGATCCTCCAAACATCCTTTATTTGGTGCTCCCTTCTCTATCTGAATAGCCCTTTCCTCTAGGATACCCGGCTGGCCTCTAAGTTATGGAGTAATCCTCCTGGTGCTGATCTCAGCTATTCTTGGGTATTAATCTCATACTTTGTTACTTTATATCCCCCAGATGAATGCAATCTTTCTATGTCTATCCCTCTCTTTCTGACTCATTTCGCTTAGCATGATACTTTCCATATTGTACCACTTGTATGTAAATTTCATGACTTCATCTTTTCTAAGAGCTACATAGTACTCCATTGTGTAGATGTACCAAAGTTTCTTTAACCAGTCATCTGTTCTTGGGCATTCAGGTTTCTTCCAGTTTCTGGCTATTGTAAAGAGTGCTGCAATGAACAAACAAGTGCAGATGTCACTTCGACTATACATTTTTGCCTCTCTGGGATATATTCCCAGGAGTGGTATTGCTGGGTCAAATGGGAGCTCAATTTCTAATTTTTTGAGAATCGTCCATACTGTTTTCCAGAAGGGCTGAACCAGTCGGCATTCCCACCAACAGTGAAGGAGTGTCCCTTTCTCGCCACAGCCACGCCAGCATCGGTTGCTTTTGTTCTTTTGAATGTGGGCCAGTCTCTGAGGTGTGAGATGGTATCTCATTGTGGTTTTGATCTGCATCTCCCTGATGATTAATGATGTAGAGCATTTTCTCATGTGCTTTTTTGCCATTCGGATTTCTTCTTTGAGAAAGTTTCTGTTCATTTCATTGCCCCATTTTTGGATGGGGTTGGATGTTTTCTTCTTGTGGAGTTTAACCAGTATTTTGTATATCCTGGATATCAACCCCTTGTCAGATGTGTATTCGGTGAATATCCTTTCCCATTCTGTAGACTGTCTTTGTATTTTGGTCACTGTTTCTTTGGAGGTGCAGAAGCTTCTTAGTTTAAGATAGTCCCATTTGTCTATCTCTGTTTTCACTTGCTTGGCCAGTGGCGTGGCATCTTTGAAGATACCATTAGCTTCAATGTCATGGAGGGTTTTGCCAACTTTATCTTCAATGTACCTTATGGTTTCTGGTCTGATGTTGAGGTCTTTAATCCATTTTGATCTTACTTTTGTACATGGTGTTAGGCAGAGTTCTGAGCCTATTTTTTTGCATGTAGCCGTCCAGTGATGCCAACACAATTTATTAAAGAGGCTTTCCTGAAGTAAGCACTTTAACACCTGTACTATCTCTCCAGTTTCTCAAACCCTTTTTTGGGGTTTGTTTTGATTTTGAGCTATACCAGCAGTACTGAGGGCTTGCTCTTGGCTCTGTGCTCAGGGTACCACATGCAGTACCAGAGGTCAAAGAGCCCAAATGCCTCTACTATCACTGGCCCAAATTATATTATTTTCCAGGAGTAGTGGTATCAGGGATTGAATTCAGGGCCCATGCTTTATAGATGAGCTGTGTCCCTGGCTAAAAAAAAGTTACATGTTTAGGGGCTGGGAACATAGATCAGCAGTAGAACTCTTCTGTGTTAGGCCCTCGGTCCTATCTCTGGTACTGCAATAAGTCAACCAGTCAATAAAAGATAGTAAATTTCAAGTGTACAGTATAATATTAATGGTGTTTAATACATTAGATCTCCAGAACTGATTCATCTTGAAGCTGAAGGTCTGTACCTTTTGACCAACTGCCCAGCTCACCCCTCGAATGATGGTTTTGACAGCAGCACACAGTGGAAGTTATTTCTCCTTAGCGAGAAAATAAGACAGTGACATATATCAGCAGTGATTGTATCTGTGCCTTCTAAGGGTTAGCAGCACTTAATGTATATGTGTTGCAAGTCAAATGAGGAATAAAGGGAGAAATAAATCTTGTCAGTAAAGGAGTGAAAGTTCTGGCTCAGGATGCAGCATAATCAAAATGTTCTGGTCCGCGCTGATCAGGTAGGGCTGTGAGCCAGGGTATGTTTCAGCAGTAGAGCACTTGTCTTGCTTTGTGAGGCTCTGGGTTTGATTCCTGGTACTGCCAAACAAGAATAAAACAGGACTGGAGAGATACAGCTCAGAGGGCTGGATTCATGTTTTGTGAGCAGAAGTTCTGTCTGGGGCTCATTCCCAGTACTACATAGTCCCCCTGAGTATCCCCAGATGTGGCCCCAAGTAAAAAAAACCCAAACATTTGTGTGGGTGTATGTCAACCACCACTAGGAAAGCAAGTGAATCTAGATGGACGTTGGGTATGCCTAAGCCTCAGTGAGAATAAAATATCTCCACATAGGCGAAGGATTTCTGAAGAAGTGGAGAAAGGCCAGCATGTAGCTCAGCAGTAGGGCACTTGCCTTGCCTGTGTGAGGTCCCGAGTTTGATCGCCACGGTCACAGTTTGGGACAGGGGGTGGGTTGATATTAAAAGCCTGAGAAAATGAGACATAACATTTATTAAACCTGCAGGAAGGAACAGAAGGGACACAACAATCAGATACTTGAGTCACTTTCTGAGAATTTTCTAGAACTGCTAAGCAAAGAACAGCATGTCTACTGAAAAGGGAGGAAAAATTAAAGATGCAGCACAGTCATCACACAAGCTTTCTTAGGAAAGTCTTATTTCTTCCTGATTGGGGAAAGAAAAATTCAAGACTCCCACTGCACCAAAAGTAACCCCTTTCAGTCTTGTTTTGTTCTGCACATTGCTCAGAGATCAAAGAGTTTTGCAAAGGAGTTGGGAGAAAGGTTGAATGATGCTGTGGATGATACACAGCCTATAATTTTCTGGGAAGAAGAAACTTGTCGAAAATGTTACGCTTTGCCAGATGATTGAAGAGCTTGAGATAGGAGCAAAGGAAACTGTTCTAAAGGCAGTGTAGGATCCTCGATTGTATATTGGAGCTGAGAATAACTCATGAAATTCAAATAAACTCAGGTTGCTTAGAAATGTTCCAGTGTTGGGGCTGGAGAGATCGCTTGGTGGTTTAAAAGGTAGGGCACCTGTCTTGCATGCTGCTGACTCTGTCTGGCTCAATCCTTGGCATAGTAAATGGTCCCACAAACACCACCATGGGTCATGACTGAGCACTGAGCTAGAAATAGCCCCTGAGCACCACTGGGTGTGGACAGAAAACCAGGCCCTCTCTTCCTCCCCCCAAATGTTTCAGTGTTAGTTTCATTGTGTGTGTTTTTGGTTCATGCCCAGAGGTGCTCAGGGTTTACTTCTAGCTCTTTGGTGGGGATCCCTCCTGTTAGTGCCAGGGGGGACCAGGTGTAGTGCTGGGGATCAAACTCTGGTTGACTGCAAAGGGACTTTTTACCTGCTGCATTATCCCTTGGGGCCAGTTCCACAGTCTTGATAAGTGTATGAAGGTAAGCAGTAGGAAGAGGAGATAATTAAGATTAGGGGGAACTAGCTGAGGCTAAGAAAACACTCTAAAGTAAGTAAGTAAAGACCCTCCCGTTGATCATCGATTTGCTCGAGCGGGCCCAGTAACGTCTCCATTGGAGACTTTGTTGTTACTGTGTCTGGCATATCGAATACGTCACGGGGAGCTTGCCAGGCTCTGCCGTGCGGGCGAGATACTCTCGGTAGCTTGCTCTCCGAGAGGGGCGGAGGAATCGAACTCGGGTCGGCCATGTTGGCTGCGTGCAAGGCAAACGCCCTACTGCTGTGCTATCGCTCCAGCCCAGAAAACACTCTATTGTTTTATAATTAAAACTACTACAAAATAAGCTTTTTGTTGTTGTTGTTTAAAGATTTTTTTTGGACCAGAGCGAGGGTACAGCGGGGAGGGCATTTGCCTTGCACACAGTCGAACTGGGTTCAATCACCAGCATCCCATTTGGTCCCCCAACCACCGCTAGGAGTAATTCCTGAGTGCAGAGCCAGGAGTAACCCCTGAGCATTACTGGGTGTGACCCAAAGCAAAAAAAAAAAAATGTTTTTCTCTCTGTTTCTCTCACTCTTTTTGGCTGTATCTGGAGGTGTTCTCGGAGGGCTACTCCAGGCTCTGTCCTCAGGCTCAAGGCCACTCCTTCCGCATGCAGAGCATGGATTTACCCCATTGAGCATTCTCGGGGCAATCTACAAATGTGTTGTATGTTTTTGAAATTTCAGATTAAAAATATATATTGTAGTTTAGGTAAGATGTTTGCAATAGTTTGAATTTTTATGGATATTGATGTACATGGTTACATGTTTTGGTGCCCACCCAGCAGTGCTCAGGGTTGCTCCTGGCTTCGCACTCAGGAATTGCTCCTGCTGTTGCTCAGGAGATAGAATGGATACTGGGGCACACCCTGTTCTGCCGCGTGAAAGGCAAGTGCCCTACTGGCTATACTATTTCTAGGGTCGTGATTCTCTGTTCTAATGATTTTTTTCAGACTATGTAACATTGAGAGGACTGTTTTTCTAAAGTCTTTTGGCAATCTAGAAAAAGTTCTGATAGATAGTTAAGGAGCTTCCTGGACTTGGTGGCTATCCATTGACAAGACTGAATTCCTTAGCATTTTTTATTGTTTGGTTTGGGGCCATGCCCAGCAGTGCTCAAGCTCAGAAGTGCTCAGGGCTTCTGACTCTGCACTCCTGGCAGGGTTTTGGGAATCAAATGGGTAAGCTACATGCAAGGCAAGTGTCCTACCTGCTGTACTATTGTTGCACCCCTGAATTCCTTAGTGTTTTCCCATTGTTCCTGGTGCTCTGGAGGAGCTAAGTATGGAAGGCCAAGCTGTTTCACTCTTCTCTCACTTGCTTTCCTGTGTTAGTGGGGTGGGGTGCCTCCTGCTGGTCGCCAGGCAGAACCACAGCCTACGACTTTAGGTGGGAGCTCAGACATGCCCGGGTTTCCAGGTCCGGGGTGCCTCTGCAGTCCAGCTCTAAACAGTGAGATTTCAGTTGTGAAAAGATTTTAAGACCAAGGAAAATGAGGGTTAAGTGATAGATACAAAGTTGATAAATTATAGTAAAAGTGTAGGTTTTTTCCTCCAAAAAGAGCTATCTTACCTGTGCTCATCTCTATAAAAAGTTGTTAAAATTTTTTTATTAAGGGCCAGAGAGATAGTACAGGGGTAGAACCCCTTTCTTTCCCCTTTTTGAGTCACACCCAGTGATGCTCAGGGGTTACTCCTGGCTCTGCACTCAGGAATTACTCCTGGAAGTGCTTGGGGGACCGTATGCGATGCTGGGGATTGAACCCGGGTCAGCCGCATGCAAGGCAAATGCCCCTGGGTAGAGCTCTTCCCTTGCACAAGGTCGACCTGGGTTTGATCCCTGGAACTTTAGCCCCACCAGGAGTGATCTCTGAGCACAGAGCCAGGAGTAAGCCCCGAGCATAGCAGGTGTGGCCCAACCTCCCCAAATTGTACATATCATGCCAGAGATCAAACCTTGGTCTCCTACATGCAAAATATATACTCAGGCCTTTGCGCTGTTTCCCCAGCCATAAAATATTATTGCATTTAAACATATATATCTTTTGTGGTGCTGAGAATAGAACCCAGTACTTCATTCATGCAAAGCTTGTGCTTTACCTTATGTGTATTTATTAAGTAAAAAATTTAGTGTCAGGAGATGGCTCAAAAGAATGGATCAGTTGCCTTGCCTTTGAGATCCTGATCCCTAACCATTGCCTGGAGTGGCCCTTGGGCCAGGTCCTCAGAGAACTTCTTGGGGAACCTTCTACCCAGGAAAGAAACGTCAGTAAAGAAATGTATAAGAAGAGAGCCAGGGGCCAGAGTGATAGTACAGCTGGTAAGGCGTTTGCCTTGCACGCTGCCAATCCAGATTCCATTCCCAGCATCCCATATGGTCCCCCCAAAACTGCGAGGAGTAATTCCTGAGTGCAAAGCCAGGAGTACTCGTTGTGCGTCACCTGGTGTGACCCAAAAAGGGGGGGGGGGCGGAAGGAAGTGTGCCAGAGCCATAGTCCAGCAGGTAGGGCTCTTGCCTTGTATGTGGCTGACCCAGGTTTGATCCCTGGCATTCCATATGGTGCTCTGAGGATCCCTAAGAATTCCTGGGTGCAGAGCCAGTAGTAACCCCTGAATATCGCCGGGTGTGGTCCCCAAAGCAGCCAAATTAACAAAAACGAAACCAAACCAAAACAGACAAAAAAAAAGAGAAAAAAGTGTTCACACAGTAAACCTGTTATTAAAGTAAACTTGTCTTTTTGTAGTGTTTTCAGTGACTATTAATGTATGGTACAGTATAGGACCTGCATATTGGCATGGAAATTTAGAGCAGGTCAAGTTGAGAGATCTGGGGTAGTTAACTATATTTTTTGTTTGTTTTTGTATCACTCTGGCCTGCTCAGAGGACTATGCTATGCAGTGCTGCATCTCATCCCCCACCCCCAACTCGCTCCACACTCAAAACTTGTGCTTCAGTCTGTTGAACTCTCTCCCTGGCCCAGCTACGGTAGCTTTTGGCACAGCTTATATTAAATAATTGCTCTGTGAGCATAGTGCCACTTGATAATTGAAAACATTGCAGCTTTTTGTTGACATTTTAATGCTTGTAAAGTATATTCAATCTTAAACACTTTTTTAAATAAAGCTTTTATTTTACATAGAGACTACTGCTATTGAATATTGTTGACACTTTTCCTTGGTCTTACTGCTTATCTTTGTGTACCTTGCAGGCTTGCATGAATTAGGGTTTAGAAACCAGATAAGATACTGAAAAAAATAATCCCTTATTTCCCCCCTCCACCCCAACGATGATCCATGGCCCCTGGCCAGCAGCAGAGAGAAGCAGAATTCTCTAGGTGGAGTGTAATTACTTGATCATGAATACCAAGACATTTATCTGTTTATGTGTATTTATTGCAAGTAGGGACCACGCCTGGCAGTGCTGGGAGAGTGGGCTTGTGGTGTCAGGGATCTTGATATGGATTTGCCTGTATGTGAGCCACACCTCCAGTCCTGTGTCTTGGCTTCCTGTTTGTTGGCTAGTATAGGGAATGCCTTTGAATTATGATGCTCTATCCTATACAATTTATTTATTTATTTGCTTTTTTTGGATCACACCCGGCGATGCACAGGGGTTTCTCCGGGCTCAGCACTCAGGAATTACCCCTGGCGGTGCTCAGGGGACCATATGGGCTGGAGCGATAGCACAGCGGGTAGGGCGTTCGCCTTACACGCGGCCAACATGGCCAACCCGAGTTCGATTCCTCCGCCCCTCTCGGAGAGCCCGGCAAGCTACCGAGAGTATTCGATATGCCAGACACAGTAACAACAAAGTCTCCAATGGAGACGTTACTGGGCCCACTCAAGCAAATCGACGATCAACGGGAGGGCCTTTACCTTACCTTTATCCTATACAATAATCATTGTATTTTATTTACCAGCAGTTTTCCAGTTGGTTGAAAAAGCTACCAGACTTCTGAGTTTTGCTCTTGGAATAAAATGTTTAAGAAGGGTCTTTGAGTGATAGTACAGCTGCCGACCTGGGTTGTATTCCTCTCCACCCCGGTATGGTCCCCTGTGCCCCACCAGGAGTGATTCCTAGTACAGAGTCAGGAGTAAGCCCTGAGCACCGCTGATGTGGCTTCAAATTAAAAACAAAACAGAGCAGATGTTTACGAGTAAGCTTGCTCTGAGCTATAAGCTTGGTGTTGAAGATGGGAGGGATAGAATTTGTTTTATTCAGAATACTCTTTAACATCAGTATTATTAGAGCTATAAAAATTTTTATTCAAATATTTTTGTTTCTCATGCAGGCTTACAGCGGAACGCCTTTAACAGAAGAAAAGGAGAAAATAGTTTGGGTCAGATTTGAAAATGCAGATTTAAATGGTATGTATGGTCTAAAGTTTTTAGGAATACTTGCCTGTTGAGGTTGAAGTTCGAAGTAAACCAAGAAAAATAAAAGAACCTAACCGTGCTGGAGAGACAGTAGAGCAGGTCAGGTGTTTGCTTAGAAGGCAGCTGATCCATGTTCAAAATTTCTAGCATCCTATATATTCTAAGCACTGCTAGGAATGATCCAGGAGACCTCTGGGTGTGAACAAAAAACAAACAAAAACCATGGTATAAAAACTTAATTAGAACCAATATTACCCTGGACTAGTTATAATGTAATGATAACAGAGTTCCTAGCTTCAAACATAAGGGCAAGTGAGAAAAAATTTCTTAGAAGTTATTTAGGGATGGAGAGAGATGATTTATAGAATTGATCATCCACTTTGCCTGCAGGAAGACCCTTAAGCTCTGCTGGGTGTGACCCAAACCCAAACAAGTTAGTCAAGTTTAGTCTTTTGTATAAGATTTATAACTATTAGTGTTGAGCTTTTTAGACTGAAATTTTGTTTTGTTTTTGGGGCCACACCCAGTGATGCTCAGGGGTTATTCCTGGCTCTGGCTCTGCACTAGCAATTACTCTTGCATTCTCTGGGGATCATATGGACTGCTGAGGTTAACTTGCCCGTAGTAAACGCAGGTTAACTACGGGCAAAGCAAGTGCCCTAGCCACTTAGCCATTCTCCAGCCCTACTTTTTTTTTTTTTTTTATGAGCAGAATTTATACCAACCCAGAACCTGTTTGTCCACAGAATCCTTCCACTTCATGGTCCTGCCAGTGTGTTTTCCAGGCTGCCATGACTGCTGTCCTCTGACTCAGTATGGGAGGCTCTGGAGAGCCACTGAGCAGGGTGCTGGGAAAAGTGAATTAGATCTCTTTATCTGTGGCGGCTTTTCCTCAGGGGTTCTAGCTTCCCCTGGGCAGCACTCTGCTCTGCTAGTCTCCCTGGCCTAGGAAAGTTCATGGCTTCCTGCCTCAGAGTTCCTTTTTCTCACTTTTCAGCTGTTCTGTCACCTCTGTAGCTTATTTGTTTTCTGTGTTAAATTCCCAATTCTGAATATACCCAAGTTTTTCTTTCCTAGTTGGGTCTTGAAGAGAACTTACTCTCGAGTCTGCCTCCTTTAAGACATAATATGAGATACTGTTTTTTTGTTTGTTGGTTGGGTTTTGTTTTTGAGCCACGCTCGGGTGTCAGGGCTTATTCCTGACTCTGCACTCAAAGATCACTTCTGTCTGGCTCAGGCGACCATAAGGGACGTACTAAGGCAAGCTCCTTATCCGCTATTGCTCTAGAGATGCTGTAGTTTAAAAATTCTAGTGAACGTCATGGGTGCTGACGTTTATGGTTTTGGTGCCCACAGTTCCTTCACCTCACCACTAGCAAACTCAGAACTCCAGATCAACTGAGACTAGGTGGAAGGGATGACATGGGAAGATGCTACATATTTCTTTTGAATTAATTTTGAATTCCCTTTAGCTGATTCATTCAAATAATAACTTGTTGGGCTCTCTTTAGGAGCAAATGAATGCTTTTTTTTTTTTTTGCTTTTTGGGTCACACCTAGCGATGCTCAGGGGTTACTCCTGGCTCATGCACTCAGTAATTGGCTCCTGGCGGTGCTCGGGGGACCATATGGGATGCTGGGAATCGAACCTGGGTTGGCCATGTTGGCTGCGTGCAAGGCAAACGCCCTACCCCGCTGTGCTATTGCTCCAGCCCCATGAATGCTTCTTTTGAGTAGGTGATTATAATAGATAAACTTTTTCTATCATTTCTTTTTGAAAGCTTTTTATATAGTTTTTTTCTCCTTTTTAAGAAAAATTGTCTATATTTACTAAGGACGTGGGTGTTCTCAAGGGAGAATCTTCTATTTCTTTTATTCTTTCTTCCTTTCCCTTTTTTCTTAATAACTTTAACTGTTCATCATCTTTTGTTCTCTATTACCTTTACCTCCTGCTTACAAACTCCTCTTTCCTTCCTGGAAGTGTTTTGTTTTTTTTTAAATATATAAATGTCATATTTAGGGGACTTTTTGTCCTGTTTGTTCTGAATAATATCTTTATTATTTTTACCTTCACTTTTAATTTGTTTAGTTTTAAATTGACATTCAATATTCCAACATCAATCCTACCACCATTGCACCGCCCACCACCAGTATTTCCAATTTTCCGAGCCATCCCTTTTTCCTGCCCCCTAGCAGACCCTGTCAGTAATTTTATATTGCTTGTTATAAAAAATATGCTAAAAGAATGATCAAAAAATGTTTCCTTATAAGAAAGTGAAGATTGTTGTATCTCACCATGGAGCCATTTAGCTCTTGTATAAGATTACTAACATGTTATTACAGGTCAAGCCTTCTGTGTTTATATTTTTGTTAATTGAGATTGGTTACCTTCTACATTAAATCCCATCCAATCTGGTTGCTACTCTTGATTTATCAGTGTTGTAAAGTTTGAGGTATTGCATGGCCACATTCATGGCTGCATGCTCCAGGAAGTCCAAAATTTATGACAGGGTTATACAACTGAAGTTAAATTTTTTTCTTTTTGGGTCACACCTGGAAATGCTCAGGGGTTACTCCTGGCTCTGCACTCAGGAATGACTCGTGGCAGTGCTCAGGGGACCATATGGGATGCTGGGGATAGAATCCAGGTCGGCCATGTACAAGGCAAGTGCCCTGCTGTACTATTGCTCTGGCCCTTGCCTTGTGTGTACTCTCTCTCTAGTCTCCTTGGAATGTTCAGGGACTACTTTCAAGAATACTTGGTTACTGGAGCTAGGTGGTTTGGTAGTATGGTATTACGATGGTGCTTCTTGGACTTAGTAGTGCTGGGGGCCACAAGGTCCACCGGTAACAGTACTCAGGGGCCATTCGGTACATGAGATTCAATCTGGGGCCTTGTGTGTGCAAAGCTTGAGCTTCTGACCCCTGATTTATCTCTCCCTCTACCCCCAATACAATTAAAAGCCACAAATGATGATGTAAAAATATCATCTAATATCTTTACATAAGTGTTTTTTGAATTTTGTTTTTGTTTTTGGCTTTTTGGGTCACACTTGGTGATGCTCAGGGGTTGCTACTAGCACTGCATTTCTGGCGGTGCTCAGGGGCCCATATGGATGCTGGGGATTGAACCCAGGTTGGCTGCATGCAGGGCAAACACCCTCTCCACTGTGCTATTGCTCCGGCCCCATGCGTTTTGTTTTGTTTTGTTTTTGTACCACACTGAGCAGTGGGCAGGGCTTACTTTTGGCTTTGTGCTTAGGGATCACTCCTGGCAATGCTTGGGGGATCACTTGGGTTGCCAGGGATTGGACCTTGGTCCACTGTGTATGAGACAAGCCCACTACTGGGTATCATTAAGCATTTTTACTTTTTTTTTTTTTAATAGCAGGTAAGAATTGCTGAGTGAAATTCTACAAAGTCCTTTTTGTAATTCAAAAAGTTATACCTAGAAATACTGGTAGAATGTGCTTGAAAATTACTTCAGTACTACGTGTGCCATAGAATTTAAAGTATTCATCTAACTTAAGAGTCCCATATTCCAGTGATTTTAATTGTACCTTCTTTTGGTGGGGTTGGGGCCACACCTCTCAGTGCTCAGGGGCTAATCCTTGCTCTGTGCTCAAGAATGACCCCTACTGGTTGTACACTGGCCCTTTGAACTGTCTTTCTGGTCTTTATACTGGTCTTTATAATATTTACTTAAAATATAATTACGTAATTTGAAACTGCATCATGAAGCTATAGTGATCAAAACTGAATGGTACTAAGAATGGAGCAATAGTACAGAAGGTAGGGAATTTGCCTTGCGTGCAGCTGACCCAGGTTCAATCCCCGGCATCCCATATGGTCCCCTGCCAGGTGTAATTCCTGAGTGCAGAACAGGAATAACCCCTGAGCCATCACCATGTGTGACCCAAAAAGCCAAAAAAAAAAAAAAGACCTTGAACTAACAATACCCTCTCCCCAAAACAACCAAACAAACTGAAACCAACTGAATGATACTGGAAAAAGATAGACACTCTGATCATAATGGATCAGAATACCCAAGAACAAAACCCCATATATATCAGTGTGTGTGTATATATATATATATATATGTATATATATATATATATATATAAGAACACAAAATGGACAAAATATAGCCTCAAAAAATGGTGCTGGGGAAACTGGTTAACTACGGGTAAGAAATTAAAACTGAATCTATCTTACATAAAAGTTCATAGTGGATCAAAGACCTTGAGATCTTATTGAAAACTGTAAAGAGTATTGAGGAAGATATAGACTGCCTTGCTCACTGTCCACTCTCTAGCCTTATATACGACTAATGAAATTTTATTAACTACTAACCAATTTAGAAGTTACAGAGAGCCTGGGACAGCGCATAAGGCTGGATCATGTGCCTTGTATCTGTGAGGCTCTAAGTTTGGTCCCTGGTTTGCAGAGCACTCCAAAATTTGCACCTCAAAGGATTCTTCAATGATCTGATACCACTGGCAAAGGCAAAAACAAAAACAAAAAACAATTGGGACTGCATCAAATTAAAGAGGTCCTGCATGGCAAAAGAAACACGGGTTAAAACTAAAAAACAACTAACTGAATGGGAAAAAATATTCTCATTCAACACATCAGATAAAGGTTTGATATTCAGAATATATAAAGTACTCACGAAGATCAATAAAAAAAAATTTCAAAAACCCTATCAGAAAATGGGGAGAGAAAATTAACAGACCCTTTTTAGAGGAAGATAGGCAGATGGTCAGCAGACACATGGAAAAATGCTAATCATCACTTAATTTTAGAAAAACCCAAATGAGGACAACAGTGAAATACCATTTCACATGAGTGAGAATAACACATATCAAAAATAGTAGGAACTGTCTGTATTGATGGGGATGTGATGGAAAAGGAACTCTAGTCATTGCTGGTGTGAATGTTGTCTGGTTCAACCTCTGTGGAAAACAGTATGGCGATTCCTCAGTAAATTTAAAATTGAGCTGCCAAATGACCCAGTAATTCCATTTTTGGAATTTGGGCATCTATCCCCAGGACAGAAATTCATTCTAAAGGTTGTATACACACCATTATTCACTGCTGCACTCAGTACAATAGCTAAGATATGGAATCAACCTAGGTGTCCAATGACAGATGAATGGATTATGAAGATGGGTGTGTGTGTGTGTGTGTGTGTGTATTATATAATACAAACAATGGTATATTATGCAGATGCAAGGAAAGATGAAATCATGTAGTTTGCTGCAACATGGTTGGACCTGTAAAATACCACATTGAATGAATTAAGCCAAAAGAAGAAAGACAAATGCAGGATGATCTCACTTACCTGTGTTATATAGAATGACTGTATTAGGAAATGTAATGTAGAAAGAGTTAATGCCTAGATCACCCTTGACCCCAGAGTTTAGGGTGAAGGTCAAAGAAGAAAAGATATCAAGGGAGAAGGAAGAAGATGAAAAATGGGAGTGATGGGGAACAGGGGTTGGGGCCTCAGTTATTCTGGTCATGTAAGAAAATGGTAGAGCATAGCTGTATATCCAAATCACAGACTTAAAACACTGAGAGCATGAGATCTCAGCTGCAACCACTGAACTTTGTAAAGTGCCTGTCCAGGTTGCAGGTGATGTGGGTGAGGGATAGCATATGGGAACACTGGTGGAGGGAAGTTGACACTGGTGGTGGGATTGGTGTTGAAATATTATATGCCTAAAACTCAACTATAAATAACTTTTGTAGATCTAACTTCTTTATTTTTATTTTATTTATTTATTTTTCTTTTTGGGTCACACCCGGCGATGCACAGGAGTTACTCCTGGTTCATGCACTCAGGAATTACTCCTGGCGGTGCTTGGGCGACCATATGGGATGCTGGGAATCGAACCCGGGTCGGCCGCGTGCAAGGCAAACGCACTACCTGCTGTGCTATTGCTCCAGCCCCAATCAAACTTCTTTAAATACAATTTTTTTCTTTTATAAAAGTGGAAAAAAGAATCATTCCTGGTGGTATGTGGGGAACCATATGTGGTGCTGGGAATCCAACCTGGGTTGACTTGTGCAAGTCAGCTGCCTTGTCACTGTCCACTCTCTAGCCTTATATACGACTAATGAAATTTTATTAACTACTAACCAATTTAGAAGTTACAGTGAGCCTGGGACAGTGCATAAGGCTGGATCATGTGCCTTGTATCTGTGAGGCTCTAAGTTTGGTCCATGGTACCATATGGGCCCAGAGTACTGCACATTACAGCCAACCTTGGCATTGCCACATACCCATTCCTGCCCAGCATCACTAAGTGTGGCCTTAGTGGCCTCCAGCAATGCTGGCATCTAGCAGTGCTGCAATGCTAGGCCCAAGTATTGAACTATCCAACCCGGACCTTGAGCAAACTACTCCTGCACCTGCCTATACACCCTCCCCCCAACTACCTCCCACCCCCCCCCCCCCCCCAAAAAAAAAGTTAAGGGCTGGGATGTAGCACATTGGTAGAGAACTTAACTTGCCTTGAGGCCTTGGACTGTGTCCTGGCAAAGCAAGAACAGAACACAAAATTAAGTGTATGAATTGAATTCTGCTCTGGTGATTGCTCTGTTCCCTCCCCTAAGGGAGGGAGCTCTGCTTTCCTGTGTGGCATTATAAGGGGGTGTCAGTTGCCCCTGGTCCCCAGGATCCTGCCCACTTGATTATGCCTGATCGTGGTTGGGAGCCAGGGTGGGTGTTGATTGGCAGGAGCCATTTCTGGGGACCTGGGTGATGGGATTCTGTTGGCCTGCGTTTCCCTGCTTCCTGGGGACCGTGTGCTTGTGGAGGGATCCACATCAGGGTGGTGTTGCTTACCTGGCCGCCTCTGGGGGGTGCTCTTCTGTAGTTGTGTCTGCATCCATGCTTGCTGGGGTCGAGGCCTTACAGTGTGGTTCCCACACACATTCTGGTTGTGGTGCTTGCTTTGCTTGGCAGGCTCCATGCCAGGAGTTATACCCCACAGCCTCAGTGCTCAGCCTCATCTTCTGGAAGTTGCTCGGGGACTGGGGGAGCATAGCCCGAGGGAGCATAGCCAGTGGAACCACCGAGATTGGGTTTGACCTGTCTGGGGCTCCAGGGACTGGCCTTCCAGGTGAAGGCAGGCATTTTTTTGTCATTGATTCTTCTCCCAGCACTCTTCCTTTGTATTGAACAAATTGCCCCTCCCACCTCCCATCCCCAGGGTGGGGAGCTGCTCCCAAACAGTTCTTGGGGAGCCATTTGTCTTGGTGGTGTGGACCTGTGACTCAATACTGTGGCCTGGCACCCCCCAGCAGCGCCTTGGGGCCCTGCAGCAGCAGTGCATGCCAGGCATGCAGGCCAGCCTTTGAGCTCTCTCCCTGGGTCCTTTATTTCCATTTGTAGGCAGCTGCTAACTTGGGTTTGGTGTTGGCTAGAGACATGCTTTATAAAGCATGAGTGTGGCTTTGGGTATTGCTCCAAGTGGAGGAGCATGTGCGTGGCCGGTGCTAGGCCCCAGATTCCAGCGTCGTGAATTTCCCCAGTTCTGCTGGGCTCCAGCACTGACCCATTAGACCTGCCTCACCAGAACATGCTGGGCGGGGGTTGGGGGGGCAGGGGTGGGGGAAGAGATTCTACTGAGTCAGAATTTAGAGTAGGTTTAAGAAAATCATAGAAGAAATGATAGAATTGGTTTTCAAATGTACAGTAACTTTGGGGGGCACTTTGGGGGGCATTCACTGAGGTTTGTAGAGATAATAGTGGCATGAGGGAACAGAGAGCTAGTGCAGGGATTAGACACTTGCTTTGCATGCAGCCAATCCCAGTTTGATCATTGGCACTAGCCCAGCACTGCCCAGCACTGCCAGGAGTGTTCCCTGAGCACTGCTGGATGTTGCCTAAACCTCCTCAAAATAATAAATTAAAAAAATAATAGTGCTACCAATTCAGTCCCATTGTGTGATTTTTTTTTTTCTCTCTGTTAGAACTTAGGTGTCATAGGGCACAAGTAGAAAGTGGGCAGGCTTCATCTAGGACTGAGATTTTTTTCTGGTAGTCGGGAGGGGGGGCATATACGACTATTTAACAAAAAAAGGATAAGAACATGCCTGTTATTGACAGACATTAGAGATGTTCAAAGGAAAGTTAGTACAAGGTGGGTCTGAGAACAGAGAGCAGGCAGCCGTGCCTGGAGGGGAATGGAGTCCAGGAATGAGTCATAGTAGAAATAGTTGAAAACATTTGCCAACAAATGTGATCAGAGAACTGAATGCTTGAATTGGTGACTTTTTTTTTTTATTATGGAGACATAATTGATAAAATTGAATTGGTGATGAAAAATTTATTTTCTTATTTTTTGTTTGTTTGATTTTGGGCCACACCTGGCGATGCTGAGTGATCACTCCTGGCTCTGCATTCAGGTGTTACTCCTGGCGTGCATGGGATGCTGGGGATCGAACCTGAGTTGGCCGCATGCAAGGCAAACACACTGTACTATCACTCTGCCCCACCCCCCCCATTGATTTTACCTTATTTTAATTAATTTTTTTGCCCTCTGTGCTGCTTGGACCCTGCAGTGCCAGAGTTTCCCAGGCCACCCTGTCAGTGCCTGGGGGACATGTGATGAAGGGGATTGAACCGTGTCCCCGTGTATGCTGGGCATGTACTAACTGCTGTACTGTTCAATTGGTGATTTGGGGGTGCAGTGGTTTTGTTCAACAGAATGTCTTTTATGCTGATTATGTAATAGATATTTAATATTCACTCTGTGAATTGTAGTTCATTTCCCCTCCTTGCCTGAATTCCAGATGGCGCACTGTCAGCATTGCCTCCGAGCTTTGCAGTGGTGTTGGGGCCTTGAACTCAGTTCGGCTCACTGGGCATGTGCCAGCAGCTGCTGAACTATCGTCTGTATAATTCTTTTGTAGCATCTTCCAATATCTGAGGGTCACGCTCTTTTACATAAAGGAATGAGATTTTCCTTCCATTGCTAGGCGGACAAATGTTGGAAGTTCTAGATGACTATACATAATTCATGTTGGTGAATTAGTACTATCATTTGCATACGGTCCTATTCCTAATCTTAACATTTTCTAGTTTTCTAGCAAGAATTATTTTTCTAATCTGCTCATAATTATAGGTACTTTCTTTAAGAAAACAAAACAGGTCTTACAACTTCAGTGTCTTTAGTCTTCCAAGCATTGCTCAGAGATCCAGAGCTGGAGACAATCAGCTGGGCAAGAGGGCTCAGTGCTCATGCCCAAGGAATTGGTGCTCCTCAAGATCTGGGTCTCCAGGACTGAAAGTCCAGTGTGCTCTAAGGTCTCCAGGACTGAAAGTCCAATGTGCTCTAAGGCACTACCAGGGACCCCTGATGAGGCTTGGGAGTCTCCAGGTCTACACCTGGTGGTGCTAGAGGCCTCAGGACTGCACCGGGCGGTGTGGGGCTAGAGTGGCATGCAATGCCAGAGTTCTGACATGTGCCTGGACTCTTGATGGTTTCAGTTTGCTGCTTCTCTTTTCCTTCCTCCCTCTTCTCTTCTTCCTTTCTCCTTCCCTTTCTTCCTCCCCTCCTTCTTCTTCCTCTTTCTCTCCTCCTTCCTGCCCTCCTTCTTCTTCTCCTCTCCTTCCTTCCTCACTCCCCTCCTTCTTCCTGCCTTCCTCTCCTCTCCTGTCCTCTCTTCCCTTCTCCTCCCCCTCCCCTTCTCCCTTCTCCTTCATGCATGCAAACCACGCACTCCATGACTGAGTTCTATTTCTGATCTCTTTAAGTACAAACGATACTCTTTAGTCTGAGAGCCATACAGGATTGTTAGTACCTTAGAGCACACTGGACTTTCAGTAAAAGCATCCTCTAGGAAGCTGAGGCGTGATGGCTGAAGCTCCAGCAATTTATGTGCAATTTTCCTCCGACAGTTCCTGTTGGTACAGGAATAAAGACCAGGCAGTGTCCTTATCTATTTGTAATAGTAAGAGAAGCTCCGCAGTCACACTTGGGATATTGTTTAACAGATGACGTGCTTTCTTTTGCACACTACTGCTGCCAATTAAAAATAAATCAGTATACCAATTCCTTTCTTGAGGGATGGGAGCAATAACTAAAAGAGCTAGGATACATGCTTTGCATGGTCTGGATTTGATCCCTGGCTCCACGATGGTCCCCTAAGCATCCGCAGGTGTGTGCTCCCACCAAATGATATTATGATATTATATATATATATAACTTTTATATATATCTGGGTATACACACACATACACACACACACACATATATATATATACACACATATATATATATATATTACTTTCGGATGTTTGGGCCACACACACAGTGGTGCTGGTGCTCAGGACTTATTCCTGTCTCTGTGCTCAGGTATTATTCCTGGTGGTGCTCAGGGGGATAATATGTGGTACTGGAGATGGAACCTGAGTCAGCCATGTGTAGGACAAGCACCTTACTTGCTGTACTATTGCTTCAGCCCCTATGAAATGTTTCTTAATTCAAAAAGAAAATGGGCTGATGGGAAAGCTCAAAGGGCGAGTATTCATTCTTTGTATGGGGGAAGTCTGGGTTCGATTCCTGACACTGCATGGTCCACGACCTTAGGGAGCAGAGTGCTCCAGTGAGTAACAAGCTGGGAGTAGCCCCTGAGCACCCCTGAGTGTGGCCCCCCTCCAAAAAAAACAAACAGCAGAAACCCCAATAAAGCAATTATTACACAAATGCCATTACAAAGTGTTGTTTTTTCTTGATTTACATGGTTTTCTTTTTTTTCCCCCGTTGCTGCTTTGTGCTCCTAATGCAGATACATCGAGAAACTTAGAATTTCACGAAATACATAGCACTGGAAATGAGCCACCGCTGCTGGTTATGATCGGCTACAGTGATGGAATGCAGGTCTGGAGCATCCCTGTAAGTATGGAGAGAGTGGCCTTCGGTAGCACTGTTTCCAGCATGCCTGCTGATGGTACATCGGCCATGCTGTCACCGGGTCTCGGCCATTAATTTCACCAGCACTCGCTAAGAGACACCCTGTGTGCAGCGCCACACATGCGCAAGGAGTGAGGAGCAGGTGGGAAGTCAGAGAGGCTTGGAGTGATGTGTCCAGGGGCGGGTATAGTGGGAATCACATTATAGGCACAACTGTTGTTTTTTCTTTAGGTGACTCTTAACAATAGGTATCATTGTACTCCCGCCCTTTCCTCCACCCCCGTTTTACTAAGTAGTAAACAGGCTTGCACAGTGCCTTTTATTTTCTCTACTTGGGGTTACCCCTGGAGGTGTTTGGGGGTTGGGAATCTATCCTGGACTTCTCTGGAACTAATTGACTGGTTCTGCCGTTTATTTTATTAATAAAAAAAAGTCTCCTACCCTGTGTCTGACTATCCTCGCCAGGGCCCAACAGCTGAAGACCTCCAGGCCCCAACCAAGGCCTTACTGGGGCCACTCTCCACACACTTGGATAAGCCTCAGACATAACAGAACTGGCAGAGGAACCCAGGTGTGTGGGACCCGGGGCTGAGATCTCCAAGCCTGCACGGTTTGGGACTGGACCTGTCAGTAGCTAGACAGTTACACCCTCCAACTGCCGTGTAACCCCAACAACGGCCAGGATCCAGAGATTATCACAACAAGCTCCCGGGAGCGCGCGGCCGCATTCACGGCCGCGAGACTATTTATTTACTTTTCTCTTAAGTTTTCAGGGTACCTTAAATATCCAACCCGCACGGCAGAGCCTGGCAAGCTATCCGTGGTCTATGCCAAATAGACCAAATTGATATGCCAAATCCAGTAATAAATGGATCTCATTTCCCTAACCCTGAATATGCAGAGTCGAGAAGGATATGGAAGGAGAGGCTGATAAAACACCAAGGCAGACATAGGCTGCCAAAACGCAGAAAAACAAAAATGATTGTCTGTACTTTTAATGCTCATACGCTGGCATCTGCTGCATCCATTGAAGACCTTATGGTACAAGCGCGAAAGATCAAGTACGACATCATTGGTCTGACCGAAACGAGAAGACATCAATCCCATCATGCTGTTTTCGACACTGGAGAAGAACTGTTCCTTGGAACATGTGATAAAAGAGGCGTCGGTGGTGTCGGTATCCTTGTCAACACAAACTTAGTCACGAGCATTGATTCATTCGAATGCCTAACAACCCGAATCGGACGATTACACTTGAATAAATGTGGCTCACTACCGGCAGTTTCTATCTTTGTTGTCTATGCACCAACATCCAGTTATGGTGAAAGAGAAACTGAGAAATTCTACATGGAGCTGGAGAAGTTCTATAAAGAAGATCACACCTTCTACAAGATCATTGTTGGTGATTTTAATGCCAAGATAGGACCAAGAAGATCAGTCGATGAACTCCACATCGGAACCCATGGCCTGGAATGGAACGAACAGGGTGACAGACTGTCTGAGTTCATCATGTCAACCAAAACCTTCCATGGTAACTCACAATTCCAAAAGGCTGAATCTAAATGTTGGACATGGGAGTCTCCCGATGGACGGTTCCACAATGAAATAGACCACATCATATTCAATCGGCGGTTTTGCCTAACTGATGTTGCTGTTGTCCCAAAATTCCAAACGGGATCAGACCACCGTCTTCTTCGTGCAAAATTCTACCTCACAGAACGAGGAGAAAAGAATGCAAGGTTTAAGAAGAGGACTCCCAGAACAACCACCAACTGGGAGCTCTTTGGCTCTATTGCGGCAACATGGGAAGATACCGTCATTGACAACATTGATGAGGAATACGATCGAATGATTCAGAACCTCCATGATTGTGCAAGGAATGCCAAGAGAGAGATAACCACAAAAAACCGTCTTTCTTCGAACACTCTTGAACTTATTCGCCAACGTGGCTTGGCACATGCCTCAGGCAACCACAAGCGAACATCCGAACTGGCAAAACAGTGCAGAGAAGCCATCAAGGATGACCTCAAAAACAGGAGAGCAGCAGTACTGGTAGATGCAGCAGAAGCTGGGAAAAACATTCGTAATGCCCGCCTGTCCTTCACCAACTACAAAACCAAGATGACTGCCCTCCGACATCATGATGGATCTATCACATCTTCCAGAAGGGAAATGAAGAAGATTATTCATGACTTCTACTCAGATCTCTTTAATAGCCACATCCACTTGCCCACATACCACATACCACATGATGGATATGTCGTTCCCAATGTTCTCCCTTCCGAAATCCAACATGCCATCTCGTCGGTAAGGAAACAAAGAGTACCTGGCCCAGACAAGATCAGACCTGAACACCTGAAGAACTTACCATCAGTACTCATCAATACATTGGCTCGACTCTTCACACGCTACCTGTCTGAATGCAAGGTTCCATCCCAATGGAAAACCAGCAGGACTGTACTACTATACAAGAAAGGAGACATCCACGACATTGGCAACTATCGCCCAATCTGCCTACTGTCTGTCATCTACAAACTATTCACTCGAGTCATCCTGAAAAGGATTAGCAGAACACTAGATGACGGACAACCATGTGAACAAGCTGGATTCCGAAAAGGATTCAGTACCATCGACCATATCCACACAATAACCAAGCTCATTGAGGTATCTCGGGAGTTCAAGATGCCGCTCTGTCTAACGTTCATTGATTGTGGTAGGGCGTTAAGGGGTCAAGAGGTTCATGTGTGGGTACAAGCAGAGTGGAGGAATGGAATAGTTACGGATCCAGACCACGGAGTCAACAACCTTGAGAACACGAGATCCAAACTTCAACAACCAAAGTGAAAAATGTGTCTGTCCAGGTGGCAAGCTGCAGGGGTAGAGAGGGTAGGGACACAAGTGATGGGATTGGTGCCGGAACACTGCATCTTTAAAACTCAATTGTGGATACCTTTGTAAATCATGGTGCTTTAATAAAATAAAATAAAATAAAACCTGGGAAAAATGAGGACGGTGGTCCAGACTATGTCACAGGACTAGGACAAAATTATGGTTTATAATTATATGCCTGGTAAATTGTATTGGTGGTTACATAATCCAAGTGTTAAGTAAGCAAATACAATAAATTGTACTGAAATGAAAAAAAAAATAAAGAAGGCCTTTGATTCTGTTGAGACGGAAGCGGTCATGGAAGCCCTAGCCAATCAGGGCGTACAAACTCAATACATCAGGATCCTTCGTGAGCTCTATTGCGGATTCACTACCAAGATCTCACCATTCTACAAAGAAATAATCATCCATATCAAGAGAGGGGTTCAGCAGGGTGATACCATTTCACCAAAACTCTTCAGTGCCACCCTCGAGAACATCATGCGACGACTGGAATGGGAAGGAATGGGAGTGAAGATAGATGGTCGGCAACTATACCACCTCCGCTTTGCTGATGACATCGTTCTAATAACACCAAACATCAGCCAAGCGGCACAAATGCTGAACGACTTTGACCGTGAATGTGGAAAGGTCGGACTACAGCTGAATCTTACGAAGACAATGTTTATGAGAAACAGCCTTGTTCCTGACGCTCCATTCGCTCTCAAAGGAACCACCATCTCCGAATGCAACAGTTATATATACGTAGGTCGAGAAATCAACATGATGAATGACCTGGCACCTGAGTTGCGCAGGAGGAAGAGAGCGGCTTGGAATGCCTTCAAGAGCATTGAAGAAATAACTAAAAGGACAAAGAACCTCCAGCTACGAGCACATCTCTTTGATTCCACTATTCTTCCTGCATTAACATATGCCTCAGAGACCTGGACCCTACGAAAACAGGATGAGAACGCTATTCGGGTCTCTCAAAGAGGAATCGAAAGAACTATGCTTGGAATGTCACGATTCACTCAAATGAGAGATAGAATCCGGAGTTCTGATCTTCGTCAACGCTCAAGAATCAGGGACGCTGTCTCATTTGCCAAGACATCAAAAATCAGATGGGCTGGACACGTAATGAGGTTTACAGACAACCGCTGGACTAGAGCCATTACTGATTGGATTCCACGGGACATCAAAAGATCACGTGGACGCCCACCTATAAGATGGTCAGACTTCTTCGTCAAGACCCTAAATGATCGGTTTGAGGCTCTGCATGTTCCTAGAATGAACAGATACCATTGGGCTACGCTAGCACGCAACCGGGATGAATGGAGACGTTACTGGCACCTGCTCGAATAAATCGATGAATAACGGGGATTAAGTGATTAAGTGATTAAGTGATATATTTTTAATAGAGTCACTGTGAGATACAGTTACAAAGCTTTCCTGTGCACATCTTCCACCACCAATGTTCCCAATGTCCCCCCCATCCCACCCCTTCCTTTGCGTCTATGGCAGACAACCTCCCCTATACTCTCTTTTGTATTGCTTGTTATGAATAGCATAGAGTTTCCATGGTCGCCCTTGTGGCCGCAAGCTCCTGGAATGTTAAAATTTTAGATAATTAGAGTCTGAGGCACCCTGGTGAGGTCAGCCTGGCTTAAAATTTGGAGGCATCTCTGCAGCGAGGTGCTCAGTTCCTCAGTTCAGAGATTCTTTTTTGTGTCTTTTGATTATGGCCGTTAAGGAGCTTGGCAGCTGGAGGCAGTTTGTGGGTGTGCAAGGCAAATAATATACCCATTCTTCTCTTTTTTACCCTTGCCCACTGTTCTGTCTCTCTGACCCCACATGTCCCCCCATCCTTTAAAAAAATTTACAAAGTAGTATAATACAAGGATAAACAAATGTTATTTTTTGTCTCTGTGCAGGTTAAATCTAAATCTTAAGGTAAATCTCAATTTTGATAAATGTTTCAAATATTGGTCTGATACAGGTTTTGGTTTTCTTAATTCTGTATGTTTGTCTTTGGGCTGATCTAAAACAAAATATTCTAAAAGAGGAAGAAGTTTAGTAGGATCATACCTTAGTGGGAGTAGAGTACTAACTTCAAACTTTTTTTTTTTTTTTGGCCACACCCAAACACCCTGGAACTCATGGATTCCTTCTTGTTTGGTGCTTGGGGTTTTTCCCTGTAGTGCTGAGAGGGAACTGTGTGATTCTTGGGTTTGAGCTTGGTCTTCCAGCATGCAAAGTGAACTCTCTGTGAGCTCATCCCTTGGCCCCCACATTTCCTACTTTTGTTTGTTTCACAAATTCAGCTGTTTGGTATGGCCTAAATATTATATCTTTCCCATAGTTAGGATCTGGTGGAAAATTTTTCATGTGAGTTTCCTGTGTAGTTTACAGCTGACAACCAACAGAATTTTAATTTGTTCCTTTAATATGTGCATTCCAAAACCCCTTTGAAGCATCCAGTATGTTTCAACTAGAGTATTTTGTTACTGTTGTTCTTTTGTTCTCAAAAGTATTAGTTTAGGGGCAAGAGCCATTGTACAGAAAGTAGAGTGCTTGCCTTGCATCTGGCCTACCCGGGTTTGATCCCTGGCGTCCCATAGGTCCCCTAAACACCTTCAACAGTGATTCCTGAGTGCAGAGCCAGGAGTATATCTCCGAGTATTGCCTGGTGTGACCCAAAAAAGCACCCCTCCCCGCAAAAAAAAGTGTTACTTTAGATTTCATGAAATTCAGGATAAACATTTTATTTAATTTCTGAGTATTTCTGAGAGTCTTTGTGGTGCTTGGGGTCAAACTGCCCTCTGCAAGTGGAGCGTATATTCAAGCCTTTGAGGCAACCCAGACATATAGTTCTGGGTTCCAGTGGCATAAACATTAAGAAACAAACACATCGCATTTTATCATTTCCTCAGTGTTTGTGATTGAACCCAGTTTTTATGTATGTAAGGCCTTGACTTTACCATTGAGCTGCATTTCTCACCTCGGGTTTTATAATTTTTTTTTTTTTGCTTTTGGGGTCACACCCGGCGATTCACAGGGGTTACTCTTGTCTCTACACTCAGGAATTACCCCTGGCGGTGCTCAGGGGACCATATGGGATGCTGGGAATCAAACCCAGGTTGGCCGTGTGCAAGGCAAATGCCCTACCCGTTGTACTGTCACTCCAGTCCCCGGGTTTTATAATTTTTTAACTGATTTTTTATCTTTAGGCCATATCTGGTAGTGCTCAGGGCTTGCTCTTACCTCTGGTGGTGCTCCAGGGATCATATATGGTACTGGGTATTGAATCAGGGTCAGTTGCATACAAGAGAAGCACCTTACCAACTATGCTATGTTTCTGACCTATTTTTTTTTTAACATTTAAAATTTATTTATATACTTCTTGGTTTTGGGCAAGCCTGGCTGTGCTCAGGGTTACTCCTAGCTCTGCACTCAGGGATCACTAGTGGTGGGCTTGGGGAACCATATGGGATTCAGGGGATTGAACCTGGATCAGCTTCAACCAAGGCAAACGCCTTGCCCACTGTACTCTCTCTGGTCCTACATTTTATTTATTTATTTTTGACATTTTGTGTCACACCTGGTGATGCTAAGGGGTTACTCCAGGCTCTGTACTCAGAAATCATTGCTGGAGAGCTTCGGGGACCTTATGGGATGCCAGGGATCAAACTTGGGTTAGCCACGTTCAAGACAAACACCCTACCCACAGTGCTATTGCTTTGGCCCCTGGCCCTACATTTTAAATGAAAAATATTATGTTTTGATTAATAACCTAGGTGAATCTGTTCTTCCATATAGCCTCATATTTATGCATTATATGATTAGGTGTTTAGGATTTGGGATTATAGCCACTTTTATTTATTTAATATTGTATGGGGACTTTTGCTCCACACCTGGTGGTTCTGGAAGCTACTCCCTCTCTGCTCTTTGGGTTATTTCCTGTGGTGCTCAGAAGACCATCTGTTACTGAGGTTGTGTGCAAGGAAAGTGTCTTAAGCTCGCTCCAGCCCTATTTTCTTGTTTTCAGGGATTGCCCTTATTTTGCAGAATTACAAATACCCTGCTGGTTCTTCATGGAGATAGAGTTCTCTTTGTTTGCTTTTAGAGATTGAAGGCCTGGTAGTGTTGTTTGTAGTTTGTCCTGCCAAAAGCATGGACAAAGGAATCAAAATCTGGCTCTTTCTGCACCCTGCTCTGCAACCCCCAAACTCCTTCCATCCCCCCCGCCCCCCTCCGCCCAAGAGAACTATTTCTAGGTTGTGATGAGAGGAAATTCTGTCAATGTGACTTTCATTCTTATTGCTCCAGAGTTTTGATCCATCATGTTCTTTGTTGACAGATTGAAGGCAAGAGAGGAAGTTAGAGCTTTAACAAGGAGGTTAGAGCTTGTGTGATTAGGGGGGTTGACCAGACAGAGCACATTCCTTTCGTGATTCTCAGGCTGCCCACTTGTTTCGGCTGTAATTAGAGGTATTGCACTTAATAGTTTGAAGTTAACTTGTGTTTATCTCTGAGTAACTTAAAGGGCTGCCACATAAGTTACAGTGTTTCTTTAAAGTAATTCTTATGCCCAGATTGGCTTTGGAGAGACCCAAATCATTTGTTTCTTCAGAAAATGGCCATGGAGTTAGCTGTCCACTTGCTGCAGCCTGAGGGGAGGAATATGCTTCGGGGGCTCAGAGTTAGTGTGGAAGAATATGCTTCTTTACTCTTACTTGAATGAGCTCTCATTGTGGTCCTGGGTCTTTTTGTTAACATTTGTGGTCTCTGTTGCTCTGTGCCGTGAGGCGGAAGCTATAGTTTGTTTGTTTTTTTTTGGGTCACACCCGGCAATGCACAGGGGTTACTCCTGGCTTATACACTCAGGAATTATCCCTGGTGGTGCTTGGGGGTCCACATGGGATTCTGGGAATTGAATCCGTGTCAGCCGCATGCAAGGCAACCGCCCTACCTGCTGTACTATTGCTCCAGCCGGGAAGCTATAGTTTTACAGATGGTAAATGTGGAACCACTTGTAAGAAGTAGGTTAGGAACAGGAGTTCACACTCAGTTCTGAGTTCTGAGTTCTCAGTTAAAAATCCAAAAGCTCTTCATTTAAGAGCTGCACTTTATTACTTCCAAAACGTGAGAGGCCCTTCGAGTAGTTTAGTTTTAGTATTTTATTGTTAAAGGGTAAATTGTACCTTTACATCCCTCTTTCATAGACTCCTGATTGTTGTCCATTACTCTTACTGAGCCCCTCAGAACCATGTTTATCACTCATTGGTTATTCGGTGATTACTTAAGGATTGCCATGTGTTGATGGTAGGGAGCTTATTTTGGTCCCTGCTTGTTTGGCTCTGTACTGTGTGATTTTTATGTAAGTGTGGGTAGGAAGAAAGTCAGTCCCTCTCCAAACCATATCTAATTTTTGGCTTCTAGTTTCTGCATAGGGAGCCCTTCTGTCGGTTTATGTAATTGCCCCACCTGTGAGTCTGAGATGAACAAAATGAACAAAATCTGATTTAAACGTTGGGGAAGTTTGTCTACTTATTGAAGTGCCCAAGTATGAAAGAATCTGAGGTGATGCTTGGGAGTATGGTTGAGTCGAGTTAGTTCAGAAGTAGGATTGTGCAGACCTGGTGCCTTTGCTGCCCAGTCCCTAACATGTCGTGTTGGATGGGAGACGACTGCAGGGGACCCCAGCTTTCTTGAGCTCTCAGCCCCCTCTTTCAACACAGAGGATGTAATGGAAGAGGGATTATTATGTTGATGCTAGGGATCAGCATAAGAGCCTTTTCTCCAACCATTCAAATAATGTCATTGCTTCTTTCTTCTAAGGTAAATATAGACCCTTAAATTTTTTGTAGGTTTGTTTTTAGGTCACATTCGGCAGTCCTCAGGGCTTATTACTGATTCTGTGCCCAGAAATTACTCCTGGCAGTGCCTGGGGGCTCAGATGCAGTGTGTAGAATTCAACATGGAAAGCAAGAGCTAGTACAGAGAGCTATACTAGCTCTTTGGCCCCTCTTTAAAACAAAAAATTAGAGTTCTTTATACAGACTCAAAACTAAATAGTCTCATGAAATGCAAATGAAAAGACAGCAATTATATACTTTCAGAACATTCTTCATATTTGATTAGTTTTTAGTATTTCAGTTATTAAAAATAAACTTAATTTTTTTGGTTTTGGTCCTCACCTGGTGTTGCTCAAAGGTTTATTCCTGACTCTGTGCTCTGTGCTCATGATCCTTTTGAAGGATTTGAACCAGGGTTGCAACCTTTGCAGCTACATGCAAGGCCAAGTTCCTTCCCTCCTGTATTATCTTTGCAGTCTTTTTTTTTTTATTCCAAGATTTATACATAGATTGAACTTATGTCTGAATATTGAGGACTTAAAAGATGATCAGTTATTGAACACAGGTCTGGGATAAAATGTATATTTTGAATTAGCAATATAGGAAAAGTTTCTGCTTCAATGAAGTTAGTAAGAAAGATTTAAATACAAATTAATACACAATTTAAAATATATATATGAAGAAAAGAACAGACAGTTATAAGAACAGGGTATATGGTTCAACAATAGAGCACTTGCCGTGCATGTGTGAAACTCTTAATTTTATTCCTTGCATAGGAAAAAAAAGTCCAGAAAAGAATGAGATTTATATAAGGAAATGGCACAGAAATTAATTAAGGGGGCCAGAGCAATTATACAGCAGGTGCACCACTTGCCTTGCATGCTGGTAACCAGTTCCAGTCCCCAGCACCCCATCTGGTTCCCTGGGCCCCGCCAGGAGTGATTCCGAGTGAGGAACCAGGCCTAAGCCCTGAGCACCATCAGTTGTGACTCAAACCCTCCTCTCTCCCCCAGAAAAGAAGTAAATTAAGATACAACCAAGGTAAGATGGGATCAGCAAATAGTGATGCCAGAGACTTATAACAGAAATAAAAATAACAGAAATGTTATCTTTCTATAGTTGGACGTTGATTCAGTTTTCTTTTTTCTTTTTTCTTTTTTGTTTTTTGGGTCACACCTGGCGATGCACAGGGTTTACTCCTGGCTCTGCACTCAGGAGTTACTCCTGGCGGTGCTCAGGGGACCATATGGGATGCTGGGAATCAAACCCGGGTTGGCTGCGTGCAAGGCAAACGCCCTACCCTCTGTACTATCTCTCCAGCCCCTGATTCAGTTTTCTTAAGTTTTTTTCTTCTTGATACTGAATCTTTTGCCAAAAACCTTTTATTTTATTTTTTTTTAATTGAGAGAATGTCCTTCTAAGTGATACTCTGGGGAGCCCAGGGCCAATTCCTGCTGACACTCGGCTGAGCAGGCAGAATAGGTCAATACTCGGGCCAGGGATGTTCTGCTGCTAAGGCCCCGTGGAGTCAGGGACACCTGGGCCATCTCTGCACTCACTGCTCAGGGGCCATGTGATTTCAGGGATAAAACTTGAGTCAACAGCACGTAAAACCTGTGCCTATAACCCCTGTATTATCTCTTTGGCCCATGTCTCATTGCATTTTCACTAAACTTTATTTCATATCTGTTCATCTTATTTAACACATTGCAATATAATTGCAAAAGTACAGGTGTCAACTTTTGCATACATTTCACTAATTAGAATCCAGCACTATATTTGTTTTGTAAGTAAAATTTACTGTTAGATGCATTAATATAAAATATAAATTTATACCTTAAACATATATTATGCAATCATATATATCTAAATAAAAATGATCCCTGTCAAGATACAAAAAATGATTTTCTTTCACTTTGTTTTGTTTTTGCATCATACCCAATACTGTTCAGGGGCTTTTCTTGGCCCTGTGCTCAGGAATGTCCCTTGGAATTGCTCGTGGAACCATATTCAGCGCCGGAGATTTGAACTAGTGTTGGTGGAGATGCAGAACAAATACCTTAACCCCTGTACCACCTCTCTGGCCTGGAATTTAAAATTTTTTTCTTGCTTTGCATCACAGCCTGTGGTTCTCAAGACTTACTCCTATCTCTGCACTAAGGGATCACGCGCGATGGGGATCAGGAGACCTTATGGGTTGCTGGTAATTGAACCCGGGTCAGCTGCATACAAGGCATGCAAGGCCTTACCTACTCTACTATCTCTCCAGGAATATTTAATCTTATAACCAGTTTGTATTCATAACAATTCTTTGTGTAACAGATATATTTCAAAATCCACATTGACTAAATGTTTTTCTTACTGTGGTAGTGGGATGAGTAGAAAATAAGGAGAAAGGAAAAGGTTAAGATGCTAGTTGAGAGTCAGTTTTAGCAGTGTCTTTTTAATTTGTTTTTGGTAGGCCTGGGTAGTGGGGATACTCCAGACCATGCAGTGCTGGAGACGGAGCCCAGGGACCTCCAACGCAAGTCATATGTCCCAGCTCTTTGAGCCATCATGAAGCCCTCAACATTGTCAAAATGTTAGGTGTTGAGATAATTTTTGGTTTGTTTGGAGTTTTTTATTTTTATTTTGCACCTGGTGGTGCTAGGGGGATCACTTGTGGCAGTGCTCAGGGATCATCCTGGTGATCGAACACAGACTTTGCGTGCAAATCATTTGCTCAGCCAGTTGAGCTCTCTCTGGTTTAGATGTTGATCCATTGGACTAAGTTCTTAGTAACTGGTAAGACATTTTTCTCTTTTTACTCTTCTGTTTATTTTCATTGGATCACCATGAATTACAGAGTTATGAAGTTATTCATCATTGGTTTTCCAGTGTACAGATTACAGCTCCAGTTCACTAGTGGCCACTTCCCTCTACCAATATCCCATTTTCCTCCTGCTGCCCCTCTTCTACCCTCAGCCTCATGAGACATTGAGAAGGAGAGAATTTTTTTTTCCCCTTTATTTTATTTTATTTTTTTTAAAGTTGTAGATTTACAATTTTTTGTGCTTTGGTTTCAATTATACAATGATCAGATACCCATCCCTCCACCAGTGCCCATTTTCCACCACCATGGATAATATCCCTCCCACCCCCATCCCCCCATCCCCCCTGTCTCTGTGGCAGGGCAATCCCCTGTGTTCTCTCTCTGAGAAGGAGAGAAATTTAACAATATTTTAAGATCTTTTAATTTTAATTTGTATGCCCCCTGCCCCTTTCCGTCTTCTTTGCTGCTGCTGTTGAGAAGCCCAGAGCATTTAATTGTGATGCTTACGTGTTCGATTGTGTTGTGTGTATGTGTGTGCGTGTGTGTGTGTGTGTGTGTGTGTGCCCCAGAAGCCACACATCTGGTTGCGGTGCTCCCGTTCTCTGCCTCAGTGCTTGCCCCTGTTTTCACGGGGTCACCCTCACATCCCGATTGTAGTGCTCACTGGCTGCTCTCACACATGCTTGCCTGGGTTTGCATCCCGGCTGAGACCCTCCACTGTCTTCAGTTGTAGCGCTTGCCTCTAGGAGTCGCACACTTTGGCAGTGCTCCCAACCTTAGCTGTGGTGCTCCGGGGATTGTGCTCCGTGGCACTGCTGGGGTGTACAGCGGAGTTCCTGGAGCTGGTTGTGTTTGTGGTTAATATTGAAGATCAGACTCGCAGCATCACTCTCGCACTTTTTGCCACTGAGCCATCCCCAGGCCCCTGTTCTCACGGTGTTGACCCGGAGTTGGTGCTGCCTGCTTGGTGAGAAGAGCTCAGAGATAGGTGTGGGACATGACACAAGGTGAACTTTGTTTTTGTACATATATTTTGAGCAATAAGGAATCACATAATTAAAAATATCAGTGCAGGAGGATTGGAGGCAGCTATGTAGCAGAGTGCCCACCTTGTAAGCTTGAGGCCACCGGTTCAGTCCCTGGCAACCCACATGCCTGGAGTACAGTCTCCGCAGCACTGCCCTGGGATCCGCAGTGCCACAACAAAGTGCATCACTCTGACGCGCTGCAGCCCACAACCAAGTGTGCCAGCATATAACCAAGGATGTGCCACCCCCAGTCTTTGAAACAGCAACAGGAGGGAAGGGTGAAATCCCCTCTACCTCTACCTCCTACCCCGTGGATAAGAAATCCAGATAAGGGTTTCTGCTCTGTAGGAATTTCACTTTCTGAAGTTCAAATATTCTCCACACCATTTTGGTCCTTTTTTTTGTGTGTGTGTGTAAGTTAAGGGTCACATTCAGCACAGGGTTAAGGGTTATCTATCCCCTTTGTGAATTTTCTTTCAAACTTCTTTCCTGTGATTCTACTCATCAGATCATCAGCACCTTTAAAAAAATATTCTTAGCAACAGATTAATTAAACCAGATTTGCCCAATATTCCCTAACTTCTGTTCTAAATATTTCTTACTGTATAAATGAGGATCTCCTTTAGAATATTTCATCAATATTCTAATGTAAATATTTTTTCAAGTACATTTAGTACCATAGCATAGCGGGTAGGGCGTTTGCCTTGCACGCGGCTGACCCAGATTCGATTCCTCCGCCCCTCTTGGAGAGCCTGGCACGCTACTGAGAGTATTCCACCCCCATGGCAAAGCTTGGCAAGCTACCCGTGATGTATTTGATATGCCAAAAACAGTAACAACAAAATCTCACAATGGAGACGTTACTGGTGCCTGCTCGATCAAATCGATGAACAAAGGGAGGACAGTGACAGTGACAGTTACAGTGAAGTTTAAGAAAACCTATTTTTAGAAAGGTTCAAGTAATCACAGGTCAACTTGCTATAACTTCAAGTGGAGTCCTCTAAACATAGATTTTCATTTTTAGGGGCTTTGGATTAAGCATTCAGTTCTTGTTCAGAGTGATCATTTTCAACTATCATTGTCATAGTGGTCCCTTCTCCATCCTAACTGCCTTCCTGCCCCCTCTACTTGTGGCAAGCTTTCATCTACGGACCAGTCCTCCTCTCCTGGGTCCTGTTTCTACTGTCTGTGGGTATTAGTCTCATATTGCAATATTTGTCTCTTTCCTTTTGACTCATTTCACTCAGCATGATACTCTCCAAGTCCATTCACTGATAAGCAGATTTCATGACTTTGTTTTTCCTAGTGGCTGCATAATATTCCATCTTGTAGCTGTACCATAGTTTCCTTATTCAGTTGTCTGTTCTCGGGCACTCAGATTGTTCTCAGATTCTGGCTATTGGGAAAAGTGCTGCGATGAGCATGGAAGTGCAGATGGCGTTTCTGCTGTAAGTTTTTGGGTTACCAGTGTATATTCCCAGAAATGGTATTGCTGGATCATAGGTTTTGGCCCTGTTTTAATGACTGCTTAGTTGTTTTTTTTTTTTTTTCCTCTTTGGGTCACACCCGGCGATGCTCAGGGATTACTCCTGGCTCATGCACTCAGGAATTGCTCCTGGTGGTGCTCAGGGGACCATATGGGGTGCTGGGAATCGAACCTGTGTCGGCCATGTTGGCTGCGTGCAAGGCAAGCGCCCTACCCGCTGTGCTATTGCTCCAGCCCAATGACTGCTTAGTTTTCCCATTCACTTTTGAAATAATTTTTAGAAATCTTGAGAACTTATTTATTGTAGCACACAGACACCTTTTGTTTAAAACGTTTTTATGTAGCTTTGAATATACAATCCTATATCACATAATGAGGTTCTGGTCTTTGATGGACTGCATATACGATGATGGTCTGTCTCTATAGCCGTGGTGTGTAGACTGTGACTGTAATATGCTCACAAGGGGATGAAATCGCATTCCTGGAAGAATCACCACATTTCAGAATTCTGACACTAGGTGTCGCTAACACATTGAGCAAAGAAGAGTGCAGCTGTTTCCCTTGAAAGGAAATATTTGCCCTAAAGCTTTTAGTGTAGCGTTTACAGTAAAAGAATTAGAGAAAACATGCAAGGGCATATTTGAGGTAAATACCAATTAGTCTATTATTTATTAGAAGTTGGGTGCCAGTAGGCCTTGCCATGTTAAGATTGCTAGCCAGAAAACAAGTTTTATGGGTTTCATTTGTGAGCAATACAAGACTTTAAATTTGGGTAACTGGCAAGCAGAGAAAGTTTGAATATGGAACCCAATAAAAAAAATTGGCCTTGTTGACAGTTGTGCCCTATTTTGTCTCTTAATACTGGTAAGAGAAGTGATGGATGACTCTTGAACCCACGGCACCAGAGACACATCCTTTAGAGCGCTTCAGTTTTTCTTTATGTGAGAGCGGCTCTATGCTTTTGATTTTTGGTGATTTGCTTTAGGTTGCCTGTTTTTTGCTAATCTGTTATAGGTTGAAATTTATTATGAATTAAAATCCTTTTAATGGTACGTATACATGTATGTATGTATATATGTGTATAAACCATACACACTTGATTTTGCCATCACACCTGGCGGTACTTTGGGCTTACTCTGGCTCTGTTCTCAGGGATCTCTCCTGGCGGGGCTTGGGGAAGGTGATATAGGGCATTGGGGATAGAGCTGACGCCACCCATGTTCAAGACCAGTACCTGCTGTACTCTCTCTCTCTCTCTAGCCCCTGAAAGATTTTTTTATGTATTTCTACTCCTTCCTTCCTCTTCCTTCCTTCCTTCCTTCCTTCCTTCCTTCCTTCCTTCCTTCTTTCTTTCTTTTTTTTTTTTTGTGACTCCTGACAATATTCACAGGCCCCATCCTCCTCATTGCTTGGGGGTGGGCTGTTCTTGTGATGCCAGAGGGTTGGGGAGGAGTTGGGGTAGCGGGACATATGGTAGTGGAGATGGAGCCCGGGGCTCCTACGTGCGAGGCAGGCACTTCAGCTTTCTGAGCCATCTCTCAGCCCTCCAGATTGAATTTTTATATATGTATAAGGCCTTCTGTATATTCTGCAGATCAAATAAATAACATTAACAGATTCCAGATGATCCCCTTCTGTCACTTTCTTATACTGTTTTCCTTTAAACATGCAAGGGCATATTGAGGGAAATACCTGCTTTATAAAACTTCATGCAGTCTCTCTATTCTGACTATTCTGACTTCTGGTATCATGTTTTCCTTTCTTTTTGTTTTTTGTTTTGTTTTGTTTTTGGGCCACACCTGGCAGTGCTCAGGGCTTGCTCCTGGTAGGGCTCAGGGGAAACATATGGCGTTCTGGGGAACCTGGGTCAGCTGCATACAAGAAAAGTGCCCAGCCTAGTTTTTTTCTGTACTAAATTAAAAAAATCATAGAGGGGTGGGGGCGATAGTGCAGTGGGTAGGGCACTTGCCTTGCACGCGGCTGGTCTGAATTTGATTCCCAGCAGCCCGTGTAGTTCTCTGAGCACTGTCAGGAGTAATTCCTGGGTGCAGAGCCAGGAGTAATCCCTGAGCTTTTCCAGGTGTGATCCAACTGCCCCCCACCCCCCCTCAAAAAAGAAAGTCATAGATAGTGTAATAGTAATGTTTGTATTCTTTATGTCTGACTTCATTCTCAACCTGAATGTGTCCTTCAAGTTACTGTTCGCAGTTTGTTCTTGGTTTTGCTGGTATTTCATAACTACAGCACATTTTGAAAAGTCCATTATAAAACTGATAGACAGTTTTGCTGTTTCCGGGATATTTATATCCCTCCCCACTTTGCCCTGTACCCAGTTGTACTCGGAGGTCACTCCTGACTTGGTGGCCTGAGTTACTCCCAGACCTACATGGGGGACATGCAGTACTGGGGCTCAGGCTTGCTGCATGCAAACTGTCTCACCAGTCCCCTGAATATTCCTCTATGTGTCACTTGGATGAACACATGTACTTACTTAAATCTCTGGGAAGAACCTAGCAGTGCATTTTCTCCATCCCAGTGGAGGGCTGTGTAGTTCACGTTTTAGATAATGCCAAATACTTTTTCTCAAGTGTACTTCTACTGTAATATGTAAAGTTTCAGTTATTTTATATTTTATTAACTGTTGGTGGGCTGGAGCAATATCACAGTGGGTAGGGTATTTGTTTGCCTTGCATGCGACCGACCCAGGTTCTATTTCTCCGCCCCTCTCAGAGAGCCCGGCAAGCTACCGAGAGTATCCTGCCTGCATGGCAGAGCCTGGCAAGCTTCCTGTGGTGTATTTGATATGCCAAAAACAGTAACAACAAGTCTCACAATGAAGACGTTACTGGTGCCCGCTCGAGCATGAACAACAGTAGGACAGTGCTACAGTGCTATTAACTCTTGGTATTGTCAGCCTTTTTTGTTTTTGTTTTTGGACCACACTCTTTCTTCTGGCTCTGCACTCAGAAATTACTCCTGGCTGTGCTCAGGGAATTGTATGCGATGCCAGGGATATAATCTAGTGCAAGGCACATATCCTACTTGCTGTCTTATCCCTCTGGCCCTGGTATTGGATATTGTCTTTAATTTTTTTGTTTTTGTTTCGGAACTGCGCCTTGTGGTGCTCAGGGGTTACTTCTTGCTTTGCACTCAGGAATCACTCGGTTAGTGGTTAATGGATCATATTGGATTCTGGGATGGAACCTGGGTCTACCACGTGCAAGGCAAATGTCCTACCTGCTGTTCTGTTGCTCTGGCCCCTTTATATTTTTTATTTAAATTTTAAAAATTACGATACTGTGGAATATCAAGTTGTTCATAATACAGTGGTTTCAGTTATAAAGTGTTCCACCACCAATTCCACCACCAGTGTGACCTTCCCTCCACCAGTGTCCCCAGTTTCCCACCTCCCCCACCACCCGCCCTTTTGCAGATGCAAATAAATTTATCTCATATTGTTTGTTACAACACAAAGGCAAATGGAATTATCAAAACTTAGATCAGTAAGAGTCTATTTGTGGTAATTGTTGTATCTCTCACTGATGTTGCTGAAGTGAGTGTCTGAGGATCTCCTGTGTGGGTTAGTGCTGGTCGAACCTTCTATGTCATTTTTAGGCTCACCGAGCTTGGTGGTCTTCTCTGCAGCATTCCAATCAGATTTGCTGTGATCCTACTGGGCTGACAGTATGATGAAATTTGGAGGCATTATATGATCCAGGAGCTATAGATGTGGAATAATTTGGTGGCCTGGCAGTTAGATTTAAGTTTCATTGTGGAGTTGGGCTATTTTTATGTCGCAGGAGTGGGATATGGCCGTGGGCTGTTCCGTCTTCAGGCAGAAAGGGGAATCTGCCTGCCCCATTCTCAGAAGATCTCTGAGTCCTTAGCCTGGACCAGTATTACGTTCTTTTGGAGAGGTGACCTTGGTCCTTTTCTCTGCATGATGGTGGGTGTGGGCAGGGGCTGCTGGGTTTTCCATGGGCAGGTGGTATGTGTGTGTGTGTGTGTGTGTGTGTGTGTGTGTGTATTTAGCCCACCCCCATTCGAGAGCCTGTATCTGATTCCCCTTGGGAAGATCCAGCTTCTGCCATTCTTTCTCAGAGTAGATGTGGAGCTGGGCTGTTTCTGTGCCAGAGGGTGTCAGTGTGGCTACTGTGCCTTCAGGCAGAAAGGGGAATCTGCCTGCTCCATTCTGAGAAGTCCCCAGATGAACTAATTTTTAAATAGTTAATAGGCTGATAAGAAGTTAAAGGATATCAGAGTTTCGTGTACCCTCACCAACTTCTTTGCAGTGACATTGTTGCATAAACTGTAGTCCAGTAGCAAAAAGCAGGAAATAGACATTTACATCAAATTTTAATACCATAAGTAAACAGTTTTGCCTGTTTAGAACTTGATGTAAATGGACTCAGAGGATATGAGTCCAATTAGATTTCCAAGTGCAGATTTGCTGATGATTAAACTTGAAGCTGAAACCCATTTTTATTTTTCTTTCAATTGGCTGTTTTAAAGTACACTCCAGCTCTGCTCTGGGGACGATTTCTGGCTTGACAGAGAATGCGCTTTGATCCTGTGTCCTTACCATGCCCAGGTCTGCTCTTCCTGCGTATTTCTGGTATAGAGTATGGAGCACCTTGGCTTGACTTAAGTGATATGAGACTAAGAAATGGTTATTTTAAAGGGTTAAACGATTTGAAATCGGAAATTATCAAAATTATAAGACCAGTATACAAACAAATTCTGTTTGCTGTTCCTTGGTCCTTTCTCTTCTCATTTCAGACCAGCTGATTCTCTGTTGTGGGGTGCACTGCTTCCCATTGTGGGATCTTTGGCTGCATCTGTGACCTCTCTCTGGTGTCTGATGAGCATGTGTCCGTACTGAGGGCAGCACACTTGCCCCAGCCATTCACTGGGTTGCATTTGGGTCTGTGCCAGATATTTGGAAATATTAATATATAAAAGACCTGCCAGAGCAATAGCATAGTGGGTAGGGAGATTGCCTTGCACGCGGCAGACTCAGGTTCAATTTCTCTGCCCCTTTCGGAGAGCCCAGCAAGCTATCAAGAGTATTCGGCAAGCTACCAAGAGTATTCCACTCGCATGGCAAAGTCTGGCAAACTACCTGTTATGTATTCAATATGCCAAAAACAGTAACAAGTCTCACAATGGAGACATTACTGGTGCCTGCTCAAGCAAATCCATGAATAATGGGAGGACAGTGCCAGTGCCATAAAAGACCTGAGCACTGCCTTGAGAAGCTCGTATTTCACTTCTGTGGGAGATGTTTCTGTGTAATTGCAGTTTGTGGCAGGGCCTTCCAAATAAGTGGAATTTTGCCTCTAAGGTACACTATATATTCTGTGTGTGTGTGTGTGTGTGTGTGTGTGTGTGTGTGCGTGCATGTGCACATATCTTGTGGTCCACAGTGGTCCTTGGGGTGCTGGGGATTGAATTTGGGGCTCCCATATGCAGAGCCTATGCTCCAGCTATACTTAAGCCATCTCCCTGTTCTCTGCAGACATTTAAAAAATTCCCTGAGTTTCTGCTGGCATCAGTTGGGCAAAAGCTGGAAAGTCTGAGGAGTGTCCTCTATGGCACAGGACAATCTCTCATAGCAAAGCACCAGACAGAATGCCAGCAGTACTGAGACAGAAACCCTCTCTGAAGGGGTGAATGTTTGGGTGGAGGGGTGAGGAGAGTGCCATTCAGCATCGAGCACAGATGGCAAGTGTGGGGGTAGTTTTGACTAGCACGCTGCTAGTGACCGTCTTCATTTCAGTCATCATCTGGATTGTGTGAGAATCAGAATGTACCTGTTTAGACCTGTGTTTAGGCACATTGCCAGTAATCAGCTGTCTCCTGTCAGATTTGCTAGTTATTCTGCACAAACGAAAAGATTGAAGCAAAGATTGGAGCAGGGGCTCAGGATGTGGCTCATTGGTTGAGTCCAGGACTTGCATCTGTGAGATGTGTGAGGCCCCCAGTTCAATCCCCAGCACCACATTCAGAAAAACTACAGATAAAATTGTTTCCTATTGGATCAGCTCAATTTCTTTGATGGATTGCTTTTCTATTTGCTTGTTTGTTTTGTTTTTGGGTCACACTTGCTTCTGGCTCTGTGCTCAGGGATCACTTTTGGTGGAATTCAAGGAACTGTATGTGGTTCAGGGATTGAAGTTGGTCTCTCGTGTGCAAGGAAAGCTCCCTGTCAGCTGTTACTACCACTCTGGCCCAATACACTGCCCTCCCCCCGCAAGTTTTACTTTTTTAATTGTCACATTTTTTTGGTTTGTTTTGTCTTTGGGCCACACCTGGTGATGCTCAGGGCTTACTCTTGGCTCTTTGTTCAGTGATCATTCCTGAAGCACTCAGGGGTTCATATAGGATGCCCAGGATCGAATTTGGGTGTAAGGCAAGGGCCCTACCTGCCGTAGTGTTTCTCCAGCCCCTGTACTATTTCTCCAGCCCCCTAAATTTTTAAAAAAAGGTATTCAGGACCGGGGAGATAGCCCAAGTTGCCAGATGGTGGCTAGCTTTGCTGATTGTGGCTCTAGTGGCCCCCAGACACAGCCACCCCACGTTTTGCCTGTCAGTGGAGGAATGAATTCTGATACAGCTGTCATGGCTGCTACAGGTGGCCATAGGCCATAGGCTCCTTTCTTCTCTCTCTAAAGTGGGCAGATACAGAGGCATGAATCCTGCCACTGAACTGCATGCTAATTCCCTAAAGTATTTTTTTTTCCTTTGTGGTCACTCCAGGTGGTGCTGGTGCCACTCCCTGCTTCCTGCTGGGAGGCCTTTCCAGCTGTTCACAGGGACCCAGGAGGTGGCTGAACAGGCTCAAACATATGTCCCAGCCCTTGGAGCCATCTCCCTGGGCCTTGTAGAGTAGTAGTATTTATTTATTTTATTTTATTTTTTTTCTTTTTGGGTCACACTGGTGATGCACAGGGGTGGCTCCTGGCTCATGCACTTAGGAGTTACTCCTGGTGGTGCTCAGGGGACCATATGGGATGCTGGGAATTGAACACGGGTCAGCCGCATGCAAAGCAAACGCCCTACCTGCTGTACTATCTGTCCAGCCCCTATTTTATGTTTTTATTCAGAAAGTTCCTGTCAATATTCCCTTTCCCTCCAGGTAAGTTTGTCCCTAATATGATCAGAGACTAGTTTTTACCTGTATTGAATTTTATTTAAGAAGAGGTACATAACATTTACTTCATTGTCTTTCTGCTTAATATACATTTAAATTATTTATTTATTTTGCTTTTTGGGTCACACCCGGCAATGCACAGAGTTTATTCCTTGCTCTGCAATCAGGAATTACTCCCAGGGGACCATATGGGATGCTGGGAATCAAACCTGGGTTGACCGCGTGCAAGAGAAATGCCCTACCCACTGTGCTATGGCTCCAGACCCTAGATTTTTTATTTTTATTTTTGCTTTTGGGCCACACCTGGCAGTGCTCAATATTTACTCCTGGTTCTGTGATCAGAAATCATGCCTGGTGGGGCTCAGGGGACAATATGGGGTGCTAGGGATTCAGCCCTAGTCAGCTGTGTGCATGGCAAACACCCTACCCGCTGTGCATCACTTCTGCATCCATTTTAGATTTTTAAAAAATATGTGTGTTGTAATAGTTTGTATTAAAAATGTTTTTTTTGGGGGGTGCAGGGGAGATGGGGCCACACCCAGCAGTGCCCAGGAAACCATACATGGTACTGGAAATAACCAGGGTTGGCTGTGTGCAAGACAAGCACCTTAACCCCTGTGTTGCCTCTCCCGTCCCATATTTTTGTTTTCATTACTGTTTTATTTAACTGATTAAATATATCACAATTGGTTTAGCTTTTTAATTAAAAAATTTGGGGGGAGCCACAACCAGCTGTGCTCAGGACTTGCTCTTGGTTCTGTGCTCAGGACGCATTCCTGCTTGTGCTCAGGGACCCATTTATGTGCTGCCAGGGATTGACCTAGGGTTGACCCTGTGCAAGGCTGCGCCTTCCTCACTGCATTTTATTTCCAGCCCTTATTCTCCCTTTTGTGGGCATTTACGTTCCTGGCTTGTGTCTGTAAGTGAATATGAGTGTAATTTTATTCAGTGTATTTGTGTGTATGTATCTAGGGGTGGAATTGCTGGGCTGTGGGGTTAGTAATATTTGTTTAACTTTATCTGAAATTACCTGGTATTTTCCAAAGAGGTCATCCTTTTATATATGACATACTTTCATCCCTATTTATTTGGGGGAGAGATCCCTCATCTGGTGGTGTATGGGCTCTACTGCCATGTCTGTACTGGGTGGTTGCTCCAGGAGGTGGTGGGGGCCTGTGCTCAGCCTGGTGAGTATCTCTCAGGGAGCTATCTTGGAGGGACTCGGGGTCCCCGTTATCACCAGAGTTTCAGTTGCTATGCCTGCTGCCATTGGTGGTGTTGGTCATGCAGAGAAAACCATCGTGTCAGTCCTAGAGAGTTTTGCAGGAGAAGAATCTTTGGTTCCCGTTTAATATTTTCCTTGCTTATCTATGACAGAAATATTTTCCATCAGTGGGTTATATCAGGATAGCTTTACAGATCAAATCAACTCAGATAGACTGGGTCTTTTAAAAAAAATGGTCAAAGGCCATAAGTCACATTTGGCTTATCTGCGGCCCTGTTTTCTCTCTTTTGTCTTTTCATGTGGACATGTATTCAGCATGAAATAATGAGTTAAAGGGAACCAGTTTGTGTGAGTGATTATGAAGTGTTTATGACAGCTGCTAGGCTGACACTCGCTGTAATGGTGTTACATTGACTTCTGAACACCTTCCAGCCTGCCTCCAGGCGTTTGTGTCTGTGTAGTCTGAGTGGTTTTGCATTAACATCTACCCTCAGTAAGATCTTTTGACTATAGAAGTGTTACTTGCAAATGGAAGATACCATTAAGGCTGCTTCAAAGCTTTGGAATGGTATTTGGCTTGGTGGCGCTGAAGTCATGACTGGGTTTTGAAGTGTAATGTCTAAATCTGTGTTGCATAACCGGAGGAACGTGTGAGTTTAAATGGCCTTTCTTTGATCTTCCTTTCAAAAATCAGGCTGAAGGGGGGAAAGGTTATATTCGCTTTAAAATACTCCGCTCCGTGTGCTAAAATTTGGAAGTATGAAAATATGATTACAAGTTCCATTCATTATTTGTGTTCTGTGGTTTTCATATTGTTCTTGAAACTCACTTCCTTCTTGACTCGAGTTCTGTATTTTGAATCCAGTGTCACGACCAAAATGCACACTGGGCTGCAGGCTGCTTCATGTGGTTAACAGAGAACTGTCCTCGAAGTTGTTAGTCCTCGCAAATATGCATTTTAGGTGGTTTTGTGGTTTGCATTTCTGTTTTTCTTGATGGCATACAGAGTAGGTTACAGAGTTACTGACACTCTGACATTAACTGAGTCATTTGTGGTTAGGTAGGCAAAAATAAAACAAAAACCTGGCCCCCCTCTTCCTCATTTCCAGAACTTTCAGACGAATTACTTTTGCTCTTTGGAATACTTTCATCAAACTGTACTGTTGAGTGTTTGATTGGCGGGGCAGTATTCTAGCACATAAAATAGCCCAGGAACGATGTGTTTGGAGATAAAGACACTTATCTGGAGATTGGAAAGCATCTTGGTGTGCTGAGGAAATAGGACTAGGCCTGGAGTTGGAGTCCTGTTAACTGTGTGGTACCCCAGGCACTGCTGGGGTCGCTTGGAAGCCTGCAGCACGCTGGGCTGGAGCAGTGTCTCATGGCTGGGCTGGAGCATAGACCCTGCGGGTCTCACAGCCCAGGTGCTGCTTGGGACAGGGAGGTGTTGCGGGAAAAAGCTGTTTTGGAGGGAGGGCCAGGGAGATAGCTTAGGTGGCAGAAGACGTGCCTAGCATGTGAACGTGGGAGGCCTTGAGTGTTTTCCCTTAACGGCCCCCACCCTTTGACCTCCAGCACTGCTGTGTCTGGCCCTGGTGCTCCTAGTTGCACCCCCAGCTCCAGTCGTGGTAGGGCCTGGTAGGGCCTCATTTTATAAAATTTTGTAAAGGCTGTTTTGGCCATAGTACTTTTTTTCTTTTTCTTTTTGGGTCACACCGAGTGATGCTCAGGGGTTACTCCTGGCTCTGCACTCAGGAATTACTCCTGGTGGTGCTCGGGGGACCATATGGGATGCCAGGGATCGAACCCAGGTCAGCCGCGTGCAAGGCAGACGCCCTACCCTCTGTGCTATCACTCTGGCCCCGGATATAGTACTTTAATAGTTGGTTCTGGAAGCACGAAAGTTTGTAAATCTACAACTGTACCTCATGGTGTTTCACTAATAAAAAAAAAAAATAGTTGGTTCTGGGCCAGGGAGCGAGTATGGGAGATAAAGTGCCTGCCCTGGGCGCAGTTGAGCCTGGTTCCAGCTCTAGCACCGCAGCTGGTCCCGTAAGCACCAACCACCAGGGGTCACACCAGAGCACAGAGCTGGAAACAGTCCCTGAGCACCAGTGGGTGTGGCCCCCAAATAAAAATAGAAACCAAAACTTGACTTTTCAAGCTAATGAAATGATGCCATAAAAAAAATTACCAGGCAGTGATATGCTTTCTTGCTCCTAAGTGCATGTAAAAAAACTTGCTTTGCTTGTGGAAGGCCCAGGCTCAATTCCCAGCACCCCCGACTCCTGAGCACTGCTGGAAGTGGCCCTTAATTAAGCACAGAGCTGGGAGTGGCCCCTAGGGGCTGCTGATTTGGGGGTTAATTCTTGTAGTGTCCAGGGGAACCTTGATAGTGTGTGTGTGTGTTTGGGAAGCATACGTGCACCCCTAATTGGTTTGAAATAGGAGGGAACTTGAGGAAATGCTTTTGGCCTTGAAGCAGCAGCAGCAGCAGCAGCAGCAGCAGGTTGCTGCTGCTGCTGCTTTCTTCTTTCTTTCTCCTTCTCCTTCTTCCTTCTTCCTTCTTCTTCTTCTTCCTCCTCCTCCTCCTTCCTTCTTTTTTCTCCTCATCCTCGTCCTCATCCTTTCCTCCTCCTCCTCCCCCAGGTCTTTCACATGATATGCAAGGCATGAAGGCATGAGCTCTGGCACTGAGCCACATCCCCCAACCCTTGAACTTATGTACTTTGTTTTGTTTTGGAACCACATCTAGTAGTGATCAGGACATACTCCTGGCTCTGTGCTCAGGAATCACTCCTGGTGGTATTTGGGGACCATATGTGGTCCCATTGAAATCCAGGTTCAACCATTGTACTAGTGTACTATTGCAATGTACTATATTGTTCTGACCCCTGAAATGATTCTTTTTTCCTTCTTTTTGGATCACACCTGGCGATGCACAGGGGTTACTCCTGGCTCTGCACTCAGAAATGGCTCCTGGCAGTGCTCAGGGGATCATATGGGATTCTGGGAATCGAACCCGGGTCAACCGTGTGCAAGGCAAACGCCCTACCTGCCGTGCTGTCGCTCAAGCTCCTGAACTGATTCTTTTAAGGCTATGTATTTTAAGTTGTAGCCATTATACAATATATGAAAGAATAGATAAGATTAGTAACTGCACTAGTAACCATACATTGCTGTAAATAAACTGCACATTAAATTTAATAATTAATTCTTTGGTTACACCTGGTGGTGCTCAGGGGCTATTCCTGTTCTGTGCTCAGGAGTGACTCCTGCTGGTGCTTAGGAAAACTTATATGGTAATGGGGATTTAGCCCAGGTCAATGGGATTTGAACTAGGCTGTGGCCACTACAACCACATACAGGCAAGTGCCCTACCTGCTGTACAATCATTCCAACCCCAATTGTTAATTACATTATTAAGGAGAATGGAGCAAATATAAATTACGCTACATATCATGATGGTGAGTAACGAGGCTGACATAAATGTTGTTATGTTATATTATAATGTTACATTCAGTTCTTTTTTTCAGTTTTGGGCCACCTGGCAGTGCTTTCTCCTGGCTCTGTGCTTAGGGATCACTCCTAATAGACTTGGGGGACCATATGCAATGTTGGGGGTTAAACCCGGGTTCGCTGTGTGCAAGGCCAAGCACTCTACCTGCTGTACTACCACTCTTGCCTCTGTCCCCTTTAATTCTCACTCATTTACTGACATCATTTCATACATAGGTTGCTTAGATATATGAGAGTTATTCATGCTCTCACATGTGGTTACTTAACATATTCTATTCTTTAACATTGAGGTCACGGATTATAATAGTTTTCATAGTACTTTGTATCTTCAATCCCACTCCACCGCCCCTACTCCCAGTCCCCTTTGTTCAAGGACTCTTCCCTCCCCTCCCCAGATATGTTGCCTCCGTTCACTGCTCTGTTGGCAGCATCTCAGGGTAAACTGCATCTTCCTGATATCCATACCACCTCCACCTCCATCCTGGGGATTGAACTCTTGCCCTCACACATAGAGGGCAGGTGCTCTACCCCTGTGCCACATCCCTGGTCTGATTTAAATGTCTTTTGAGTGCCAACTATGTGAAATATATATATTAAATGCCCAGTTTAATTATCCCAGTTGCCTTGCTAGTTAGACATCATCACCCTTACTTGAAAACCAAACTCAGATTTAGCAGATTTGTTACAGCCAATAAACACAAATACAGTTTATTTTGTATTAAAATATACTGTTAGAATCATCGATGTTGCTGATGTGTGATGTTTGTAACTGACGTATTATACTTGGCCTTGTTGTCACAGGTCATGATTTACAGCAAAGACTAACTTCCACAGGCCCATTTGTTGGAGCCTACTGGCAGTTTTTATTTCCTTAGTTACCATGTAGAATCTAGAGAACACTCAGAGATTCTTTTGTTTGTGTTTGGGCCACACCCAGTGATGCTTTGGGCTTACTCCTGGCTCTGTGCTCAGGGATCATTCCTGGTGGGTTCTGGGGATATGGGAAGTGCCAGGGATTGAACCTGAGTTAGCTGTGTGTGAGGTAAGTGTATTATCCACTGTATTATTGCTCCAGTCCAACAAAGATATTTGATTTAAAGTTAGGACTTGTGATAACTGAGAATTTCTTTTTTTTTATTGTATTTTGTATCTAGCTTGGGCTCTCCACCTCCCTCCCCCCCACTTTTTTCCTTTTGACTTGGGCTTTTAATTCTATTTCTAGCTTGAAGTGATCTATATATGTCATAGCCATTTTGAAAAAATAGGTAAATTAATGCTTCTTTATTTTAATTTTAAAGACTCAACTGTGTTAGAATACTTGTCAGTGTAAAGCTTTATCTTTCGTGGTTGAACTGCTTGAATTACTTGGAAAGAGAAAGCAGTTTTTGTATTTTGCGATTTTTAAGAGACTGATTTATTTTGAATGTGTGTATTTCTTCATTTTTGTTTTTTCAAACCACTATTTTTTACTTCAAGGGACATCAAGTTGCTGTAACCATTGTGTCTTAGTTGAGGGAAAAGGTTATTCATGACTGAATTTGGAATTAGGATAGGAATTCGATTAGGTACAAAAGGTTTTACCTTTTTCAGTGCTGCTGAAGTGAGTTCTTGATTCTCATTCATATTCAGTTCTGATTTATTATACACCTCTGGAAATCAAGGGTCCTTAGGACAAAGTCTTACATCATTTGCCGTGATGGAGTGCTACTATAATAAAGACTTTTTATATTTGGTTTGGGGTAGCATTACTTTTCCAGAGGAGAATGATTTATGATTTTCATTTAATGTGAATAGTATATTTAAACCCATAATTTCTTAAGATCAGGCAGCAGTCGTGGTCAAGAGACTTTAACAGTCATTTGAGAAATACTGTAACTAAATTCCAATAAGCTTATGGAAAGGTGTTTGATCAATCTCCTGACCCACAAAGAGAATGTCAATAAAGAGCATATTGATATCTCACTGAACCCTACCTGAGTGGGCAAGTCTCTGGGTGAGAATGTGAACAGGTAGAATTCTCTCACTGGCAGAAGGGTAAATGGTACAATATAGCAAGTTATTTTTTTAAAAGTTATAAAGTACACTGATATTTTCCCTAATACCCAAATAAAAAGCAATTCCATTAGTAGATATGCATCCAAATGAATTACTATACTAAAAGACATATATTAGAATGTATATTTGTGTCAGTGTTCTTTATGACATATTTTTAAAATGGTTTAGTCAGAGCACTCCTAGGACTAAAAGATGAACACACGTCATAGATTCAAATTTAGGCCTTAGAGAATGAAGTATTTGGTAAGCAGTTACAGCCAGTTCAAATGGAATAGGCACAGGCAATTAAGAATGGCAAAGCTGTACCTGTACCTCAGAAAGGGCAAAGGCAGACTCAGAATTTTTGCCTATTTTCATAGACAAGGGTTTGGATACTTTGAACACATGCATTCCCCCTAGGGCTGAAGACTTACCCAATACAGACAAGAACAGTATGTGTTTGGCATGAATAAATGAATGAAGGAGTGGACTAATATTCAGTAATGGTGACTAATATTTAGTAATGGTGGTGAGTTAAATAAAAGGGACTTATTTTCTCAGTGGTGGTATTTATGTTACCAACAAAGGATCACCCATATAAAAAATTAAAAAGAATCCTGAAATGGATTTATTAATGGATGCAAACCTCACACACAACCACCCTTTTATTTAAAAAATTTTTTTTTAGTGAAACACCATGAGGTACAGTTGTAGACTTACAGATTTTTGTACTTGGGTTTCAGTTATACAATGATCGAGTACCCATCCCTCCACCAGTGCCCATTCTCCACCACCAATGATTGCAGTATCCCTCCCACCCCCCTATCCCTCCATCCCACCCCACCTCTGTGGCAGGGCATTCCCTTTTGTTCTCTCCTTTTGGGTGCTGTGGTTTGCAAAAGAGGCATTGAGTGGCAGTCATGTTTGGTCTATAGTCTACTTTTAGCATGCATCTCCCATCCTGGGAGGATCCTCCTAACACCCTTTACTTGGTGCTCCCTTCTCTATCTGAGCTGCCCTTTCCCCTAGCATGTGCAGCTGGCCTCCAAACCATGGAGTGAACCTCCTAGTACTTATCTCGACTATTCTTGGGTGTTAGTCTCCTATTTTGTTACTTAATATTCCACAGATGAATACAACCCTTCTATGTCTGTCCCTCTCTTTCTGACTCATTTCGCTTAGCCTGATACTTTCGATGCAGTAGTACCACTTGGATGTAAATTTCATGACTTTATCTCTTCTAACAGCTATATAGTGCTCTATTACAACCACCCTGTTTTGATCCTTAGCATCACATATAGTCCCTATGTTCCCCTCCAGGAGTGATCCCTGATTGCAGAGCCAGGAGTACGCCCTGAGCACAGCCAGGTATGGCTCAAAATCAAAACCAAAAAAAGGAAAAAAAAGGTCTGGACAATTGTAAAATTACACATTCTCAATATACATAATGGGGTGGAGGAGCGATAGTACAGCGGTAGGGTGTTTGCCTTGCACGCAGCCAACATGGCCGACCCGAGTTCGATTCCTCCGCCCCTCTCGGAGAGCCCGGCAAGCTACCGAGGGTATCTCGCCCGCACGGCAGAGCCTGGCAAGCTCCCCGTGACGTATTCGATATGCCAGACACAGTAACAACAAAGTCAACAATGGAGATGTTACTGGGCCCGCTCGAGCAAATCGATGATCAACGGGAGGGCCTTTACTTTATACTTTAATTAATATACATAAATACAATTTTTTTTAAATTGGTAAGTTGGACTAGGGAAAGAGCTCAATGGACTGGAGTTTCGCAGGAGTTTTGGTTTGATTCCTGGCACTCAATTGTTCCTGAGCATTGCTGGATTGGATGCAGCCTGGAGGTCCCTGGCAACAAACCAAGCAGCACCACATCCTTGCCCCCTTGCAATGACCCATTGATCAAAACTTGTTAGGAGATGTCCTTGGCCTCTTGATACCATCATAGTTAATCGTACAGTTAAAATTGCAGCAGAAGATATGCAATCTGTTTAATGTCCCATTGGGAATTAATTGCACTGCTTGGAGTACTTCTTTTTCTTGTTTCGTTTTTAGAACTACACTAAGTAGTGTTGAGGGGGCAACTCCTGTCTCTGTGCCCAAGGGTAGCACTGCCAGGGATAAAATCTGGGGCTTTTGTGTTCAGAGCACGCACTATGCATTCAGCCCATTGAGCACTCTCTCTGGTCTGGGTCATCTTAAAAAAAATATTTGTATCAACAGAATTCATTTATTTTTCTGTTGGCTAGAGTCTGTTGCAATACCATCAGTTTTCTCTTACAAATTTATTTAAAAATAGCCCAGTTTTGAGAAAGGTGCAAATTCCTATAAAATCAGATAATCCCAAAGGATCACTTCTTGGCAATCCTTGGAAAGGACACACAGAGGCGGGGATATGGCTCAGTGGTTGGAGCTTTTGATTTGTACGCAGAGATTCTGGGTTCCAGTTCTGGCACTGTCTGTTCTGAGCACCGAGCCTGGAAGCTTCTAGGCACTGTTGGGTCACCCCACTCCCTGCACTCTACCTCTAATGGTGACAACAACTGTCATTGTCCTCCCATTGTTCATCGATTTGCTCAAGTGGGCCCAGTAACATTATGAGACTTGTTACTGTGTTTGGCATATCTAATACATCATGGGTAACTTGCCAGGCATTGCCGTGCGGGCGAGATACTCTCGGCAGCTTGCCGGGCTCTCTGACAGGGGCGGAGGAATCGAACTTGGGTCAGCCATGTCAGCCACGTGCAAGGCAAAGGCCCTACCCACTATGCTATTGCTCCAGCCCCAGTGACAACAAAAAACACACAATAGTTTTTTTTTTTTTCTACTTGGAGAATTTTGCAATTTTTCCTAATAACTGAAGAAATAAAAAGGAAAAGCAACCTGGAAGTCTATCAACAGTAGATTTTTGACAAATTTTAGTAGTTTCACACAGCAGAAGTCTGTATAGCAACAGAAACAAACCGTGCAACAACATAAACGAATGCCATAAGTGTGTACAGTCTGAAAGAAGCCATTCACAAGAGAACATAATATATGAGTCAGTTTTCATAAAATTGGACAAGTAGAACTTACATGAAGCACTGAAAACCAGGAGGTGGCTATGATTAATCATTTTGCTGGCATATTTGGAAATAGATGTATATTTTTATTCTTTTTTTTAATTTTATTTTTTGTTTTGGAGCCACTCCCAGTACTCCCAGAGGTCCTTGTGGGGAGAGGGGGCTATTCTTCGCTCTGCTCTGGGACTTCCTCCGGTGGTGCTTGGGTAACCATCCGGTACTTGGGATCAAACCCAAGCCTCCTGCATGCAAAGCATGTGTTCACTCCCTGTTCCTTAGGGATATCTCTCCAGTCCCCATCTTTGGCGTATTCTTACTGTTCTGTTCTCTGTGCAGTGTATATATAGATATAGATATGATACTTATGTATCTATATATCTGTATATCAATATCTTGTTTTTAGCAACCATTTTAGCAACCATTCCCATAAATGTGGAGACATCAGGCTGATTGATAGTTCAGAGTTTTTTTTTTAAATCTATACATATAAAAAAATCTATAGATATCTATATCTATGTATATACATAAATACATAGATCTAGATATCTGTAGATCTAGATAACTATAAATACATATGTACACATGGGCATGCTTCACATGTAAGGTAATTCTACTGCTAAACTACGTCCTTACCTTTGTATTTTTTTTTGGGTCCACATCTGGTGGTGCTTAAGAATCATTCCTGGCACGCCTCAGGGGACCACATGTGGGGCTGGGATCAAACCCAGATCAGCCATGTGTGAGGCAAGCACCTTGCCCATTGTATTATCTCTCCAACCCCATCCCTTATTTGTATATTTTACTAGAGGTGTATCAACATTGAAAATTCATTAAGTTTCCATATATAGTAATGGTTTATGATTTTGTTTTCGGTGATGAGGATTGAGCCTGAGTTCTAACGTGTGAGGCAGATGCTTTGCCATTGGTGCTGCATTCCTGGGCCTGTATTATTTCATTGTCTCTTACATATATTTAAAAATGAACTTTTTGCACTGAGAACTGGGGGGGGGGTCACATACACATGGTTGGAAGTAATGGCACATTGGGTTGTGATGCGTCCATGCTTGCTGGAGTGAGATGTTTTAATTGTGGTGTTTGCTTGCTGGGACTGGGCCCTCTTTTGTCTCAGTGCTTACATGCATTCAACGGTAGTGTGGCCAGAGGTTTTTTTTTTTTTTTTTTTTTTCCCACTACTGGGGATCACAGGCAGCATAGCTACCAGGCACAGGTAGTAAAGCTGCCATGCTGGGCGCATGCAGTTGACCCTGGGTATTTAATTCACATGTGCATACTTGCAAGGCAGGAGTTTTAGACTCTGAGTCTTCAATCAGCCTGATATCTCCACATTTCTGGGAATGGTTGCTAGAAAGGTTGCTAAAAACCAGTTGCAGACCTACAGTCCTCCTTTGGACCAGTGTCACTTTGTGGGTGTCCATGTTGACTCTCCCCTAATTCAGTGTTACTGTAGAACAATCTCATGGTTTGTGGTACTTGGTTGAAATTTCTATTTTATAGTTAGAAACCTTTGGAGTGTCAGCAGGATTTAAGAAACAGGTTTGGTTCTGAAGACTAGGATGGCCTTTTGCAGAGACCTCCCTCACAATTTCCCTAGCCTTCTCTCTCTTTCTCTCTCTCTCTCCCTCCCTCCTTCTCTCTCTCCCTCCTTTCTCTCTCTCTGTCTCTCTGTCTCTCTTTCCCCCACCTCTGTGTGTGTGTGTGTGTGTGTGTGTGTGTGTGTATGAATGATTGTCTCAGCTGCTATAATTTCCTTTAGCCTCAGATTGAGTTGTGAGATTCTAAGCTTCTACTCCTCCCCCCATCTCTCTCTCTCTGGTTTGGTATGTAATTTGCATATTTTCACCATGCGAAAGCTATTTTCTATGGTTGGAAAAGATTTTTTCCCTACAGTGTGAACAAATCATTCTTTGTTCTCATTATTGTGCCTCCAAACTGGTACGTCCGGTTTATGCTCCAAACAACAAAAGTCTGTCATCAGAAATTAAAATGCCAGCAAGAACAAAGGCAGAGCCCCATGAGGAGCCATTGGAGAGGCTTCCTCCCCGCTTGCTCCATTCTCCAGCTTACTGCAGTTGCCAAGAACTTGGAACCCTGCTCAGTAGACTCCTTCCTTGGAGTTCTCTGCTTGTATTTATTATTGTTGGTTTAAAAGTGAATCCACACTCCTGGTAATTCTTTTCAGGATCTGTAAAATCCTTCTCGGAGGGAGATTCTTTGCCATTTTAATTAGCTCTATTTAAGAACAAAAATAACTTAGAAAGGCTTAAATTCCCTCCCCACGTCCCCACCCCTGTCAATTTAACACTCATCTTTTTCAGTGAATATGCTGTGTACAATCACAAGAGGCAGTCAGAACGACAGCCAAAGCAGAACCTGTATGGTCACACCCATTCACTTGTCCTTTCTGCAATGTTCTTTCCCACACCCTTGTGTACACTGTCAGCTCTATTTCTGTTCTGAAATCATATTCCGTTGTGTACTGTGCAAAGACTATTTGTGGCATTCTCTAGGAAGTTTGACATTTGCAACTCACCTAGGTCATGTTAGACTGTGTTTGTAACAATCTTGATTTTACCTCTTCATAAATATTTATAGTGACATAATGTCTCCCCTCTCTTATGTTATTAAACAAAGACTCTGGGACCCTAACTTAGCAGTATTGAAGGCATGTGCATGTGAATGTGAGGATGTATTTTGTAATCAGTCCCAGTGTTTTTTCTTACCTGTTCCTGTAGATGTAAAGAGGGATTTAGAATGGAAGTTTAGAATAGAATAAGGCAGTCCAGGTTGTTTGGGAAGTGTGTGTGCTGAAGAGAGTGGTCAGATTTCAAAATGTTTGCTCTTGTGAATGAAATAGAGTGATAGCAAGCATTTATCATATTGTCAGTATGCTCAGACAGTTTTGCTTTTTTTCTTTTATTTGATATAATTTAGTACAGCAGGTCAATTAAATGTGGCTTGATTTTTTTTTTTCTTTTCAAGCTTGAAGCAATTTCGATAGAACCAAAGATTGGATAATAGGAAAATAATAATACAAAGCAATAGATTTTGCCAGAATACTATGATTTGTTATAAGCAGATACTTGTATTTGTTGCATTTGGGCACTCTGTATTGGTTATAGATAGTGAGAAGTGTTTTTCATTACCCTGGATTACAATTTCAATGCTAACTGAAGTTTTGTTTTATAATTTATTTTTCATTTCTTTGTTAATAGTAGGAGGTGTATGGAGAATATTACTTAATTCATTGCCCAACAAATTTTCAGAATTAGGTTATTTGACAGCAATAAAGGACATAGCCAGTAATGCATGTATAATATACTTGAACTTTTATTAAAGTGTGATTAGGTCCAGGAATATAGCTTAGTGGTATAACAGTTACATTATACATGCCATGTATGGCCCTGGGTTTGAGTCCCAGCACTGTATGAAAATAACAGCACCAACCACAAAACAAAAAGAAAGGAACTGGAGAGAAAGTACAGGAGGTGAGTTGCTTTTCCTGCATGCCGCTGAACCCGGTTTGATTCCCAGCACCACATATGATTTCCTGAGCATTGTCGAGGGCTTACTTCTGAGCACAGTTAGGAAGGCCCCCTGAGCACCATTGGGTCACGGTCCTCCCGTTGTTCATCAATTTTCTCGAGCGGGCCCAGTAACGTCTCCATCGTGAGACTTTGTTGTTACTGTGTTTGGCATATGGAATATGTCACGGGTAGCTTGCCAGGCTTTGCCGTGCGGGCGAGATACTCTCAGTAGCTTGCTGGGCTCTCCGAGAGGGGCGGAGGAATCGAACTCGGGTCGGCCATGTTGGCTGCATGCAAGGCAAACGCCCTACCCGCTGTGCTATCGCTCCAGCACATCATTGGGTATGGCTCATAAATAAAAAACTTACACTATCCCCACTTTCCACACCATCCTCCAAGCCTGACCCTCTTAGCAGGCACACATAATTTATTACATGTTGCTTGTTGCAACTAAATGACTAAAGGAATTATAAAAAATACTTAAGTGAAAGAAAATATGTGCAAATTGTTATATCTCACCAGAGGGTTGTTAAGTCCTAGTCCAAGGATTTACTAAGCTGTTTGTTGCTAATTGAGCCTTCAGTGTTACTGTTTTTAGTTTGTTGAGTTTAGTTGGCTTTTATGCTAGCAATTTTTATATGTGGCTGCTGGGAATCAAACCTAGGGCCTCATTACATCTGGAGCAAGATACGCAATTTTATTTATTTTTTTAAATTTTAATTTGTTGTATTTTGGGCGGGCTGCAGCGATAGCACAGCTGTAGGGCGTTTGCCTTGCATGCGGCTGACATGGTCAACTTGAGTTCGATTCCTCCACCCCTCTCGGAGAGCTCGGCAAGCTACCGAGAGTATCTCGCCCGCATGGCAAAGCCTGGCAAGCTACCCGTGATGTATTCGATATGCCAAACACAGTAACAACAGGTCTCACGATGAAGATGTTACTGGGCCCACTCGAGCAAATTGATGAACAACGGGAGGGCAGTGACAGTGACAGTATTTTGGGCCACATGTGGTGGTGCTTAGGGCTTACTCCTGGTTCTCCACTAAGGTATCACTCCTGGCAGGTTTGGGGACCATCAGGGGTGCCAGGGATTGAACCTGGCCACATGCAAAGCCAAATGCCCGACTGACTATACTATTGCATAATGTGCAAATTGCATATCTCATCCCAAGATATGCAACAAAAAATTTTAGAGTATGTGTTTGATTTCATTAGGTGGGACATTGAACAAATGATCCATTAAGACGTTATCAGTTTAGACTTTATTTTTTTTATCTATCTGAACCTGAGAGACAGTATAGGAGTTAAGGTACTTGGTTCAATCCCCGGCACCATATTTGGTAGCCAGAACACTGCCAGTAGTGATTCCTGAACACTTCCCCTACTGTCCTGAGCATTGCCCAGTGTGGCTCCCCCAAGACCAATAATTTTTCAAAAGAATTTGTAGAGAAAGTAAATTGGTAAATTAATGCAATTTGTTACTCTTCTGGGCTTTTGTATGTTTAATTGGTGGTAGGTGGTGTTCTTATTTGCTGCTGCAGTCAGTAAATAAATTGTCTTAATTTTTTACAAGTAAAATGGATATGTCTCTTTTTTTTAAAATTTATTTATTGACTCACCATGAGAATAGTTACAAAGCAGTTTAGTCTCAGTTATACAATAGTTAAACACCCATCCCTTCACCAATGCATATTTTCCATAACCAAGAACCCCAATATACCACCATCCCACCCCTCCCCATGCCTGCGAGGCAGATGATTTCCTCTTAACTCTCTCTCTACTTTGATTACATTCATTATTTCGACAAAAGATGCGCCATCATTATTTGGAATTATACCCCAACAATCAGACCTGCTGAAAAGGCATAATGAAATAATTTGTTTTCTATTACTGGTTATGGAGACCACATGATATCGCGTGGCTACGATGGCTACGATAGCATCTGCAATTTTGGGTTTCTGATATTTTACTAATTAAGTCTGGAGGGATTTCTGCCAAAAGCTGCATAGATTTGAGATTGGTTTGTGTGCCTCTGGGTCTATGGCCATGTGGAAAGCCGCTTGTGGGGGGCAACTCATGGCCTCGGTGGGGCGGGAAGAATGTGCAGGTACCACCCCCCATCCCATGAGGCTGCAGTTGCCCCATCACTGCCGGCTCGTACCTGGCTGTCCAATAAGCTCTGAGGCGGCGGCCACCGTGCTGCTGGGGGTGGGGGGGGGATGGTGGAAGAGACAGACACCTTTTCCCTCCTGGGGAGGTACAGCACAGTAGCTTAATGCATAGTCCATTCACATAAAATGGATATGATGTCTCTTTAAGGCATTAGCATGATTTAACACTTAAATGAAAATATTTATAGTTTGATGCACTTAAATTCCTATGAAAGAAGCTGAAAATATTAAAAAGTAGTTAATCTAAAAGGCAGCTCTGCTGATTTATGGTTTAACAGTGGAAGATTTATAAACCTTTTATAATATTTGTACTGTTGATTTTTAAAATGCTTATTTGGCAAGCCTCTTTAAAAATACCATCAGCATGTTTCCACTATTGAATGTTTCTCATGATTTCATCTGTGTGTATTGGATTTGTACACTGGAGATATTTTTTTCTTGGATATTTATAGTTTTTATGTTTGCCATTTTCTATGATATTACTTATTTTGTTAAAACTTGACAATTATCAAGATGTACTGAGAACTACATAATCACTTCAAGGTCTGGAAAACCTCTTAACTAATTCTAATTTAATATTTTTTATTATCTTAATTAGCAGCAAACCATTCTCTTGAATACCTAATTTTGAATAGCATTTGTTGTCACACATGCGCATCTTAGCATACCCCTTTATCTTTGGTCTAATAGAATATTATAAATAAGGAATAAATCTGATAGGACTCAAAACAAATGGAGATCCGTATAGTGTGTAATCAGTGTGTATTATAAAAGTGAGGACATCTCAAAAAACTTGCATTATTTTATTAATAGGAAATTGAAATAAAATATACTCAAGGATGTTTGGCAGCTGTACGGCCTCAGTTTCTGAATGCAGAAGAATCCAGGCATGGAGGAGGGGTGGGCATAAAGGAGAATGGGGAGATGTTTATTTAAGGGCACCAAGTTATATTTTTTGTAGGCTAAGTCAAGTTTAAAGAATCATTGTTCAGGGATGGTGACTACCTTTAAAAAGAGTTTATTGAACACACTGAAGAATGCAGAGAGTATATTTCATTTGCCCTCATTCTGAAACAAGGGTACTGATGGCAGTAATCATTTCTCCTTTTACGTGTATCAAGGCATCACGTGGTATAGCTTAATCTTACAGAGTTACAAAATGTATTGTTCTTGAGTTATCCTAGTATACTGTAGTTGTTGTTTTTCCATTGCAGAGCTGCTGACCTGGTCCCTCCCAGTGCTTCATGATCCCTTCATCATTATCTCTTCATCCCTTTCTCATCTTTGCCTTCCCCTAGCGCCCTCAGTTCCTAGTTCTAATTTATGCGTATTATAATCTAAATGTATTTAGAAAAAAGTTTTATAGAGATTATTTATTTATTTTTTTTTGGTTTTGAGGCCATACACCCAGTGCTCCAGGCCTGGGTCACTTTTGTTGGTGTTCAGTAGACCATATATGATGCTGGGACTTGAGCTGGGTCAGGTGCTTGCCAGGCAGATGCCTTAACCTCTATACTACCTCTCTAGCCCCTAAATGGGTTTTTGTTTCAGGGCCACTCCTGGCTGTGCTAAGGACTTAATCCTGGCCTTGTGCTCAGGGATCACTCCTGGTGGTACCCAGGAGACTTTATATGGTGCCAGCAGTCAAGCCCTGGTCAAGCATATACAAGGCAAGTACCCTGCCTGCTGTACTGTTTCTCTGACACTAAGGCGAAGTTTTTTCTCCCTGAAAAATTTTTTTCTTTTTGGGTCACACCCAGCGATGCTTATGGGTTACTCCTGGCTGTGCACTCAGGGGACCGTATGGGATGCTGGGAATTGAGCCCAAGTTGGCCACGTGCAAGGCAAATGCCCTACCTGCTGCGCTATAACTCCAGCCCCCACTCCCCACCTCCTTTTTTTTTTTTTTTTAAAGATGGTTAACTGCTTATTGGTTCCAAAGCCATAACTGGTGTCACATTCCACTTCAGTGTTCTGACCAATATTTTTTGCTTTTTTTCATTTACAACTTGCTTGTAAGAGTTACTACAAATTTCAGCTTTTTTTAAAAAAAATTATTTATTTATTTATTAGTGAAACACCATGAGGTACAGTTATAGACTTACAAAGTTTTGTGCTTGGGTTTCAGTTACACAATGATCGAGTACCCATCCCTCCACCAGTGCCCATCCTCTACCACCATGGGTCCCATCATCCCTCCCACCCCCCATCCCCTCCATCCCACGCCACCTCTGTGGCAGGGCATTCCCTTTTGTTCTCTCTCTCTCTCTCTCTCTCTCTCTCTCTCTCTCTCTCTCTCTCTCTCTCTCTCTCCTTTTGGGTCCTGGTTTGCAAGAGAGGCATTGAGTGGAAATCATGTTTGGTCTATAGTCTACTTTCAGCATGCTTCTAAACATTCAACTTTTTTTTTCCCCTTTATTTTATTTTATTTTATTTTATTTTTTTTTACAGTTGTAGATTTACAATTTTTTGTGCTTTGGTTTCAATTATACAATGATCAGATACCCATCCCTCCACCAGTGCCCATTTTCCACCACCATGGATAATATCCCTCCCACCCCCATCCCCCCATCCCCCCTGTTTCTGTGGCAGGGCAATCCCCTGTGTTCTCTCTCTCCTTTTGGGTGTTGTGGTCTGCAAAAGAGGCATTGAGTGGCAAACATGTTCAGTCCATAGTCTACTTTCGACATGCATCTCCCCTCCTGGGAGGATCCTCCAAACATCCTTTATTTGGTGCTCCCTTCTCTATCTGAACTGCCCTTTCCTCTAGGATACCCGCTGGCCTCTAAGTTATGGAGTAATCGTCCTGGTGCAGATCTCAGCTATTCTTGGGTATTAATCTCATACTTTGTTACTTTATATCCCCCAGATGAATGCAATCTTTCTATGTCTATCCCTCTCTTTCTGACTCATTTCGCTTAGCATGATACTTTCCATATTGTACCACTTGTATGTAAATTTCATAAACATTCAACTTTTTAGGATATTAAGAAAATTAACTTTTTCTTTCGTGGAAAACTGAGTTCCAATTAAAATATCACTGCTTTGCTCTGAAGTGGGAGGCAGACATGCAGGAGCATTTCTTCCCTATTCAGGTTAAATATGTTTTTAAGACTTTATTTGAAATATATACAAATATTTATGAATATTTAAGACATGCCTGTAGTATATGATATATTGATGGTAGATGACCATCATGAGTGTGTGTGCTTATATTACATTTCAGAAAATATATTATGCTAACACTTAGGAGATCTTGTTTTTGTAGAGTACTCTTCTGACCCGCACGTCTGTTTACTGAAATTTTTCATGTCTTCTCATGCAGATCAGTGGGGAAGCACAGGAGCTCTTTTCTGTTCGACATGGCCCAATTCGAGCGGCTCGAATCTTGCCTGCTCCACAGTTTGGTGAGTGCAGCCCCGTAAGAAGAATCAAATCCTTCAGTCTCTCCTTTATTAGTCTTGAACTGCAGTGAGAAAGAACGATAACTAAAATCTGTTTTCTCCCAAGTGTCCATTCTCTCCTTTTTCCCTGTGCCAGATAAACTCTGAGTTCTGGCGGTTAAGATGGAAATAGGTAATCTTAACCAATTCAATGTGGCCATTCACGGTCTCCTGTGCTTTTGATTTATCTTCATTTGCTTTGATCTCGCTTTAGCCCGCGACTCGACCCGCTCTATCTTGAAGCCCTGTTCTCTTTCGGTTTGCATGGCATCACTCTTCCCAGATCCCTTCCTTGCTGACTGTGCCCCTTTTGTTACGTTTCTGGCAAGCTTTCTTCGCCGAGATTCCCCCAAGTCTCTGTTGTTTGCCTGTCTTTGCTCATTTCTCAGTTAAACTCACTGTCTTGAGGGCTTGGTTTTCACTACTATCTTGATTGCAGATGAGTCGAATGTCTGCGTTTTCAGCTTTGTCAGTAGTGTGGCTTTGAGCTTTTGATCTTGGATCACTGCTGTAATAGCAAGTACGTCTTACTGTCATGTTTAAGTGTTGTATGACTTTCTTTTTCCTTTTTCTTTTTGGCCACACCTTATGGTGTTGGGGGCTGCTCACGGTGTGGCGATTGGGAGCCATTCCCAGTGGTGCTGGGAATCTAGTGCTGCTGGAGATTCAACCTGGGTAATCCACTTGCAAAGCATGCATCCCAGCCCCTGACTCCATTTCCCTATCCTTAAATAGCATACAGGATTTATAGTTATTTTTTAAATTTTTTTTTAAAATGTGCAAATCAAATCTGCTAATTAACGATCCAAGCTTTCAAAAAATTGGGTTTGCTAATTGTTTGCATTCAATTAATTAGTGTTTTGCATGTACACTAAAAATGTAGTCGTACTAATCTTGTTTGCAACATTTAAAATCTTCATAAAGAGGATTTTAAAAAGCTATTAGTTTTGGGGCTGGAGTGATAGTACAGTGGGTAGGGCATTTGCTTTGCATGAGGCTGACCGGGTTCGATTTCCAGCTTCCCATATGGTCCCCCAAGCACCGCCAGGAGTAATTCCTTTTGCATAAGCCATGAGTAACCCCTGTGCATCGCTGGGTGTGACCCAAAAAGCAAAGAAAAAAAAAAGCTATTTGACTATATTTTTGAAGTTTATCCAGAAGTTAGCGAATATTAGCAGTTAATTCTCAGAATTGTTGAGAGTGATATTAAAACATACTAGAATGTGCTTCATGAACTCAGCATAAGTAATGTTAGGGATTAGTTTAGTGATTAAATCTACTTAATTCAAGTGGGGAGAATTGAAAGTAATAAGACAGCAGGATTCTGCAGTTGTGTGGAGATTTTTGTCCTTGTTAATGAACTAACTGTTGTGTAGATTTCAGCTCTCTCTTTTTGGGTCTCTGTAGTATCTCTTACTCTTTGTTTTCTGTTGTGTTTTTGTTCTCATGAATTCATTTAATAAAGAAGGCCTTTATTGAAAAGAGTAAAAGGGAGTGCCCTACACAGAGGTGGGGTGGGGTGAGGAGATGGGGTTGGGGGATGGGAGGGCTACTGGATCATTGGTGGTGGAGAATGGGCACTGGTAGAGGGATGAGTGTTCGATCATTGTATAACTGAAACCCAAGCACGAAAGTTTGTAAGTCTACAACTATACCTCATGGTGTTTCACTAATTAAAAAAAAAAAAAAGGCCTTTTTTTAAAAAATTTTTTTTTGTAGTAGCCAGCTAAAATCCTTTGGAGGATTGGAATCAAAAATTTTATTACTCAGGGGCCGCATAGATGGTATAATGGGTTGGGTGGGAGCTGGCACCCACATGGCTGAACCGAGTTTGATAAGCCCATAAGGTCCCCTGCACTACCAGGAGTGATCCCTAAGTGCATAGTCAGTAGTAATCCTGAGCACTGCTGGGTATAGCCCCCCTCCGTCCAGCACACACACAAATGCTCTCTCTCTCTCTCATTCTAGAATTTCTCTGTCTCTGTCTGTCTGTCTCTCTCTCTCTGACTCTGCTGTGTTTGTTTCTTCTGCCTCTAAGTCACAGGACTGGGTTTTTATCCCATCATTTTATTTATAAAGCTCTCTTGTTTATGCCAGTTGTTAATGTTCAACTTTCACTTTGTGCAGAAATACTTTTGAAGAGTAAGAAGCTATGAAAGGGCAAGGAGAGAGAGGGAGGGAGGGCAGGCGGGTGAGTAAGCATGGACATAGGTTAAGGTACGTACATGCTACTGATATTTTTTCTGAGCATCTTTGAGTGCATCCCTGGAAGCTCAGTTAATTTCGGCGCTATAGGGAACTTCTTTTTTTTTATTTTTGAGGAGTTTGAGTTGACTTTTCTTTTTCTTTTTCTTTTTTTTTTTTTTTTTTTTTTTGCTTTTTGGGTCACACCCGGCAGTGCACAGGGGTTACTCCTGGTTCTGTACTCAGGAGTTACTCCTGGTGGTGCTCGGGGGACCATATGGGATGCTGGGAATCAAACCCGGGTCGGCCCCATGCAAGGCAAGCGCCCTCCGTGCTGTGTTATTGTTCCAGCCCCATGAGTTGACTTCTTTCAGTATCCATTTCTGACCATCTTAAGAAATGGTGGTAAAGGAATGATACTATGAACAAAGTTTGATTTTTAAATCAAAAGTGAATAGGGTTCTTGAGGTACGGGTTTTTAAAAAAGTCTTTTATGGAGCAGTTACTGTTACTGTGTCTGGCATATCCAGTACTCTCGGTAGCTTGCCGGGCTCCCCGAGAGGGGCGGAGGAATCGAACTCAGGTCGACCATGTTGGCCGCTTGTAAGGTGAACGCCCTACCCGCTGTGCTATCGCTCCAGCAGTAGCACAGCGGTAGGGCGTTTTGCAGCCAGCCGGTGAGCCAGGTTCAATTCCTCCACCTCTCTTGGAGAGCCCAGCAAGCTACCGAGAGTATCTCGCCCACATGGCAAAGCCTGGCAAGCTACCTGTGATGTATTCAATATGCCAAACACAGTAACCACAAATCTCACGATGGAGACGTTACTGGGCCCGCTTGAGCAAACTGATGAACAAGGGGAGGACAGTGCAACAGTGCTACAGGGAACTGAACTGCTGCCTAGTGTTTCCCATCCCTGAAAGTGCCCTTCAGGCCTATGAGTACATACTCTCCCACAAAAGAATTTTTTGCATGCTCCAATAATATACTTGTTTTCAGAAGTATGAGATTTGGGGCCTGAATAGAGAGTAAAGGGGTGAGGCACTTGCTTTGTGGCAGCTGATCCCAGTTTGGTTCCTGAGCACAGCATATTTCTTCTAACCTGAAAAGATTATGAGGGTTGTTAGCTTTTTTTGTATTTGGTTAAGTAAAGATATATTTTTATGTATCAACTTTTATATGCCAAACACTATATACATACTATCTCTAAATTCCATAATAGGCCTGTGATAGATATTTTTTCTTTTTTTGGGGTGGTAAGAGTAGAATGGGTTGGGCCATACCTGTTGATTCTTGGGGGTTGCTTCTGTTTCCGTGATGAGGGTTTATAGTGCTTGGGGAATACTTGATTAATTTATGGGATTTATATGCAGCATTACATAAAATTTTTGGTGGAAAGTTGATAACCACTTTTTTTGGTGTGTGTGTTCTCATTTTGGTAGGGTAAGTCCTTTTACTAACTTTAGAAAAGGGTTTGTTAGAGATTTTAATTTTTTTTTTTTTTTTTTACTTATTAAAAGTTTTTGGTTACACCCAGCTGAGCTTGTGGCTTCCTCCTGGCTCTGTGCTCAGTGATCAGTCCTGGCGGTGCTAAGGGATATGGGATATGGGTTGCTGGGGATCCATCTGGAGATTTTGCACATAAAACAATCACTTTACTTGCTGTACTATCTCTCTCACCCTGGCACAGATTGTTCTTTTTTGGGGGGTATTGTTTCAGATGCATTGTCAGCTCTTCTGTTGAATAATATTTTTTCAATTTTTTTCTTATCCTCACTTTTTAATTCTCAACACTATCTCTCCCCTCTTTTATTATTCTCATTTCTTTCTCTGTCTCTGTCTGTCTGTCTGTCTGTCTTTCTTCCCTCTCTGTTTTTGAGTCATACCCAGCAATGCTCAGTGGTTACTCCTGGTTCCGTGCTTAGGAACTTGTGTCAGTGCCCAGAGAACCATACAGAATTCTGGGGATTGAGCCCTGGTCAGCCACATACAAGGCAACTGCCCTAACTGCTATACTGTCTCTCCGGCCCTTTTCTCTTTTTTTTTGAGCAGTGCTCAGGAGATGAAATAGTGACAAGATGAGGTGGTGACAGGGATTGTACCTAATCCTCCCATATGCAAAGCATGCTTTCCAGTTCTCTGAGCTGTCCCTTGATTATTTTTCATTATTTTAAAATTTTACTTGAAATTTTATTTTTTTTTTGCTTCTGGTGTAAGTTACATACAAATTTTAGCACATAAATTCTAGTGACTTATAAGAGATTTATACATCAGAAGCATATGCTTCTTGGTGTAATATACCTAAAAATCTTAGCAAGTTTATTCCAGTGAATTATAAAAAAATTGATCTGTCAGAAGCATGGAAGAGATATTCCAGGAATACACATTTCACTAACATTTATTTTTTTTTCATTTTTTATAATTTTATTTATTGAATCACCGTGAGAGCAGTTACAAAGCTTTCAGGTCTAAGTCTCCGTCATACAATGAAACACCCATACCTTCACCAGTGCCCATTCTCCACCACCAAAAACCCCAGTATACCCCCATCCCACACCCTCCCCCTGCCTGTGGAACAGATGATTTCCACATTACTCTCTCTACTTTGATCACATTCAATATTTTGACACCAGACCCACCATTATTATTTGAGATTTTACCCCAACACTCAGATCTGCTGAGAAGGCAACAGTAGAAAATTTGTGTTCTGTTGCTGGTTATGAATAAGATATGATGTCATGTGGCTGCAGTAGAGCTATGTGATTTTGAAATTATGAAATTTTAACACTTAACTCTGGAGGGATTTCTGACAAAACCTGCTGGGTTCCAAGATTTGCTTCTGATTCTCTGGGATCATGGCCGTTGAGCAGCTTGATCAGGAGCCAGAGAGGCCGTTCGTGGGCGATGACTTGGGGTCTCGTTGGGGTGGGGAGGACAGGCCCCGCTCCACCCCATCCCGTGAGGCCCAACAAGTTTCAGCACTGCAGGCCCAGACCTGACTGTCCAGTGGCCTCTGGAGGATGATGGCCACCGAGCCGCCAAGGGGGAGCAGGCAGAGGGACAACACCCTTTCTCTCCTGGGGTGACCCGGCGACAGTAACATACTTTGGGGTCTGGATGCATTTCTGCCAAAAGCCACTGGGTTTTGAGATTTGTTTCTGAGTCTCTGGGATCATGGCCGTTAAGCAGCTTGATCAGGAGCCAGAGAGGCCGTTCGTGGGTGATGACTTGGGGTCTCGTTGGGGCGGGGAGGACAGGACTGGCTCCACCCCCATCCCGTGAGGCCCTGCGTGTCTCGTCACTGGGGGTCCAAACCTGACTGTCCAGTGGCCTCTGAAGGATGGCAGCCACTGGGCCGCCGGGGGAACAGTCCAAGGCATGAAACGTATTCTCACCTGGGTTGGCCCAGCACTGGTAACCTACTGCAGGGACCGGACGCATTTCTGCCAAAAGCCTTTGGGTTCCAAGATTTGTTTCTGAGTCTCTGGGATCATGGCCGTTAAGCAGTTTGATCAGGAACCAGAGAGGCCATGCCTCCAATTATATAGCTGAACCAGAGGTGGTTTGTGGGTGTGTTTCCCACATACCTAACTTTTGGCCGTTTACTTTCTTGATAAACTTTGCCCCAAGTTTTTGGGGTCTGGCCAAAGGCACAGCAGCAATTTTGGGGTATCTGGAAGTCTGAAGGCGCCATCAGGCTGCTGATGCACTCGCCTCACTGGTACAGATTGACCTGCTGGCGGCACCATACCCCCGCCATTTCACTAACATTTAAATACAGTTCACGGTCATGGTCCTCCCATTGTTCATCGATTTGCTCTAGCGGGCCCAGTAACGTCTCCATTATTAGACTTGTTGTTACTGTGTTTGGCATATCGAATACGTCACGGGGAGCTTGCCAGGCTCTGTCGTGCAGGCGAGATACTCTCAGTAGCTTGCCGGGCTCTCAGAGGGGGCAGAGGAATCAAACTCGGGTCGGTCATGTTGGTTGCGTGCAAGGCAAACGCCTTACCGCTGTGCTATCGCTCCAGCCCAAATGTAGTTAGTACCATAGTAATAGAGTGAAAAAAATAAAGACAAAATACCTACAAGAAATTATTTTATTAGAAATACTTCTAAGAGGGGAACTATTCGGTCACCGAATTTGTACATATAGAATCTAGTATGCGGGGATGGAGAGATAGCACAGCGGGTAGGGTGTTTGCCTTGCACATGGCCGACCTGGGTTCGATTCCCAGCATCCCATATGGTCCCCTGAGCACCGCCGGGAGTAATTCCTGAGTGCAGAGCCAGGAGTAACGCCTGTGCATCGCCAGGTGTGACCTCCCCCGCAAAAAAGAATTCAATTGTATATTAAAAAATTTCTTCTATGACTATACTGATACTTATTCATGAATATTCTTTTTTCCCCCAAGTTTTATTCTGTAAAGGCTATTACAGGTTTTTTTTTTTTTTTTTTTTTTTGCTTTTTGGACCACACCCGGCATTGCACAGTGGTTACTCCTGGCTCATGCCCTCAAGAGTTACTCCTGGTGGTGCATGGTGGACCACATGGGATGCTGGGAAACGAACCCGGGTCAGCCACGTGCAAGTCAAACACCCTACCTGCTGTGCTATCTCTCCAGCACCTACAGTTTTTTTTTTCCTTTTCTTCTGTCTATTAGAGAAGAAGCAGCTTCATTTTTTTTTTTTTTGGTAATTGAGTGCCAGTCAGAGTAAAAGTACTCATATTTTGGCATGTGTGTCCTTGTTTACTTCAGATATAGTTTGCCATTTGTCTTGTGATTGTTATTTGGTCAACTTTCAGGGTTTCAGGATATTCAATTTTAGATTTAAGTACCTTTAGCATCTTTCCTGTGTCTAATTTTATTTTTAAATTTTTATTGTTTGGGGGGCCTCCCAAGCAGTTCTCGTGTGGTTGAGGGGTCCTGCAGTGATTCTCAGCCAGGCGGGGAGTGGTTTAAGCACAGGGTTTCAAGTGTGTGGTGCTGCTTGGGCCCTGCAGAGCTGGGGTTTCCTGTGTCCTCCGGGAGGTGTTGGAGCCTCATGGCCACAGCCCTTGTCTAACGTTAAGTCATGACTCTCCATCAAGGTTAAATAAAGTTCTTTTATTCCTTTTCTGTTATATCTTCCTTATTTTGTTTTCTTATTTTTTTGGAGTGGGGGGCTGTGTTGGGTGTCTGCTAAGTAGTGCTCAGGGTGTCTGGGGCGACTTCTAGACCTGATGGTTTAGTGCGAGGACCCGAGGCTATAGTGCTCCTTGGACCATGTGACGCTGGAGACCACAGTGGTCACCGTCAGTGCCCAGGGCCACTGGAGCTGCACCTGGAAGACCTAGCTGCTGGCTCTTGTGATCCGGGGTTACCTCAGCCCCTCTGTTATATTTTCTTGAGTATTTCTTATCTACCCTGTTATTTCACAGGCTTTGTGAAGACATTTTCCTCTACTGTGGACTTTTCCCCATGTAACTTAATTCTTTGGACTCACAAAGTGATTTGCTAATTTTTGTATTATTCCCACATGATGTGTAGAATATGATGAAACCTAAAATGGATTTATTCATTATTTTACTGAAGAAACTAGGATTTTGCTTTGTATCAAATACTTTTCCCTCCTTCCCTCCCTCCCTTGTTCCCTCCCTCTCTCCTCTCCCCTCCCTCCCTCCCTCCCTCCCTCCCTCCCTCCCTCCCTCCCTTCCTTCCTTCCTTCCTTCCTTCCTTCCTTCCTTCCTTCCTCTTTCTTTCTGTCTGTCTGTCTGTCTTTTTTCCTTGTCTTTCTTGTCTTTCTATCCAAATATATGGTATTGTTTTTGACTCTTCACCTTAGGCTTAACCAGATTTCTTTTTTTTTAAAGTTTTGTTAGTGAAACACTATGAGGTACAGTTGTAGACTTACAAATTTTTGTGCTTGGGTTTTATTTATACAATGATCAAGTACCCATTCCTCCACCAGTGCCTATTCCCCACCTTAAATGCTCCCACTTTCCCTCACCCCACCCACTCCCCTACCCCACCATCCCACCCTTCCCCTGTGGCAGGGCATTCCTTTTTGTTCTCGCTCTCCTTTTGGGTGCTTTGAGTGCTTTGCCACTCAAAAGAGGCATTGAGTGGCAATCATGTTCGTTAACCAGATTTCTTGAGAAATGCAGTTTCAACTTTATTCTTTATCCTTACTAATTCCATGTTTCAGGTAGTTGAATTCTGTCTTGAACAAATTTTGGGGGAGGCATTGGGGTTCACTCTGGTGCTCAGGGACCCTTGTGTATGCTCTAGCCATTAGAGCCTCTCTCTCGCCCTTAACCTTGCCCCTCCCCCCGATCCTTGAACAGTTTATCAGCATGCATTATTTCTTATTTTATGAATAGATGAACTTTTTGAGGATATGTTTTCCATAAATATCTAAATATCTTATGAACCAAATTTCTGGTTTCATCTGAAGCACCCAGTAACCAACTTGCCTAATTTATTTTAGAGTATTTTATTATTAGTATCTCTTGGAAAGGTACGACTATCATTCTTATGTTAGGTAAAGAATATTACAGTTTCACATCTCAAAACATCAAAAAGTTTAATCTCATTTTCCTTGTTGTAGAAAAATGACAAATTATTTTCTGAAGCTGATAATGATGAAATCGACTGCTGTTGCAGTGAAAAATTGCTCATCATTATGATTTAAACAAATGATTTTTTTTTTTCTTTTTGGGTCACACCCGGCGATGCTCAGGTGTTACTCCTGGCTCACTCAGGAGACACTCCTGGCGGTGCTTGGGGGACCATATGGGATGCTGGGAATCGAACCTGTATCGGCCATGTTGGTTGCATGCAAGGCAAACGCCCTACCTGCTGTGCTATCTCTCCAGCCCCCAACAAATGATATTTTGGAGCCAGAGTGATAGTACAATGTGTAGGGCCCTTGCCTTACACAGGATGGCTGTGTTTGATCCCCGAGCCTGCTAGGAGTGATCCCTCAGTGCAGAGCCAGGAGTAAGCCCTGAGCACCACTGAGTGTGGGCCCATCCTCCTTAGCTAACCCTGCCCCCCCAGAAAAAAAAAAACCCAAACCAAAAAGCCTAGTATTTAAAAAATATGTATGGCTAATGATTTTCTTAAAAATGAATATGGACTGTCTTTATAGTTCTCATCGCTTAATTTTGGGGGGTAAATTTTTCTAGATAATGTTACCATTATTTTTCTTAAGGTACAACTACATGTTTCAAATAACTTAAATAACTTAAGTTTTCAAATAACTTAAAGGTTTTTTTTTATCACATTCAAAGAGGGGTTGTTTGATTTATTCGGCTATATGCACATTTAGAAATTGTGATTGCAACCTCTAGAAGGGCTTGATATCATTTTTTTCCTGTTGTAAAAATTTAATCTCTAATTGTTAAATAATTCACACACATACACTATTTAAACTAACACACTAACTACCTTTTAAAAGTAGGCCAACTGACATTTGTTTGCAATCACCACCAGTATATTAGAAAGAGGAAGCAGGCTTATTGACATTTTAAATGGCCGAACTATGAGATTTAGGGATCCCATAATGTTTTCTGCTATAATTGCTTCATGGAAAATACTTAGTGAGGAGAGCATTAACCCTACCCCCCAACACCTAGTCTTTATTACTGAGATCTTTAATGCTTGAAATCTATTTTTGTTTTGTATTTTTTTTTCGCTTTTTGGGTCACACCCGGCGATGCTCAGGGGTTACTCCTGGCTCATGCACTCAGGAATTACTCCTGGCAGTGCTCGGGGGACCATATGGGATGCTGGGAATCGAACCCGGGTTGGCCATGTTGGCTGCATGCAAGGCAAACGCCCTACCCGCTGTGCTATCGCTCCAGCCCCGCCCCAGTATATTGTTTTGTTTTGAGGCCATACTCAGTGGTGTTAAGGGTTTCTCCTGGAATTGCACTCAGGAATTACTCCTGGTTCGAGGGACCGTATTGAACCCAGGTTGCATACCCGCTGTACAATCTCTTCAGCCCCTTGTTTTGAATTTTATAAATTTTTCTCAGGCCGTTATTTAGATAAGCTGTAACTATGGACAATGTCCTTTTCATCTTAAATTTCTTTTTTTATTTTAAGTAGAGAAATTATGTTTTGAGAGGAGATTATTTTGAAGTGTTGTACTTTTTGGTGATGTCATATGTTGAATTTGAGAACTTGATAGAAGCAATCAATCTTAGTTTATTAGTATTCAGTTTTTTGTTGTTTTTGTTGTTGTTGTTGGTGGGTGCAGGACACCTGATGGTGCTCAGGATTTTCTCCTGGCTCTGCACTCAGGGATCACTCCTCGCGCTGCTTGGTGTACCATGTGGAATGCTGGGGATTGAAGTCAGGTTGGTAGTATGCAAGGCAAGCAACCTACCCTCTGTACTATTGTTCCAGTCCCAGTTTATTATTATTTGAACCTTGAATTTGGGCCTTTTCTTATGAACGTTGTAGTAGGCCATACTGGAAAGAGGAAAAATTACAAATATATTGAATAATAATGCTTAAAATTTTTTAAATTAAAGTTTAGGTTGATGGGGGCTGGAGCAATAGCACAGTGGGTAGGTGTTTGCCTTGCACGTGGCTGACCTGGGTTCGATTCCCAGCATCCCATATGGTCCCCTGAGCACCGCCAGGAGTAATTCCTGAGTGCAGAGCCAGGAGTCAGTCCTGAGCATTGCCGGGTGTGACCCAAAAAGCAGAATAAATAAATAAATAAGTTTAGGTTGATTATATACATTATCACCACTTTTCCACTCTTTGCAGGGGCACAATTACTCTCTTCCAGGAAAGGGAACTTAAAATGCAAAGAGGTTAAGTGAATGGTTTAAAGAAAGTTAATAGGCGATGGGCCTGGTCATTTAACTTTAATGTCATCTCTTAATCACTTAGGCCTCATTATCTCCAAGTAGATTATGTTTCATTACTACAGGGAAACACTTTTACCAATTTCTGCCATGGACTACAGAAACCAAATGATTGTGTGTTCATTGAAATATGTGAGAAATAGTTCTTTTTCACTCCATTTCTTCCTTTCTGAAGATCTAAAATAGCTTTAGTTGTCTTAGTATCTTCATTATATTTGGAGTTGTTGAATGTTTAGTCTGAAGATGAAGAGCGATGAAATTGGTTAATATAGGGACCAATATTTGGGAAAGCCATTATCCTACATAAGTACACTTTAATTTTTAAACTGTCTGGATAAGATATGTCATAAAGACAGCTGTAGCCTTTTCAAGTTACTCTCACCCTAAATTAAATCAGTCCTTTAAAAGAAATGTTGGATTCCTTTTACAGGCCTTGGTATAAACTATTAAAAGTACATCAAAAGGGTTAGTGGCGGATATCTCAAATCAGATAAAAGCAAAGGTGTAACATGAAGCAACTAAATTACATGTTAGCTTAATGATTCTGACCCAAATAAACAGACTGGTAATGGAGATGCTGATAACTATCAGTACAGCTGAAATGCTTTTCACTGTTGAATTGTAAAGAAGAATGTGGGTGTCTTAGTGAATCGAACACGTTGTGGTCTTGGATATTTGTGTTCATTTATCATACTACTGGGTGTGAAAGTAAAAACTCAAATTTTTTTCCTAGTAATATTTATGTTAATGTAAGTCTTTTAAAAATCATCTTTATTGAGAAACAACTTACATACAATTTGATGCTTCAATTTTAAGTATTCAGTTTTAAGTATATAGTTGGAAGCTCTTTATATCACTGTAAAAAGTCCCCATGTTCACTTCGTACCACTGTGATATCCCCATATGAAAGGTAGTAATCAGTGTTTGTGAGAGTGTGGAATAATTGGAACTTTCATATGTGGCTTATGATAATAATCTTACATTATGGATATACATTATACTTTATAGATAATAAAGCCACTGGAAAACAGCTTAGCAGTTCCTTAAAATATTAAACATATTGCTACCATATTACCAGAAGTTCTAGTCTTAAGTTTGTAACTAATAAAAATGAAAACATATGTCTACCCCAAAAGGTCTACAGGAATATTTATAGTAGCAGTAATCATAATAGTAAAAAATGAGAAACAGTTCAACTATCTATCAACCAATGAACAGAATATGGTATATCAATACTGTGGAATATTATTTAGTAATTAAAAAGAATAAAGTTCTGATAAAAGCTGCAATATAATGAACCTTGAAAATATTATAAGTGAAAGAAAACAGATGCAAAAGGCCATACAAATTTGGCAAATCAAGAAACCAGGAACACGTTAGTGGTTACCTTCGTTCCCCCACTCTTCTTTCTGTTGATGGTCTCCTCATGACCTGGGCCAGGGGCGGGGTGGTGGGTGGGTCACATGCTTGGCTTGTGATGCTAGCACATGTAGTAATAGTGCTTACTTGGGATCTCCCCTCAGGATGCAGTGCTTGCTGAGGGTTATGCTATTTATTCGTTTGTTTATCTGAGTTACAGTGGTGTTAATCATAACATTTCAGGAATACAGTGTCTGTGCATCATACCTAACACCAGAGTGTTAAGCGCACTAGGATCACACTTTTTAGTTATGGCGCTCTCACACAATCTGGTTGTAATGCTAGCTGGGGTTGGACTTCTGGCTGCAGTGCTTAAACAGCTTTTGTTGCAGTGTCTTCTTTGTGGGCTCTGGTTTTGTACAGAGCTGGAGTGTGGTGGCCACAAATGGCTTGTTGGTGGCACTGGGGATGGAACTCATGGAATACAATATACCAGGCAGATGTTTTCAACCACTGACCTGTCTCCTGGCCCCACAGTGGTTACCTTCACTGGGGGTCCCCACACCTGGCAGTTCTTGAGGGACGGTGCAGTGATGGGGATCAAATCCAGGGCTCTCTTAGATGTAGAACATGCACTGTAGCCCTTTGAGCCATCTCCGCAGCCCTTTTTGTGGTGTGTTTTAGTAGAGCTTTTAGTTCCTAACAAAATCATGTGGGAGCACAGAGATTTACCATCTATCCTCCCGTACTGGCATACAGACTCTCCCCAGCCCCAGATTTCCGGGATCAAACCTAGTACTTCCTCGAGCAAACATGTTTCCTTGTTGAGCACCTGGTGATGCCCATGGGCTGCTCAAGGATCTGCTGGAGAAGGAGGTTGCTCCTAGCACTGCTCAGGGGACCATACCGTTCTAGGGATTGAAGTCCAGCAAGAATCCTGCATGCAAAACATGTGCCTAGCCCTTTGACTGTCTCTCTAGCCCTGTGAAAAACTATTTTCCATTTTCAAAAAATGTTATTAAAAATTTCCATTTTTTTGCATTAAAATTTGTGACATTTGTGTCTCTTTATTCACTTTTGAACACGTTTTCTAGATTATTTTGAGTTTTGTCCTTAACCCAGAGATTACTTAATAAGAATTGGCTTCAGAGAGGTCACATGCTTTGTGTCAGACCTGGGTTTTGTCTCCAACACTCCATAGTCCTTTGAGCTCCATCTAGAGCATTTCTGAGTTATAAGTTGGGCATAGTCTGAGGATAGAGTTTTATTTTCAAATTTTGTGAATTTTTGTGATACCTGTTATTAATTTTTAACTTAATCTCATTGTCACTAGAACATGCAGCTTATATTATTTCAGGCCTGTTAAAATGTTTTGAGATTTATAGTATGATCAAGAATATGTTTTCTCTTGTTCCATTCTTCTGTATCCCTGTGTATTATGTTTTTCTAATTATAAAGTGAAGATTGTTGGAATTTCCCACAGTGATTTTGTTTTTCTTTTCTTGGCGGGGACAACACCTGGTGGTGCTAAGGGCTCACTCCTGGCTCTGAGCTCAGGGACTGCTCCTGGTATCTGTCCAGCTTCTAGTCCTGGTTTTACAGGGTTTTTTTTTTTTTTTTTGATAGTTTTGATAGTTCTTTATAGAAGTAGTTCTTTTTAGGGCTTTCTCCCAAGGCACTTTTAGGGGTTCTGGGGGCTACTTATGGTAGTAGTTGGAGAGGCTACAGGCTGGACAGTTGAGGGCTCTGGCTATGTTGAAGTGGCCACCAGGATCAGACCAAGTAGTTCTTGGAGGATCATGCTGCACAGGGGATTGGACTTGTATTGGATTCCTGGCAGGGGATTCACCAGGTTATAGGGAAGTTCTGCTTATCTTCTGAGGAGTCTCCATACTGTTTTCCATAAGGGATGGATCAGAATCAGACAACGGTTTGCCACCAGTGAATGAGGGTCATTTGTCTGATTTCATTCTGTTTTTTGTAGGCTATTCTCATTAGTGTGATAGAATATGTCATTGTCTTTTGATGTTTCCCGGACAGTCAGTGGTGGTGAACACAATTTCATGTGCATGCTGGCCATCCTTATGTCTTGTTTGAGGACTTTATGTCTTCTATCGAGCTCCTGTTACCATTTTTTTAATGGCGTTGTTTATTTATTTATTTGTTATTGAGCTTTGTAAATGCTTTATATCCCCTGGAAATTATCCCTTTGTTGTTTTATGTGTACATATTTTCTCTTATTCAATAGGGTATCTTTTCATTGTGGCATTTTGTCACATTTTTATATTTGACCTAGTTCTACTTATTTATTTTTTGCTTTCCTTTTCTTTGTCAATGGTGATGTCTCATTGAAGATGTCCCCAAGATCAGTATTGATGAATGTTCTGTCTATGTTTTTGTAAATGTATTTAATGGAAACTGGTTTGATATTGAGGTCTTTAATCAACTTTGGATTAACTTTTGGTATGAGATATAGTATGAGATATATGTGTAAGATAGGGTCTAGTTTCTTTTTGCATGCGGCTAACCAATTTTTTTCATCACTGTTTGTGAAGAGACTTTCCTTGCTGTACTTCATGCACTTATTCCCTTCATCATAGATTACTTATTCATGCATCAACGGGCTTACATCCTGACTTTCAATCCTTTGATCTTAATTGATATGAGATGCTGTCTTTATTATAGTACCATGTGTCACAGATTGCTGTAGTTTTGTAGTATAGTTTAATAAAATCAGGAAATGCAATGTCATTTTTCCCTCCCTTAGGATTACTTTGACAGTTCTGGGAATTTTATGGTTCCATAGAAACCTTAGAAATATTAGGGCTGGAGAGAGAGAGAGAGAGAGAGAGAGAGAGAGAGAGAGAGAGAGAGAGAGAGAAAGAGAGAGAGAGAGAGAGAGAGAGAACAGAATGTAAGGCCTTACATGGCATCTGTGTTGTTTGCAACTCTGATTTGAATCTCCAGCACCACATACAGTCTGACCAGCCAGGGGTCATTCCGGAGCACAGACCCAGGAATAGCCCCTGAGTACCTGAGGGTTTGACCCAAAAAACAAGAACAAAAAATCTGGATAATATGTCACAGATACGGCTCTTGTCTTGCATATATACTAAGGCCCTGGGTTTAATTCTGACACTTGCCCCCCCCCAGAAAAAAAAAAACAGCATCAATGATTAGAGGTCCAAGGAGATTACTCAAAGATTTTGAGCAGATACTTTTCATTCAGGAATTCTGGCAGTGCTTGCTTCTATGTTCCTTCTAGAGAACATTTGCTCTTTAATGTGCCAACTTATGTTTGTCCATTATAATGTCTCCTTTTATCTGAGATTCAGTTTTTCTTTTTCCCTAGAGCGATGCTAATTAAGCACCTCACCTTTTTTTTTTCCCCCAAAGCACACTTTCTGGTTAGTTTACTTTTAGTGTTTTATTTAAAACATTTTTGGGAGCCCCGGAGAGAAAGTACAGTGGATAAGGCCTTGCATGCGGTTGACCCAGGTTCCATTCTTGCTATCCCATATGGTCTCGAGCACCACCTGAAGTGATTCCTGAATGCAGAGCCAGGAGTAAGTTTGAGTATTGATGGGTGTGGCCCCAAATCAAAAACAACAACAACACTTAACAGAAATCCCCATATTTTTTGTGGGAGGAGGGTGGTTTAGGCGATACCTAGTTGTATTCAGGGATGACTCATTGTACTGGGGATAGTAGCTGGGTCAGCCATGTATCAGGCAAGTGCCCTACCCACTGTACTCTTTCTGGTCCTAAATTACTTTTTGATTGGATGTTGGTTGACTTGAAGAGATGAACCTAATGCTTTCTCTGAGAAAAATAAGATTCAGAATAATGTGCACTCTGTGATCATATTTTGTTAAATGTCTAGAGCCCAGCAAGCTACCAAGAGTATCTCGCCCGCATGGCAAAGCCTGGTAAGCTACCCGTGACGTATTCGATATGTCAAACACAGTAACAAGTGTCAAAATGGAGACGTTACCGGGCCCGCTCAAGCAAATTGATGAACAATGGGAGGACAGTGACAGTGACAGTTAAATATCTAGAGAAAATATGTAGTCTGGGAGTGGCTCAGAGGCAGACTTCAAATGTGTGAGCCCCAGGTTTGATCCCTGTACTGCATGTTTCTACAAGCACCATTGTGAGTAGACCCTAGCGGGTTGGATGTGATTCCCTCAAACAACAACAATAAAAGGATGTACTTAATCATACATATTTTTATTTGAAATGTGAGAGTGCATGAAGAAGATGACTGCAAGAATGTAAGAATTTCATTATAGTCATGGGCATGACTTGTGAACAGCTGTAAATATTATTTGCCATCATGTGGGAGTGGGCACGATTGTGCTTATGATTGTAGTTCAGTGATTTATGAAAAATCAAGCAGTCATCTCCAACTACCTGGCCAGGAACCATTGTTTCTATTGGCCTTCTGACTTAGTTCTGACAGTCTGAGAATCGGTGTGCAGGAAAGGTGCTGGTTTGCAGGTGTGAAAAAAATGAAGAATGCTGAAAGAGAGAAGTTATTTGTGCTTTTTCTGAAATTATTTAAAGATAGCTCTACATATATATGTATAAATTAACATACTTATATACATATATAACAAATATATGTTTGTATATATGTGTGAGTGTATATGTATACACACATACACACATATATGTGTGTATACATATATACATATATATATATTTTGTTGTTGTTGTTTTGACCAAATCAAGTGATGGTCAGGACTTACTTGTGGCTCTACATTCAAGGATCACTCCTGGCAGGCTCAGGGGACTACATGGGATGCCAGGGAATTGAACTCGGGTTGGCTACCTATAAGGTAAGCACCCTACTCTCTGTACTATTGCTTCAGCCCCCAATCTATTTTTTTAATCACATTTTTGATAAAAAAAGAGCAAAAAGATACTGGGTCAGGGACGTATCTCACCCCTTCTTCATAAACTTCCCCTGTCATCACTTGAATCTCTTTCCCTCCCCCAACACAAAAACAAAAAACAAGGAAAAAACCACTTCTAATCATACCACTCTCACCAGTCACTGTTGATGGCATGAAGTCACTTCATATCCATTGCCCCTGAATGGCTTTGTTTTCAGGTTTTAAAAAGTATAATTAATAGTAAGAAGATGTAGTGATATGTTGTCATTTGGCGAGTGGGCATCCTCTTGTAATCTGTAACTCTAAAAAGATAGCATTTTGTCAGGCTGGAAATTCCTCACATGTTCAGGTCACCCAATCTCCCCTAGGAAGGTGCATTTGTGATTTCTCCCTCCTTACAGGGAATAGTTGCCTTTGTGCCTTTGTTCTTGATGATGCTTCCATGCTATCATCTCTCTCCTTTTGATTGCAAAGTAGCATTCCACTGTATGGTTGAAAATTGCTCTGAACTATTATGACTAAGGCTGTTATGGGCATTCTCACACAATTATATTTGTACCTAGAGTTACTATTCGATATGCTGAGACAAACAAATCAACAGAATGCTTAGAATATGAGGTTTCATTAAGTATTTTGAAGAGAAGTAAATGAGAGCAGGGAGCCTGGGGCATTGATGGAGGATTGTGTTGTTATTTTCATTCTGAAATATCTTGGATAGACCTAAAGGAGTAGGTCATGAGTTGTTCACAGAGCATGACTGGGCAATCGAAATAAAGTGTAGGAAGCACAGCATTTCCAAGCAGGAGTATGTTTTGCATGTTCCACTTTGTGTGAGTAAAGTAGAAGAAGGTTGGACCAAAGTGATCCGGATGTCATGATTGTGAGCAAGACAGGAGAGCAAAAATATTACAGGCAAGCTCCCATTCCCTCTCTCTATTCTAAAAGCCAGCCAGATGTATTGTGTTCAGATGCTGGGGAATTGAACCTGGGTTGGCCACCTGTAATGCAAGCACCCTACCCTCGGTACTAGATGTATTGGATGCTAAATTGATAAGATCAAATATTATACTTGATCTTAGCCAAAGGCTGAGAAATAATTATCTGCATATAAATCTCTATATATAACCAAAGCACCCCCTCCACCCATATATTTTGTTTTGGGGCCACATGTGTCACCACTTGGAAGCTACTCCTAGCATGGTGCTGGAGAGCTGTACTCAGGCCTTCTGCATATGAAGCACATGCTTCATTAACTTAATCATTTCATAACTGATTAACTTTTTTTTTTTTTAATTTTTTTTTATTTATTGAATCACCTTGGGAAAGGTTACAAAGCTTTCAGGTTTAGGTCTCAGTCATGCAAATATCAAACACATTTCCCTTTACCAATACTTTTTTTTTTACCATGAAGAACCCCAATAAAACCCCACCCCCCACCCCTCCCAGTCCCTGTGGGGCAGATGAATTCTAGTTAACACTCTATCTGCTTTGATTAGATTCATTGTTTCAATAAAAGATTCACCACTATAATTTAGAGTTTACCCCCCCCCCCCCCCAAAATCAGACATGCTGAAAAAGCATTGTGACGTGATTTGCTTTCTACAGCTGGGTTCAAGAATTAAATGTTGGTTTTGGATTTCTGCTATTTTACTTATTGACCCTGGAAGTATTTATACTGAAAGTCAGATAGTTAAGAAATTGGTTTCTGTGCTCTGGAGTCGTGGCCGTGCTGGAGAGCCGCTAGTGGGGGGCAACTGGTGGCCTCGGTAGGGCGTGAAGGGCGGACCGAAACGCCCCCTTCCCATGAGGTTTTAGTCGCCCCCCCACTCCCCGGCTCATACCTGCTGTCCACAAGGCTCCCATGCGGCCGCCATCTTTCTTTCCAGAGAGGAGAAGGCGACTGGGGCAACACCCTTTCCCCTCCGGACAGACATGATGGCCTGGATTAACGCATAGTCCTTTCACTTTTCTGCTCCAAGCTGCCGGGTTCTGCATTAAGTCCCTGTGCTTCTGGGGCTGTGGCCGTGCTGGAGAGCCGCTCGCGGGGGGCAACTGGTGATCTCGGTAGGGCGTGAAGGACGGACCGGAACGCCCCCCTTCCCATGAGGTTTTAGTCGCCCCCACACCCCCGGCTCATACCTGCTGTCCACAAGGCTCCCATGTGGCCGCCACCTTTCTTTCCAGAGGGAGGAGGGCGGAAGGGACCAACACCCTTTCCCCTCCGGGCAGACATGATGGCCTGGATTAACGCATAGTCCTTTCACTTTTCTGCTCCAAGCTGCTGGGTTCTGCATTAAGTCCTTGTGCTTCTGGGGCTGTGGCCGTGCTGGAGAGCTGCTCGTGGGGGGCAACTGGTGACCTCGGTAGGGCGTGAAGGACGGACCGGAACGCCCCCCTTCCCATGAGGTTTTAGTCGCCCCCACACCCCCGGCTCATACCTGCTGTCCACAAGGCTCCCATGTGGCCGCCATCCTTCTTTCCAGAGAAGAGAGGGCGAATGGGGCAACACCCTTTCCCCTCTGGCAGACTTGATGGCCTGGATTAACGCATAGTCCTTTCACTTTTCTGCTCCAAGCTGCTGGGTTCTGCATTAAGTCCTTGTGCTTCTGGGGCTGTGGCCGTGCTGGAGAGCCGCTCGTGGGGGGCAACTGGTGGCCTCGGTAGGGTGTGAAGGACGGACCGGAACGCCCCCCTTCCCATGAGGTTTTAGTCGCCCCCACTCCCCAGGCTCATGCCTGCTGTCCACAAGGCTCCCATGTGGCCGCCATCTTTCTTTCCAGAGAGGAGAGGGCGAATGGGGCAACACCCTTTCCCCTCCAGCAGATTTGATGGCCTGGATTAACGCATAGTCCGTTCACTTTTCTGCTCCAAGCTGTTGGGTTCTGCATTAAATCCTTGTGTTTCTGGGGCTGTGGCCGTGCTGGAGAGCCACTCGTGGGGGGCAACTGGTGGCCTCGGTAGGGCGTGAAGGACGGACCGGAACGCCCCCCTTCCCATGAGGTTTTAGTCGCCCCCACACCCCTGGCTCATACCTGCTGTCCACAAGGCTCCCATGTGGCCGCCACCTTTCTTTCCAGAGGGAGGAGGGCGGAAGGGACCAACACCCTTTCCCCTCCGGGCAGACATGATGGCCTGGATTAACGCATAGTCCTTTCACTTTTCTGCTCCAAGCTGCTGGGTTCTGCATTAAGTCCTTGTGCTTCTGGTGCTGTGGCCGTGCTGGAGAGCCGCTCGTGGGGGGCAACTGGTGGCCTCGGTAGGGCGTGAAGGACGGACCGGAACGCCCCCCTTCCCATGAGGTTTTAGTCGCCCCCGCTCCCCCGGCTCATGCCTGCTGTCCACAAGGCTCCCATGTGGCCGCCATCTTTCTTTCCAGAGAGGAGAGGGCGAATGGGGCAACACCCTTTCCCCTCCAGCAGATTTGATGGCCTGGATTAACGCATAGTCCGTTCACTTTTCTGCTCCAAGCTGTTGGGTTCTGCATTAAGTCCTTGTGCTTCTGGGGCTGTGGCCGTGCTGGAGAGCCGCTCGTGGGGGGCAACTGGTGGCCTCGGTAGGGCGTGAAGGACGGACCGGAACGCCCCCCTTCCCATGAGGTTTTAGTCGCCCCCACACCCCCGGCTCATACCTGCTGTCCACAAGGCTCCCATGTGGCCGCCACCTTTCTTTCCAGAGGGGGGAGGGCGGAAGGGACCAACACCCTTTCCCCTCTGGCAGACTTGATGGCCTGGGTTAACACATAACCCGTTCACTTTTCTGCTCCAAGCTGCTGGGTTATGCATTAAGTACTTGTGTTTCTGGGGCTGTGGCCGTGCTCAAAGCTTAACTATGATTTTCAGAGAGAAACGTTAGGTGGTTTACTTCCCATGGATCACTTTGTATATAGAGAGAACCTGTTTTTTTTTTTTTTCCTTCGGGATCTGTGGATCCCGCCCTCCATGTTGTCCTTCTCTTCGGCTAAATGCTGTCAAGATGGCGCTGGGGGGCGGGCTGTGGGCGTGACTTCCGGAATCTGAGGTTACCTGGGAGGTGTAGTCCCGGCATTTTTGAGGAAAAGTCCTAGTTCCCGCATACTCGAGCTGTGCTTGTAGAGGTTTCTGGTCACCGGGGTTCCATCTGGGGGAGGCGGGATGCGGTACCTACCCCATCTGGGACTTCCCGATGATCTCGGCTCTTTTTGGAACCTGTTTTTTTTTTTTTTTCCCTTCGGGATCTGTGGATCCCGCCCTCCATGTTGTCCTTCTCTTCGGCTAAATCCTGATTAACTTTTTTGACAAGATCCTTGTTCAGTGAGCAAGGGCTGCAGGAGAAAATTCTGTGCTGTCCTTCAAGTTCAGATGTGACATTTAAGGGCAAGAGGGATAGTTCAGAGGGTATGGTGCTTGTCTTGCATTCGGCCAACCCAGGTTCTGTCTCTGGTGTTCCATATGGTCCCTCAAGCTCACCGTTTGTGATTCCTGAACATAGAACCAGGAATAAGTGAGTGTGTGGTTGAGTACTGTGGATGTGGCCCCCAAACGAAAAACCAAACCAAACCAAAGGAAGGGATTTAATTTAACAGATTGAATAGGTTCTTTATGAGATGTTGGGGTCTGAACTTGGTCAGCTGCTTGCAACACCTTACCTGCTGTAATATGCCTCTGGTCCCAGGTTATTTATTCCTTTTTTTTAATTTTAGGTTATTTATTCTTGATAAAAGTACTTGGTCAAATGGATGACTTTGTATTTCGTGCTTGTTAATATCTCTTGAGTAATTTATGAAAGAGCACTGGGGCCTATCATTATTAAAGAAAAATAAAGGATTTCACTAAAGATTAAAATATACTTGATAGACTGAACATTTTAACATAAAAAGGAAAGTAAAAAGCCTAGCAATAATCTGAAAATATTGCCTTTGCTGTGTTAAAATTTTTGAAATCACTATGGAGCTAACATATGTATTCATTTTAGATATATGTGGCAAATGTTCAGGATGTCTTTGATGATCCTGCATAGGTGAAACTGTCTCTTGGTTTTCTTTGTCATCCTTGGTTGGTGATCCCCGCATCCCATCTTTGTTTTCTTAGCTCTCCCCACTGTCTTAAGAAATTCCTCTTATTTCTCTGTGTTTAGGTAAGAAGTAGATCTGAGGATTGTACAATTTTTAATGGTGATTATTTTGTGAAATGAAATTAAGGCTTTTTCTTTTTGCTTGTTTTAAGAGGAGATGGTGGTATTGGGGGCTGCTCTCAGTTTTGTGTGTAGGGGTCTCTCCCAGTGGTGCTGGAGTACTGTGTGGAGCTGGAGATTTGAACCAGGCGCACCAGTGTGCCTTTGCATGTGCTCAACCCCTTGAGCATTTTCTGGGCACTTTTTAAAAAAGAAGAATAAGAAAAGTGAACTTTGAGTGAGAAATATTCTGATAAAACATAAAATTATTTACAGTAAAATGTATTGACTTTGACTACTAGTTCTCTGTCTGTCTGTCTTTCTCACACACATATACACACACAAATTTTGTTTGTTTTTAGCCATACCTGGCAGGGGTTTAGGGTCGGGGGGACACCATATGGGGTGCTGGGAATAGAACCCAGGTTGGCAAATGCCTTACCTGTTGTATTATTTCTCCAACCCAGAATCATACTTTCCAACTAAAACATAGATTTTTCAAATTACCACTGCCATTTGAAACTCAATTAAGACATTATAAAAAGTCACAAACGAACTGATTGTACCACAAGAGTGAAATCTTTTCCAAAAGAAAATTATTTCAGCAAAATGAAAAATGTCATACAGCCATTAAATGTTTCATTTGTTAAAGTAAATGAAATTTTTCAAGAAGATCTTTCTATAAAAGATGTTCTCAGTTAAAATTAGTTATATTAGGGTACTTTTTTTTTTTTGGTGTTTTAGGAATCAGTATAAAAAATGTGTTGTTGGGGTCACAGAGATGGCTCACAGGGCTGGAACACACGACTTTGCTTTCAGGAGCTTTGGATTTGATCCCTGACACCTGCGGTCTCCTGAGTACCATCAGGAGTGACCATTGAGCACTGCCAGATGTAGTCACCTCCCAGACTTCCACCACCAAATCCAAGAATGGAATTGCACATTTCACTGTCAATGAAATTTTTATTTTTACTAGATATACTTTTGGATCCACATAGAAGTACTTTCTGCTTGGTGTCTTTATACATTATTTGGCTTAAATAAATTTCAGTGATATGTGGTGGGAGATATTTCTTAGCATTTTGTGACATGAAAACTCTTGAATCTTGTTGTGTGGAGGATGAATTTGGTGGGCAAACCTATTTTCATTACTTTAATTGTGTGATTTATTTGGATTTTAAGCTTTTTATAAATGTTTTAGTGTTATAGGGCAGAATTAAAAGGATTTAAGATAAAAGGAGTTTAACAAAAGGACTTTGCAACAGGATTGCAATAGTTTATATATTTGATGGATTTGGCTAACGCTTTTCATTTCAATCATTGTGCTCCATTCTGCTAAAGGCTCTCAATAGGTGTGTACGACGTCATTCTCTCTACTGTACTTGCAGGCAAACACCATTTCGTATATAAAAAGTTAATCCTCTACAATTTGGAGGATTACTTTTGGGGAGGGTGATGACTCCATTAGGCATTGTGGAGAGTACATGCTGTTGGTGCTGTAAGAAAAATCAGGTTAATAGCTATACTATTCATGTGATTGTAAAATTTTTATGCTAATGCTTTAAAAATTGTTTTTATTTAAATTGTCCACAATAAAATTATTTAGAGTTAAGGATTTCTCATATAGAAATTAGAATTTTTTTTTTTAACCAAAGAGCGTACATCAATTGCATTTGGAGGTTTTGTTGCTATTTATTTGCTTAGTTTAGACTGGTTCTTTTTTTTTTTTTTTTTTTAGTTTTTATTAGTGAGACATCATGAGGTACAGTTGTAGACTTACAAATTTTTGGGCTTGGGTTTCAATTATACAATGATCAAATACCCATCCCTCCATCAGTGCCCATTTCCCACCTCCACGGATCCCAATATCCCTCCCACACCCCATTCCCCCCATCCCACCCTGCCTCTGTGGTATTCTCTCTTTTGTTCCCTTTTGTTCTCTCTCTCTTATTGGGTGTTGTGGTTTGCAAAAGAGGCAATGGGTGACAATCATGTTTGGTCTATAGTCTACTTTCAGCATGCTTCTCCCATCCTGGAAGGATCCTCCCAACACCTTTATTTGGTGTTCCCTTCTTTATCTGAGCTCCCTTTTCCCCTAGCATGTGTGGTTGGCCTTCAAGCCTTGGATTAAATTCCTGGTACTAATCTCGGCCATTCTTGGATGTTAGTCTCCTATTTTGTTACTTTATGTTCCCCAGATGAATGCAATCTTTCTGTGTCTATCCCTTTCTTTCTGAGTCATTTCACTAGCATGATACTTTCCATGTAGTACCACTTGTATGTAAATTTCATGACTTCATCTTTTCTAACAACTACATAGTACTCCATTGTGTAGATGTACCAAAGTTTCTTTAACCAGTCATCTGTTCTCGGGCACTCAGGTTTTTTCCAGATTCTGGCTATTGTAAAGAGTGCCGCAATGAACAAACAAGTGCAGATGTCACTTTGACTATAGTTTTTTGCCTCTCTGGGATATATTCCCAGGAGTGGAATTGCTGGGTCAAATGGGAGCTCAATTTCTAATTTTTTGAGAATCGTCCATACTGTTTTCCAAAAGGGCTGAACCAGTCGGAATTCCCACCAACAGTGAAGGAGTGTCCCTTTCTCGCCACATCCGCACCAGCACTGGTTGCTTTTGTTCTTGTGGATATGGGCTGTAGACCTGTTCTTTTTACTTGTATGATTTTTATAGATGTATTTGAATGAATTACTATGTTTTTAAATGTAATGGATATTGTAGTTTAGAATTTTTGCTTCTCTGAATATTCATGAAGATTCTAAATCTTGAATCAGTGACAGGTGACAGGTCCATCAAGTCCAGTACAGAACTGGTGACACCCACAAGTTCAGTTCTTCACTTTGGCTTTGAGCAAAATAAAAAAAAACAAATCATGCTTGTCAGTGTTATCTGCATATGAGCAACTTGCTATTTCATTCATCAGAATTACAAGTTGGAATGTATAATACAAGTTCAAGTTGAAAAGCTCTTGAAAGCACCAGGAAGGAGAAGGAAAATAGTTATTGTTAAAGGTGAAGGTGAAGTGTGTAGGAGTAAAGAAGTGGTTTTGTATAGCGAAATTCAATTATAATTAATTTGAAACACAAATGTTAACCTGACTTTGGACCAGTTTAATTTTTAACTTGTGCTTCACTCAAATAATTTTTTGGGGAGTGGTTGAAAGAAGGTTTAGACCACATCTGCAATGCTCAGGAGGTACTCCTGGCTCTGTGCTCTAGGGTTACTTCCATCAAACCATATTGTTAATTATGAAATCTGGGTTATTTGTTTACTAGGGGTAATAGCACATAATGATAATAAATTAGTATTTAATGAATATTTGTAAACTGCTTGTAAAATTTTCATTTATGAAAATTTATGAGTAAAAATTAGTTTTATTAATAATATAGTCTTTCACTGGATTGAAGAATTTGTTTTATCTTGTGTAATTATTTTTTTACAATACAAGGGCTGGAGCGATAGCACAGCGGGTAGGGCGTTCGCCTTACAAGCGGCCAACATGGCCGACCCGAGTTCGATTCCTCCGCCCCTCTCGGAGAGCCCGGCAAGCTACCGAGAGTATTCGATATGCCAGACACAGTAACAACAAAGTCTCCAATGGAGACGTTACTGGGCCCGCTCGAGCAAATCGACGATCAACGGAGGGCCTTTACCTTTACAATACAAGGCATTATATTTTGTCATGTTACAATATAAAATATATTTCCAAAATGTGTAATCATTAACCTGCCCACCTTTGGATTAAACCTGATTATTTTTTGGAGAGAGTCGTGAACGTGGATCATTAAGATTATGGTTTCTTTTTACCATTCTGCAAAGAAATAAAACTCTGTGTGTGTGTGTGTGTGTGTGTGTGTTGCTGGGGATTGAACCACTGGCTTCTTACATACAAGGGCTTCTACCACTCTGGCTTGTCATCTCGTTCTACTTGGTATATGCTCCTTTTTATTTATTTATTTTTTATTATTATTTTTTTAATAGTTTATTTCTTTATTGAATCACTGTGGGAAAAGTTACAAAGCTTTTGGGTTTAGGTCTCAGTCATGTAAGTATCAAACACATTTCCCTTTACCACTACTTATTTTTAACCGTGAACCCCAATAGAACCCCACCTCCCACCCCTCCCAATTCCTGTGAGGCAGATGAGTTCTAGTTAATACTCTATCTACTTTGACTAGATACATTGTTTCGATAGAAGATACACAATTATTGTTTAGAGTTTACGACCCCCCCCCAATCAGATATGCTGAAAGAGTGTTGTGAAATGATTTGCTTTCTACAGCTTGGTTTAAGAATAAAATGATGTCGTGGCCTCGCGGTTTTGGATTTCTGCTGTTTCACTTATTAACCCTGGAAGTATTTCTATTAAAAGTTAGATAGTTAAGAGATTGGTTTCTGTGCTCTGGAGTCGTGGCCGTTCCGGAGAGCCGCTCGTGGGGGGCAGCTGGTGACCTCGGTCGGGCGTGAAGGACGGCCCAGAACACCCCCCTTCCGATGAGGCCCCCGCTGCCCCCCGCCCCCGGCTCAAACCTGCTGTCCACAAGGCTCCCGTGCGGCCGCCATCTTTCTTTCCAGAGAGGAGCCGGCGAGCGGGACAACACCCATTCCCCTCCGGGCAGGCTTGGTGGCGCGGTTTAACACATAGTCCATTTGCTTTTCTGCTCCAAGCGGCTGGTTCTCTGTGCTAAGTCCTTGTGCCTCCGGGGCCGTGGCCGTGCCGGAGAGCCGCTCTGGGGGGCAGCTGGCGACCTCGGTGGGGCGTGGGGGACGGCCCACAAAGCCCCCCTTCCCATGAGGTCCCTGCCGCTCCCGCCGAGCCCGGCTCAAACCTGCTGTCCACAAGGCTCCCGTGCGGCCGCCATCTTTCTTTCCAGAGAGGAGCGGGCGGGCGGGTCAACACCCTTTCCCCTCCGGGCAGGCTTGGTGGCGCGGTTTAACACATAGTCCGTTTGCTTTTCTGCTCCAAGCGGCTGGTTCTCTGTGCTAAGTCCTTGTGCCTCCGGGGCCGTGGCCGTGCAGGAGAGCCGTTCGTGGGGGGCAGCTGGTGACCTCGGTCGGGCGTGAAGGACGGCCCAGAACGCCCCCCTTCCCATGAGGCCCCTGCTGCCCCCCACCCCCGTATATGCTCCTTTTTAAAAGGAAAATCAAATTCATAAATATGTGATAGAAAGATATTTACAGAACTATTATAGTCGCACTTTACATTTTTCGTATCTACAAGTATTTCAGAAACAATACACAGAGGCTCTGTGCCCTGTATGCTCTTCACTTAGTTTTTTTCAGTGGTTACATTTGTTTGTTTTTGTTTTTGTTTTGGATCCTAGGGATCAAACCTAGGGACTAGGTTTAGCATTTGAAATGCTACTTACACTTATAGCCACATCTCCACCACTAAAACTTAGGTGTGGAACAAAATGAAATTTGCGAAGTGTACATTGGTGAACACAAAGTGTACATTGGTACACACAAAGTTCCATCCCATGTTATCATGCTGGAGACTTGTGTAACTGTCCCCACCTTCAGTGATCTTCTCTACCACTTCTCCTTTCACATTTCCTGGCTCTTATGATCCATCAGTGTGTTCCCCATGCCAAAATAATTTTGTTATTTCAATAGAATTGATAAATAAAATTATATGATACATAAACTTTTCAGTTTTCATTGAGCAGGATATTTTTTTTTTTTCTTTTTTTTCCCCTTTATTTTATTTTATTTTTTTTAAAGTTGTAGATTTACAATTTTTTGTGCTTTGGTTTCAATTATACAATGATCAGATACCCATCCCTCCACCAGTGCCCATTTTCCACCACCATGGATAATATCCCTCCCACCCCCATCCCCCCATCCCCCCGTCTCTGTGGCAGGGCAATCCCCTGTGTTCTCTCTCTCCTTTTGGGTGTTGTGGTCTGCAAAAGAGGCATTGAGTGGCAAACATGTTCAGTCCATAGTCTACTTTCGACATGCATCTCCCCTCCTGGGAGGATCCTCCAAACATCCTTTATTTGGTGCTCCCTTCTCTATCTGAATAGCCCTTTCCTCTAGGATACCCGGCTGGCCTCTAAGTTATGGAGTAATCCTCCTGGTGCTGATCTCAGCTATTCTTGGGTATTAATCTCATACTTTGTTACTTTATATCCCCCAGATGAATGCAATCTTTCTATGTCTATCCCTCTCTTTCTGACTCATTTCGCTTAGCATGATACTTTCCATATTGTACCACTTGTATGTAAATTTCATGACTTCATCTTTTCTAAGAGCTACATAGTACTCCATTGTGTAGATGTACCAAAGTTTCTTTAACCAGTCATCTGTTCTTGGGCATTCAGGTTTCTTCCAGTTTCTGGCTATTGTAAAGAGGGCTGCAATGAACAAACAAGTGCAGATGTCACTTCGACTATACATTTTTGCCTCTCTGGGATATATTCCCAGGAGTGGTATTGCTGGGTCAAATGGGAGCTCAATTTCTAATTTTTTGAGAATCGTCCATACTGTTTTCCAGAAGGGCTGAACCAGTGGACATTCCCACCAACAGTGAAGGAGTGTCCCTTTCTCGCCACATCCACGCCAGCATCGGTTGCTTTTGTTCTTTTGAATGTGGGCCAGTCTCTGAGGTGTGAGATGGTATCTCATTGTGGTTTTGATCTGCATCTCCCTGATGATTAATGATGTAGAGCATTTTCTCATGTGCTTTTTTGCCATTCGGATTTCTTCTTTGAGAAAGTTTCTGTTCATTTCATTGCCCCATTTTTGGATGGGGTTGGATGTTTTCTTCTTGTGGAGTTTAACCAGTATTTTGTATATCCTGGATATCAACCCCTTGTCAGATGTGTATTCGGTGAATATCCTTTCCCATTCTGTAGACTGTCTTTGTATTTTGGTCACTGTTTCTTTGGAGGTGCAGAAGCTTCTTAGTTTAAGATAGTCCCATTTATCTATCTCTGTTTTCACTTGCTCGGCCAGTGGCGTGGCATCTTTGAAGATACCATTAGCTTCAATGTCATGGAGGGTTTTGCCAACTTTATCTTCAATGTACCTTATGGTTTCTGGTCTGATGTTGAGGTCTTTAATCCATTTTGATCTTACTTTTGTACATGGTGTTAGGCAGAGTTCTGAGCCTATTTTTTTGCATGTAGCCGTCCAGTGATGCCAACACAATTTATTAAAGAGGCTTTCCTTACTCCACTTCACATTACTTGCACCTTTATCAAAGATTAGATGAGCATATGATTGAGGAGAGATGTCAGTGTATTCAACCCTGTTCCATTGGTCTGCAGTTCTGCCTTTGTTCCAGTACCATGCTGTTTTAATTATTACTGCTTTGTGGTACAGTTTGAAGTTCGGGAGGTTGATTCCTCCCATTTTCTTTTTCCCAAGAATTGCTTTAGCTATTCGTGGGGGCTTATTGTTCCATATAAATTTCAAGAGTGTTTTGAGCAGGATATTTTTGAAGTGTATTGAAGTTTATAATATCAGCAGTCTATTTTCAGTCTTGATTAATATTATTGGGTGTGGAGGTATCATTCATCTGTTGAAGAACATCTAGGATAATTTTCCCTTTTGGTTATTACAAATAAATGTTTGTGTGAGCCCAAGTTTTATTTCTTAGGGATAAATAGCACTGTATCACTGGTCTCCTGTTGTTCATCGATTTACTCAAGCGGGCCCAGTAACATCTCTATTGTGAGACTCATTGTTACTGTTGGCATATCGAATATGTCACGGGTAGCTTGCCAGGCTTTGCCATGCAGACAAGATAGTTTTGGTAGCTTGCCAGGCTCTCCGAGAGGGGCAGAGGAATTGAACCCTGGTCACCCGGGTTGGCTGCTTCGGACACATGCAAGGCAAACGCCCTACCTGCTGTGCTATCGCTCCAGTCCAGGGATAAATATGGACAATATTTAATTGATGAAATGTATGGTGAGAGTTTTTGTTTTTGAAGTGCAGGGAATTATTTTGAAAAGGAACTTTTAAAAACCTTTCCTATGACTGCACTCATTTGTGGAATATAAAATATCAGCATGAGACTAACACCCCAGGGCAGTAGAGACAAGGACCAGGAAGATTGCTCCATGATTGGAAGCCTGCCTTATGAGCTAGGGAAGAAGGCAGCTGGGATAGAGACGGGATCACTAAGTCAATAGTGATTGGAGGGATCACTCGGGATGGGAGATGTGTACTGAAAGTAGATAAAGGACCAAATATTATCTCATTATCTGTATTGCAAACTATAATGCCCAGTAGAGAGAGAGAATGGGGAAAATTGTCTGCCATAGAGGCAGGGGGACTGGGGTGGGGGATACTGGGGACATTGGTGGTGAAAAATGTGCACTGGTGGAGGGATGGGTTTTTGATCAGTATATGACTGAAACTCAAACATGAAAGCTTTGTGACTGTAGCTCACAGTGATTCAATTAAAAAAATAAAACCTTTTCTAGGAAAACTTACTATATTTTCTTCAGTTTTGTAATGTAGATATTTGGTATCTGTACCAGCATTTCACTTTGAAATGATTATTTTTTAAGTCAGTTCTGAGTTTAGTGGTATAGTTATGGTCTTAATTTGCATTTTCCTGGTAGCAAACAATGTTGAAATATTTTCTTTCTGTTGTGCATATTTTCTTCTAATACTATGATGAATAGTAATGGTGAGAGAAAGCAGGACATCTTTGCTTTGTTCTTGATCTTTGAGGGAAACCATTTAGTCTGCTTGATGGTAGTTTTTTGGGGAATGGGATGGGGTAGGGGGCATTCTCTGCAGTTCTCAGGGCTTATTCCAGGTTCTGCGATCAAGGATCATTCCTGATGGGACTTGGGGAACCATGGAGTGTTGGATCAGATCTGGGTCAGCTATGTAGAACACAAGTGCTTTATCTGCTATACTATCATATCATTTCAGCCCAGAGAGTAGTTATTTTATAATAAGTTAGTTAATACTTGGAATAGATCACTGGAATTGCTGATTCTATAGGCAGTGTCCCATTCCCCCCTCACCTCAAAAACTTTCAGAAGCATCTTGTTTTTGCTATCCTGAGATGAATTGCATTGGTATTGGTCTAGTGAACCCATTGTACTAGGCTCACAGTGCACATAAAATTGTGTTCTTCTGTCTGGGAACTATTTTTTTAAAACTATTTAATGAATTATCTCCTTTATATTTCTTTGTTCTTTTTTTGGGGTGGGGGGCACACCTGGCTTTGCTCAAAGCTTACTCCTGGCTCTGCACTCAGGGATTACACCTAGCAGGGCTTGAGGGACCATCTGGGGTGCTGAAGATTGAACCCAGGTCTGCTGTGTGCAGGATAAGCACTCTACCTGCTGCCTAAGTTTCTGATCCCATATATCTCTTATCTTATACTTTTGGAATGCTTATTTACATATGGGGTCTTATTCTTTTTTCCTTTTTAAATGTCTGGCAGTTTCCTTTAATTTTGGCTTTCATTATAACTGAAACATCATTTTTTGTGTTTTGAAAATTATTAGTAGCTTTTTAAATTATTTTTTCCCTTCTTGCTGTGTAGTGTTAACCTTTTCCCCAGACTATTTTTAAGTTTGTTGAGTCCTGTTTGTATCAGTCTGAAAGATTGAACACTTTCTGTATGTCTTTGTCATACACATGTGCTGCTGTTTTGTTGATGTGTATAGTTGACTATTGTGTGAGGTATTTTGTAGCACTGTTTGTTGGAGACCTGAATATGTGACCATTAGTCTTTTTTTTCATGAACTTGTTAAATTCTCCAGAGAAGGTTTACACACTCAGCTTTACCACAGAGAAGTTCTGGTGTTGCTGTTCTGGTTGGAGAGAGTGTGGTGGGAGAGGGGGAACGGCTGCTTTAATCTTCAGTATCAGTGTTGTCAGTGAATACCCCTCCCCTCAGTTTTGTTTGTTAATTTGTATTGGCCAGTACCCGGTGTCCTTTTGTCTAGAGTTGGGGTTGGAGATGGTGAATTGTTTCGTTGAGTAAGGATCTTAAAGTCTATGTGTTTTTCAAATAATTCATAACAAACCTACTTTATTTTAACTTCATCATGCCCCATTGCATATAATCTCCCTTAGGAGTACTTGGTTTCATCATTTGTAATTTGTCTGCTTTAATTTTTCCTTAAGACAGAACTTAAGGTATGTACAGCTACTGTAATCTTTAGCTTATTCATTCTGCTTGGAGATATTTTATGCTTTCAAACTTTTTCCAAGTTTATTCAGAGTATTTTCTACTAGTCTCTTCATTTTGTGAAATGTTTAAATAGATTTTTTCTTGGAAGTTTTTTTTTTTTGGGGAATTTAGAAAGTTCTGGTGTGTTTAAAGACCTTCTTGGGCTTGCGTTTGTGTGGGGTGCAGGGGAGGGCATATCTAGCTGTTCTCAGGACTCACTCCTGGTTCCATGCTCATGGCTCACTACTGGTGTGTCTCCGGGGACTGTATGCAGTGCTGGAGATCAAATCAGGGTTATTCTCCAGCCTCTATATCATGTGATTTTACTAGTCTTTTTCTATTGTGATTTTTTGTAGTGAATTATTGTGTGCATGAGTTATTTTTATTATGGTTGAAAATATGGTTAGGATGAGATTTTAGTAACAATGCTTGGTCTATGATAGTCTATTTTCACTTACAATTTTGATAAGGCCAGATACTTTTGTATAATTTTTGGGCTTAAAAAAATTGTCCAAGGTAAAGTTCAGTGACTCTCAAGAAGAATCTGGGAACAAACCCTGAGATACCAACAGGCTGCCATATAGTGGATGGAAGGGAGAAGTCGGGATCTTGGCGAGAAGTTGGGATCTTGGCTTCCTCGTGGTGGGAGTGGTGCAAGAAGTACAAAGCAGCCCTATTAAATGCCTTTGTAAACAGTGGCACCTCAATAAAAATGATAAAAGGGCTGGAGAATGCTCACTGCCGATCTCCACAGGCTTGGAGCAGTATATCTGCTGAAGAACTCAGATATGTGTGTTTTATGACCCAAATCTCCAGACTCTAACAGAGTGAGGAGTGGGCGACCTTCCCCCACCTTCCTGTTCTTCCTGGAGCCTGGCAGTCACGCCCACAAACTGCCTCTGGTGCCATGTAAACTCATTAATAGCCATGATCCAGAGACTCACAAATAAATCTCTCAGAAGAGAGTCACAAACTGCAAAGATGCCTCCAGACACTGTAGTCACCTCCAGTTGTATCACCCTATTTCAAATTTTAGAATTCTTGGAGTGATGTCTCATTTTCTAAGCCGCTGATGTAACCAGATCAGCACATCACATTCGGTGGTGTGTATGGTAAAAGGCAACTGCTCTCAATGGCGGGCGGGGAGGGGGGGGGAGGGGGAGGGGAGGGGGGGAGCACATTAGCACAGTTACAAGTTTCAACCTATAACAATATGTTAGTAATCTCGTAGCAAGAGCTTAAAGGCTCCAGGGTGAGATATAACAATCTTCACACACTTCCCTCTGAGGAAATATTTTTGGATCATTTTTAGTGGATTTTTCTTAACAAGGCAATACAAAAATAAATTATTTAGGACTTGCTTTGGGGGCAGGCTTGTGTAGTGGTCGGAAAATTGAAATAATGGTGTTGAGAAGGTGTAATGGTAGCAGGATTAGTGTTGGAATATTGAATGTAATAAATTATTGTGAACAACTTTATAAAAAAAAGTAAAATTGAAAAAAATTAATAGGGCCGGAGAGATATTACAGGGGTTAAAGCACATGCAGTATACTCCTGCTCAATCTCTACCACATGGTCCCTAACACTGCCAGGTCTAGTTCTGGAGCTACCACTACACCCCCCACCCCCATCCCCCAGTGTCTTGGGTAATCCCTGGCACCGCAGGGCCCAAGTAACAAAGCATCCTCAGACTCCTGGATTGAGCTGCTGATCTGGTTGGCTAAGAACCGCTAGAGATGCCTCTGGGCCTGCTGAGTACTGTTTGAAAAAGCCTCCATAGTTAAAAAAAAAATCCAGCATAGAGAGGGGTCCAAGACCGAGTATTAGTGCTTTGCATGCTAGAGTCCAAGGTTCACTTCTCAACAACAAACGTTATCCTGAACCCCAAGCATTGAGCTGCATATGGGCCCAAATCAAAGCAAAAAAACCCAAACAGAAAGTAAACTTGAGGGGCTGGAGTGATAGCACTGCGGGTAAGATTGACACCTTTGCATGCTTTGCATGCAGCCAACCGGGGGTTCAATTCCCAGCATCCCATATGGTTCCCCGAGCACTGCCAGGAGTAATTCCTGAGTGCAGCTCCAGGGGTAACCCCTGTGCATCGCTGGGTGTGACCCAAAAAGAAAAAAAAAGAGTAAACTTGAAGTCGGTGGCCCCTTAACGCGTGGCTTATGTGAAGCAGAGATGAGAGAGACAGTCACTTTCTCCCGATCCACCTCTGCCACTCTGGGACTGGCTGCGGAGGTTAGGGCTGATAAACCTGGAAAGTCAGTCCTGTGCCTTACCCAGGATTTCCAGCTACTTTGTCCTGTCTTGCAGAAAAGAATTTCTGGAGTAGACAAGCAATGAAGTAAAAACATTTTTTTTGGAGGTTTAGGAAGGTGAAGGAAGGAGAGAAAGTGAGAGAAAGTAACACGCTCAGGAGCGAATGCAGGCTTTTCAAAAGGCGGAGAGAATACCCCTACACACATCCCAGCAGTAGATGTGAAAGCATGAAAGTACACATCTCAAGAGGGGAGTATTTGGTTGCCATGAGTGCTCGGTCACATGGGTGCAAGCAGCACATGGACTCAGGTAGCATATGCCCATGATTCCTTTGTTCAAGATAGCTTTTATTTTTATTTATTTATTTATTTATTTTTATGGAGGAGTGCTGTTATTCATTCAGCCACTGATCAGCTGATTGAATTGAGCATGAACTCCACATCAAGATATCTTTTAAAGGGTTTCTTCAGCCTGTTCCCACATGAGGCTTTCTAGCTTGTTAAGAGTTCCCTGCAAGGGTGGTTACCAAGGGGGGTAGAATTGTGAGTTGTTGATGGCCTTCTTTTGAAATTCCTTTCCTGGCATTTTGTTCCTCAGCAGGCGCATCTCGGAGGGGGTCCAACCTTCTCTGGAGGGGGGTCGAACCTTCTCTGGGTCTGTTGCTGGCACCAAGTGATGGTCTTATCAGGCCTTGTTTCCTGTGTTTGCAGCCTTGGCCCTATTGGTTTAATTACTTCCTAGGAATTCCATTGATATGGGCTCTTTCCTGCCTAACTGCCTACATCAAACTCACCTCTATTATTTCATGACCAAAATTATTTCATTAGGATCTTCTCCCCTCCCTTCCAATGTCTTCGAACCATATTCTAGGTACTGCCCGAATTTAATGGAAAAACTGGTTAAATTATTCCTTTTTTAAAAAAAACTTTATTTATTTGCTTTTGGGTGACACCTGGCGATGCTCAGGGGTTACTCCTGGTTCTGCACTCAGGAATTACTCCTGGCGGTGCTCAGGGGACCATATGCAAAGCTGGAAATTGAACCTGGGTCAGCCGCGTGCAAAGCAAATGCCCTACACGCTGTGCTATCACTCCAGCACCCTAAATTATTCTTTATTATTGGCTAATATTGCATTATTTATTACTGAAAGCTACCATTTAAAAAAATTTTTTTAGTGAAACACCATGAGGTACAGTTGTAGACTTACAAATTTTTGTGCTTGGGTTTCAATTATACAATGATCAAATACCCATCCCTCCACCAGTGCCCATTTTCCACCACCTCTGATCCCTCCCCCCCCCACCCCCCCATCCCACCCTGTGGCAGGGCATTCCCTTTTGTTCTCTCTCTCCTTTTGGGTGTTGTGGTTTGTAAAAGAGGCATTGAGTGGCAGTCATGTTTGGGATGCTTCTCCCATCCTGGGAGGATCCTCCCAACACCCTTTATTTGATGCACCCTTCTCTATCTGAGCTGCCTTTTCCCCTAGCATGTGTGGCTGACCTCCAAGCCATGGAGTAAACCTCCTGGTACTAATCTCAGCTATTCTTGGGTGTTAGTTTCCTATTTTCTTACTTTATGTTCCCCAGATGAATGCAATCTTTCCATGTCTATCCCTCTCTTTCTGACTCATTTCGCTTAGCATGATACTTTCCATGTAGTACCACATGTATATAAATTTCATGACTTCATCTTTTCTAACAGCTACATAGTACTCCATTGTGTAGATGTACCAAAGTTTCTTTAACCAGTCATCTGTTCTCAGGCACTCAGGATTTTTCCAGATGCTGGCTATTATAAAGAGTGCTGCAATGAATAAACAAGTGCAGATGTCACTTCGGCTATACTTTTTTGCCTCTCTGGGATATATTCCCAGGAGTGGTATTGCTGGGTCAAACGGGAGCTCAATTTCTAATTTTTGGATAATTGTCCATACTGTTTTCCAAAAGGGTGAGCCAGTGGGCATTCCCACCAACGGTAAAGGAGAGTCCCTTTCTTGCCACATCCATGCCAAGAAAGCTACCATTATTGAATGCCATTTTGTGTTTTGGTCCTCCCAGTGATACTCAGTCAAACAGGCTGAATTTAGTGCTGGGTCCTGAGAATGTGGTGATACCAGGAGTTGAACTAGGATTGACTGTATATTCAATATGTACCTCAACCCCTGTAATATCTCTCTGCTCTCCTCAATACAGTACTAAGTAGAATTTTCTCCTGTGCGAGGTGGAGAAACTTTTAATTTGGTTCAGAGCAATTTGTATTTTTGAGTTTTTTTTTTAATTAAAACAAATTTGGGGCCACACCGAGTCATGCTCAGGACTTACTCTTGGTTCTGAGCTCAGGGATCACTCCTGTTGGCTTTAGAGGAAAATATGGTGTGTCAGGGATCAAATTTAGGGCGGGTGTGTTTAAGGCAAGCTCCCTACTCATTGTACTACTGCACTGACCTTTTTTTTCTTTTCTTTTCTTTTTTTACACTACACTTGATGTTAGCCAAAAGGCCGAGAAGGGATAGCACAGCGGGTAGGGCGTTCGCCTTACAAGTGGCCAACATGGCTGACCCGAGTTCGATTCCTCCGCCCCCCTCGGAGAGCCCGGCAAGCTACCGAGAGTATTCGATATGCCAGACACAGTAACAACAAAGTCTCCAATGGAGACGTTACTGGGCCCGCTCGAGCAAATCGATGATTAACGGGAGGGCCTTTACCTTTATATGTAATTACGGCTGGAGCGATAGCACAGCGGGTAGGGCGTTTGCCTTGCACGCGGCCAACATGGCCGACCTGAGTTCGATTCCTCCGCCCCTCTCGGAGAGCCCGGCAAGCTACCAAGAGTATTCGATATGCCAGACACAGTAACAATAAGGTCTCCAATGGAGACGTTACTGGGCCCGCTTGAGCAAATCGACGATCAACGGGAGGGCCTTTACCTTTTACCTTTACCTTTTCTTTTTTTACTATTTTTTTTGTGTGTTGCTGCTGGTTTTATCTCAGGTTGAGATGCGGGTCAGCCTTCAGGGTGGAGAGTGCCCAGAGGTTTAAACATTTTGGGTGTGGGAGAAATCACATTGGTGGCAGGGGATTGGGTCGGGGGGAGGTGAGGGGGGTTGTATTCCTGACTCATGGATAATTCTTGGTGATGCTTGCATATAAATCTGTGTGTTTCTGAGTCTTTGAGATCATGGCTGTTAAGTAGCTTGATCAGGAGCCAGAGAGACCATTTGTGGATGGCGACTCAGGGTCTCGTTGGGACGGGAAGGAAAGGGCCGGCTCCACCCCCATCCCGTGAGGCCCCGCATGTCTCATCACTTTGGGCCCAAACCTAACTGTCCAATGGTCTTTGGAAGATGGCATCCACCGAGCCACTTAGGGGGATCAGGCAGAGCGACAACATCCTTTCCCTCCTGGGGTGGCGTGGCAAGAGTAACCTTCTGCGCAGTCCACACGCATTTTTGCCAAAAGCTGTTGGGTTTCAAGATTTGTTTCTGAGTCTCAGGGATCATGGCCGTTAAGCAATTCAACCAGGAACCAGAAAGGCCTTGCCTCCAATTATATAGATGAGCCGGAGGTGGTTTGTGGGTACATCTCCCACATATCTAACTTTTGGCCGTTTACTTTCTTTGTAAAGCTTGCCCCACGTTTTGGGGGTCTGGCCAAAGGTACAGCAGTAATTTTGGGGTATCTGGAAGTCTGAAGGTGCCATGAGGCTGCTGATGCACTCACTTCACAGGTACAGATTGACCTGCTGGCGGCACCATACCCTCCCCCCTCTCCCCCCCGTTGTTCATTGATTTACTCGAGTGGGTGCCAGTAATGTCTCTGTTTGTCCCAGACCTGAGATTTTAGTAGTCTCTCCTCATTCGTCTTTCCAAATGATTGGAGGCTCTTTCAGTGTCAAGGGAATGAGACCTGTTATAATTACTTGTTTTGACATATCAAATATGCCACGCGGAGCTTGCCAGGACCTGCCCATGTGGGTAGGATACTCTTGGTAGCTTGCTGGGCTCTCCGAGAGGCACATATATACATACATATATATATATATATGTATATAGTATTATGTGTGTGTGTGTATATATATATATATATATTTATCTCTGATTTGTTGCCTGCTGTCTGAACTCCATCAGACATGGTGTGGTAATTATGGAAAATGGGTAGGAAGTGTCTTATGATGAGTCACATGCTGTGTGGTCCAGAAAGCAGCCTGGAGCATGGCAGTGGTTGAGTTGTGGAGGTTGGCCTCCTGGGGCTGGGTCCCTTGGGGTGGGGAGGGCTCTCACTCGCCCCCCTCTGGGGCTCCCCAAGTGAAAACAGCCTGATGCGGAGTCCCTACTTTTTTTTTAGTCAAGTATATAATTCTCATATGTTATCATTTGCTGTCACTCAGCTATTAGTATTTTGAGGGCATGAAAATAATGGAAGGTAATCAAGAATACTTATGAAAAGTTTTATATTTTCTTTTGTGTTCTTTATTAGGTGCTCAAAAATGTGACAACTTTGCTGAAAAAAGACCCCTCCTTGGTATTTGTAAGAGCACTGGATCTTCTGGGTAAGAAAATGTTAAACATTTACTGTTAAACTTACTGTTAAACGTTTATATTGTTATTTCAGAGAGTAGTTTTGATTTTTTAAAATCGTGGTTACCGTGAGGCTGTTTTCTGGGCCCAGAGATGTAGTTCAGAGCTATGAGCTGTGGCCCATGTGAGCTGTAATGCCTTGGGTTTGATCGCCAACACTGCCAAGAAAACTAAACCCAGAAACTAAGAAAGAAGGAAAGGGAAGAAATCACATATTTAGGACTTTCTGTAATTTAGACCTTGTTATTCTTTGTTCCTATTTTTTCATACACCGAGTGATAGCAGAATACAAAAGAAAGACAGCAATAGAATAGATTTTGGTCTTGAAATAAAGGATTATCATCATTCAAAAATTTTTTTCTTTCATGATTTTTAACTATAGTTAGTTTATAATGATTTTCTGCAGTGGATCAAAAGATATTATTAGGTGATGAAATAATAATTGGGTGATAATAAAAGGGCTGGAGGGATAGCACAGTGGTAGGGCATTTGCCTTGCATGTGGGCAATCCAACCTACCCGGGTTCAATTCCTCCACCCCTCTCGGAGAGCCTGGCAAATACAGAGAATATCTTGCCCGCACGGCAAAGCCTGGCAAACTACTCATGACATATTCGATATGCCAAACACAGTAACAACAAGTCTTACAATGGAGACGTTACTGGGCCCACTCGAGCAAGTTGATGAACAACGGGAGACAGTGAATAAAACAACGGTAATAATGATGATGGTAATATTTGTTCTTATTGCGTGTGCCTGCCTCTGTGCAAAGCATTGCATAAAGTTTCCTCTTTTATCTCTTTTAGTATCTTGGCTAGACACCATTCTTTTTCTTTTACAGCATAGAATAATGTAGACACAGAATTCACACAGTTAGCAGAGCAGGCGGACATGCTATTAATTCCATGCTGATTGCATTTGTGACAGTGAGAGGGCTGTGGACTAGGATGATTAATTGTTATCACTCATAAAGTCAGATGTTTTCTCTCCTTGTTACATATATCAAATGAGAACAATAATCTCATTCATTGGTTTATAATGATTGGGTCATGACGTTTGTAGTAATTGTTTCACTATATAATTTCAGTTAGGAATTAGGTACAGCTGCTGGTAAATTTACAGGACCTCCACAAATCATGTTATTAAAAGTGTGTGGGTTGGCAGTTCAGGGCTAGTGAGGTGTTTTCTTTGATGTCTCTAACCAGTTATGTTTCTTTTTTGCTTTGACATTTGTAGAAAGTGTCCGCTTTTCTGATGATCTCATGATGACCTCTCTTTTTAGTTAGTTCATCTTCCCTCCTCAAAACAAAGACCTTACAAAGACCCACATGAGTGAGAAGGTGACTGAGGGATGATTTGAAATTCTTGCCCTCCTTCCAAGGGGGTCAGGTTTTTTGCCCCCCTTCAACCCCCGGATAATGCATCCTGTCATTGCTGTATATAAACTCTCTCTTGCATACCCTCCTTTCCTCCATCTTCAGTACCTCTCTAATGCAAGAGACTGGCAGAAGTTGATAATTTTCTTTTCACCTATTTCTGATCTGATTACAGTGAACCAAACTGTGTAGTGACTGTCAAAAAATTCACAGAGTAAGGACTATTTTTGCACAGTTTTGTGTGTGGCTGCTTTCTACATTCCAGTTACCGCTAAATAAAATTTTCACTCTAATTTATGTTTGATGTATATATTAAGTATTATTCTAAGGGTGAGCAATAAATGATGTTGAATAGAAGAGATGCTTTTTTAGTAACTCCAACGTTGACTATAATAACAGAAATAGGTGGATTCTTTTGGAATGTCTTTCAGATCCTGGAATTAAGAAAATAACATAATCCCCACTGCTTATGCATATAAGACTAGAAGGCAAATGTTGAATGCCCATTTTTTTTTAATAAGCCCGGTGAATGTTTTCCATTGTGCAATGTCATTTAATTTTACAACTAGCTTGTGGAGGAGATTGGATGCCAGAGGAAGGAGATACTGAGGGAGGCTCACGCATAGTTGGGGACCCCAACCTTTGCCTGGCTCATGCAGTCTCTGGGTGGGAAAAGCTGGAGCATTAACTGCACCCGAATCTTAGGTCTGTGTGTTTTCCTGACTTTTCTGCCACCCGACCTGATGTTTTCAGAGTTAATAAGGAATTATTAAAATGACCGCCATGGTGCTCCCACGCAGTTCATCAGAGGGCGTGCTTCCTGACTAGGGCATGTGTTTTTTAATCCCCCACCTAAAATTTAGGTGCTTGGCAGGAGTCACAACCATTTCTCTGGTACTTGCACACATGATTGTGTAGTGTGTGGAAACCACTTGTAGTGCTGCTAAGGGTTGCAGACAGTGGAGGCATCAGACTAGAGTGTTTGGTGTTATATGGGGTCTGGAGATAAATCCATGACTCTGTGTACTTACCTGCCTGTTCCTTTGGCCTAGAATATACTTTCGTTCTTTTTGTTTTGGTTGTTTTAATCAGTGTGATACTTACTAACAGCCTATTAAACTGATTTTTTTTTTCAGAGCCTTTGATTTTTTTTTTTTAACTATTTGAGGCATCTCCTTTTTTAAAAAAAAATTTTTTTTATTAGTGAAACACCATGAGGTACAGTTGTGGACATTACAAATTTTTATGCTTGGGTTTCAGTTATACAATGATCAAGTATCCATCCCTCCACCAGTGCCCATTCTCCACCACCAATAATCCCAGTATCCCTCCCACCCTCCCATCCCCCCATCCCATCCCACCTCTGTGGCAGGGCAGTCCCTTTTGATCTCTCTCTCCTTTTGGTTGCTGAAGTTTGCAAAAGAGGCATTGAGTGGCAATCATGTTCGGTTTATAGTCTACTTTCAGCATGCATCTCCCATCCTGGGAAGATTCTCACAACACCCTTTACTTGGTATTCTCTATCTGAGCTGCCCTTTCCCCTAGCATGTGCGGCTGACCTTCAAGCCATGGAGTGAACCTCCTGGTACTTATCTCGACTATTCTTGGATGTTAGTCTCCTACTTTGCTACTTTATGTTTTCCAGATGAATGTAATCTTTCTATGTCTGTCCCTCTCTTTCTGACTCATTTCACTTAGCAGAGGAATCTCTCTTTTATATGAGAGCTGCAAAATATAGAAGACATGGATTCTGTGAGGTATAAATAGTTTCTTTAATAAGCCTTTTTCTTAGTGCTAACTTATGTGCACTGCAAAGTAAGTTGACTACAAGGGTCAATTTCCTCTCTGCTTCTATTCTTTAAATAAGTTAACAAAAAGTGAGAAACACTTGAAGTTAAGACTGTCTGAATGCATCCAAGGTAGCTTGAGTTTGAGTTCAACACAAATTCATGGAAATAAAGATAGGCAATATCAATAACCATTGTGGGAGAAAATGAAAAGAAATATGGAAGCAGTATTTTATTTATTATTTTAATTTTGGCAGTGGGGCGAGGTCCTGCTCCAGCAGTGTTTGGGGGACCTGGCAGCTAAAACTTGGCCTGGTAATGTGGCGCTTCTTGGATCCAGTGATCTGGGAGTCATCGGGGTACCACACTTGTGGTGCTTAGTGGTCATCTGGTGCCAGAGACTTGAACTTGGGGTGTGCAAGGCATTTCCTCCAACCCTTTTTGTGCCCTCTCCCCAGAGGCTAGGAGAGTGATTTTTTAAAAAGTGACTGAGCCTACTGGAAGTGAAGAAAACTACACTACTAAGCAGTGTGCATTGTGTCACAGGTATATTGAGAACGTTGATTCGGTCTTGTTCACTTTTACTTTCTTTTCTGGTATTCAGAACAGTATCTTTTATTGAGTAGACACTCAAAAATAGATACCTTATGAGACCTGTGGCTGTATTTCAAGAGATTTAGTGCACACTTTTTTATGTATGAAGCCTGGTTTCCATCCCTCACGCTGCAAACCTCCTCCCACCTCACTCTTTAGCGAAATGAATATACATATTCTTACTATGTGAACAACTATAGTAGTCTTTCCCCTTCCTGATTTTATTTTATTCAAGCACATTGAGTTACACAGTTATTCATAGTTGGATTTTTGACTTAGAGTGTTCCATCACCGATTCAGCCATCCTCTCAACTTCCTTTCTACAGGGGCAGATGGCAGATTCCCAGCCTGCCATCTTGACAGGCACCTTTTATGTTTGATTATTAAAGTTGGGGCTCATGATTTCAGTGTTGTTTGTAAGAAGGTGCATGTCCCATGTTGCTCAGGGGTGGTTCCCAGAGCATTGCTTTTGAGGGCCACTTTTGGCAGAGCTTGGAGGTCCTTGTTATGTTGGGGATCAAACCTGGACTGCATGAATTCAAATCATCTGCACTGGTCTTTTGGGCTGTCTGCCAAAACCCATGGTGCTTTGGAAGGGTGCAGGTTGTTTTGGGGATCAGACAAACCCAAAATCTCATACATGCAAGATACATGCTCTACCATGCAAATCTGGTCTCTGACCTGGTGCTGCCTTTCATGGATGATAAAATTTCAAAAATTGTGGACCCATATATACTGTATCACATGTTCAACATCTTCATGTTAACATCTTCAAGAGTGGTGTTGTGTAAAATATTAGGACCGCCTTCCTCATTTGGAGAGGTACTTGTCCATTGCCATCTCCTTCCCTGCTTTTCTTTTTTAATGGCAGCAGGCGCTTTGAACACTGCTATGGCTTCTGTTTGTAATTAACATTGCTCATTACTTTTTTTTGGTGATAGACCTTGAAGGTTTTTTTTTTTTCCAAGTGAATTTTTTTTCTCTTCCTATTTCATTGTTGCTCTTGTATAGAGGAGGAGAGGTAACGCATGTTGGGTTGTGGTGCATGTATACATTTTGTTGCATTGTCCTAGAGATTGCATACTTTTTAATGTGGTGCCAGGGATCCCAAAAGGCAATGATACCTTGGTTTGGCTAAGAATGTGTGAGATTAAAGACATTCATGCTTACAGTGTAGGTACTTTGTCACTGAACTATCTCTGGATCATAAAGTAATCTTTTGATGTTTACTTTTTCATTTTATATATTTCTAAAGAAAGGGAAATTTCTGTCAAACTATTTCCTGTTTTATATTTTATCCTATAGATATAAGCACCTTGTATTTAGCTTACATTTTTAATTTAAGGTTATTGTTGCATTTATGGTACTCATTAAGATGCCATTTTGATATTTTGTGGTTTTATTTTTTTTCTGATGGTATGTCAACTAGACATTAACCATTCAATTATCATTCCAAATAAGGCAATTAAAATCTTCAAGGGGGATAATATTTATTACGATTTTTATTGAAGGATCAAGCCTTACATGATAAGTTGAGGGAGAGAGGGAAAATAGATACACAAACACCTGAAGAATCTGCCATCAGTACTCATCAATATACCTGCTCAGCTTTTCACATGCTACCTGTCTGAATGCAAGGGCCCATCCCAATGGAAAACCAGCAGGACCGTTCTACTATACAAGAAGGGAGACATCCACGACATTGGCAACTATTGCCCGATCTGCCTGTTGTCTGTTGTCTACAAGCTGTTCACTCGAGTCATCCTGAATAGGATTGGTAGAACACTAGACGAAGGACAACCATGTGAGCAAGCCGGGTTCTGAAAAGGATTCGGCACAATCGACCACATCCACATGGTAAACAAACCTCATTGAGATTTCTCAGGAGTTTAAGATTCCACTTTGTCTAACATTCATTGACTTAAAGAAGGCCTTTGATTCTGTTGAGACTGAAGTGGTCATTCAAGCCCTAGCCAAACAGGGCGTTCAAACTCAGTACGTCAGGATTCTCTGTGAGCTGTATTACGGATTCACTACCAGTATCTCACCATTCTACAAGGAAGTGATCATGGACGTAAAGAGAGGGGTTCGGCAGGGTGGTACCATTTCACCGAAACTCTTCAGTGCCACCCTTGAGAATGTCATGCAACTGCTGGAATGGGAAGGTATGGGAGTGAAGATAGCCAGTCGGCAACTACACCACCTCCACTTCGCTGATGACATCATTCTAATAACACCAAGCATTAGACAAGCGGCACAGATGCTGGCTGACTTTGGCCGTGAGTGTGGAAAGGTCGAACTGCAGCTGAATCTCACGAAGACGATGTTCATGAGAAACGGACTCATTCCTGACTTCCATTCGCTCTCAACAGAACGAACATCTCTGAATGCAGCAGTTATGTTTACCTAGCTCGAGAAGTGAACATGACAAATGACCTGGCACCTGAGTTGCGCAGGTGGAAGAGAGTGGCTTGGAACACCTTCAAGAGCGTCAAAGAAATGATTAACAGGACGAAGAACCTCTGGCTCTGGGCATATCTCTTCGACTCCACTGTTCTTTCTGCATTAGCATACACCTCAGAGACCTGGCCCTATGAAAACAGGATGAGAACGCTATTCAGGTCTCCCAAAGAGGAATCGAAAGAGCTTTGTTTGGAGTATCACACGTCACTCAAATGAGAGAAGGAATCCAGAGTTCTGACCTCTGTTGACGATTGAGAATCATGGATGCTGTCTCATTTGCCAAGGTGTCAAAAATCAGATGGGCTGGACACATAATGTGATTTGGAGACGACCACTGGACTAGAGCCATTACCTACTGGATTCCATTAGACGTCAAAATATCGAGTGGCTGACCACCTACGAGATGGTCAGATTTCTTCAGCAAGACCTTGAATGAACGGTTTGAGGCTCTTCGTGTTCCTGCAGCGAGCAGACACCATTGGGATACACTAGCATGAGACAGAAACAAATGGAGACATTACTGGAGCCTGCTTGAGCAAATCAATGAGTAATGGGATGTCAAATGGTCAAGTAACTATCCACAGGTTATACACTTGTGTGGAAATGTGATATTGACTTAGAATATTGGAAGTAGAAAGTGCTTTAAGGTCATGTGATTAAACTGCCTCATGATAATGGATAATTTTTTTTTTTTGCTGGTTTAATTATCCTTTATTTGCTCAGTTAGGAATTAGTTCAATGCTTTTTATAGTACCATTATATGTATGAACATTTTTGTGTGACTATTGTTCTACATTGCTGTTTGTATGCTTAAGTGGTAAATTGTTTAAGGAAGAATAATAGCAGGCAGTCTGTTAGACACAAACATGTACCTTCCCCCTCCCTAATTTTTTGAAAATGTTAAGTAAAACTTCACAGGCTCTTCTAAAACCTTGTTAGCTACACAGAAGTGCTGGGACCAAATAAGAACTATTCTGACCTTGGCACTTTTAAGGAATAGAAAAATCTCAGGCCCCACTCGAGACTGCATATATTGATGAGATTTTCAGTAGATCAAAGAGAAGCAAAGGCAAACTGTTCTTAGTTCACATCTGTGTTGAGGGTTGTTGTTCTGCCTTAATCCGGACGAGGTAGGAGTGTCAAGTTCTACTTCCCAAAAACCATTTAAGCTTGAAATTTCTCTACAGGATCCAGATTAGGAACATAAATCCTTACTAAGGAATTCTTCCTTTTAAAAACTGACCTTCACAGGATTTCTTCAAATGATGATAATGGATAAATTTTTGACCAGACTCGTATCTACATTCATTTGGTGCTGAGAATGCTTGTAAGCATGATACTTTTTTTCTTATTTCATTTTGTGAGGAATCCCTTATCTTTTATTAAATAAATACTCTGTTGTCCTATTTCCATGATTGGGTTTTAATGGTTTGACAAGACCAATATTTTGGCAGCCATAGACATACAAAAATATAAAATCACTGGGGCTGGAGCGATAGTACAGCAGGTAAGGCGTTTGCCTTGCGTGCAGCCGACTTGGGTTTGATCCCTGGCATCCCATATGTTCCCCCAAGCAGTGCCAGGAGTAATTCCTGAGTACAGAGCCAGGAGTAACTCCTGAGCATTGCCAGGTATGATCCAAAAAAGCAATATATATGTATATGTATATAGATGCACATATGTACATATTCACATATATACACATATGCATAAATATAAATTTATATTATAGTGTAAAATACATATATATTTTATAATAAAATATAAAAATATCTATTTTGTATATATAAAGTCACCGTTTTCATCATCATTGCACCTTGAAAAAAAGCAGTATTTGATAAACTAAGACTAAACTTCAATCAAAAACTTAAATACAAAGCAAGTAGTTCATAGTTTTACTTTTCAGTAGCCTTACAATGTCATGTAAGAGATTTTTACTTCAGTTCATCTCCAAAGTAAGTAAGGGTTTTATGAGTTAGAACTGAAAGGGAGACTTGGGTTATAGGAATGTGGCATTTCTTTTTATCCTAAAATCTCAGAGTCCTAACAGTGCTTCTGACTGGTTTATATCCTGGGTTTTGGTTCTAGCTCCTGCTTTTATTGTTGAGGTCTGATCCAACCTCAGTTTTCACTGGTGTAATTTCTTCCCATAAAGAGGATTTATCTCAGTTTTCCAAGTTTTGGTGTTCAAATATAGGGATTTTTTTTTTTTTAAATTTTGGGCACCAAGGCTTACAAATCGGTATTATTAGGGTATTGTACATAAAATTTTCCATCACTACACCCTCCACCCTCCCAGGTGTCTGCTTCCCTGTACCATTGTCCCAGTGTACCTCACCTACTCCTTTTTCTATTGCCTTTGGGGATTTTATATTCCCATATTTTGTTTCTTCATATTATGCATCTGAGAGACATTATTCTCTTTCTTCCTCTCTCTCTCTTTCTTTCTTTCTTTCTTCTTTCTTTTTTTAAATAACTTCACTCAGCATGATACTTTCCAGTTCCATCTAGCTGGAAGCAAATTTCATGATTTTTTGCCTTACAGCCGAATGAATAGTATTCCATTGTATATATGTACCACAGTTTCTTTATCCAGTTATCTGTTCTTGGACACTTGGGTTGTTTAAATTTGGGCTACTCTGAATAGTGCTGCAGTGAATATAGGAGTGTAGAGGTGTTTTCTAAATTGAGGTTTTAGACCCTTGGGATAGATACGTAGAAGTAGAATTGTTAGGTCATATGGAAACTTCTGTTTCTGATATTTTTGAGAAGTATTGTTGTTTTCCATTTTTTCCTTCAAGGCCAGTGTTTCATTGTTGAGTTTTACTTTAGTTGATCTATCCAGAGGTAATAAAATGGTTTGAAGTCTCCCTTTACTGTTGTGTTACTGTTAATATTTTTCTTCAGGTATGTTAAAAGTTGTTCTAAGTATTTTTGTGGTCTATCATTAGAGCTGTGTATATGCTTAGACATGTGAGTTCTTCATGAAGTATGTATTCTTTAATCATTAGGGAATCACTATTCCTTTCCCTTATGATTTAAAAAAAAACTTGAAGTATATGTTGTCTGCTATAAGTATGGCAACCCCAGCCTTTTGAAGAGTATTGTTTGTTTGAAATAATGTTTTCCAGTCTATTATTTGAGCCTGTCTTTGTCCTGATTATTCAAATGTATCTCTTGTAGACAGAAGAAAGTTTGGTTTAGTTTTCTGATATATATTCTGTCATTCTGTTTCTCTTGATTGGTGCATTTAGACCATTGACATTGAGTGAGCTCATTGACATGTAGAAATTTTTTGCCATTACACTGTAGAAGTTATGTGTGCTTTGGTGTTTGTATTTTCTTGAAGAAGCCCCCTCACTACTTCTGCAGAATTCTTTTTACATAGTTGTCTTCAGGCTGTGAAATTCTGAACTTCGCTTTTCTGTGAAGCTCTGTATTGATCCTTTAAATATGAATGATAGTCTACCAGGTAGAATATTCTTGGTGATGTAGTCATATTAGACACCTCAACTTTAAAACAATATCCCATTATTTTCTTCTGGTCTGTAGTGTCTCACTTTATAAGTCTGCTGGAATCTTGAGGAAGCTCCTTTGTGTGTAATTTACTTCTTTGATCTCACTGCTTTTGATATTCTCTCTCTTTCTTTGAACTTTGATTATTTTGCTTATGATGTGCCTAGTAGTGCTTCTATTTGTGTTTGTCTTGGCTTGGACCCTTTGGGACTCTTGAATCTGGGAATGTGCACTCCTCAATTCTGGGAATTTCTCAGCTATGATTTCTTTGCGTAATGATGCTTTGTCAGTGTTAACTTTACTCTTCCTCAGGAACTCCAAAGATTCTTATGTTGTTCCTCTTGAACTCGTTCTTAGTTCTCCTGTGTGCTCTTCATTTAAGACTTAAAAAAAGTCTACTATTGTTTTTTAGAGATTTCCTGCATCTCATTTTGCAGCTTTCCGATTTTATCATTATCTGCTAATAGTCTGCTAATACCAGGCCTCTCATTGAGTTTTTTTGTTTCACTTTACACACTCTTCAGTTCTGTCACTTCTGGTTGGAATTTTCTCATTTGTGCTCTCATAGTTGCATGTGCTTTATTGATTACCTGCATCACTGTTTCTTTGCGCTCATTAAAAATTTCAACATATAGTCTCTGAAATTGTTATCTGAGAGTTTATATACCAATTTAGTACTTGGAATGTTTTCAAGGCTACTATAAATCTCATTTCAGAAGTTTATTGGGGTTCTATGCTGCTTCCCCATTGCATCTTTTGCAGCTGGGACTTGATTTTTTTTCTGATTTACTTCCGTTGCTCTTCTGCCAGAGAGTTATCTGAGGGAATCAACTGAGTGTTGCCTCATCTCCTTCCCCTTAGCCAATTTTGTTAACATTATCTATTTGGAATTTTATATGAATATTCTAGGAATTCTTCAGGTTTTAGCTTCTCCTCCTTAGAGTTTAAGGTTCTGTGATTTCATACTACTACAACTACCTTAGTGATTTTTTTTTCTGGATATATGTGGTTGGAGCTAGTGTCACACTAATATGAGCTGTTGCACTTCTGGGAAGTGAAGCCCAACCTAGAGTCTTTGAATTTACGGACAGAGTTGTAACAAGTACTTGATTACTCACTAAACTGTGGAGGAGGGAAGGAACATGCCACTAGTGTGGCTGCCTGCTTCTCAGCAAAAGTGCTCCTGTTGCTCTATGGGAAGTTGTCATGGTGGCAGGCTTCTGGGCACCATCCCTCAGCTCAGCACTAATCCATATAAGTCAATATAGGATTAAAATTTTTCTTCTTTTTTTAGTAACAGTTGAACAAAATTTTAAAAGCCCTGAGTTTCTCATTGGCTCTTTGATTTTTAAAATTTTACTATTTTATTTATTGTGCCAGGGATGGAACCCAGAGCCTCAAATATACAACTAATGCTTTGTTACTGAACTACATCCTGACCTTTTACCAGATCTTTAATTTTGGTGAGGGGCATGTGGGGCCACAGGTGAAATTACTCAGGGGTGTTCATGGATCAGTTCTTAGAGGATCAGGTGGTATCAAACCTGGGGCTACAGCATGCAAAACATGTGCCTCAGCCCATTGAACTCTATTTGGTCTCTTCATTGGCTTTTTCATCTGGTATTTTTAGATCTGTGGATTTTCTTCTAGCTCTTCTTGTTTCGTGGCTTCCTTTATTACTCTTAAAAAAAGGGGCTTTTGCTTCTTTGTTATGCCATTTATGCTGAAGACTGCTATGTTTTTGCTTTTAATACTAGAGTATTAAATGTCCAGGATAACTTGAGGAATTTTTCTTTCTTTCTTTCTTTCTTTTTTTTTTTTTTCTTTTTGGGCCACACCTGGCAATGCACAGCGATAGCACAGCGGTAGGGCGTTTGCCTTGCACGCAGCCAACATGGCCGACCCGAGTTCGATTCCTCCGCCCCTCTCGGAGAGCCCGGCAAGCTACCGAGAGTATCTCGCCCGCACGGCAGAGCCTGGCAAGCCACCTGTGATGTATTCGATATGCCAAACACAGTAACAACAAAAAATCTCAATGGAGACGTTACTGGGCCCGCTCGAGCAAATCGTTGAACAACGGGAGGGCCTTTACTTTACTTTACTTTACCTGGCAACGCACAGGGGTCACTCCTGGCTCTGCACTCAGGAATTACTCCTGGCGGTAGCTCAGGGGACCATATGGGATCCATATGGGATGCTGGGAATCGAACCCGGGTCGGCCGCATGCAAGGCAAATGCCCTACCCACTGTGCTATCACTCCAGCCCCGAGGAATTTCTTTCTTATATGTCAGTTTGGGTGCGGTGGATTCTGGTTTTCTGATGAGAACCTCCATGATCAGCTGTTGTCACTGTCCTCTGCCACTCAGTTCCACAGGACTCCTCAATGTCCATCCATCATGTGTCTGGTGCTCTTCTTTGGATTGCCAGCTCTGATCCTGCACACGAACTTTTCCTCTATTTTTGATTCCCTTGTAGCTGAGACTTGATCCACTAATCTCAGACCATTCCTTTATAATTTCCTTAACAAGCAATGACTCTCGGCTTCTGTTAGTGAATCCTAGGTGATTTTGCTTTTGCTCTTGGACTTTTTGGTTACTCTCAGTGTGTTCAGGGATCTTTCTTCGTAGGGTTTGGTGGATTATGTGGGGCTCTGGGGATCCAGTCTAGGTCAACTGTGTGCAAGGTGTGCACCTTAATCCCTGTACTGTCTCTCCAGCTCTTTCTTTTTTTTTTTTTTTTTTTTTTTTGCTTTTTGGGTCAAATCTGGCGATGCACAGGGGTTACTCTTGCCTCTGTACTCAGGAATTACTCCTGGTGGTGCTCGGGGGACCCTATGGGATGCTGGGAATTGAACCTGGATTGGCTGCGTGCAAAGCAAATGCCCTACCTGCAGTGCTATTGCTCCAGCCCCTTCTCCAGCTCTTTTAATTTTGATCTATGCTCTGTTCCTCCTAGCACTATTATAGTCTCTCTTTCTCCTGCTAATTCCTGGCAGTTTGGAATATATATGTATATGTATATATAATATGTATATATATTTTTTACTGCTTTTTTCAAAAACTAAGAAATAAGTTATTGGTTCTTCTCTCGTAGTTATGTTTCAGTTTTTTTAGATAATAGTTTAATTTGTTTCATTTGTTAATACGTATTTTTTGAAAGTATTTGGCAATTCATAGTATGTGTGTGTAAGCACTGTAAAAGTATTTGGATTGTATTGTTTATGCATCATGCTTATTTTTCCTTTTATACTGGTGTATTATTGTAGTATTTAAAAGTGAATATCATTGTTATATGATTATGCAGATTATCTCCAGAGATTGGAAAACCTACTAATTTCCCTTTTCTATAAAGGGGAGAACACAGTTATTCTCCATTATCACATTTCATTTCATACTTTGTGGAGATTTTTGTCACTTTCTTTTGCAGAAAAGTAGGGTGAGACCATTGTATAAGGCTTTTTTTCTTTCTCTCTCTCTCTCTCTCTCTCTCTCTCTCTCTCTCTTTTCTTTTTTTGACTTTTTGGGTCATACCCAGCAATGCACAGGGCTTACTCCTGGCTTTGCACTCAGGAATTACTCCTGGCAGTACTCGGGGGGACCATATGGGATGCTGAAATTGAACCCGGGTTGGCCATATGCAAGGCAAATGCCCTACCCGCTGTACTATCGCTCCAGCCCCTGAAGCTTTTTTTATTTATCAATAAAATTGTATGGGTATTACTTGAGAATAGATAACAATAATTATAAAATAGTCTGACAGTATTCTTTTCTGTCTTTCTCTTTCTTCAAAGAGAATAATTCCCAAACGTGTAGGTTTCCCCCCTAAAAATTATTCCTGACCCCTGCTGGGTGCCCCACAATTTGACTTAATTCTGACCCTCTGCTGGGAGAATGGTAAACTTTAAGGGTGTACACTCATCCTGACAAATCTCTCTACCTAGACCCCCAACTCCCAGTTGTAAATTCAGGTTATGTTCAAGTCATTAGCTAGTCATAACCATAAAATTGGGAGTTCTCATGAGTCTCTTCTTGCATTCAGTTAATTTGTAAGAGTACCTCACAGAACCCAGAAACTTTTTTTTTTGTCTTTTTGGGTCACAGTGGGTACGGCGTTTGCCTTGCACGGGGCCAACCCGACCGAGCTGGGTTCGATTCCTCCACCCCTCTCGAAGAGCCCTGCAATCTGCTGAGAGTGTCTTGCCCGCACAGCAAAGCCTGACAAGCTACCCGTGACATATTTGATATGCCAAACATAGTAACAACAAGTCTCACGATGGAGATGTTACTGGGCCTACTCGAGCAAAGCGACGAACAATGGGAGGACAGTGCTACAGTGCTTTTGGGTCACACCTGGCGATGCTCAAGGGTTTACTCCTGGCTCTGCATGCAGGAATCACTCCTAGTGGTGCTCAGGGGATGATATGGGATGCCAGGAATTGAACCTCAGTCATCTGCATGCAAGGCAAAGGCCCTACTAGCTGTGCTATCAATCCAGTCCCCAAACCCAGAAACATTTGACTTACTCATTCTTCACTTTCTGGTCAAAAATCTATATGAACATCCACCCAGGAGAGTGGTGCCAGGCACAGATCTATGCAGGGCTTTTAGGGGGCAAACCACTCTGCTGACACCTCTCTTCAACACAGAAGTTTGCTGAGCGCCCTACTTGGGGACTTTTACATAGGCATCATCATTATAGATAAATAATTGACTCTTACTCTGTTTTCAGTCTTTTTCCCCCCTTAAAAGAAAGGAGGAAGGGCTGAAGTGTGAATTCCAAACTTCTAGTCATGGCTCAAATTTTAGTGATCCTCCTTCTTAGGAGACGTGTAGGAGTCTATCCTCTATCAGGAAAGAGGTTGAGAGACTAAGTATTAGAACAGAAGATGCCCCTAATGCTCTTATCACTCAGGAAATTCACAAGGATCTCAGGAACTTGGTGCCTGGAACTGGAGACGAGAGATCAGTGTACTTTTGCTGTAATCTTACAGCCTGTTTTATTCATGTTAACATACTTTAAAAAATTACAAATAAAAATAACAAAGCTTAAAATAGGCTATCATGTTCTGTCACTAGATTTCCTTATAAGATTTTATGTCAGAGAGTGCTGGCGAATAAAGAGGAAGGGATTTTGTGAAGTTTTATTCCTACATTCTTTGATCCTGTTACTGAACAAAAATTAGCTACACATGTTATTGAAATAGGGCCATTTCTCCTTCCATTTTTCTAGAGCAAATGTTTCATGTAGTGGGAGTGCAACAAGGTAAATTTAACATGAGATACATCTACTTCTTGTTGTTTGGTTCTGCCTATTTTGATTAAGAATCCTTACTGAAATTGAATCCGCATCAATTTTTGAACCTTTATTCAAGGATGGTATTAAAATCTATTTGTATAGCACTGGAGAGGATGATCAATCTTAGATTTTTTTTCGTGGATTAAGTCTTTAATTTAGGAACTATACATGTTGACTAGAAAATCTCTCCGTATACTGTTGAGGTGCATTTTGTTACTGAGCAAAATTGAAAAAAAATTTCTTATGGGTTGGAATGCTAATATTGTGGGTGTATTATGATAAAATATAGTAAAATAATTTCACAGTTTTGTTCTCTTTTTATTGTGACAACTCAAAAAATTAAAATTGAATTTCTGTGTATAACTAACTTTGGTCTAGCTATTGAGCCATGTTATTCCAACAATCCTTAGGGGACAAATCCATATACATTTGGAACCTTTCTGACCATTTGTCTATGGAAAGTCACTTTAGATCTATGGATTTGTCTCTCTCTCCTGAGTAAACAGCCAGGAAATGGTATAGGAGTTCCTAGAAATCTGTTATTAGGAAAGAGAGTAGTGGTACATGTGAAGTGAAGTGGGGTAACAAAGCCTCTAAAATAAATCTTGACATTATAACATTCTGGAGACATTGGCAGCTTTTGTAGTGTTAGTTTAAAGGAACTACCAATAGTGTTACTTGTTAAGTGGACTTCATAATTTTCATTTTGAGTTCTAATTTTGTTTCTATTTAGCCTAAGGATGTTACTCTGAAATATCCATTGATTCTCCTTAATTCATGGACAGAAGTATAGAATAATTAAAAGAGCAAAAAATTTGAAATCATGCAGACTTAAGTGTGAGTTATTAGATGTATAAATTTGAGTAAGTATCTTCAGTGGTTTACAAGTTAGTATCCTTATTATAAAGTGTGCCCCACTATGCTTGGTTAATTTTTGGGGTGTTGGGGGTGGTCTCCCAAGCAGTACTCAGAGAGCCCAAAGACCACACAGAGATATGGCCTGGTACTGCTTAGGCCCAACAGTACTGGAGCTACATGGGCCACGTGCTAATGTTCAGGGAACCATCTAGGGTTGAGAATTGAACCTGGCACCTACACATGCCAATCATGTACTCCAGTGCTTCAAGCTATCTCCTGGCTCCATGCTTGGTTCTGTGAGGGTTAAATAAGGCAGTATTTTCAACAATTTAGGTATGGCATCATATCCAAGTTAGGTGTAGATCTTGTATTTGCACTAGTAAGATAAAGAAGATAGGGCACACTTTTTTATTGTATTTTGACCCCCACCTGGAGGGGGGGTGTTCAGGGCTTACTTCTGGTACTGCTCTTAGGGATCCCTCCTGACGGGACTCAGGGGACCACATGGGGTGCTGGGGATTAAAACTGGTTGGCTGCCTAGGCTCAGGCCCAGATTACACTCTTTGACAGGAATTGCTTTCCATATGTGGACAACAAAGATATATGTAAACGGCATTTTTTGAATGGGTTGCGTGGCCATCACTGTGGCCAGTTTATCTAGTTCTTGTGTTCCAGGTCTGTTAGATCATGTGTCGTAGCCGAGGATCCTATCTGTAATATCTCAGATGAAAAGGGGCCCTTTACTTTCATTGGAAAATGGTAATTTGTTTATATTCCCCAAAGAAGCTCATGTTATATTTATATCTTTATATCTCTATTGAGGTATAATTGAAACACGATAAACTGTACATATTCAAAGTGTGCAGTATGATACATTTTGACATATGTATACACCCATGAAACCGTCGCTCCAATCAAGATAATGAGCATATCCATCTCACACAATAGTTTTCTCATGCCGGTTCGTAATGCATCCCTGCTGGCCTGCTGGCGCTGGCGGGAACAGTGCCTTGCCGTGTACTGCGTCTTTTTGAGTAGTAGTGATGACTTTTCTGGAGTGTCTTTGCTCTCATGTCATTTAAGGTGACTTTTGTAAATAATTAAAAACTAAAAGATGGGACTTTTAGGCTCAAAGTTGCCTTTTCTTTTGCCATACAATTTTTATTTATTTATTTTTTCTGACATCTTTTTACAGTATAAAGCTTCCCATCTAGAACGAGTTCATAAACCTACAAAGGAACTTGTAGTTCCTCTGTGTAATCATTTAAAAACAACAGTTTTTTCAGCCACCAAAAGGATGCAGTCTTGACATATAAATAGAAAACAGATTGAGTTTTTGGCTGATATTTCTATACTGGTTTAAATGTTAGTTCAGTCAACTTCAGGCTTAGATTACAAGATTTGCAAATTAAAGGAAAACCAAAAGGGAAAGAACATCTGCATAGATTCTGCCTTTGTGGAATTCCATACAGACATGCTTACTCTACTTCTTCTGCTGGAAAAGGGCATATGTGTAGTGAGTAAGGCCTGAAAAGAGAGCACTGTTATATTGTGATTACCCTCGGAATTTATGGTTGAAAGTGCAGGGATTCATTATGAAAAACAATGAAGGTTTCCAGCTCAAGTGTTCTTGTACAGTTTACTTTTGAAAAATATTTTGTTGCTGTAATTTTATGGTATTTAGAATAAAAAATTGCTAATTTCATTAAGTGTGTTATTTGATTTTATTGATCCAAATATAGAAATTTGGGAAAGTTAACTAATTAAGATTGAAATATATTTTAATCAGACTGTTGATATAATTGGTAATACAGCACACATCTCAGATGTTAGGAATTTTTGCTAAGTACTGGTTAAGTTTATACTTTGTGTATAGTTTTAAATGTTTGCTGTAAATTACGGATGCTGCCATTTAGATAGCGGTCTCAAGGACTTTATTTCAATGATTCTCTTTTTCCTTGTAGTTTAAGGAGGAGCTCTACATCCCTTTATGAAATATTTGTGGGTACCTATGTTTTGACTACACTTAAAGTATCTGGTAATTCCCTAGTAATCTGAGGTTTGTAACAGGGTGAGAAAGAAGGGGGTGTTTTTCATGCCTAGGGGACACATGGCAGCGCCTGGTGATGTTTTTGGTTATTACAATTTGGGGCAGGAAAGTGCTGGTATAAAGTATGTGGAGTCAAGGATATAGCCAACATGTGATTGGAGACTTATCTGTCAACAGCACGATCACTTTAGAAAACTTCTTGGTATTATAAGTCTCCAATCACAGAGTGTTAACTAGCTTGCAACATCTGTGGTTCCTTGATTGAGATATTTGGAAACAAAAATCTAACCATTAATTGAGTTGACTTTTTAACAAAGAGAGAGACAAATTAATGGCATATATTGCATTGTGATAAGTGGCATGTAAAAAATAATAGAGAAGGAGAGGTCTGGCCATGAAGCTCCAAGGAGAGCACTTATCTTGCATGTGTGAGACTTGGGTTCTAACCTCAGCACTCCAAATAAATAAATAAATAAAAATAAAGAAGGCGATTAGATACTGTTGAACACTGCAGTGTTACCTTTGTGGATGAAAATTTGAATAATTCACTATAGAGGTACTGTGCATAGTACTGATGTTAACATTTGTGTGAGTATACATTTTCTGGTATGCATTTGTTTTATATATATAGGAATGGTATTTTTAGGTTATAAGTTATAGTTATGTTTTTCTAGATATTACCAAGCCATTTTCTTAAGTGGTCTTGCTATTGACCTCTGCCAGTAGTTCATAAAGTTTCCAGTAGGACTGCTTTGTGTGAAAGCTTGACATTGGTTACTTTGATTTTTGTCATTCTAAGGGGTATGCATTGTTAACTCATGTGGCATTCAGTTGTGTTTTTCTAATTTCTAATGAATACATTTTTATATTTATTGGCTATTTAGTTATCTTCTGAGGTGCTTATTCAAATTCCTTATTTTTCTTTTTATTTCATTTTTTAAATTTTAATTAAAAAATTAGCATCTTTTTTATCTGCTCACCGTCACTGAGCTTTGTTGGTTAATGCTTTTGTTGTTGAATTTTGGTTTTTGTCACTGGACGACTGTGTGGTGCTCAGAACTTATTCCTGGCTTTGCAGTCAGGGATCACTACTGGCGGGGATCCAGGCTCCATGTGTGGTGTTGAGGATCAAACCCAGGTCAACTATATGCAAGCAATTGCCCTGCTCACTGTACTATTGCTCTAGCCCAAGGTTAATGCTTTTGTTGGGGGGCATATCTGGCAATGCTCGTTGTTACTCCTGGCTCTGCACTCACGACTTACTTCTGGCAGTGCTTGTGGGATCATTTGGGATGCTAGGGATCAAACCCAGGTTGTCCTCATGCAAGGCAAGCATCCTACCTGCTGTTCTATTGATACAGCCCCATTAATGCTTTTTATGTACAACGCTTGTTCTGCAATGTCTGTGGCCATCAATCCATTACTACAACAGCAACCAAGACTTTTTTGAAGAACAAAATTGGTAGGGTGATGGGGTTATACTACTTGATATTCTGATTAATAAAGGAAAGGTGAAAATGCATCCATTGACAAAAGAAAAGAGTCATTTTAACAAAACTCAGGTCCCAGAAGCTGATTCGTGTATGTTTTTGTTTTGAGGGAGATATGATGACTGTACCTGGTAGTGCTTGGGAAGCCATGTAGTTCCTGGGATTGAACCTGGGGCTCTGTACTTACCAGGCATGTGCTCCAGACCTTCGAGCTATCCGCCTGTATCTATGAACATGGAGATTCATGTGGAAAAATTAAAAAAATTCCTTATTCCCTGTCTTATATTTAATATTCTCTTATGTAATTAAAAGGAACAGCTAGGATTTTATATTTTTATTTAAACCTTGTTTAACACCAGTATCTAGAATTGTCATATAATTAAAACAGTTTGGGGAACATGCATCATTCCCTAGCTTGGTGATACACATGTCCTATTAGGATGCCTTAAACTAGGAGTTGAAATTTTGGGTATCTTTCTTCTCCTTTTGTAGTCATTTAAATATATCTTTTTTTTCTTAATTTCTCTTCTTTGTATTTCAGCTATTGAATTTCTTTAAATAGCATTTATGTTTAAGAAATGTAAATCCACCTGTAATGATACCAAGCATTGTGTTGCATTTCTAGCTGGAAAGCTTCTCTGAAGAATGGCAGAAATCCTTTATGCCACCCAGATTACAAAGGGAAGAAAATGATAAGTAGGAAGTCTTGCTAAGTGAAAGGTTATGCTAAGTGAAATGATAGGGGAAATGGATTCATTTAATTTCTAATGCTATGAAATTCTGGGCTTTGTATTTTGTGCAGAACAATACAGAGGAGCACCTTTTCCATATTTATTTCTGTGTAAAGTTGTTAGTTATACCCCAGAGTACAGAGGGCACAATACCTGATGCGAATTTGAAAAGATCTAGAGGAACTCCTTTTGGACTTATGCTTTGCAAAAAAAAGAAAAACAGTTTGATATATTTTATGATTATAAGCATTGTTATTATTTAAAAAATAATTCTGATCTCTGCAAATTGGTGGTTACAATCAATATAATATCTTGTGTGTTGTGTGTTCTTCCTCTCCCTGCCACCCCCGCTCTAGTACTCAGAAGTCTTTTTAAAATTCTTTCTTGGGCAAAGGGTGGAGGAACACCAGCCTTGCGTGCTCCAGGGCCTGAGTCTGTCCATTATCCCTTGGGCCTCCAAACGCAAGGTGTAGTGGAGACATCGTCTGAGTAACTGGGGAGGCCTCTATAGCCAAAAAGCAAAAAACAAAACAAAACAAAACCTCAAAATAAAAAATTGTGTTCATTTTACTGATTTTTGCTTTTGTTAAAAATTATTGGCAAAAAGTTCTTTATTGTTTTCAGCTTTACATAATTTTATTAATATGTTGCTTTTCAAACTCAATACCCAAAGAAGCCTGAGAGAATCATTGTGCTGTGACTGGTCCGTGCCTGGGGTGCAAGTGGGTGCCTGTGCCTAATGAGAGGATGAGGATACAGAGGCTTGCTGCAGGATATCTTTTAAAAATCACCTTAAGTGTTTGGTATATTGATGATTTGTCAAATTTGTTAAATCTGCGGTTTCACACACGCACTAAAACCACTCCACCAAAGTAGCAGTTTATATTTTTTCAATGAAAATAGTGAAAAGCAATGAGAGAGTTTTATGTTACAAAGTAACGTCTTCGATATTACTATTTTTGTTTTTCTATGTTTGTCTGCTTGCCTTTATTTTGTTTTGACTTTGTTTTCTTCCTTCCATGGCTGCTGCTGTTGCAAGGAAGGGGTGGGCGCATAAATGCTCTCTTGTGACACTGGTGCACTTGATTATGGTGCTCACACTTACTCACTCGGGCTTCTGGTGGTCAGCTGTGGTGCCCACACACTTTCTGGTGATAGAGTCTCACCTTTTATCTTGCTTGCACACACATGGACGTGATGCGAGCAGGGCTGCCTGGGACTGTGGCTGGCAAGTGTGAGTGGAACCAGGGATCAGACTCATAGCCTCACACTTGCATTTTGCTTTGCTTCACTCAGACAGCTGCTTCTAGCCACTCAGCCGCCCCCCTGCCCCCTGTTGCGCTTCAAACTCCACTTTCTGATTAGCCTTTCATTTCTTTCAAAACCTTTAAGGAACACATTCTGAATGCATCTGTTGGTCAGTTTTGTCCGAGCACTTTTGCCAAACAAGGGAATAAAACATAAGCTTATGATGACCAGGGAGCTTGATGGAAACAGCTGCAGCACATACTTCTGAGTCACTTGTCAATTGAAGCAGCAATATAGGAAAAATGATAATGCAGCCCTCCTCTATGAAAGACGAAACTGCTGCGATTGCGGCCGTTTTAAATTATTAAACACTGTAAATGCCATACGTTAATTAGAAGAGGAACAAACTTTACAAAGATAAATGTGTTTTCAATATGATTCTTAGGGAGGGTACAGTAGAAACCAGTGAACAGAGAGGAAATTTATTTCTGGCAGAACTCTAGACATGGAACCGGGGCTGAACTTTTTACCCTAATTACCTCCTGCTAATGCCTGCAGCGGTCTGGAATCAAAGTGGTGCTTCGGGCCCTGGAAATTCTCTGATGTGGCAAACGTTTGTTGTGTGAGGAGGGTTTCTTAAGAAAAAGCAGAATATTGTGACAGGATTTTAAAAAAATTTCTCAGTTACCACCCACCTCACTTGTTGCCTACAAAAATAGAGTAATTGTTTGCATCTGTGTGTGCTTTTTTTTCCTCTAAGAAATAACTGTTATAAATCAATGTGACATAGATCCAGTGAACTGAGGCTTGCCTTGAGGTAGGCTTATTTTTTTTCTTTTTTAAAAGTTTCTCCTTTAGTTTAAGATTTAGGTTCATCATTAAAGACAGTATTTTTGATAAGTGAAGAGACGTCTTCTGCTCATGTTTTCTAAGTTAGATGCTTTTGTATAAGGAATACCAGTTTTATAGTGTCACCCTGATAACTATCAAATTGCTTAATTCTGGAAGTGGAGCTGGAAAGTTGCCTTTTTCACTTTTAGCTCTCACTCTGATTGGAACTAGACAGTTAGCCAGATTCCCTTTAATTCCTCTGAAACCTTGCATCATTCCAGAATAATAGAAAAATGTCAAAATTTCTGCCTTCTTGTATACATTTTTGAAATGAAAAGAATATGTGCTGTGAAAACCACCTGCTTTTCATCCTTTGGTTTTTAAACAAGTATTTCTCTATGAAATAAAGGATAAGTAGATTGACTCTGCATTTTATGTGTTCTCTAACAAATCCAGATTTCAGTTAGCCTGCCTTTGTGTCATCCAGACTTCTGCGCTAACTTGTATCTCCTGCTCTCGTGCCTTACTAATCTTCTGAAACTTTTGTTAGATAATTCACAGATAATTATAATCATGCTGTTTTGTAATGCAAATAAATTTTAGTTTCACTGGAAGATATTTATTTTTGGCAGTCTTTTATTTAGATGTTATAGGCAAATAGCTTCATTTTTTTACAGGTATCAGCAGTTTCCTTGATCATGGGCAATAAAAGAGAATTTTTATTCCTCATAATGAAATAAAAAATTTCTCAAATGGTTGTATCAGAAACTCACATCTTGCTGTGGTTAAGCTGTGGTTACAGATTGCTCCAATATAACCTTAGTGTTTTGCGTTTTGTATAGTTACACTCTTGCATTGCATCTGTGACCATTCATATTCTAGTTTTATCTGTGAACTGTGAATAAAGGTCATTTCTTTGAATTACCGGTGTTCTAAGTTTGTTTTGAATGATTCATTATTTTTTGTTTGTTGTGTATGTTTGTGAAATTTTTAATCAGTGCAAGGCTTTTAATTTTTATGTCTAATGTTGTTTCGTATGTCAAAATTATTAGGGGCATTAGATTATATAAACACATGCATATTTGTTTACACACTTTGCTTTGTTATTTGATGCCGCTTGACCCCCACCAACTTGTATAGGAGCAGCCTTATTAAAAAAATTTTTTTAAAAACTACTATGAAAATAGTCTTTTATGGAAATAATATGTTAAAATTGGAATACTACTGTTTTAATATCTGTATCTTTAAAGATTTGGCAGATTTCCATCTAATCTATATTTCTCTAGTAAATTACTTTAAAACTATTATGAAAAGTATTTAAACTCTCATCTGCTCGCTTCTGAACTGATACTAGAAGAAAGAGAAACAATAATAACGTAGGTATATCATGTATTGTGCAATGCAAAATAGGTAAATTGAATGTAAATATTTCCTCTAGGGTCAAGCAAGCATTCTTAATATTGAAAAATAGTGATTTTCTTGTACTTCAACAGTAAGTTAATGAGAAGAATTTATTATGAACAGTATATATAGTTGTCATCTTAATAAGCAAATGTTTTCATTTTAATCAGTGAGAAGCGAAAAGAAGTAATAAATAGATTTTTACACATAGGCTTTCTAAACAGTCTCCTTGTCTATTTGGTATTCCTGACTTTGAGAAGAGGACTTTATGCAGTTTATTAATTTTAACTTTCAGACACTTCTCAATGTGTCTCAGTGCTCTAATGATCTTTTGGTTTCTTTGATATATTTAATAAATTATTTCCTATTTATTTCTTGTGTAAAACTTCAAGTATACTAACAAATTTTTAAATTAACACTGGTTTAATAAGAACTTCTAGGCTTTCTCATAATAGAGTGTATTAACCATCTAAGTTTGCTTGTGAAAGCTTGGTGTAATTAAAATCTTCTTGTGACTGAGTCAGGCCTTACTGTTTTTATTCAGCTGTGCCATGCTTTTTAATTAAAATATGGTTATATGTACTTGCCACTCTGAAAAATGATTCTGTATATCTTTTTAAACAATTACATAACTGCTTAGAAGTTAAGTAGTTATAAATTAGTTTACTTTGAAGGAAATAAATCCTAGCAACATTTTGCTGTGTTTTGTTGGGGTATTACTGCTGATACCATAAACACCAAATAAGATTTCCGTAGTATTTTCTTTTGCTTTTCTAAATTTCTCTGTAACTATATGGCCCTAAATTCATTTTTAAGGGAAATTTATGATGTATTTCTTTGTGATGTATTTCTTAACCATTAAGAATAGTTTCGATTTAGCTCCTGCATTCTATTCCTGATGTTTTTCCTTGTTATTTTTTAAAAAGTAAAACTGTTCTCCATAAAGAGATTGTTACAATAGGGCTTCTAATAGACTCACCGAGTCCCATATCTTCTAAAATTGTCAAATATTATTTTTTTCAGTTATTATCAGTACATCCCATGTTTCTTTCAAGAAATTCAGTACAACATTCACATTATAGTTTCTGCCTACTTACAATGCCTATGTGACTACCATTTTTAGTTTTCATTTTTGGTTACTTGAAAATCTGTTACCAATGAAAATAAGATTTCAGTTTTTAGGGGACAGAATGATACTACAGTGATAGGTTATTTGCCTGGCACACGGCCAACCCGGGTTCGATCCATTTGGTCCTCCGAGCACTGCCAGGAATAATTCCTGAGTGCAGAGTTCGGAGTAACCCCTGAGCATCAATAAATGTGATCCCACAAACAAACAAACAAAACTTTAGAACTTCTTATTTTGTTTATCTTTGTGAATCACTTTACTAATCAGTACCCTAAAATAATAAATATTTGAAGTCTTTGCTGTTGATGGCAACATCCTCTATGATGGTTTACTGTTGACTATAAAAATATTATGAGAATAGATCATGTGATGAAAGAAAAACTTCCATATTTAAACTATTAAATGGTTTAATTAATGAACACTCTCAGGGATTGAACCCAAGGCCTCACACATGTGAGGCATGCCACATCCCCATTGCCTCAACTTTAAATTTTAGCCACATCATAGATTTGTAAAAGTTTACCAAAACAATATTTATAAAATCTTTATGAAAAGAACTACTGTGTATCAAATACACAATAATTAGGAGTCACTGGGGGAAGGAGTTTGGGTCACAGTCATCAGCTCCTGGCTCTGTGCTCAGGGATCACTATTAGCTGTGCTTGGGGACAATGAGGTACTAGCAACTGAAATGGGGTTAGTTGCATGCAGGGAAGGCAAGAACCTTATCCCTGTTCTAACTCGCTGCCCCCAGTCATGAATTCCTTGATGAAAGTATGATTACACTTAGCTCACAAACATGAAACTTCTTAGAAATGATTCACCAAAAGCCTAGTGTTACACTTTTTTCCCCACTGTTGTTAACAAGTGATTTATTTTTTTTTTAATTTTTAAAAATTTTATTGAATCACCGTGAGATAGTTATAAGCTTTCATGTTTGGGTTACAATCACACAATGATCAAACACCCATCCCTCCACCGGTGCACATTCCCCACCACCAATATCCCTGGTATACCCCCCCTTTCCCACCCTCCCTCTGTCTCCATGGTAGAGATGATTCCCCATAATCTCTCTCTGCTTTTGGGCATTATGGTTTGCAATACAGACCCTGAGAGGTTATCATGTTTGGTCCTTTATCTACTTTTTGCACACATCTCCCATCCCGACCGATTCTTCCAGTCATCTTTTTCTTAGTGATACCTTCTCTATTCCAGCTGCCTTCTCCCCTTTGCTCAAGAGGCAGGCTTCCACCTATGGAACAATCTATCTGTCCTGTGTATCCACTGTCCTTAGGTGTCAGCCTCATGTTATGTTTTATACTCCACAAATGAGTGCAGTCCTTCTATGTTTGTCCCTCTCTTTCTGACTTATTTCACTTAGCAATGATGCTCTCCATGTCCATCCATTAATAAGCAGATTTCATGACTTCATCTCTCCTGATAGCTGCATAGTATTGTGTAGATGTACCAAAGTTTCTTTAACCAGTCATCTGTTCTAGGGCACTTGGGTTGTTTCCAGATTTTGGCTATTGTGAACAGTGCTGGAATGAACATATAGGCACAGATGTCATTTCTACTGTGCTTTTTTGCATCTTCGGGATATATTCCCAGAAGTGGTATTGCGGGGTCATATGTAAGTTCAATTTCTAGTTTTTGAAGGACTGTCCATATTGTTTTCCAGAAAGGCTGGACTAGTGGGCATTCCCACTGACAGTGAAAGAGTGTCCCTTTCCCCCCACATCCACACCAGCACTGGTTGCTTTTGTTCTTTTGAATGTGTGCCAGTCTCTGTGGTGTGAGATGATATCTCATTGTTGTTTTGATTTGCATCTCCCTGATGGCTAGCGATGTGGAACATTTTTTCATATGCCTTTTGGCCATTTGTTTTTCTTTTTTTGAGGAAACTTCTGTTCATTTCTTCTCCCCATTTTTTGATGGGGTTGGAGGTTTTTTCTTGTCCATTTCTATTGGTGTCTTGTATACCCTGGATATTAATCTCTTTGTCAGATGAGTAAAAGTAAGTAAGTAAAGGCCCTTCCGTTGATCATCGATTTGCTCGAGCAGGCCCAGTAACCTCTCCATTGGAGACTTTGTTGTTACTTTGTTTGACATATCGAATACGTCACGGGGAGCTTGCCAGGCTCTGCCGTGCGGGCGAGATGCTCTCGGTAGCTTGCCGGGCTCTCCGAGAGGGACGGAAGAATCGAACTCGGGTTGGCCATGTTGGCTGCGTGCAAGGCAAACGCCCTACCGCTGTGTTATCGCTCAGATGAGTGTTGGGTAAATATTCTTTCCCATTCTGTAGTCTCTTTCTGTATTTTGGTCACTGTTTCTTTTGAAGTGCAGAAGCTTCTTAGTTTGATGTAGTCCCATTTGTTTATGTTTGCTTCCACTTGCATGGTCAGTGCTGTTTCATCCTTAAAGATGTTTGTAGCTTCAATGTTGTAGAGAGTTCTGCCTACATTTTCCTCTGTTTACCTTATGGATTCATGTCTGATATTGAGGTCTTTAATCCACTTTAATCTGACTTTTGTGCCTGGCATTAGACAGAGGTCAGAGTTCATTTTTTTGTAGATAGCTATCCAGTTTTCCCAGTACCACTTGTTGAAGAGGCTTTCCTTGTTCCACTTCACATTTCTTGCTTCTTTGTCAAAGATTAAGTGGCCATATATTTGGGGGTTTGTAACAGAATATTCAACTCTGTTCCATTGGTCTGCAGGTCTGTTTCTAGCCCAGTACCAGGCTGTCTTAATTACAACTGTTTTGTAGTACAGTTTGAAGTTGGGGAGGGTGATGCCACCCATTTTTCCCAAGGATTGTTTTACCCGTTCATGGGGGTTTATTGTTCCATATGAATTTCAGAAGTGTTTTGGCTATTTCTTTGAAAAATGTCATGGGTATCCTGATAGGGACCACATTGAATTTGTATAGTGCTTTGGGCAGTATTGCCATTTTGATAATATTAATCCTCCCTATCCATGAGCAGGGGATATGTCTCCATTTCCTAGTGTCCTCTTTTATTTATTGAAGTAGTGTTTTGTAGTTTTCCTTGTATAGGTCCTTCACCTCTTTGGTTAAGCTGATTTCGAGGTACTTGATTTTCTGAGGTACTATTGGTGTCACACATTTTCAATCTCAATTTTAAAATGGAATTTTTCCAAGTATTTTACTGAATTCATTTAGTGTTTAACACATATATGTGTTTGTATGTGTATATGGTGACCGGAATTGAACTCAGGGCAGCTGAGCAACATCTTTAGTCCTATATATTTTTAGAGTAGCTTTATGTTGACAGTAGTTGAGTAAAACCTCTTTTCTTTACATGTAGCTGTCCCCCACCGTTTTTAACATCTCTGGCCAGAGTGGTATACTTGTGAGTGTACACTGACTTAATTTTATCACCTGAAGTCCAGGATTTGGATCCATTCCCTCTTTTTATATTGCACATTTATGGTTCTGAACAAATATAAAATGACATGTACCTAACCATTATGGTGTCATACTGAATAGTTGACAAGTACCTGACATTAATTCTTTTCTTATTTCTTAATTGATTCTTTTAACAAAGTACTTTGTTCAGTAGAGGCAGTGAGAAGGTCTAGTCTATACTTTCCCCAAACAGGGATTACTTTAAGTTTTTTTTTTTTATAATAGTGTTGGCTCATAAGTCTGTTAAATGTGCATATGACATGAACTAGTCAACAAATTCAGTTCACTAGTTTATTTATATTTCTTTATTAATACTTCTTTATAATACTACCCATGGGCTGGAGCGATAGCACAGAGGTAGGGCGTTTGCCTTGCACGTGGCCCACCCGGCTGATCGTGTTGGATTCCTCTGCCCCTCAGAGAGCCCGGCAAGCTACCGAGAGTATTTCACCCACATGGCAAAGCCTGGCAAGCTACCCATAATGTATTTGATATGCCAAACACAGTAACAACAAGTCTCACGATGGAGACGTTACTGGACCCGCTCGAGCAAATCAATGAACAATGGGAGGACAGTGCAGTGCAGTGCAGTACTACCCACTGTGTTATTGCTTTGGGCCCATAATGTTTTGATTTCTTATTAAAATGAGCTCATTAAAAATTCTGTTATCTTGGTTGAAGATCATAGAATTTTCTACTAATACAGGTCATTAATATTACAGATTATCTTATATGTATATTATTATCATGCATCATTTTGTGATGGAATTATATCCTTGAAGTATTTGATAAGAAAAAATTTCCTATGTGTATGGTTTTAGTTTTAATAGCTAATATAGTTATATGTGAATTCTTGTTAGTTAGCTTTTGATAGTAAGTTAATTAGAATATTTTTTACTTGTACTTCATTACTTTAACACCATTCAGGAAATTTTAAAGTTTGTGGATTGCTTACTGAGTCTGTTAATGTATTTATTTGAGTGTGGGAAATCTGCTCCCACCCTACATTTATTAAATTTAGCAGAGATATTTGACAGACTAATAAATCTGTGTTTTATGTTAGTGGCAAATAAATCTTGATCATTTCTTGGAGACTTGGAAGATTTTTCTGTCTTCATCCTCATTGCCCTTTTAAGTAGTGGAAATTCTACTTTTCTTAGCAGATGTTGGAAAAGCTGATAGTACAAATTTATTAGATAGGAAACGAGCTGTTCTAAACATTTATGACTCTGTATAAGCCCCTTCATATTACCATACCTCCTACTTCTTTAGAACTTTCATCTAGTCTCGTCTCATTGGAATTATTGTAGATTCTTTCTCCTTCACCTCTAATCTTCCCTTTACCTAAATCACTCGTGTAATGCATCTAATCACCTAACATTTATTTCCCCAGGGGAGATTAGTTGTCAACATATGTTCATTTTTGTTGTTGTTTGGGGCCTTAGCTCGGATTTTAGTTTGCTGTTTTTATTGAGGCATTATGATTTATAAGACTGTTAAAGATGTTTTCATTGATGTATCATTCCAGCACCACAGTGGCCACCAGGGTGCCGGCTTCTCTCTATAAATGTACCAATGGACTGCTCCCATCCACTCTTTTAGCCCCCCGGCCCGCCTAATCAGGCAGCATAGCTGCTTTCTTGAATATCTTCAGTCTTTTTGTAAGAAAATGACTATTCAAACATGTGCCTCAGAATGCATGAGTATTCAAAATGCATGAAAGCTACAATATGTCTGGAAGGAATCGGAGACATCAACAATAGAGGGTCTTGGGTAGCTCAGTGGTAGACTTCTTGCTTTGCAGGCATCTTTCAAGCCAGTGTTTCTGTCCCCAGAAGTGCTGTTTGTGATCCCTGGTGTACTGCAGCCACGTGAGTGACACCTGTGCTACAGCCTCAACCCAATTCCCCCATCATCCATTTATTACGACAGCAAGAAAGGGAAGGGATGTTCTTTACCTAGTTAGTGATTAACTCTCAGGGTTTTAAATTGTAATTGTTTCTTTCTTTTTTTTTTTTCTTTGCTGCTGCTTCTGGAAGTGCACAGTTAAACCTTCCTCCTGGCTCTGCATGCAGGGATCACTGCAGGCAGTATTTGGGGGACCATATGTAGTGCCAGGGATCAAACCCTGGTCCTTACCGGCTATACAGTCTTTTTTTTTTTTTAATAATGTAGGAACACTGCTATTTATTCAGCCATTGATTAAGCTGATTGAATTGGGCTTGAACTCCACTATACAGTCTTTCTGGCCCCAACTTTCAGGTTTTCAGAAGTGATGAGAGAAGGTGAAACGGTATCAGTTAGGATGTAGAAGAAATGCACCACAATATCAATTTGACTTCAACAGATATTTATCGAACATTTACTAAGGTTGATCTTATGCAAAGAGTTAAAGTTTAACTCAGTTAATAGTTTTTTTTATAACCACTGTACAATTACATTGGAAACCAAAAACTTTCTCTGATAATTTGCATGCTTGAAAATTGTGGGTTAAGCAGAAATCATAAGGAAAATTTTAAGCTTTTAAAGTTAAAATTTTCTTTAAAGAAAAAATTTAAGTTATAAGAAAATTTTAGTGATTGAAAAACATAAACTTGGGGATGTATGTAAAGTAGGGTTAGAAGGATATTTAAGAATATGAGGAGAGGAGAATAGGAAGGTGTTTGAAGTGGTAGAGCATATACTTCACATGTACAAAGCCCTGAATTTCCTCCCTGGGATCTTTGGCAACACATACCCCCTGAGCCCAGTGACTCATCCTGGTGGTCAGAATTGCAGAACCAAGTACCTCCAGTTACTTCCCTAAGCACTTCTGGGTGTGACCCTTCTAACAAAAACCCAAAAAATGAGGTACAGGTTTACCTAAGATAAGGAGAAGGAAGAAAATAGTAACAAATACCAGGAAAGAAACTGACAACAGAAAATCAGTTGAATGAAAAATTTTTATCCCAAAATTCAAAGTGATATATTTGTGAATAGTCTTAATTGTACAAAGATTGTGAGGACATTAATAAATTCCAGTTTGATAATACTGATGTATGTATATGTTAAGTGTAGAATTTCCTGTAATATCTGTAATACATTTTTCATAATTTGAATTCTCTCATGTTTGTTTTTCATTGTTGTATACTAAACATACTTCTTATAATATAATTTGTTTCTGTGTTTCACAAAGGCTTAATTTGGGGCCAGGACATAGCTTGTCAGTAGAGCTCTTGTTTAGCAGTTGTGGGAGACCCTGCGTTTAATTCCCAGCACTTAAGGGAACAATAAAAGAATAATTTAATTTGAAATTTTCTTGAAGGTATAGTGTGGGTGAAACTCATTGTATTGAGTTTCAAACAGGAGAAAAACTTAATGTGTTATGACTGCCTTCCATAAAGTATGTGAGATATGAGTGTCCTTATTGACGAACATCTGATTCTAACTCCAGATTCCATATTACCCTGTGTTTATAAGGAGGTGTTATTCCTTCCTGCCTGATTTTCTCCTGACCCCGCCCCAGTGTAAAACATCGTTAAGACCATTCTCTCAACTTGTGGGAATATTGGAAGTTTTAATTACCCAGTGTTTATTCAGAACTTTACAGAAGAAAAATGTTTTTATTAACTAGGCTAATCACAAATTTAGCTTTTAATATGGTTAAGTTTCCACTTTCTTTGCTTTTTCTGTTTAATTACTTAATAAAAAATGTGACCAACTAGCTTTTGTTCTTTAGGAGCTGCATAAGAATACAAATAATGTAATACTATCAAAATTTTCCTCTTATATTTAAAAGGATTAGATTCAGTAACACATGTTGAAGGGTGTGCAGCTTTTTTCCATTTAAAAATAAGTGTTTCCATGCTTCTTGCAATTTGTGGTAGATTTAAAATGTCTTTGCTATTTTGTGTTTCACTTATATATGCACATTCTTGGAAAATGTCACTTTCTCAGACACTTTGTTCCATTTTTCCTAATTTTGGTTCAATCTGTTAAATATCATGAATGAAAATAATAAAAATCTTTGTAAAGGAAAATGATAATAATGTTTTGAAATTTCAAATTATAAAAGCCATATTTCACATTGCTCCAGCATGATGCTCATTCCATTATAAAATAATATTTTTGAAAATGTTGTCCAGGTTAAGAAGTAGTTAGGATTAATAAAAGACATGAATATAAAGGAAAAGTTCATTATGTAAAAAGAAGTAAACTTTCTGTGGTGTGAAATGATATTTCATTATTGTTTTGATCTGCATCTCCCTGATGATTAATGATGTAGGACATTTTCTCATATGCCTTTTAGCCATTCGGATTTCTTTGAGAAAGTTTCTGTTCATTTCGTCGCCCCATTTTTTGATGGGGTTGGATGTTTTCTTCTTGTTGAGTTCAACCAGTACTTTGTATATCTTTGATCTCAACCCCTTGTCAGATGGGTATTGGGTGAATATCCTTTCCCACTCTGTAGACTGTCTTTGTATTTTGGTCATTGTTTCTTTTGAGGTGCAGAAGCTTCTTAGTTTAAGATAGTCCCATTTGTCTATCTCTGTTTTCACTTGCTTGGCCAGTGATGTGACATCTTTGAAGATACCAATAGTTTCAATGTCATGGAGGGTTTTGCCAACTTTGTCTTCAATGTACCTTATGGTTTCAAGTCTGATGATGAGGTCTTTAATCCATTTTGATCTTACTTTTGTACATGGTGTTAGGCAGAGATCTGAGCCCATTTTTTTGCAAGTAGCCGTCCAGTTTTGCCAGCACAGTTTGTTAAAGAGGCTTTCCTTGCTCCATTCACATTTCTTGCTCCCTTATCAAAGATTAGACGATCATACGTTTGGGGGGAGATGTCAGTATATTCAACCCTGGCCCACATCCAAAAGAACAAAAGCAACCTGTGTTGGCATGGATTTGGCGAGAAAGGGACCCTCCTTCATTGCTGGTGGGAATGCCGAATGGTTCAGCCCTTTTGGAAAACAGTATGGACGATACTTAAAAAATTAGAAATTGAGCTCCCATTTGACCCAGCAATACCACTCCTGGGAATATATCCCAGAGAGGCAAAAAACTATAGTCAAAGTGACATCTGCACTTGTTTGTTCATTGCAGTAATGTTTACAATAGCCAGAATCTGGAAAAAACCTGAGTGCCCGAGAACAGATGACTGGTTAAAGAAACTTTGGTACAGCTACACAATGGAGTACTATGTAGCTGTTAGAAAAGATGAAGTCATGAAATTTACATATAGATATAGATAGAGAAGGGAGCACCAAATTAAAGGATGTTGGGAGGATCCTCCCAGGATGAGAGATGCATGCTGAAAGTAGACTATAGACCGAACATGATTGCCACTCAATGCCTCTTTTGCAAACCACAGCACCCAAAAGGAGAGAGAGAACAAAATGGAATGCCCTGCCACAGAGGCAGGGTGGGATGGGGGGATGGGGGGATGGGGGGTGGGAAGAATACTGGGATTAGTGGTGGTGGAAAATGGGCATTGGTGGAGGGATGGGTATCCAATCATTGTATAACTGAAACTCAAGCACAAAAATTTGTAAGTCTACAACTGTACCTCATGGTGTTTCATTAATAAAAATTAATAAATAAAAAAAATGAAAAAATAAGAAGTAAACTTTGTGACTCAAAATTTAATTATTTTTGATAGATTCGTAAATGTAGATTAATTTTTTGCTTTGTATTATTTGTAATTCTTTTTCCCCATCATGCATGAAAAAATAAATTTGTAGCTAATCCATTACTTTTAGATGTTGTTTGAATTTCAAAGGTAAGTATAATGTTAACATCATTCCTTCATGCATGATGTTGATGATCCTTTTTTTCTCTCAAGTGGTCAGCATATCACTAAGTCTTCCCCCAAATCCCAGTATGCCTAGGTTATTCCTTAATTTCTATATAATGATCACCTGTTTTGACTAAGAAAAAGGATTATTGAATTTTTCATGGAAAAAAATACTTCAACAGGAATAGGTAACTGAACATACCATAAATTTTATTTTATTTCTGTTCTTTCACCAATTCTTGCATATTTTACTTGATCAATTCTTTTAGCCTTCGTGGTTTTCTTGATTTTATTCCTTAAATATCAACTGGTGGATCTGGAACCAATATACTCCAATGTTCCTCCATGATTGCATTTTAGTATAATTTGTTTATAAAATAATATTCAAATGAAGGGTTGAAAGTTTTCACTTACCAAATGGTGTGATTATGTACATTTGGTTAAATCTTTTTGGGGATGCCACACCCTGTGGTGCTTTTAAATGTATAACTTGTTCATCAAGGAAAAAAAGCAAGAACCTTAAAATAACTTTTTGGGGGCCTTTCTCACCTGGGAATTAGTCACAGTGACAGTCTGGCAGTGTGGGTTTGGCCATTTGGAGTGTGGACCCAGTGAGATATTGTTTCTTGGACACAGCCATGCCAGAAGCCACCAGGGTCACAGCCGCTGTATGTGCTCAAGGGGTCATCTGGTGTGGGGAATTGTACTTGAGACTTTGGACATACAAGGCATGCACTTCAGCCTTTTCAGCTATCTTTTTGCTCCCTCCCCAATTAAATTTTTGATAAAAAGTATATTTTTGCTCATTAGTTCAGTTTTATTACTTTGGAAGCTGTTTTTGATATCTTGGTAAAAGTAAGGTAGAATGACATTGTTAGTATCTTACAGTATTACTCAAGATTAGATTTGTTACAGATAGTTTATATTGATAATATTAAAACCAAGATTTAAAAGTGTATTAATTTAATATAGTTGTCCACATAGGGCTTTAGGAAAGACATTTTGTTCATTTATGGGGGTTTGGAGGGGTTATTCCTTATAGTGTTCAGGGGCTGTTCCTGACTCTGTGTTCCCCTGGTGGTGCTGTGGAACCATACATGGTGCTGGGGATCAAAGTAGGGTCAGTTATATGCAAGGCAGAATCTTTAACCCTGGTACTATATCTCTTTAAGTCACATTTACATAGATTAAAGAAACTTCACTTACAGTGCTGGAATTTAATATCCAGATACTGTAAGTTAAAGGACCATCTGTTGTTTGGGAGTAGTATAATGACAGAAGGATTTAAACTCATCGTACTTTCAGTAAAATTTACCTTTTGGAACCGGAGTTGTGACACATGGTAGTGTGCCTGCTTTGAGTGCATGAGGTCTGGGCATTATGAAAATAATATACCACTACCACCACCACCAAGAATAAATTGTTCTGATCTATTGGTATTATACTTAATGGAAAGATCATTGTGTTCAAGAGAGATCCTATATTGGTTGCCTGTTCTGTGTAGCAAATTATGACAGACTTAATGTTCTAGGACAACAGATATTTATCCCATAAATTCCACGTGTCAGCATTTTAAGCATAGTATAACTAAGAACCTCAGCTTCAATGAGATCCTTGTCAAGGTGTCAGCAGATTTCAATTTTTCCTGTTAGCCTGCTGGTGCTTAGGAACTACCATGGCTGCATCTAGCAGTGCTCAGGGGTCATTAGAACTATACCACAAGGGGTGCCGAATGCTTGGCACAGGGCTTTGCACATGCATTCTACGTCTGAGTTGTATCCTAGGCCCTGTCAATACAATTTGCGTTGTGGAAATTGTACTTTTTAATTTCTTAGTGGCTTCATATGTAGATTTTGTTTGTGGGTCACATCCACTGGTGCTCAGGGCTTCTGGCTCAGTGCTCCAGAGTTGCTCCTGGGAATGCTGAAGGAACATGCAGTGCTGGAAATCAAATCTAGATCTGTTGAATGCAAAGTCTGTGCTCAGTCCATCAGGCTTTCTCTCTGCCGGTTTATGGGGAGTTTTACTGATCTTCTCATTTTGTTAATTCGTCATTTCTTTTTTATGTCTTTGTCTATAGTTTCTTTTAGCTTTTCAAGCATATATATGCATATATATATATCCATGTATACTACTTAGTATTCGGAGAGCCCGGCAAGCTACCGAGAGTATTCGATATGCCAGACACAGTAACAACAAAGTCTCCAATGGAGACGTTACTGGGCCCGCTCGAGCAAATCGACGATCAACGGGAGGGCCTTTACCTTTACCTTTACTACTTAGTATAGATTTCAAACTTAGTATAGTAAGGCAGAGGTTTGCTCCTCAAACAGAGTAGTTCTTTGTTGATCAAGCATCCATCTTTCCACATGCCTGTTGTATTGTTTCTTCTGTTACGTTTTTTTGCATAACACACATTTTGAGGAGGTACTTACACAAGTTGTGGTGTGAGAAATAGGTAGCCTGGCCAGCTGGAAACTAGCAGGAACAGATGCTGCAGGCTGGAGGAAGTATTTCTTAAGTTATATATATTTCTCCATACATTGAAACTATGTGTGGAGATATTTCTGTATACAGTTGCATAAAAAATTAAATTTACCAAAATGACATAGCTTATTTTATAGAAGCATTTTTCCTAATTCCTGGTCCATGGAAGCAAGATGTCTGTAAGAAGATGATTGGATTAATAAACAGTAAACACAGATTATCGGGAGAAGGAGGATGGGGAGGAGGAGAAGGAGAAGATGCATAAAGAGAAGAAGAATAGTGTGGTGGGTGAGGCACTTGCCTTGCAAGCTGCTGACCCCCTAGTTTGACCCTAGCCCTATATATTGCCTTCTGAGCAGTGTCAAGAGTGATCCCTGAGCACAGCATTTGGAGTGGGCACTGCCCTGTGTGGCCCTTCCCTCCCCCCGCAAAAACAGATAAACATAGTGACATAGTTTAAAGGTGGTGGAATGGATAAGTAGAGCTCCCAAGTTTAATTTTTTTAAATTTTAATTTAATTTTTTTTTACTGGTTACAGTGTACTTTATTGATAGTACATGACAAGGTGGGACTCCAAGCCCCTCCCCTTCTTCAGGGGTTTTGGATGGAAACTGGAGGTCCGGAGATTCTGTGTATTGGATGAGAGGGGGAAGGACTCTCTAGCAGCTGAGGGCCTCTCTTTTCCTCTTTGTGCTCTCGCTGGGGCTGGTTATCCAGGGGACTCTTACTCCTTGGAGGCCGTGTGGACCACCCTATTGCTGTAGCCAAACTCATTGTTGTACCATGAAATGAGCTTGATGAAATGGTCATTGAGGGTGTTGCCAGTCCCCGCATCGAAAGTGGAGGAGTGGGTGGACCTGTTCAAGTCACAGGAGACAACCTAGTCTCCCAAGGATGCCCTTGAGGGGCCCATGAGAGACCTGTTTCACCAATTTCTTGATGTCGTATTTGGCAGCTTTCTCTAGGCAGCAGGTCAGATCTACAATGGACACATTGGGGGTAGGGACGTGCAAGGCCATGCCAGTCAGCTTCCTGTTCAGCTCCAGGATGACCTTGCCCACAGCCTTGGTGGCACCTATGGAAGCTGGGTTGATGTTCTGGGCTGCCCCTCTGCTGTCATGCCAGAGTTCCCAAAGGGGCTATCCATGGTCTTCTGGGTAGCAGTGATGGTATGAAGGTGTTCACGAGCCCCTCTATAATACCATAGTTGTCATTGATGACCTTGGCCAGGAGAACCAAGCAGTTGATGGTGCAGGAGGCTTTGCTGACAATGTTGAGGGAGCTGTTGTACTTCTTGTGGTTCACGCCCATCACAAACATGGGTGCATTGGCAGAAGGGACAGAGATGATGACCCTTTGACATCCTCCTTCAAGTGGGTTCCAGCCTTTTACATGTTAGTGAAGACCCCAGTTGACTGCGTAGTGTACTCAGCACCAGCCTCACCCCATTTGAGTTTGGCAGAATCTCGTTCCTGGAAGATTGAGACGAGCTTCCTGTTGATTACAAGTTTCCCTTTCTTGGCTATGTGCAAGAAGAGATGGCTCTGCCAAACGGAGAGGAGCAGAGAGCTTACTTTTTTTTTTTAATTGAAATTCTGTGATTCACAATACTGTTAATAATGGATTTTCGTGCACATAATTCCAATACTAGGTATCCCCCATCTTTTCCCCCCAAGGAACCCAACCTTGCTCCCCCCTAACCCTTCCTCCAGTGAGTCAGATGTGTAGATCAGTTCTTTTGATGTGTTGGTTTCGTTCCTTTGTTGATACCTTGCTGTATATCTTGAAGTATCGCATATGAGAGAGATCATTTTTAATCTATCATTTGTACCAAATGAAGTGTGAGCCATAGTATAAACTGTGGATTTTTGATGATTGTCCTGTATCAATGAAGGCTTACTGATTGTAGCATTTCTTCTACTGTGGGATAAACTGATAATTAAAGATTATGTATACATGAGGTCTGTACATGTACAGGAAATCTCTGAAGTTTCTGCTTAGTTTTGTTGTGAACTGAAAACCTGAACAATGTAAAACATGACAAAAAATACTGAGAAAGTAAAGGCTGATATTGGTGAGCTGTTTTGTTTTATAGTTTATAATTATTTAATATTTTCCATTTAGTAATGATGGCTTTTAAAAGTTCATGATTCAAATAACTGTAGTCAACTTTCTTCACTGCAGTGAACTAGCTATAGACATTCATACCTTTTGCTGTAGGACTTTCCCATCAGTAATAATAGTCTAATAATTTTGTTTTTTTATGGAGGAGGTCAGACATAGAGTAGGTAAAGATTTCAAGAAAATCCTTTCAACACTTTCTTTATTACTTTGTATAAAGTGACTTGTCAGGCTGGAGCAATAGCATAGCTGGTAGGGTGTTTGCCTTGCACTCGGCTAATCTGGGTTCAATCCCTGGCATCCCATATGGTTCCCTGAGCACCTTGAGCATCACTGGGTGTGATCCAAAAAGCCAAGATAAATAAATAAGTGGCTTGGGTAAAGTAAAGGTCAGTTAAGGAGAATTTGAATTTGTTGCTATTTTATGTTAATCAGGAAGAGTATATAGTGGCTTTAAACTATATGATAATGCACACTATGTAATGAAAAGACACAGGTGATTGAGCACAAATTTAGAGCTCTGTCAACATTATTTGACATAAATCACGATTCCTACTTTTCTGCTGTAACCTGTGGTATTTATCTGAAATAGGTACTTACACATCCTTTAAAATTTTTAAAATATATTATTTAAAAATTTATATTGAATCACCAACTCTAATACATTCTAAAGTTTGCTTTGAGGTTTTTTAGTGGAATGTCTCCACAACTTAATATATTTGTCTCAAATTCATAACTTTGTTAAAATATTAAGCATTACTCTGTAAAAATATGAACTTGAGTTGTAGAATAGAATGGAGATTCAGTGTGTATTTAATATTTTGATGACGTTGGGTATACACTATAGTACAAAGTAAAAATTTGTTTCATGTCTCTGTATTCTAGCATAACATGTCCTTTCTGTTATGAGGCAACCATATTTCTGATGAAATGGAAATGTTCTCATCAGTCTACTCATGAGGAAAATGAAGATTGTCTTGTTATGTCCCAGAGAAATTGTCAAGGCTTTTAGAAAGAGAGAAAATAGAGAACAAAAGGATATGTCAGGCGTGTACACATCTGTGTTATTGGCACAAAAGGTGATGTCTTTATAAATGTGTAACTTTTGGACAATTTAAGGAATTACATTTTGCTTCTAGAGATTTTATATGAGTTTTTCCCCCATAAAACAAAATTTTAATTTTATTGGATTTTTTCAGTCAACTCTAAACTGAGTCTTTGTAGTGTTTGTTTTGTCTGCGTCTATTGAAATCTTTCTGCAGGAAGAATCTCAGTTGGGACATTGTATGCCAGCCAGGGAAATGATCAGAATTCAAGTTTCTAGGGTACAAGAGCTATAATGAGCTGCTAATTGAAGGTGACAAGCTGTTTTCCCCCTTCTCCCAATTGGTCTGGCAAAATGTTAGATTTCATTCATTATTAAGTCAGCTTCTCAGCAGAAGACTGAATTAATTAGTTGGGAACATTAAGAAAAGAATTTTTGCCTTGTGTCAGTTTTACAGATTGAATTCCAGTTTTTACTAGCTTTTCCCTTACCTCTTATTTCTGTCAGTTGTATACAGTTGTATGTAATTGATGTAATAAAGTTGGAGAAGCTTTTCTCTCACGCCCAAATATGTTCATGCCGTTTTACACAATTTAGCTTTGCTTTTCCTTAGAATTTAAAATAAAAAACCAACTTTTTTTTGCAACGTTTGTAGTATGTAGGCTTTTAATGTCCAGTCTTCTTGCCTCTTCTCCCTTATTCTCTATCCCATTCCTTGGATAATAGTTTTGAGATCCCCTCTTTTGTATAGATACATATTTTCCTCCCAATTTCTGAGTAATATTCCATTGTATTTACGTGCTTAACAATATATCCATTCACCAATTGATTGACATTTGTTGTAAACAACATATTGACTATGTCATATGATAAAGGAATGTTTATTTTGTAAAAAGATACTAAAATACTCAAGTGTCTATCATTTTACATTCCTGACGTGTATTGTGAGTTTTAATAATTAGTTTGTACTCTGCATTTACTATCTTTTAAATTTTAACCATTTTGCGAGTATAGTAGTATTCTTTAGGGGTTTTAATTTGATTCACTCAATGAATAGTGTTATTGAACATCTTTTCAAGTATTTATTTTCTCTCTGTTTTCTTTGTTGAAAAGTAGGTTTTTAAAGTTCTGTGGCCATTTTTTAAAAAAGGGATGTTACTGAGTGATCAGGATCAAGAACAAGATACAAACCCTTTGACCTTTTAAACATATTTTCTCACAATAATGGGGGTTGCTTTCAAATTTTTTAATATCTTTTTTAAAAGCTGAAAGTTTTGGGATTGTCCAGTAGCTTAAAGGACTTAAGTGTTTGCTTTGAGTATGGGAGTCCCAGGTTCAGTCATAGGTACAATGTGGTCCCATGAACATTGCCAAACAAAAAGAGAGTTTTAGGGGTGAGTCTCATTCATCACTACTTACAGACTTTATGTAATCACTGGCTCCATGCTCAGGGATCATTCCTGGTGGTACTTGGGGGACCATATGGGGTGCCAGGGAAGGAACCTAGGTTGAGTGTATGCAAAACAAGCACCCTTCTTGCTTTACCATTATTCTGACTCTCAGCAAAAAAGAGTTTTAAATGTTGAGAGATTCTTTGAACTCAGTAATACCTATGTTTTTTGCTTGATAAAGTAAAATTTTTTTAATTGAATCACTGTGACATACACAGTTACAAAGTTGTTCATGATTGGGTACTGATAAAGCAATTTGTGGGGTCAAATGGTAAAGTATGTGGTAAAGTATGTACTTTGCTTGTGTGAGGCTTTTGGTTCAATCCTATCAGTGCACACAAATACAAAGGGAAAACAGTTTAAAAGAACACGGACTTGCAAAAATATTTTAGGGATAGTTTGCAGAAATCTCCTAAATTTAGTGAAAGATTAAAACTTGAATATTCAAAATGCTCAGTTAAGAAAATATTTTTGTTGTATTTTGTTTAGAAGTTGTAAAGCTTTGGGTTTTATTTTTAGATCTGTGACCCATTTTTAGTTAAGTTTTGTTTATAACAAGTGCAACAGGACAATTTTTTTCTGTGAAATTGGTATGCTTAGTACTGAGGCATTTGTTTAGAAGATTGTCATCATTGGGGTGGAGTGATAGTATACTGGGTAGGGTGCTTGTCTTGCATGGATCTGACCCAGGTTTGATCCCCATCACCACATAAGGTCCCCTGATTCCCAGCAAGAGTAATCCCTGAGCGCAGAGCCAGGAGTAAGCCCTGAGCACAACCGGGTGTGTACCCCCCCCCCCCCCCCACCCCACAGATTTAATTAATCACGGTCACAGTCCTCCCGTTGTTGATCGATTTGCTTGAGCGGGCCCAGTAACATTGTGAGACTTGTTATTGTGTTTGGCAGATTGAATACATCACGGGGAGCTGGCCAGGCTCTGCTGTGCGGATGAGATACTCTTGGTAGCTTGCCAGGCTCTCCGAGAGGGGTGGAAAAATTGAACTCGAGTCGGCCATGTTGGCTGCGTGGAAGGCAAACGCCCTATCACTGTGCTATTGCTCCAGCCCTGTTAATAAATAATTAATACAGGTTTAATTAATAAAATAAGAGTACCATCATTTATCTCTGATAATTTTTTGAAAATCAACTGGCGATTGTCCTGAGTTTTTTGATGGGCCCTGGGTCACACTTGACAGTGCCAGCAAAAACATTCATGATTCCCTATAGAAGGAGGTTCTCTGCCATTGAGCCACTTCCCAGCCCTTGTTTGGGATTTTTTTAAAATGCATTATTTATGATAAAGAATGCTATAAAGTATGAGAAAGTATGGCTTTTGTTTATTTATTTATTTTTGGTCAGGCATCTGTGATTTTTAGACCAAGTGTTACTGACCTCATTAGTTGGGAGGTTCCTTTCTTACCCTTTGTAACCATTTTCTAGGCTAGCAACACCCTTTGTTGTTTACCTGTTTTGTGTGCTTCTTTTGGATTTGTTTACATCGGTATCAAAAGCTATGCTTTGCTTTAGTTTCTTTTGCTTACTCAACTTTTATTTCATTGATTACTTACTGTACTTTAATTATTTATTCTACTTTCATTAGATTTAACTCACTTTTCCTATTTTCTGACACTGTAAACATTTATCTCTATCTCTTCTACTGTGCCTTAAATAATATTCCTTACAGTATAACTCTGGAGTGATAGCACAGCGGTAGAGCATTTACTTTGCATGCGGCTGTCCCAGGTTTGATTACTCCGACCGTCTCAGAGAGCCTGCAAGCTACCTAGAGTATCCATCCCCGCCCCCCCGGCCTGGCAGAACCTGGCAAACTCCCCATGGCGTATTCGATATGCCAAAAACAGTAACAACTGTACCTCATGATATTTCACTAATAAAAATAAAACAAAACAAAATGAACTAATACCAATAATAGCATAAAAAAGAGGTGTGGTGCTGCCAGCAGGTCAATCTGTACCTGTGAGGCGAGTGCATCAGCAGCCTAATGGCGCCTTCAGACTTCCAGATACCCCAAAATTGCTGCTGTGCCTTTGGCCAGACCCCAGAAACTTGGGGCAAAGTTTACCAAGAAAGTAAACGGCCAAAAGTTAGGTATGTGGGAGACACACCCACAAACCACCTTTGGCTCAGCTATATAACTGGAGGCATGGTCTCTCTGGTTCCTGATCGAACTGCTTAATGGCCATGATCCCAGAGACTCAGAAATGAATCTCGGAACCCAATGGATTTTGGCAGAAATGCGTCCGGTCCCTGCATTAGGTTACTGGCACTGGGCCACCCCAGGAGGGAATAGGTTTTGTGCCTTGGTTTGTTTCCCCTGGCGTCCCGGTGGCTGCCATCCTACAGAAGCCACTGGACAGTAAGGTTTGGGACCACAGTGACGAGGCATGCAGGGCCTCATGGTATTGGGGCGGAGCCGGCCCTTTCCTCCCTGTCCCAATGAGACCCCAAATCACTGTCCAGGAACAACCTCTCTGGCTCCTGATCAAGCTGCTTAATGGCCATGATCCCAGAGACTCAGAAACAAATCTTGAAACCCAGTGGCTTTTGGTAGAAATGCATCCGGACCACGCAGTAGGTTACTGTCACCGGGCTACCCCAGGGAGGAAAGGGTGCTGTCCCTCCCCCTGCTCCCCCTTGGCGGCTTAGTAGTTGCCACCTGCCAGAGGCCATTGGATAGTCAGGTTTGAGACCACCGTGAGGAGACACGCGGGACCTCATGGGAAGGGGGTGGAGCCAGCCCTTTCTTTTCCATCCCAGTGAGACCCCGAGTTGCTGCCCACAAACGGCCTCTCTAGCTCCTCTCTGGCCACGCACCACCATACGTTATTCTTAACCAGCAATAGAAAACAAATTGCCTACTGTTGCCTTTTCGGCAGATCTGAGTTTTGGGGTAAAATCCCAAATAATAATGTCAAAATATTGAATATAATCAAAGTAGAGAGAGAGTAATGTAGAAATCATCTGCTCCACAGGTAGGGGGAGGGTGTGGGGTGGGGGTATATTGGGGTTTTTGGAGGTGGAGAATGGGCACTGGTGAAGGTATGGGTGTTTCATTGTATGACCGAGACTTAAACCTGAAAGCATTGTAACTGCTCTCATGGTGATTCAATAAATAAAATTATAAGAAATGAAAAAAAATAAGGTGGAGTTCATGCCCAATTCAATCAGCTAATCAGTGGCTTAATAAATAGCAATACTTCTACATTAAAAAAACAAAAAAACCAGTAACAACAAGTCTCACAATGGAGATGTTACTGGTACCCACCTAAGCAAATTGATGAACAACGGGAAGACAGTGCTACAGTGCTACAATATTACCCTTATAATGTTGAATGAATATCAAAATACATTTTAGAAAGAAGTTTCATTCCCGGTAGAATTTTCAATAGGTTTAATTTGTAAAGACACAATTGCTATTGATACATTAACATTGTATTTGGTGACCTTGGTTGATCTATATTTGATTCTTACTTTTGTCTTTGTAATACATCATCCATCACTGTCCTCCCATTGTTCATCGATTTGCTAGAGCGGGCCCAGTAACATCTCCATTTTGAGACTTGTTGTTACTGTGTTTGGCATATTGAATATGTCACAGAGAGCTTGCCAGGCTTTGCTGTGTGGGCGAGATACTCTTGGTAGCTTGCCAGTCTCTCCGAGAGTGGCAGAGGAAGTCTTTATAATGTATTACCTATATTTGTTTCTTATATAAGGGTTTTATAATTACAGAGTAAACATGCTGATATGTTTATAATTATATACTATTATCATTATATACGATTTAGAATATTTATATAATTAAATATAAAATTTAATTATGCTATCACATTCTCAACAAATAATGACTATTTTTGTAGTTATTTTTTTCTTAAGCATATGACTTTTCTCTGTGTTGAAGAGAAATGGTGATAATGAGTATTCTTATTTAATAAGAATGATTTAATAAGTTAATGATTTTAGTGTAAAAACTTTTACTATTTCATTAAAAATAGTTTTTATCGCAACTTACTTAAAAAGATGTGAGTGAACAGAAAGAGAAAAGTACGTGTTCAAGATTGACCACAGGCTTCTCCGTAATTGAAATAAGCAAGTAAAGATATATCGAGACCAGAAAGCAAGATATGTGTTCAAGGGAGAACAGGGGCTTGAAGAGCGAGCCAGGATTTTATTTATCATCTCATTTTCGTTTTGAGATCGTTACCTTTGATTAGATTAGTGAAATGTTTCTCATCATAAGTAGCTTAAAATTTACTTTAGATAACCTTTTATTGTTGTGGGGACCACATGAGGCAGGCTCAATGACCACATGAGGGGCTGTTTGGTGCCTGGGGTTGAATCTTGGGGCTCGCATGTGCAATGCAAGTGTTCTGCCAGGTGAGCCATTCCCCCTAGATCTGTGTTTTTAATTTGTTAGATTCTCTTTTGTATTTATTGAGGCATGAATGTGATTTGTTTGTTTGTTTACTATTGAGTAAATGAATTCCCCCCCCCCTCCTAATTTTGCATTCTTGAAATGAGATTGGGACATACTTTATTTTCTTTATGGTAAAACTTGAATTAATATGTTAGAGAGCAGGTTAAGATTATGTTTGACATTGTATGCCTGAAACTCAACTATAAAAAACTTTGTAATTCATGGTGCATTAATAAAAGTATATTTATTTATTGACCACACCTTGTGGTGCTCAGGGCTGAACCCTGACTCTATAATCTTTCTTCTCCCAAGCCCCTGCTTTTTAAGTGAATCACCATGAGATACACAGTTACAAAGTTGTTCATAATTGGGTTTCAGTCATATAGTGTTCAGAACACTTCTGGCAGACTCGGGGCACCCTGTTGGGTGCCTGAGATTGAAAGCAGGTCGCTAGTGTGCAAGGCAAGTGCCCTACCTGTTGTACTATCATTCAGGATTTGAATAAAATTTTTTTGAATAAAAGCTTTATAAAAAATTATGTTTAAGAAAAAGTAGACTTTACTAACCCTCCTCTGACTTTTTTGAAAATAATGATCTCTCTCTCTCTTTCCTCCTACCTCTCCCTCTCCTCAGCACAAGCCCACCCTACTGTTGTGTGGATCTGTATTCACTTCGTACTGGGGAAATGGTCAAGTCCATTCAGTTTAAAACACCTATCTATGATCTCCATTGCAACAAACGGTAAGCATCCTAAAAATGTTTCTTTTTCATAGTTTAAAATTTTTTTTGCACTTTGAAAAGATTTTGTTCATTTATTTTTTTATTTGCTTTTTTTGGCTTCACACCTGGTGATACTCAGGGGTTACTCCTGGCTCTGTGCTCAGGAATTACTCCTGGCGATGCTTGGGCGACCAGATGGGATGCCGGGAATCCCATGTATTATGTGGAAATTTCATTAGTCTCTGTTAGTGTCGTTGGTATCTTCCCCTCTCAGACTCATTCACAACGTTCTCATGAAATTGGCCCAAGAATAATCAGTTGCTGAACTTAAAAGTAGAACTGGCAAACTCTTCTGGGTATAGATTGTTGAGAATGTAAAGAATGTTTCATTTTCTCTTATCTTGTCTTCAAAAGCCTACACAAATAAGATTATATGTAGGAAGGACCCTTAATCAGAAACATTGGGTTAGATTTACAGAGTGTATGAGAAGACAAGATCACAGTAAAGGTTATTCACTTCCCTAGCACCACCAGTTTGCTGCTGATCCTTAAAAATCCACTTCCCTGTTCTTTTCCCGCTCCTTGTAACCACATGGGAAGGATCATTCTCTAGGATGGAAACCTTCCCCCCACCCCCCCAACCCCAGCCTTTTAATAAAGTTCTTTACCTTGCTTAACAGGTAAACAAATAATGAAATGGAAAAGAATAGAAGAAGCAGAGGAAACATGAAAGTGGTTAACTTTTGCCTTAAGGAAGCGTTTCATTATGTATAGCATATAAACAGATATGTTTTTTGCTGCTTTATCATGTGGAATATGATTTTCCTGTTCATCAAAACAAATAACTTCTAAATGATCAAAACACTTTAATTTTGATTTGTCTTATTGGGTGCACAACCAGTGGTGCTCAAGGCTTACTCCTGGTTTTGTGTTCAGGTACCATACGGGATGCCAGATAGTGAACCCAGGTCTGCCATATGCAAGGCAAATGCCTTGCCTGCTGTACTGTCTTTCTGGATTTTATAAAAGGTCCTTTAAATACTGTTTTTTTTTTAAGCTTTCATTGGAACTAATCTGTTTTTTTTAAAAACTCTAGTAAAATACTCAGATCTGGCTCACACTTCTACCTGATCTAGTAATGAAGAGTCTATTTGTATAACTGCAGAATATTTGAGGAGTAAACAAACTTAAGACTTCCATCTATGAAAAAAAGTCTTATAATAGCAGTTTTCTTGATATCGGTCATAGATACAAACTATAAACCTTCATTTCATTAAAAAAGCAAACATGACACAATGGAATACTGTGCAGATGTTAGGAAAGGTGAAGTCATGAAATTTGCTTACAAGTGGTATCATGCTTAGTGAAATTAGTCAGAAAGAGAGGGACAGGCATAGAATGACTCATTTGTAGCACTGTAGCACTGTAGTACTGTAGCACTGTCCTCCCATTGTTCATCGATTTGCTTGAGCGAGCACCAGTAACGTCTCCATTGTGAGACTTGTTACTGTTTTTGGCATATTGAATGCCACGGGGAGCTTGCCAGGCTCTGCGTGCGGGCATGATACTCTCGGTAACTTGCAGTCATTTGTGGAATATAAAATGACAGAATTTGAGACTAACACTTAAGGACAGTAAAGACAATGGCCAGGAGGATCACTTCAGGAAGCCTGTGTCATGTGATGGGGGAAAAGACAGTTGGGATGGAGGAGGGACAACTCAGAAACTGATGGATATAGGGCTTGCTTGGGATTAGAGATTACATTGAGAAAGAGGGATTGAGAGAACAAGAAACTGACTTTCGTGACGCGAATAATAGGAAAAAAAATTAAGACATTTTGTTGACATTGATTGTTTGATTTTAAAAGAAAAAAGATCTCTTGAGCAACACAAAACAATTCAAAATTTAGGGAAGCATATGACCATAAAACTGCTCTAGTTACAAAATCCTTTGAAAAAACAAACACATATTACTGACTGAAATAATTATGCAGGCCTATTCTTACAGTTACATAGTATTCTTGAGACATTTATTTTCAGTTAAGTAGAAAAATATGAATGACTACTGCTTGAAAGATATGCTATTTTTCAAATTGAAAAGAACACAGTGAGGATCTGGAGAAAGAACAGCAGGTCAGGTCTTGCCTTGCACACAGCAGACCAGGGTGTTTGACTCTTGGGCCCCTGAGGCTGCCAGGAGTGATCCCAGAGCTCAGAGCCAGGAGTAAGCCCCGAACACAGCTGGGTTGCAAACCATAATGCCCAAAAGTAGAAAGAGAGTACGAAGGAAGATGTCTGCTCCAGAGGCAGGGGGTGGGATGGGGTGTGGGTGGTGGGAGAGATATTAGAAACATTGACAGTGAAAAATCTGCATTGGTGGAGTGATGGCTGCTCTATCCCTTGTATGACTGTAACTTAATCATGAAAGTTTGTAACTGTATCTCATGGTGATTCAATTAAAAAAAAATAAGCAAATAAGGAGGGCCAACCTGGGTTTGATCTTCTGCACCCTATATTGCCTCCTAAGCCTGCAATGAGTGGTCTCTGAGCACCAAGCCAGGAATAAGCTCTGAGCACTACCAGGTGTGACCCCCCCAAAAAACAAAACAAACCAAAAGAAAAAAGTCAGAATTGAAATGTGGAAAATGAAATAGTTGTGTGGTGTCAAAGTAAAAATAAATTTTATAACAATATTCTCAGGCTGTTTTTTAAAGGTTATTTTCAAAAATGACTCAGGAAGTTCAGAAGTTATTAAAGATCAGATAAAAAGATACACAAAAAACCCATGGTTTGATATTAGTGCCAGTAATATACAGTATTTGAATTTAAGTACAAAACTTGAAAACAGACTAAGAAAAGACTTCCAGTTTTAGTGTGCAGTTCAATTTAGTCATTCATAACAGTTATTCTTTTTTTTCTTTTGCTTTTTGGGTCACACCTGGTGTTGCACAGGGGTTACTCCTGGCTCTGCACTCAGGAATTACTCCTGGCTGTGCTCAGGGGACCATATGGGATGCTGGGAATCGAACTCGGGTCGGCCGTGTGCAAGGCAAACACCCTACCTGCTGTGCTATCTCTCCAGCCCCCATAATAGTTATTCTTAAATTAATATTAAAATTATGGGTTATGAGGGAAATACTGCTAGAGTAACATAATTATCCTATGGCATAAAATTATTCAAAATGAACATTGAATGTGTGGATCCAATAGAAAATATACCTAGACTGGAAAACTGTAATGATAGTTATTCAAGGTCCTTTGTGCTCTTGCCAAGTAGATTACATGCTATTTAGCCAAAGGACATATGAAATATTTTATTTTTATAATTTTGGGGCCCTACCCATATATGTAGGCATTAGGTCCATTCCCTGCAGCTGGGATGGTACCACGATACTCGAGCCAGTGCTGGGAATGCCAGCATTCACCCCAGACATTTAAGTCATATTTTTTGCCAGCACTTGGGCCTCTTTTTAAAATGAAATAAGTACAAATAAGATTTTTAGAACGCAAATATACCAGAAAGCGTGAAGTTAAAAATTTAAAGTATTTCTGATATTTTTATGAACTACAAAGCTATGAAGGACAAAAAATAAAAAATAGAAGTGTGTGGGGGATATTTGTTCCAAATATAGTGTTTCTGGACCATACACATGAAAATATAGTTGATTAATCTTTGCACAGATTAATTTTTTGTTTATTCTTGTAAATTTGGGAATGAAATAATGAAATATGGTATTATTTTGGTATATATTGCTAGAACATTACATTAATTTTCAAGACAATTTATATGTATTATGTGTATATATAAGCATATAATATATATTATATGTATAAACTTCACAAAAATATGTTCCAAAAATCTATTTATTTCGGATGCATTAAGGAATTTTCTAAAGTCAAATTTTAAATTACAAGTACATTGGTTTCAGATATGCTGAAAGAGGGAAGCATTATGTGAATTTCTGGATCTTAGATTTTAGCTCTGTGTAATGCCAAATCTGATTCACCACCATTTTCCTTGGTTAATTTTGCAAATTAGCTGGATATGTTGTCTTTTAGAATTTAACAGTGTTTATAAAAAATTTAAAAGTCCTTGAGGGAATTATTTTATCTATTTTGTTTGGGGGAGGACTTATAGATTACATCAAAAGCTTGTTCATTTCTGATTTGTTGTTCCTGCATTTCCTGCAATTTGAGTCTGTCACCTCAATATGTTGTGCGAATTCCTTAGTTTGATGATTGATTTCTTACATTAAATACCATGACAGAATAATTTATTATGTATTTTCAATTATATTAAGAATTTTTTTCCATATCAATAAATGGAGATGCTGAAGGGAGAGTACAATGGGATTGGCGCTTGCCTTGCAAATGACCAACCTGGGTTCTATCCCTAGCAACTCAGATGGCCCCCTACGCCCTCCTAGGAGTATCCCCTGATAGGATTATTAAAGGATTCATTTAATTGTATATTATCAAGCCATTGTTAACATTTGGCACTTAGAATTACTGACCTGAAATTTTTCTATCCTCTCAAAATACCATGTAAATATTTAACTATAGATATAATACTTTATTTTCTTTGGAAATTTGGCTCTGTTATTATCCTGCAAGAAACAATAGTGTAAAATGGAATAATTTGGCCTCTACGTATGTGCCTATATATATATGTATGTATTTAGTATATTCGTATCCTGACTAAATTTGAAAATATATTGAGTTATCCAGTAATGACTTACTTACACTGAATAAACCCAGTGGTTGTCTGTTTCATTTTTTCCCTTAAAATTCTTTCTTTTCTTTGCCTTTATGTTGGGAAATTCAGTATTTTTACATTTTATTTAATTTTATTCTGTTTTTGACATGTTATGCAAATCCATTTTGTTTAATTCTCTGAATTTGAGCCATCAGTGAAAAAACACTTTTTAGTAAGACACTTAAAAAAAAAAAAAACTACAGGGGCCGGAGCTATAGTACAGAGGGGAGAGTGTTTGCCTTGCAGGTGACTGACCTGGATTCAATCCCTGACATCCCACATGGTCCCCCAGCACTGGCAGGAGTGATTCCTGAGTGCAGAGCCAGGAGTAACCCCTAAATATCGCTGGGTGTGACCTTGCCCCCCAAAAAAAAGCAAAAAAAAAGCTACAATAAAGACAGTAGTTTATTGATTATAAAGTTTCTAATGAAAGTAGATTTATTTGATTTATAACTATTAAAATTAAATTTCATTTAGATAAAAATAAATTTTAAGCTCTAATCTGATTTTTCTCCTTTAATCCTGTAATAATGTCTATTTATTGCATTAATGGTATTCCAGAGTAATTTTTTTGTTCTACATTTTAAGAGGTAAATGTTTCTAATCTAAATATAATAAGAAATGTTTGATTTTTAAAAAATTGGTGAATGCTAATTTAAACTTGGAGGGTTTGAATTATTTTAATTTTGAATTTCATATTCACATTTTCTTTCATTTTTTTTTTACTTTAATTTTAGGATCCTCGTTGTAGTCTTGCAGGAGAAAATCGCTGCTTTTGACAGCTGTACTTTCACAAAGAAATTTTTTGTCACAAGTATGTACCAACTTGATTTTTCCCATACCATATGCATTTGAGTTTATACTATATAGAAACCGCAGACTAATTATAAACATAGCATCACTTTCTTGTGGTTTTTAAATTTTGATATTCTGTGCTATTGTGGATGTCTCATTTAATACCACCAGTTTTATGTAATGTATTTTCAGCTTAAAGCACATTTGCTTTCATATTTCCAAGCAAGCATTGGTTCATTTTTGCCTCCTTATTTATCCCCATGAGTGGTTTGATTGTGTTTCATGTCGCTATGCTGCATTTTCAAAAAAATGTTAAATTACTTTATTACCATACCATGCTCAAGGAGGTAACTGGATTACTGAACATGAGGGATTTGAAACTCAGGGATTTGACTTGGTAGCTCTTCTTTCCCTCCACCTCTCATGACTTCTACAGCTGAACTAAACAGCAGAAGTAAGTAGAGAATCTGAGTCCAGTCTCTCCCACTGTGTTCACCCTCCCTCTTCCCTCCTGAGCTCTGCCTCCTCTCCTGTATTTCACATTTGTATTTGCATGCACAGACATACAAAGAATATATATTTATATGCTTATATATCTGTGTATACTTGTGTACACCTTTTAAAAGTGATTGATTCATTTAATTATAGAGTTTGTCAAGTGGAAGTTTTGTTGCTCTGGCTAGCAGATTTTCAGGATGGAAGTTTCAGTAGGGTTTGAGTCCAAAGGAAGCTTGTATTTAAAATGTTTTTCATTATAATCTGGAAAAACATTTTTTTGTTAGTTATCTTTTTTTATTGTAATAACTTGTATAGCTCATGGAAGGAATAGTTGTTTTTCCAGACAGTCTGAGATTATTAAAGAATCTGTATATAGTATATGTACATATATTTGTTTATATAGTTATATACACATATATTTCTAATAAGTATTAGAAATAGTTATCTTGCAGTAGTCTGTTTTTATTATCAATAGTGAATTATTATTCTGCATCTTCTGAAATGTTCCATCTATTTACCCTTATCCATCAGATGTTTGCATGATTTTTATTGTGTATTAAGCATTAAGGAATAGGCATTATTTCTTTCTGATAAGAACTCTTATTCTTTATGTATTTAATGCAGTATAGCCTATGTGAAATTGCATAATTATATACTATGTAAATACATAATGTAGCATTTATTATATTCATCTATGAAGTATGGCTAGTAAACCATGAAGAATACAATACGATTATCTTCTTGAACTTGTAATCATTTCTCTGGGATCTATAACTATAATGCTGAAGATTGTGATCATGAAACATTGCTGTTTTATCATAAAGCTCATTGTACATTCTTCACAAATTCATATTAATATCCCTCGCACCCAGTATATTGGATGGAATGAAGTTGATTGTTGAATGAATCATTACATAAACTAATTTCTCAGTCAATTATTTAATGGTCGTCAGATACTTATAGATGACACCATTTATATCAGTATGTTAAATCACTTGAAAGGTTTTTTGGTTGTTCAGGAATATCACTCAAGTGGTGGAGCACATGCCTAGCATATATGAAGCCCTGGGTCCAATCCCACCCTGCATGGCCTGCTAAGCACCACTAGAGACAGCCCTGCTGTTCTCTAAGCACCTCCTGGATGGCTTTGGTGGTCCCAAGCACTGGTGACTGAGTACTGTCCAAGTGGCTAAGCATCACCTGGGATCTCCACCACTCCTGGGCATGGCCCTTTCATTGAAAATAAATAATGTTGGAGATGGCTCAGAAGGCCGGAACATTTGATTTGCATGCAGCAAGCTGGTGCTTAGATTCTCAGCAATGCAGGGTTCCTTGAGCATGCGTGGGAGCGATGCAAGCAGCAAGCTGTGAGTAGCCCCTGAGCACTGCTAGATGTGCACCCCGCCCCCCCACACCAAGCACTGTCTGTAGCACTGCCTTTCCATTGTTTATCAATTTGCTCTAGTGGGCCCAGTAATGTCTCCATCGTGAGATTTATTTTACTGTGTTTGGTATATCAAATACGTCACAGGTAGCTTGCCAGGCTTTGCCATGCCGGCGAGATAATCTTGGTAGCTTGCTGGGCTCTCCGAGAGGGGCAGATTAATTGAACTCAGTTCAGCTGGGTTGGCCCCGTGCAAGGCAAACATCCTACCCGCTGTGCTGTCGGCCCCCCCACCAAAAAAAAAAAAAACCAAAAAACCCCCTAGTAATTAAAATGTTTTGGAGAATACATATTATAATATTATGGGAAACTTTGGAAATTATATAGCCTATTTTAGCATACTCATTCTTTGTTCTTTTACAGGCTTTTTGCATTAACATATTGCATGTATTTGTGTTTCTCATTATTAGAGTAATTGTAGAAATAGAATGTATCTGTGGAACCGTAAATGAATCGCTCTGCTTCTTCTAGTTATGTAAGATGTAGAAGAGAATCAAAATCAAAGAGAACAGATTTTTTTTTTTTTTGCTTAGTTTTGAACTATATCCAGTAGTGCTCAGGGCTTGCTTCTGGCTCTGTGCTCAGGGATCACTCCTGGTGGTGCTTGGAGGACCATCTGTGGTGCTGAAGGTCTAAATCGGATCAGTTGTGTGCAATGCAAGCAGAAGAACATTTTAGTTAGAATCCAATGCTGTATTCTCTTGAGCATTTGTCTTATCATCTTATTCATACTCTTCTGTTGTCCAGAAGTAATCAAAGATATGTGTGTGTGTGTGTGTGTGTGTGTGTGTGTGTGTGTGTTTGACTTATGCATTGTTTGTGACCCCCATTTAAATTTTATACTTTTTGCTGTGTTTCTTGGTAGCTGCTTCCACCCCTAAAAATCAGGTCAAGAACATATAGCTGTTTCTTTATTATATTAATTTTTTTTGTTTCTTTGGAAAATAAGAAAGGGGTCTGGGAGATAGCTTAATGGGGTAGAGTTTGCACTTTGCATATAAGAGCCCTGCTTTCAATATCTGGCACAGCTGGAAGTAGGCCTCTACTACGGTACCACCAGCAATGCCAGGTATGGCCCCTGAAAATAAATCAGAATATAAAAAATAAGAAAGGTGTATCTGGTTGATTCAGCTCAGAGTTAAGTTGGGGGGTTAAATTCTATATCATTATTTGTTAATAATACCAAATCATTTATTGAAATGGTGGATGGTTTTGGAAATTTAAACCTATTTAAAATAGATATCTACTGGATGGAGTTTGTTGAAAGGAATACAGTTGTCAGTAAATGTTAATTATTTTTATGAAACAGTAAATTGATAGGTTAGGAATTTTGACTCAGTAGTCATAATGACTAAAGAGAAATTAAAGAATATGTTAATAAAGGACATATTTGTTTTATAGAGCATATTTACATGACAGTTTTTTAGTGGACAATAAAGAAATATATTTTCATAATTTAATATTCACCGTGGAGTTTTATTTTTGCTTTTATTTAGTCATGTATACCTTATAGAGTTTTGTTTTTATTTATTTGTTTTTTGGTTTTTTGGTCACTGGAGATGCACAGGGGTTACTCCCTGGCTCTGCACTCAGGAATTACTCCTGGCGGTGCTTGGGGAACCAGATGAGATGCTGGGAATCAAACACTGGTCGGCAGCGTGCAAGGCAAACACCCTATCCCCTGTGCTATTGTTCCAGCCCCATCCCTATAGAGTTTTAAATGAAAAAATCGATAGATTTGATTGTTAAACTCAAAGGGAGACTTGAAGGACTCAGGATTTATTGCAATATCAGTCATTTTAATTATATTAAAATGAGAAGTAATCAGTTACAGTACTATCATTGAATAACATGGGTAAAATTATACAACTAATAGTAATTTTCATGCTTAAGTAGCCTAATGATAATTTTCATAGAATGATATAGAGAATGTTTTTATTTTCATGGTTCTACATATAAGTGACAAATTTTTTATTAGCATATTGTTTATCATTTAACTAATTGGTAGTAAAAATGTTTTTGTTTCTGGATTGGGAAATAGCTGCTGGAACACAGGCCTGGCATGCCAAGGCCTTGAAATGCTGCAGGGTGTGTAGCTCTCTGCACAGTATTTTATTTGGTGGTGAGAGGGGTGGGGATGTGGCTAAGTGGTGGGACACCTGCCTAGTGCATGCAGCCCTGAGCATGATCCTTTGTACTTTTTTTTTTTTAAATGTAGGAGTACTGCTATTTATTCAGCCACTGATTAGCTGATTGAATTGGGCATGAACTCCGCCTTACTTTTTTTTTTTCATAGTTTTATTTATTTTTTGTCTTATATTTATTTATTGAATCACTGTGGGAAAAGTTACTAAGCTTTCAGATTTAAGTCTCGGTCATACAATGAAACACCTGTACCTTCACCGGTGCCCATTCTCCACCACCAAAAACCCCAGTATACCCTCATTCCACACCCTTCCCCTACCTGTAGGGCAGATGATTTCTACATTACTCTCTCTCTACTTTGATGACATTCAATAATTTGACACCGGATCCACCATTATTATTTGGGATTTTACCCCAAATAACACTCAGATCTGCCGAAAAGGCAACAGTAGGCAATTTGTTTTCTATTGCTGGTTAAGAATAACATACGGTGTTGTGTGTCTGCAGTAGTGGTCGCATGATTTTGAAATTCTGAAATTTTAACACTTAAATCTGGAGGGATTTCTGCCAAAACCTGCTGTGTTCCGAGATATGTTCCTGAGTCTCTGGGATAATGGCCATTAAGCAGCTTGATCAGAAGCCAGAGAGGCAGTTGGTGGGTGGTGACTCGGGGTCTTGTTGGGACAGGGAGGAAAGGGCCAGCTCTACCCCCATCCCGTGAGGTCCCATGTGTCTCGTCACTGAGGGCCCAAACCTGACTGTCCAATATTCTCTGGAGGGTGGCAGCCACTGAACTGCCCAGAGGGAGCAGGTGGAGGTACAGCACCCTTTCCTCCCTGGGGTGGCCTGGCGACAGTAACCTATTGTGGGTCCGGATGCATTTCTTCCAAAAGTGACTTGGTCTTGAGATTTGTTTCTGAGTCTCTGGGATCATGGCCATTAAGCAGCTTGATCAGGAGCCAGAGAGGCCGTTCGTGGGTAGCAACTCGGGGTCTCGTTGGGGTGGGGAGGAAAGGGCCAGCTCCACCCCCATCCCATGAGGCCCTGCGTGTCTCGTCACTGTGGGCCCAAACTTGATTGTCCAGTGGCCTCTGGAGGATGGCAGCCACCGGGCCGCCAAGTGGAATGGCCAAGGCACGAAACCTATTCCCACCTGGGGTGGCACAGCGCCGGTAACCTACTGCAGGGACCGGATGTATTTCTGCCAAAAGCTGCTGGGTTCCGAGATTTGTTTCTGAGTCTCTGGGATCATGGCCATTAAATGGCTTGATCAGGAGCCATAGAGGCTGTTCGTGTATGGCAGCTTGGGGTCTTGTTGGGGTGGGGAGGAAAGGGCTGGCTCTACCCCATCCCGTGAGGTCCCGTGTGTCTTGTCACTGTGGGACCAAACTGTCCAGTGGCCTCTGGAGGATGGAGGCCACTGGGCCACCACGAGGAACAGGCCAAGGCACGAAACCTAATCCCACCTGGGTTGGCTGCACTTTGGGGCAAACAAAGATACTTGTAAAAATTTTATTTGCATGGGCCACACCCAGAAGTGCTCAGGGATTATTTCTGGCTCTCCACTCAGAAATCACTGCTGGCAGTTTTCAGGGGACCAGATAGGATGCAGGGATCAAACCTGGGTCGGCCTCATGCAAGGGAAGTGCCTTACCCACTCTCCTATTCTTCCAGCCCCAAGTATTTGAGAAATAATTATACCAAAGAGTTCAGCTGCTGCTCTCGGTTGCTTGATGTATAGCTCCACCTAAAGTGGTTTACGTGAAAAGTTTGGACAAAGTTTAATGTAACTTTATGTTTAAAATGAAGGGAAAGCAAGACTGCTGTGTAATCTGAAGGAAGCTTACTTTTTTTCTAATGTCTGTATTTCCACATTCATCCTGCTCCCATTACTTTACCAAAATCTGTGGTGGTAGGAGGCGTGATATAGATTGTGTTTCTCTAAATTTTGGCGTCTTTAAGTGTCCTGGAACACTGAAACGGTACAGGTACTGGTGTGTGATGTGTTGGTGGGCTTCCTGAGACTAAAATTTCTGGTTTCCCATTTGCCTGTGCCCCTAAGTTTTTTCCCTTTGACTGACTGCTAGTGCTCCAAGGGTTCAGACTGCTGAATGACCAGTTCTCCACTTAGTAAGAACATTGTTTGGATTATGCAAGTATTTCTAAAAGAGTTCAAAGCTATTGTTTAATACAGTTGCCTTGGCTTTCTGTGAGTACAATGATGAGACTGTAAAATAAGTAAGGACAACTGTGTCCATCAGAGAAACGAATCATGGGAATTTGTGCCAAAGGGTGGAAGGATCAGGTAAAATGAGCTGATAGCGAACTTGAAAGGGAAAGCAGCCAATATAATGGGAAAGCAGACACTTTTGTATTTGCCTGGACAGAAAAGGTGGCTGGGAGCAGCTGTCTGATGTGGAAATTCAAAACCTACGTGTGATTAAGAAAACAAAAGGCAAGAGACTGATAGATGTCATTAGTAGTCATTTCCAATGTGCTTAAATTGAAAGACAGATAGGAAGTCTCCACTGAGACCAAAGATTTACACTGAAACTCTGTTGGCCTCTGTTTTTGCTTTATGAAAGAAAATTGATTCCTTATATTTTTAATGTTATTTTTTAGTGTTATTATGTAGAATCTCTTAATTTTATTCCCCTACCCCCTGCCCCCCAGGTGTTGGTCAGGGGGCCAAAGAGGTCACTCGCTATGATCCATGGTGAACTGAGGATATGGCTCTACTTGGGATTCTCTGTCCTGCTGCCCCTCCTGCCCCCCTCTCCTCCTACACACATATTGGTACTTGGGGAGCCTCCTGAACCATATCTAACCATTCTTGGGTGACTCTGTGGTGCCAGGTATTGAACTGAGGTCAGTTATACATACCTTAACCCTTTTACTTCTCTGGTCCCTGTGTTTTCTTTATTTATGTTAATAAATAACTAATGTAAGGGATGAGTTTCAAGGACCTTCATTTTTAATTTTGAAAATTGGACATTTTTAATATTTACAAATAAAATTGGGATGTTTATTAGAAGGACTTGACACATTAGTGTGTAATTTAAGCTCATTTCAAGTTAAGTGTCAAATCTGTTCTTACCCTTTTGGAATCAATGATGGGAAGATGTCCAGCATATAGCGGATGATTAGTGATTTTTCTGTTCTGCACTTAATTCCCACCCATTGAATTTTACAGTAGCAGCACTCTTAAATTCATGATATGCTTCACATCAGTGAAATAAAGTAACAAAATAGTGGACTAACACCCAAGAATAGCCGAGATTAGTACCAGGAGGTTTACTCCATGGCTTGGAGGCCAGCCACACATGCTAGGGGAAAAGGCAGCTCAGATAGAGAAGGGAGCACCAAATAATGGGTGTTGGGAGGATCCTCCCAGGATGGGAAAAGCATGCTGAAAGTAGACTATAGACCGAACATGATTGCCACTCAATGCCTCTTTTGCAAACCACAGCACCCAAAAGGAGAGAGAGAACAAAAGGGAATGCCCTGCCACAGAGTCTGGGTGGGATAAGGGGGATGGGGGTGGGAGGGATACTGGGTTCCGTGGTGGTAGAAAATGGGCACTGGTGGAAGAGGGATGGGTATTTGATCATTGTATAATTGAAATCCAAGCACAAAAATTTGTAAGTCTACAACTGTACCTCATTTTGTTTCACTAATAAAAATTTAAAAAAAAATAAAAAAAAACAAATAAAATCAGAAATTTTTTTTTTTTTTTTTTTTTTTTTTGCTTTTTGGGTCACACCCGGTGATGCTCAGGGGTTACTCCTGGCTCATGCACTCAGGAATCACTCCTGGCGGTGCTCGGGGGACCATATGGGATGCTGGGAATCGAACCTGTATCGGCCATCTTGGCCTGCGTGCAAGGCAAACGCCCTACCCGCTGTGCTGTCGCTCCAGCCCCAAAATCATAAATTTTATTTTTTAAAATTTTTTGAGCCATACCTGACTGTGCCTCAGGGCTTACTTCTGACCTATGCTTAGGGATCACTCCTGGTGGTGCTTGGGGGATCCTGTGTAGTGCCAGGTTTGAACTAGCAGTGGCTGCAGTGAAGGCAAGTTTCTTACTCCTATGTTTTCTCTAGTCCCATAAATCAAAAAATTAATATTCAAAACTTGTGAATGTTAGGATGGTTCATTTGCTGGATCTTATTGTAATTCTATTTAACGAGGTGCTGAGCAGTTATACCATATTTTTATGTTCCTGCATGTGATGCCTGAAGGTTCCAGTTTTTTTTCTTTTTTTTCTTACCTGGTGTTGGAAATCAAATGCAGGGCCTCACAGAATCATCATATTCTCTGCCATTGAGATCCATCTGCAGGCCCTAATACCGTCACATTTTTGCCCATAATTGCTCTTATCCCTTATATAAAATTAAATTTGTTATGTTGATGTATTATGAAATATTATCTGATGGCATTCCCCTGGTACCTAATGATGTCAGATATCTAATTGTACTTATTGGCTACCTGTCCTTTTCTTCTATTCTTGGTCAAAGTAAGTTATTAGATTTATGGTTTGCAAAAACTGTATTCTGAATTTTTTTTATCTTGGTGAAGTCGTTGAAGTGCAAAACCTTTTTTTTTTTTAAATGTACTCTAGTTTATATTTTTCTTCTGTCACTTTTGCTTTTGGTGTCAATGTAAGAAAGCTTTATGTGCTCTAAAGTTATGAAGATTTCCCACTGAGTTTTCTTTAAGTCTTTATTTCAGGCTAATTTTTGTATGCAATGGGAGGTCATGGTGCACCTTGCTTTTTGCATGTGTTTATCTATCGCCATGTGTCGACCTGTTTAGTATCTTTAGGATACTCAACTAACCATAAATGCAATTATAAGTTTTATTTTTATTCTGAAATCTTTTATGATGTCTTTGCCAAGAAAAATAAGGCAGTGTTACAGCAAGGAGTTAGATCTTTTGTTTTTAAAAAGGAGTTCAGGTCACATTCCCATTAGGACCAATCTTCTGAGCAATGCCATCTAAAATTACATCATGCTCATATGCCTTTGTAATTACTTCACCAGTAATGGCAGGATCTTGGTGTGATTTTCTTAGAATCACCTTTATTTAAATCTTGAAACCTAAGTTTGTAAATAACCAATTTTCTTTGATTTTGTTCACAAACACTGTAAACATGTTAGAATTTGTCCTCTTATTATAGAGGTTTAAGCTTTTTTTCCGTTCTTGTTTTTAATGTTTGGCTGGAGGCTGTAGTTAATCTTTAAAGAAGTCATGCTTGTAAAGTTACGATAGTGCTGAGTGGCTGATGTTCTGCTAATTCCAGCTGCAAAATCTTTTGGGGGGAGCAGAAAAACAATTTGATTTCATTTCAGTACTCCATAAATTCTTGAGGTCCAATGAGTTTCTTAAAACATTGACCCTGAAAGTAAGATGAAGAATTGTAGAGTCACTTTTTTTTTCTCTCTTACCCTTTTATAATTGAGAAAAGAGACTAGAATCACTGGGAACTGTTGATGTTGTTATCAGAACTAAATGCACATTTAAACCATGTTGACTTGCAGTTCAGGAAATTAGCTGTCCCTGATAGAATTCTACACTTCACAGTCATGTCTCTCTCTCTCTCTCTTTTTAGCTTTGGCTCCGTTTCACGACACTTTACAAGTGGAAAAACTTTGTTTTTTTCTCTCCACTCCTCTTCCCTTCCCGATGTTGTTGTCAGGAAGATGGATTGTGCACTCTCACTTGTGGTGTTCGCATACTTGGTTGTGGTTTTGCACATTGTCGTCGTGATGCTTATGTGCACTTTGGTCCTCTGGGGACTGAATGCTTGGCTGCCATGCTTTTCCACTTAGTTGTGGTGCTTCTAGAGGTTGTACACCTTTGAGTTGTACTTCCTCTGTGTGCACCATGAATCAAAGTCTTTGTTGAGCCACTGGCTAGCACGCTGTGTATCAGATGGTGCCTGGGACTGAACATCCCGCAGGGTCCTTCGCTCTACTGCTGACCTATCCTGGACCCTGGAAGATTTCCTGATAGGCCATGTTTCTGCGCATTTCTGTAACTCTGAAAACTTCTATGAAACATGTGTTTACAGTTATATAATAATGTTTTTGTACAAATAAAACTTGTTTACTCATAGTATAATAATGAATCTATTATGTAATATGTTACAGCATCCTGTTTTTGAACTAATTTAGATGACCTTTGTCCACTGTATGTGTTCATGATGCCTTTAATATGAATACAGTGGATAGTTTAATATCACAGTAAAATAGAGATCAATTATCAAAAAGTACTCAAATATCCCCAGAAACCACTTTAGATCTTAAAATATAATGTGCTTATTTTAATAAGAAGCAAGAAAATGAGAAATCTCACACTTTTTATTTTGTATGTCATGTGGACCTTATAACTAGCCATTATATGTTCTCCTTTTTATAAAGAATTTATTTATCTTAAGAAATAAAGACTTAAGGCTGGAAGAATAATATAGCAGATAGGTTGTGCAACTGACCAGGTTTGATCTTCAGCACCCCAGATGGTATCCTGAAACATGTCAGGAGTAATGCCTAACTGCAAAGCCAGGAGTGAGCCCCAGGACCAATGTGGCCCAAAAAGCAAAAAGAAGAAACCAAGAAATGAAAAATGAAAGTAGATGGTAGTTAAAGGTGCCAAACTGAAAGAAAACTATTGCTTGTCTGCTTTCTGTCAATTTTTTTCGGCAAAATAGGGAATGCTGGGTATGAAACTCAGGGCCCCATGCACAGAAACTGAGCTCTGTTCTCAGATCAAGTGATGTGTGCTACTTTCATGTTTGAACCCAGAAAGACCAACATTTCAGAATGATGACCATTGCTGTTCAGAAGGTTTCTGAATCAGAAACAATGTCAAGTACCAAAAGTACTTTTATTTATTTATTTATTTATTGCTTTTTGGGTCACACCCTGCTATGTACAGGGGTTACTCCTGACTCATGCACTCAGGAATTACTTATGGTGGTGCTTGGGGAACCATATGGGATGCTGGGAATCAATCCGGGTTGGCTGCATGCAAGGCAAACGCCTTACCCTCTGTGCTATCGCTCCAGCCCCACCAAAGGTACTTTTATTTTTTAATTTTTAATTTTTTGCTTTTTGGGTCATACCTGGCTATGCTCAGGGGTTACTCCTGGCTCTGCACTCAGGGGAATTTATGGGATGCTGGGAATCAAACCTGGGTCAGCCACGTGCAAGGCAAATGCCCTACCCACTGTGCTATCTCTCCAGCCCCACCAAAAGTACTTTTAAATTAAATATACTTGAGCATTTTTGTGAGATAGATGATATGATTGCTATTATCAAATCCTTATAACTGTACTTTGGTTAATGTAGGTATATTATCTAATACTTTCTAACGTTTTAAGAGCTATTCTCAGGCATTATTCTAAGCAGTGGAGATTCAGATTGAACAAAAATGATACTTGAGCGTATATGTGCCTCTGATAAAGGATGAGGAAAATAAACAGTAAATTAAAAGTAATAAGTTCATAATGGCATATACATTTTTTTTGAACTCTAGAAGTTCAGGTAATGTTCCTCATTAATATTTGAATAAAGCACTATTATTTGTGGACTTTGTTCCTCTTATCACCATCAGCACGGATTGGTATTTTCTGCTGTATATTTGGTGTTGTAATGTGTCCCATTTTGAGCTTATTGCTATTTTGCTCATATATTTCATGTTATTTTGCTTTTTTTTTACATGTGAAAACAGATTATAAAACTTTGACTGTCTCTTTTTTGTCGAAGTTTGGCTTCCACATTGAGACCTGTGAAATAAATAAACCTTAGTTTGGTCCTCTAGAATATATCTTAAAAACAAATATTTGTGAAAATAGCACTGTCTTCCCGTTGTTCATCGATTTGCTCAAGCGGGCACCAGTAACGTCTCACAGCAAATTGTGAGACTTGTTTCTGTTTTTGGTAGCTTGCCAGACTTTGCCATGTGGGCGAGATACTCTTGGTAGCTTACCGGGCTCTCTAAGAGGAGCAGAGGAATCGAACCCGGGTTGGTCATGTGCAAAGCAAATGCCCTACCCGCTCTTCTGTTGCTATTTGTGCAATGATAAGCCAGGGGTCTTTAAGTTAGAATTCCATGCTTTTAAAACCTCTGGTGCGTAGTCCTTTAAAACAGCTCCATGAACTATTTGAGAGTTGTTTTCTAGGTGACTGAGAAGGGCCTTGTGTTGGGATCTTAGTGGTCTATCTAAGAGGAGAGAGCTCTTCAGTCTTTGGGATGACAGATGTCACTACTTGACTAAATGTTTTTGTCTTTATTAGTGGAATCTGGTAAAATCTCTCCCCACCCCCCTTTCTTTCCTCTCTCTGTCCTCTCTCCTCTTCATCCCCTTCCTTTCCATTCATCTCACCTCCCCTCTCACCTCTATTCTTTCTACCTCTCCTTTTCTTTCCTTGGCTTAATTTGCAAGACATGAGTTCTGCCACTTAATCATATTCCTGTCCTCCACGTTTGTTTATATTTGTTAGTGAAGCAAAGACATTTAAAGGGGAGAAAGAAAAGGTAAAGGTAAAGAGAGAGCGAAGACTTCTCCAGAAAGAGGAGAGAGCCCTATAAAATAGAAGAGATTAACGAAATGAATTACACATATTAGGATGGGGTGTGGGCAATTTCAAATAGAATTGCACCGTTTGATTCTTAACAGCGTCAGAGTTGGAACTGAAAGGAACTAAAAGGAGAAAAAGATTAGCAATGAAAAGTATGACTGGTAGCATGAAAATTTTATGTGAAACTTGAAAATTTAAAAGCATTTGATTTTTCTGACTTTAGTTCATCAAAATATGCTGTATTAGCATAAAATTTATGAAGAACTTTCTCAGTATTGTTTTGAAAAATTTCAGGCTGCTACCCTTGTCCAGGACCCAACATGAATCCTATTGCTCTTGGGAGTCGCTGGCTTGCTTATGCAGAAAACAAGGTAAGACTTTTGTTGTTTGGTGTATTTATAATGGGAAAGCACTGAAAAATTTTCCATAAGCATTCTCTGTAGTTGATTACCAAGCCATAATGAATGTTTCACTTCTTTGTTTTATGTAGTTTGGTCTTTTTAAAAAAATTTAATTTAATTTTAATAAGGTTTTTCACAATAATTTATTACATTTAGTATTCCAACACCAATCCCACCACTATTACTTCTTCCCACTACCATATTTCAAATGTGTGTACCCCAACCCCGCAAAGCCTTCCCCCCAAAACAGGACTTACATAATTTATTTGATATTGCTTATTATAAATAATCTGCTAAAAATGATCCAAAAATGTTTCCTTGAGGAAAGTCTGTGAAGATTGTTGTATATCACCCTGGAGCCATTAAGCCTTTGTCTTGGTAGGCTTACTGGTAGTTTGGAATGCTTGGTGGTACATCAGTGGTAGTAGAATATGAGATGTCACCTGGCTGCGACATCTCATACTCATTAGTTTTTTTTTGTTTGTTTATTTTTTTATCTGGATGTTGACTCGGATCTGGAGGCATCTCTGTAGAATGTTGTTCTCATGTTGCTCTCTTCCTAGAGATTTATTTCTGAGGCTTTGGATCATGACTGTTAATGAGCTTATATGGTGCCAGAGGCAGTTTGTGTGGCCTTTGTTTTAATTGTACATTCATTTATCTTCATATCTCCCTTCTTGTCTAAGATCATCATTTGGATTCAACCTTAATTTCTAGTTGTAATTTTATGCAGATACATTTACTTCCTTAATCTTAAAGTGCAACATAGAAATCACTACAGTTATCAAAACATCAAAAGCAGTTTCTGGGTAGCTGGAAATCCGGAGGAAGAACAACATCTAGTAGATGCTATACTGGGCCTGAGGCATAGAATTCAATGGACTGCAACTGCATATCTTAAACACAGTCTAACTTAGGGTCCAGTCATTTGTTTTAATAATTTGAGATTTCATTTATTAGTTTTATTTTTCTATTGAAGTTATTTTAGAAAATGAAATAATTGTATTTATAAGCTAAAAGATTTTTTTTTGGTATCAAATTTTCAATTCGAAAGTCAAATTTGTTTTCAGCGAGAAAGAGTGTATCATTTTTGATTTCATTTGATATGTCCTGCTTTTGAATATGGAATTAACCTAAAAATACTGAACTTGAAACACTTGAGTACTTTTTTGTTTCATTTGTTCACATAATTTTAGATTAAAATATTGTGAAATCTTTTATGAAGAGTGCTTGATACAAATCTGAATAACGAAAGTATAATGATTATTTGACAAAACTACAGAACAACTAAGTATTCACAAAATCAATAGACAAATGAAGAATATGATTTTTGCAGATGGATTCTTTTATACTTTCTCTCAAATTTATCTGATTTAGCTATTTTGTACCCTATGATCAGTGTGTTGAACTCTTTTTTTGTACTCTCTTTTCAAATTATTCTTTCCAGATAAATGTCTTTCTTTAGTATTTCCAAAAAGAACTGGTCTTAGCTTGCTATATTGAACAATCTTTAACCATTTTTGTTTAAAGTTAATAAGTCATTTGGATCAGTCAAGCACATATTCTGCATTTAATCCAAATTTTAACTTCAGTCTGCATTCGTTGATGAATCATAAACTTGATAGGTAATACAAAACAATAAAGGTAAAGGCCCTCCACATTTACTGGTAGGTGCTTAGTTTTCTGTTGTAATCATGTCAGTGAGGCTGCACCATGTGTGTGTGTGTGTGTGTGTGTGTGTGTGTGTGTGTGTGTGTGTGTGTGTGTGTGTTCTCCCCTCTCCTCTTTGTTGCCAGGTTTGCACATACCCAAGTGTGCTGCTCAGTAAGTCTTTTCCTTTTTTTGGTTGAGGAGCTTGCACGTAGCTGCCAGGGCTCACACTCTTACCTGAAATGTACAAGTTAATGATGTGGTGCTCGGGAGTTGCCCAGGTGCTTACACATCTTTTCAATGATTGCTGGGCAGAGGGGATCTCATCCCATTATCCTTTTGGGGGCTTGCTTGCATTGACATGTCTGGCATGAGGCTGGGTAGTGCTTATAGCACTGGGGATCACAGAGAGCAGAGCTGCTAGGATGAACTAGCAGAGCTTCCAGGATTGTGCTCTGTGTATGCGAGACACCAGGGATTTGTACACATAACCAAAGGCTTGCAGAGCAGACACTTTCGGCCCATCTGGGATGGAGTCTTAAGTTTTGTTCATTTAGTTTAGATTTTTTGGGAGGGTTCCACATCTGGCGGTGCTCAGGGCCAGGATCAGTGCTCAGGAGGTCATATCCTGTGCTGGGGATTTAATTACAATTGGCTGTGTGCAATAGTAGAGGGTTCAAGGACACATACAGACTTTAACTCCTGTATTATCTCTCTTGTGTCGTGTGTCTTACAAATATTTTTTTCCTTTGTTATTTGTTTTTATTTGAGGTTTGATTGGCATGTAACATTTTTAGGTTTGTAGTCTAATGATTTGATATTTGTATATCTGGCCTTTTTATTTTTATGTAAAAATAATGACTGAACTTTTGTTGAAAAGGTGGTAATAATTGCATATTTTCAATTGTTTGTCCTGGAATATTTTAATTATCTGGAGTAGCTATGAGATCATAGTATTTCAAGATTGTATCTTTCCTTGCATGTAAGTCTGAAGACAGTAGAGGGATATTTCTTTTTCGCTGTTGTTTCTTTGGGGTTTTTTTTGGGTCACACTCAGTGATACTCAGGAGTTAGTCCTGACTTTGAACTTAGGAATAACTCCTGGTATTGCTCGGGTGGCCATATGGTGCCTGTGATCGAACCTTGTTGACTGTGTGCAAGGCGAATGCCCTATCCACCATACTATCTCTCTGGCCCAGTGGAAAGATATTTCTGTGAATATTTGTGAATGATTGATTCACTTTATTAACTAAAGTTATCACATCTGCACATCACCTTCTTTTCAAGATTCCCACCATTGACCTTTAATCTTTACTCAAGTAGTTTTCAACCTTTCAGTGCCTGTGAACTGGTACCACTCCACAAACCTGCGTTTGAAAATCCTGACTTGGGCAGCTATTTATTAGGTGTGTTAGTGTGTCAGTCAGACTTCTTACAAAAGCTTTAAAATATATTTCTTTCTATTACGTGGCCGACCCGGGTTCGATTCCTTTGCCCCTCTTGGACAGCCCGGCAAACTACCGAGAGTATCTCGCCCACATGCAAGCTCCCTGTGACATATTCAATATGCCAAAAACAGTAAAAACAAGTCTCACAATTTGTTGTGAGATGTTACTGGTGCCTGCGCGAGCAAATTGATGAACAACCGGAACAACAGTGCTACAGTGCTACACTTTACTAATGGTGCTTCAGGGCAACTGTGGGTTTTTTTGTTTTTGTTCTTGTTTTTAAATGTTTATGCAGGCATTCCTGACAGGGCTGAGGGTACACTGAACCATACTGTATTCCAGACCTTTGAGTCATCTCCCCAGCCAACAAATTGTTTCTTAAATTTTCAGGGAGCCGGGTAGGGACTTGGACTACCACATGGTGGTGCTCAGGTTTTCCTCCTGGTTCTGTGCTCAGGGCCTCTCCTAATGGTATTCAGGGAACCATATTCTGTGCTGAGGATTGAATAGCAGTCAGCTGTGGGCATGGCAAGCACCTTGCTCCACTCTCTCTGCAGTACCACAAATTGATTTTTAACACATGTCAGTGATGAGGAAAATTTTGCCTTTAGTATGGAAGAGTTAAAGGATGACACAACAAATCAATCTTTATCATACAACCTGGCTTTAAATTATAAAATTTAATTTAAATTGTAAAACTTTTTTGGGGGGCTCATGTTTTGAATTGGTATATTCTTTTGAATGCTATTGGCTTTAATAATTGATAACCACAACATAGAGCTTACAATTGTCATTTTATTACAATTATCTGTAATAAAATGTATTATATATAAAATATAGCTGATAACTTTTTTAAAACTAAATTTAAATGTCAGAACAGTAGAAAAATTAAGTTCTGGCTTATTAGTTAGGGCATAAGAGATGCAGTTCACTGGAAATTGTCAGGTTTAGGGTCAAGGAAATAGCTCAGTACCTGAATCACAGGATTTGCATTCAGGAGTCCTTGGTTCAATCCCCAGCACCAGCAAAAGTGGCCTCCACAAGGCACTGAGTCTGGAGTAACCCTTGAGTTCTGAGTATGACCCAGAAACAAAGATGGAAAATGAAAAACAAAATAAAATATAAGGCCTATTTATTAGCATACAGAAAGCATGAAATAGGATGCGTGTTTTCATTCTAATAGTAAAATTAGTAAGACTCTGAAGTTGCCAGCTACTATACGTGCCATCATTGACTTTGATATAATTTATGCCACTTTTCCTCTGACACAGCTGGAAATAGAAATGTAGCCAATTCTTTAGTCTGTTTTTACATTTCCTTTTACAATCTCTGTGGAAGAGCAAGAGGGCAAAACCTCTAATTTGCTAGCATGTTAAATATTTAATGTTAGGAAGTCATGACTAAGTCCTTTGATTATATTTTCCAAATTTATTTGTAGTAGAGCCGCCAGATCCCAAATCCTCCCCTCAGAGTTTATGAATTCTTAAAGAGTATTCATCATGTAATTAAACATCGTATTTGAGCATGAAACTGCCCTAGTGGCACCAGTAGATTATGAAAAGGGATTTTATGACAAGTGTCTCAGCAGGACTTTTAGCTATTTGTCCCCTCCTACCACCATCATTATATATGGTAAATAAGCTCTGTTTGTCTAATAGCTTGTAGTTTAATAGAAATGGCTTTCTGGGTTTTCACTCTCTTTTCCGTGTTTTCAGCTGATTCGATGTCATCAGTCCCGAGGTGGAGCCTGTGGAGACAACATTCAGTCTTACACTGCCACAGTCATTAGTGCTGCTAAAGTGAGTAATTCACTCCTGTCTGGGAGTTGTGATTATTTGGAGTCATTAATTATCCAGATTCTCTCCTGATTTGTATTGATTTTCTTATTCTCCCTCAGAAATGTGGAGTACATTTAAGAATTAACTCAGAATCATTTTGTCGTTCATGAGCCTTTGTATCCAAGTAATTTAAGTGTTTAATCTTAAGTAGTATATTATTTTTATAATAATTATTATAAACTTTACGTGTACTCAGTTTCTTAAATATTTAAGCCTGTTAGCTAGATTCAAATCTGTTATCTAATAAATACCACTTTTGACAGAAGCTTTGAGTGTTTTAAGTCACGACTTTTGGATTTCCTACATCTTTGAACAGTTAAGAATCTCCTTGACATAAAAAGAGTATTATTACTTAAGAAAACCTAAGCAAGCCCCTGGCACATTCAAAGATTCTTTCATGTCTCAAACATATTGCGTTTGCATGTTTGTCAGATGAGTTGTGTGTGTGTGTGTGTGTGTGTGTGTGTTAATTTCAATAATGTCTCACAAACTTTATGCTGATTATAAGGTTTTCTTATAATCACTGTCCTTTTGAATTGTGATGTATATAACAAAACAATTCTAATAGTAGGGATGACATAGTGAATCTAAATGACAGCATATAATAGAAAGCACAACTATTTAGAAAAGAACAACAGTTTAAAGCAAACCACAGGGAGGGAATCAAAGGTTACACTATTTTATGTAAAACAAATACAGAAATACTTCAAGGTTCATCACAAACACTTACATGATACATTTCAAAATGCAATTTTTAGTTTGATGAGGGAAGAATTGCATATTTTTCACTCAACAGGGAAATAATACCTCTTTAAGAATACAACAGACTTTAATTTTCAGAATCCTTATAAAAAATCACATAGTTTTTTTTTCTATTGTATATAAAAACCTTTTGGTTGGCATGAGTTGGAAGTGACCTGTTTCATTGAGTAGCTGCTTAGATGTCTAACGGTTTAAGTCTTGGCTCTTGGCTGCAAGTAGACATTCTATGTAAGCTAGACTATTTGTGATTATGTCTGAACCCCTATTTTTCTTCACCCCACTAAGAAAACTGTGTGATTTTTGTACATGTCCTTCTCTTTATCGTCTTAAGTTTAAATGTGAAAGATAGGAATTTGTTTATTATGGTGTAGAAAAAAGGGTGTTCAGACTTGTTTATTGATAATAGCACATTGATCCCTTCAATTTCTAGTAGGTCATAGATCACCAATGAAATTATTGCTAAAATTTATTGCTACTAACTCTTGAACAAAGGGGCTAATGTTTAGTTATTTTTTTTGTCTTGTTATTTTTAAAAATATTGTTCTTATAAATTTATAAAATAAAAACATAACCAGGGATGTGCAAGTCACTTATTTCTTGATCATCTCAACATGATTAGTACTGTCCAATCATATATTATGCTTTATTAATTTCTATTTAAATTCACTGTCACTGTCCAAACGCTGTCCTCTTGTTGTTCATCGACTTGCTCGAGCGAGCCCAATAACGTCTCCATTTTGAGACTTGTTATTACTGTATTTGGCATATTGAATACATCACAGGTAGCTTGCCAGGCTTTGCCGTGTGGACAAGATACTCTCAGTAGCTTGCCAGGGCTCTCTGAGAGGGGTGGAAAAATCAAACCTAGTTCAGCTGGGCTGGCTGCGCGCAAGGCAAACGCCTTACTGTGGTGCTATCACTTCAGCCCTATAACATGCAATCAGATATTTTTGAAAACAACTCTATGAGACCTGTATGATGTTTATCTCTTTGTGGATGCGAAAAGTTAGAAATTTATACTTAAATGTCATGAAATAATTACTAAAACATTGTTTTATCTTTGTAACATATAACTATGTGTACTGTATGGAACTTGAGTTCAAATGTATTGAGCTTTACTTTTCCATTTTCCGATTTAACATTTTTTCATGTTTTAGTGTTATTTTTGTTCTAGCTTAGGTGACATGGATAAGTGGTGTGGTATTAACCTTCATGTTTTGATGAACAAAGTTATTGTAACTTCATCACCATCTCCATGCCCAGTAATCCGTTGCCACTGTCCTGTGTCTCTAATATTCTCCCTCCCTCCCTCTCACCCTTCGTCTCCCCCCCCCCTTTCTCCCTCCCTCCCTTCCTAAAAAAGACCAACAAAATATTTATTGTTTTGGTTATTTTGCATCCATTTGATCTTTTTTATGATTCCCCCCACCCATTTTATTTTGTGAAAGCACTTAATTTACAAAGTTATTCATAGTTGGGTTTTAGACATACAGTGTTCCATTACCGATCCTGCTCCCGTATTCATCTTCCTCCACCAGAGTTCCCAGGCTCCCTCTTGCATCCCCACCCGCACCCCATCCTGCCATTGCAGCAGGCACTGTTTTAAGTTTAAGGTTTTGTTTCATAATTTCAGTGTTGTTGGCCTTATGGTTTGGATTTTTTTTTTTTGTCATTCCTTAACACTACCAGTGTCCATTGTTCCCTGCCCCCTATTGTTTGTTTCCATCTGTCACTTCTCTCCCCACTCTCCACTCATTGGCTTTCCTTTTCCTCCCTATACTTTGGGACCAAGGGTGATGTTGGCATTCCCTCCTTTAAACCATTGTTTTTCTTCATTCAGTTGTTCTAAGTGCAACATCTAAGTGAAATCATCCTGTGTTTATCCTCCTTCTTCTGGCTTACTTCATTTAACATTCAGTTTCATCCATGTTGTAGCAAATTCCATGATTTCATCATTCCTTACTGCTGCATAGTGTATGTACACCACATCTTCATAGTATATGTATACCACATCTTCATAGTGTATGTATAACACATCTTCAGATCCACTGATCTGTTGTCAAGACATCTGGGTTGACTGCAAATTTTAACTATTGTGCTGAGTGCTGCTGTGAACAGTGTTGTTCGTATGTCCTTTTGAATGAATGTTTTTCTGTCCTAGGGGTATATTCCCCAAAAATGGAATTGCTGGGTCTTATGGCAGCTCAATTTTACATCTACTGAGAACCTTGCGTACTGTTTTCCAGAGGGCTTGAATCAGACAACATTCCCACCAGCAGTGGATGAGAGTTCCTTTTTCCACCACATCTCTACTTACAGATTGTTCCCATTATTTTTGATATGTGCTTTTCTCACTGCTGTGACATGGTATTTCATCATTGTTTTGACTTAGATTTCCCTGATAATAAATGAGGAAGAGCATTTTTTTATGTGTCTGATATGTACCGTTTGTCTTCCCCTCCCCATTTTCTTTTTGATGGGATTTTGGGTTTTTCGTTGTTGATCATTGTGAGTACTTTATATGTCCTGGATTTTCTGTATGGCAAAAGAAACATAGGCTAAAACTAAAAGACAGCTGACTGAATGGGAGAAAATATTTGTAGTCCTCCTCTTTTCTTCCTCCCTACACACTACTAGCCCACTCTTTGGTAATTTCAATTTTGTAATCAAATGCTTCATAATTTAGTATTGTCTAGTCCCTTGTTTCATTTGTTTATGTACTACACAAAAGTGAGATCATTGGTACTGGTCCATCTTTCTTTGACTTACCTTACTTAACATGGTATCCTCTGTCCAGTTAAATCCAAGTTATAGCGAACAGCAGAATCTGTCATCTTTCATTATAGCCATATAATATTCCCTTGTGCATATATGCCATGATATTTTTTAATCCATTGTATTGAGATTTTTCTTAAAACTCTGTAGATGTTTTTCTAAAATCCTTCTAGAAATATTGCAATATCTTATTCACGCTCAAATTGCAGGTATTTTATATAAGAAAAATGGAGAGTTTGGATAATCAGTTCCACTCTCCTGTGATCATTTCTTATAGTCTGTTATTGTATCCTAGAAGTTTCTGAGTAAATTAACATTTTGAGGTATAAAGTTTCAGTTTTCAATAGAAAGTATATTATAAGGACATCTCTCTAGGTTGTATTATTTGAAAACTGTTCTTATTTCTTTGTTACTATTACATTTTGAATTATATTCCTGTGTTAGTATATTCTATAATGAAAATTCATGTTATTCACTTATCTTTTTACTTTGCTACATTGTGGAGTATAAAGTTTATGAAGAAAAGAAAATTTCACAAAGAATACAATAGTGATGAAAGAAAAATCTAACATTGAAATTGTCTAGAGTAATTTGAATCATTTATGAAATCTTTGCCCATATTTTTCTAGTTACCTTATAACTGTCCAATTTGATTGTTCCTTCTAGTGTAAAGCTGACTGTGTTAAATTAATTTAATAAAAATCTCTTTGTTTTCTCTTGTTATCTGATAGCATCTTAATGATGACTAACAGCTTTTGAGATAGCAAACCATTTACACTACTGGACAGGGACGATAACTGATATGCCATGAGGAAGGTTAAAGATGACTAGTGATCTCTTGCAAATTTGTTTACAACAAAACCGAAAGCTTACCAGGCCCACTTAATTTTTGACCTCAGTGTCTTAACTCACACATTTGTTAGATTCTTAGGATCAGTATTCTTTCAGATATAGTTTAGTTCTGTTAATTATCTTTTTAAGATTAGTTGGGAATACTGTCCTGTCCTCCCGTTGTTCATCGATTTGCTCGAGTGGGCCCAGTAACATCTCCATTGAAGACTTTGTTGTTACTGTGTTTGGCATATCAAATACGCCACGGGGAGCTTGCCAGGCTCTGCTGTGCTGGCGAGATACTCTGGGTAGCTTGCCCGGCTCTCTGAGAGGGGCGGAAGAATTGAACTCGGGTCAGCCATGTTGGCTGCGTGCAAGGCAAACGCCCTACTGCTGTGCTATTGCTCCAGCCCAAGATTAGTTGGGAAAATAATAAAAGTTTAAATTCAGGCACCCCATTTTGTAGATGTGCAGTCTCTTAACATTTCTGCTTAGTCAATTTAGGTTTTTGCATTTTTCTCTGTGTGTGCGTGTGTGCGCATGTGCACCCTCGTGTGTGGTGTGCCAGGTATCAGACCCAGGACCTCAGATATGCGAGGCAAGTACTTTATTGCTAAGCTATATCCATGGCCCATTAGGTACTTTAGTTCCTAATTATAATTAAGAAGTTGGGAAATACTTTTTGTAAGTTTTTGAAGGAAACATTATGTTCTTTCTACTAGAGTCCAGAGGAAAGGCTTTTTATTGGTTTGAACTGGAAATATTAGTGATGCCTTGGGTTTAATTCTCAGCACTGCAGATAATAAACATAAAATATTTATGGTGAGATTAGGTATTAAATAAGAAATGTGAAATCTAATAATAATATTTCTTTTGGACACTAGTACTCTTTCATACACTTGATTCTAACATGGAAACAAATTTCTGCAATCATTTGTATCACTTGTATCACCTGTCATCCCGTTGATCGTCAGTTTACTCGCGCGGCCGCCAGTAACATCTCCATTTGTCCCTGTCGTGTGCTAGTGTAGCCCAGTGGCGTCAGCTCGCTACAGGATCACGAAAAGCCTCAAACCGTTTGTTCAGGGTTTTGACGAAGAAGTCTCACCATCTTGTAGGTGGGTGGTCACATGTTCTTTTTTTTTAATTAAAAATAACTTATTTTTTATTTTATTTTAAAAATTTTTATTAGTGAAACACCTTGAGGTACAGTTGTACACTTACAACTTTTTGTGCTTGGGTTTCAATTATACAATGATCAAATACCCATCCCTCCACCATTGCCCATTTTCCACCACCACGGGTCCCAGTATCCCTCCCACCCGCCATCCCCCCCATCCTACCCTGCCTCTGGGGCAGGGCATTCACTTTTGTTCTCTCTCCTTTTGGTTGTTGTGGTTTGCAAAAGAGGCATTGCAAAAGAGGCATTGAGTGGCAATCATGTTTGGTCTATTTACTTTCAGCATGCTTCTCCCATCCTGGGAGGATCCTCCCAACACCCTTTATTTGATGCTCCCTTCTCTATCTGAGCTCCCTTTTCCCCTGGCATGTGTGGCTGGCTCTTTCAGTGTCAGGGGAATGAAGCCCATAGTTTTTACTGTTTTGGCATATCGAATATGCCATGGGTAGCTTGCCAGGCTCTGCTGTGTGAGCAGGATCCTCTTGGTAGATTGCCAGGCTCTCTGAGAGGGATGAAAACTTTTAGGGTGGTCTCTGATCACCCTTACAGGTGATCCAATAGTTCACATCCAATAGAACCCCATCAAATATGGTGCGAAAAATGGGTATTAAGTGTCTTATGATGTGTTACGTGGCCGCTTTGCAGCTGCGTGGTCCGGAAAGTGGCCTGGAGTATGGCAGCGGCTGGGTAATGGATGTAGTGAAGGTTGGCTGATTAGGTATTTATTTGGCTGCGGTAGGGTGGGTCTTCTTGGTGTGATCCCTGGGTTGCCAGGGATTGGTGGAAGCAGGCAGAGGATCTCTGTTTTCGGGTTCTGTTAAGCCTGGAGTCCAAGGTCATAAAGTTCCGCTTTACCTGGTTCTTTGGGGCTTCACTCATGCGTGAGGCTCGGCATGATGGTGAATTTCTACAATAAGCCAAAATTTTAGTACTATGGAAAATCCCCACTAACTCATCATCCCATATGATACCTTAGTTTCTTTGTTTTTGTCTCAATTCTTGGACCATGCTCAGCAGTCCTTCAGAAGTTCTCCATAGTTCACTGCTAGGGAAATGTTCCCCAGTGGTACTGGGTGGAGTTGGTGGACCTTGGGATTCCAAGGATTGAATGCAGTCTTCCCACATACAAAATATTGGACATAATTTTGAAAATTAATTAGCAATAATAGCTGTACTATTTTGATCCTAAACAAGATAGAGAGCTTTGAGTAGTGTTTAAATTTTTGGTTTGTATTTTTGTCCACTAATAAGAGGGCCCCACTAATAGTCATTAAGTTATTTTCTGAGAAATATCAATAACTCTTCCAGTAATATGAGCTTTTTATCCTGACATATACTATTTTGTCCACACCCCATCCTATGCCAGTTCTCTGTCTTACATTTATCTTGTGGTTTGTTTTGGTACATTACTTCCCACTTTCTGTGTACTTCAGTTATTTTAGTTTCATTCCTATTCATTGGTTTAAGAGAATGAAAGAATACACTCAGGGAGAGGATATATAACCAGAGATTTTAAACGTCAGAGGCATTTCTTTGATAAAGGGATGCTTCCATTTAAGTGGGAGCATCTTCATTAACATTAATGTAGTAAGTACATCAGCTGGGGCATCTTAGAGGTTTAATCAGGCTTCCTGGCCAGCTTTGGACATCAATACACTGTGGCGCCTGATTTTGTTGGTCCTTCAGAAGCTTACACAAAGTCTGACAACAGACTTAGTGTAAGTCATCTCTTGTGAATTATTGAAACAAATGTTGGCTGCTAATTGAGGGACACTAATGTGTTTTATAATCACTGCAGTTTTAGTTTTTAGCACTAAACAAAACAGTTTTATATTGATCTGTGGCTTTTTCTTGGTTTCAAGTTGGCTGTAAATTATATCTCTGCGCATGAATCCACAAATGGCTCTGCTGATCATTTTATTTAAGTATTTATTAGGATACATTTTTAGGATCTTTAATTTTCCTTTTCCTCTCTCACAGTATGTTTCTATGCTCTGAATTCATGAAGTGAGCAATCACAAGTAGTGAAAGGAATAGATTATGAGGAATCACTGGGTAATATTTGTAAATTCGGCTTAAGGTTCTTTGTTTTGAGTCTGTTATTGACTAGCTGTTTAAACTAATGTTTAACTTACCATAACTGTGAGGTTGTTTTGGTGGAAAAATACAATTTCAGTCTAACTGTTGCCTAAAATACACATTCTTTTTAGTAACAACCTTCTTTGCTGCTTAGAAATTTATCAAATACCATATATAGTAATAATAATTTATATTTAAAAGCAATTTATATTCTAAGACTTAGATATGATCAATACTATAATAAAGGTGAACATATTTCCCACAGTCATCCAAAGGAGTTAATCAGTTTTCTAAAATGTGTGTCTATCATATTATACATAACTTTTAGCATGTACTTCTAATGTACACTGATTGTTTTGCCTCTAATTATTAGAATGTTTTGAATGAAGCTTAATTTTCTCTTTTATACAAAAAATCCTTGGTATTTTATTTACTTATTATTATTATTATTATTTGCTTTTTGGGTCACACCTGGAAATGCACAGAGGTTACTCCTGGCTTTGCACTCAGCAATTACTCCTGGTAGTGCTCAGGGGACCGTATGGGATTCTGGGAATCGAACCTGGGTCAGCCGTGTGCAAGGCAAATGCCCTACCCACTGTGCTATCGCTCCAGCCCATGCTGGGTACTTTAATATGCTGCTTTTCAGTATTCCATCCAAGAATAATTAGATAATGAAGTTTGCTTAAAAGACAGTATATATGCCTTATTTTATTTGTTTTTGAATAAAATTGAATTAAGTGTAATTATAAACAATTCTTAACTTTTTAAAAATTAATATAGTATAATAGAAGCATCACCTTGAATTGTTCTTTATTACCCAAAAGAAAAGAACCTTCTTAACTCAATTTAATTTTACTCCCATGTATAATAAACCTGTTTAATTATCTACCTATGATTTCATTATTACTGTGCTTATGTTGGTGACTCTACTGATACCATTCATTCAAACTGACGCTTTCTAAGTAAAATTGAAGTTAATAGTCAAACTGAATATGTCCCAGTTCACTACAACATCTAAACTTATGAAAGAATAAAGAATTTTATGGGTAGGAGATTTAACCATCTAAATACTGATGCTTTTTTATCCATATTATCTTTTTATTGTATAGACCCTGAAAACTGGCCTGACAATGGTTGGGAAAGTGGTGACTCAGCTGACAGGTACCCTACCTTCAGGTGTTATTGAAGATGATGTTGCCATCCATAGTAACTCAAGGCGGAGTCCTTTGGTCCCAGGCATCATCACAGTTATTGATACTGAAACAGTTGGAGAAGGTCAGGTAAGAAAAGCTTCCAGTATATGTAATGTATTTTTTCTTTAGAGTGCTTTCTCACTAAGAATGTAATTTCAAATCACATCAGCCAAAATGGATTTAGAAATAGTTCATTTGGTATTTGAGACAATGAGGTTATTTCAGGTTAGATTTTTCATTTTCCAGATACCGAGTAATGTGTTTAAATGTGTTTAAATTATATATATATCAGAACTGAACATAAAACTCAATGGTTAACAAATTCTCCTGTGTCTTCATCAGGGCGTTTGTTTAATTAAAAAAAATAATTTGTGTTTTTGTAGACTTTTCTGTTCATACTATTTTTTTCTAGTTAACGACATTATTGAAACCCAAATTGTAAAATTAACTTCTTTTTACATCAGTATTCGGTCATAAGATTATTCAACTGTTCCTTGTATATTTAAAGGGATCCTAAAAGTGACTCATGATTGGTTACAAGTGACAGTAAAGTGGAATGATAGTATTTTAAAACAGCACTTCCCTTATAAATATAAAAGTACACAATGCTTCAAATAGAATAGAAACATGATAATAGTTTCTCTTGAGATTCTCTATTTTCAGATAAGGTATATTTAAAAAATCTAGGTTCAGAAACATTTAGGAGTAATTACAAATTTAGGAAAACATATAATACTGGTGGCATTGAAGTCTTGCTGTTAAGATACCGATTGTGTTTTTGTCCATCTCCACCCCCATGCATATATAAACATTTACTCTTTAAAAAATTTAGATTTTGAACTAAAATTTATTATTGAAGTAAGAGTGCATTGAAACATTTTATGTGTTCATTTGTGCAGCATTATAAGTGAATGAATTAATTTGGCCATTATTTGACAGTTCATTAATTTTGACCATTAAAATTCCAATTCAGGGGATGGAGAATTGTATTTTTAATGTGTACTTGTACATAGATTGCTTGCTTTGCATGCAGCTGACCTGGGTTCAGTCCCTGGCATCCCATATGTTCCCCAAGGCTGCCAAGAATAATTTCAAGTGCAGAGCAGGAGTAATCCCTGAGCACTTCTAGGTATGGCCCCAAACAAAACAATCCAATTCTATTTTTTTGCCATGTAATTGACCTCTTTTACTCTATTGTTCTAAAACTTTTTTTGGGGGGGGTGATTTATTTCATTGTCTCATATTGTTTCTTTGTGCATAAGTGTGAAATCTTGTGGTGTTTTGTCTTCTCTTGACTGATTTAACTAAACATAATAACTTCGAGGTTCAACTGTATCACCATAATGACAGAATTTCATTTTTTCCATTATAGCTGTAGAGCATTCCATTGTGTGTTTAAACAGCATTTAATTTATTCAGCCATCTGTTGATGGACACTTAGGTAGTTTCCAACTCTAGGGATTTGCAAAGAGTGCTGCAGTGATTATAGAGATGTATGTATTTCTTTCAATTAGTGCTTTAGAATAGGCGATAAATACCCAAGGTGGGATAACTGGACTACATGGAATTTCTATTTTTAATTTTTTCAGTGTTTTCATATGACTTTCTAGTATGATGGCACCAGTTTACATTTTCACAAATCATTACAAGGGTTTTTGAAAATATGGTAATTAACAAACTTGATAAGTACAATGCAAATCCAAAATAAATCATTAGTATAATAAGATTAGAGTAGAGCAACATTTCTGAAATGAAACTTTTTAAAATTTATGTAGACTAGGGCTGGAGCTATAGCACAGCGGTAGGGCGTTCGCCTTACAGGCGGCCAACATGACCGACCCGAGTTCGATTCCTCCGCCCCTCTCGGAGAGCCCGGCAAGCTACCGAGAGTATCTCGCCCGCACGGCAGAGCCTGGCAAGCTCCCCGTGATGTATTCGATATGCCAGACACAGTAACAACAAAGTCTCCAATGGAGACGTTACTGGGCCCGCTCGAGCAAATCGACGATCAACGGGAGGGCCTTTACCTTTACCTTTATGTAGACTGTATATTTAATCCTTTCTGAATCTAATATGCACTTAGAAACAATGTGAGCTTGTAAAATATTAACCCTACACCGTATCTAAGCCTGCTTTTAGTTTGTATGGACCTACATCTTGATGAATGATTAAATTTGGCTGCTACCTATACACTGATTCATTCAGTAAGATCAAATGACATTAAAAAAATTAAACTATATTTCCATTAAACAATAAAATTATGTTTGACATTCTATTTAGTTTGTCTATTGCATGTAATTGAAATATGAATAGTGATAATTCTCCATTTATCCCATTCGAAATTTGTAATTAACCAAGTATGTCAGAGGTTTGTAATCCTATTTAAAACCTTTTAATGAAGTGCTAGCCTACTTCAGTTGATAAATTTTTTTTTTAAATTGTATTACTTAAAGTTGATTACAAATGTTCTCTTTTTAAATTTGGTTAAGGATATAAACCCTTAGTGTTTTGTGAATGTAATTAAAAATATTTTCTTTTGTCCTTTGATATTTTAATTTACTCTTTATGGCCACCTGCATTGCTGAATAGTAGCACCTTTCCTTCACATAGTTCAGCTGGCAATTATTAAACATCTAGCATTCGTTAGCAGACAGCCTCTTGCCATTTAAAGGTAGAAAATGTTGCCTCTTATAATTTTTGGTTATTATTATCTAACAATAGATAATAATAATAATATGGTATTAAGTATAGGAATTTGTAAAAAGAAAAATTTAAGGTAATATGTAAAACGTGGGCTGGAGCGATAGCACAGTGGGTAGGGCATTTGCCTTGCACACAGCCAACATGGCTGGCCCGAGTTCGATTCCTCCGCCCCTCTCGGAGAGCCCGGCAAGCTACCGAGAGTATCTCGCCCGCACGGCAGAGCCTGGCAAGCTACCGGTGACGTATTCAATATGCCAAACACAGTAACAACAAGTCTCACGATGGAGATGTTACTGGGCCCACTCGAGAAAATCGATGAACAATGGGAGGACCATGACCGTGACCATGTAAAACGTGTTGCATTAGGATTTTTGTTTTCGAAAAACAGTTGTGTCCTCTTCCTCCGCCTGCCAAATTCTTTATTAGTTTTTTCGCCTTTAAAATGGATTCTCTGAGTAAGAGGGAAATTATCTGAAGTAGAGGTAGGGAGAGGGGTGGGACAGGAGCAGGAGTTGTGGGGAGGGATACTGGGGACATTGGTAGTAGAAAATGTACACTGGTGGAGGGATGCGTGTTCGATCATTGTATGACTGAAACTCAAACATGAAACCTTTGCAAGTGTTAAAAATAAATAAATAAATAAATACATCACTGTCACTGTCACTGTCCTCCTGTTGTTCATCGATTTGCTTGAGTGGGCCCAGTAACGTCTCCATTGGAGACTTTGTTGTTACTGTGTTTGGCATATCGAATACATCACAGGTAGCTTGCAGGCTCTGCCGTGCGGGCGAGACACTCTCGGTAGCTTGCCGGGCTAAAATGAATTCTCTGACCGAGAGAGAAGAAAAGCACCTGCCATAGAGACTGGCTGGGAATTGGGGGTGGGGAGTGATGGGAAGGAACCTGGGGACACTGATGCTGGGAAAGGTACACTGGTGGAGGACTAGGTGTTGGAATACTGTATGATTGAAATCTAATCATGAACAGCTTTGGAAGGGTCTGTCTCACAGTGATTCAATAAAAAAGTAAAAAAAAAACAGAATAAAAGATTTTCTGATTTGGAATATAGAAGTGAACTATAATTTATAGTTTCAAAGTTTCTTTTTCTCTGCATTTAATTTTTACACTTGAATCAGTTAGGTGTGTTTTTAAATGCATGAGAATCACGAACTGTGAAAGCTCTTCTAAAATTAAGTGTTCAGTATGAAAAATTTATTCTTGATTAGGAGAATAATCTCTTTTTATTCCCACTTACAATAATTTTGAAATTTTAACTCATTTAAAAATTGAATTAGAAGATAGCAAATTTTTGAGTCAAGAAGAAATTTTGCACACTCTAGGGGATGGTCTGGTGCCATCTTGTGTTATATGTGAAACCCTATCATATTATTGGCAGTACTGTAAACCAAAATAACATTTAAAAAATAAGAAGAAATCTTGGTCTCTGATAAATAATTTCCTGGAAACTTAGAATAATTCTTAGCTTAAAAATATGTCATAGTAATATGGGTTATATTAAAAAACCTGTGGTGCTTAATGACATAGATTTATTATTCAGTTCTTTGTCAGAGATGTTTGACCTTAGCTGTAATGTTTTTCCTTTTCCATATGTATTTCAGAGCTATAGGTGACATCAGATTTACTTCGCTGTTTAAATTCAGTGAGCTTTTTAAATAAGGGTATATTTATGTTTACAGTGGTAGTGTATAAAATTTGATTCACCCTCTTTCTGAGGCTAAATTGATAGGTTTGATTTCATTGTGATGGGAATATTGTGTGGTAACTGCATTAAGGGTGATTTGATTGACTTTGTGTCGTTTTTATCTGTGTTACTTTCATGTTTTATTTAAAAGCTTTTCATGGCTAGGAGAAGTTAAGTGGTATAATTTGCCTTTACACATTTATATAATTGAACTTAGCAAAGTGGCAAAGTTTCTAATCAAAGAAAATGCTTCTGAATGATGACATAAACTTCAGTCATTCCTTATGCTGAGAATAAGTGTTATCTCTGATAATTTACGATTCCTGAGGTATTTTGTCTATATTTTTTGTGTGCTAAAGGCTTATACACCCTGTGCCATTTAAACTGTTTTTCTACATAGAGATTTAGCCTGTTAAGTGACACGTAGAGTTACATGTTTCAGCATATATGTATAGAGATATTCCTGGGACTGATGATTTGATGTTTTAACAAGATGATAAGGTAGCAGGTAGAAATCTCTCCAAAAGTATCTGGTTGTCTATTTATAAATTTTATAAAAAAGCAAATTAAAAGAAATCTGTGTAGTAGTCAGTTTTTGCTGTACAAAAGATTAGTATGCCTTTTTTTCCTCTTAAACTTTTGCCGTTATTTTTCCCATCGAACAGAAGACTCATTCCTCACTTGTGTTGGAAAGAGAGGGTTATAGAATATAAAGGGAAAGGGAAAATTAAGATGGAGATTAAGTGGAGATCATTTGATCACTTGATCACTTAACATCTCGTTACTCATTGATTTGCTCGAGTGGGCACCAGTAATGTCTCCATTCATCCTTGTCACGTGCTAGTGTAGCGCAATGGCATCTGCTCACTCCAGGAACACAAAGAGCTTCAAACCATTTGTTCAGGGTCTTGACAAAGAAGTCTGACAATCTGTAGGTGGGCGGCCATGCAATCTTTTGACATCCCGTGGAATCCACTCGGTAACGGCTCTAGTCCAGTGATCGTCTCCAAATTGCATTACGTGTGTGTCCCATCTGATTTTCGATGCCTTGGCAAACAAGACAGCGTCCATGATTTTAGATCGTCAACGAACTTGAGTGAACCGTGATACTCCAAGCATAGCTCTTTCGATTCTTCTTTGGGACACCCAAATATTGTTCTCGTCCTGTTCTCATAGGGCCCAGGTCTCTGAGGTGTATGTTAGTTCAGGAAGATCAGTGGAGTCAAAGAGATGTGCCCGGAGCCGGAGGTTTTTCGTCCTCTTAGCTATTTCTTTGACGCTTTGAAGGCGTTCCAAGCCACTCTCTTCCTCCTGCGCGACTTAGGTGTCAGGTCGTACGTCATGTTGAGTTCTCGCATGTTAGTTCTCAACCTAGATACACATAACTGCTGCATTCAGAGATATTCGTTCAATTGAGAGTGAAAATGACAAAGTGGAGATAGCAATAAAATATAATTACCTCACAGAAAAATTAAATATGTACAAATAATTTAAAAAATGTATGCCCATGACTTCTCTTATAAGAGAAAGGAATGGGCTGGAACTATAGTATAGCAAGTAGGACAACCTGGATTTGTTCCCTGGCATCCCTATATACTGCCAGGAGTAGTATCTGAGTGCAGAGCGAGGAGTAATTTCTGAGCATCACCCAGTATGTCCCAAAAGTTTAAAAACAAGCAACAAAACAAAACAAAACAAAAAACAAAATGAGGGGATTGGGTAGAAAGAGAGGAGGGAGACGCAAAACCCCAGTGAAGGGTTAGGGGGTAGTTTATCGGTATGAGCTCATGCCACATATGTGTGGAATAAAGGGTTCTCCCACAGGTACTGTTACCAGATTTCTGAAAGAAAAATTTATATACAAAGCTCAGATACTTAATATCTTAAGAACTATAAATATTTTTTTAAAAAGACTATTATTGAATCACCATGAGGTACAAATTATAAAGTTGATAAAGGCTGACTTTCAGTCATATAAGGTTCCTGCACCCAGTTCTTTGCCAGTTTCCATTTCCCTCCACCAATTTTCTTCCACCTCCTGCCTCCCAGAAGTAAACACTTTTCTTTCTTTTAGGCACTGTAGTTTGTAATCTTAAAAAGAATCTTCCACTATGGTGAAATAATATTATTTGATGTGGACATTATTTTGTAGCTTTGTAAATCTCCAAACTCAGTAATTTGTGACTGAAAGTTAACTTTCACTTTCCTTCTTTCTTTCTCTGAAGGTACTTGTGAGTGAGGATTCTGACAGTGATGGCATCGTGGCTCACTTCCCTGCTCATGAGAAACCAGTGTGCTGTATGGCTTTTAATACAAGTGGTATGTCCATTTTGAGTCTTTCGTATTTTGGGTTTCCCCTGGGTTTGAAATCAGTTGGAAATGGTTATGGGAATGGAAAAATAGGAAATTGGAATCTGACTTGTGGGTTTCAGATTATTTCAGAGAAGAGTCATTAGTAAGTGGTTTTGAATCGTTTTTTCTATTTTTTAATTTAATTTATTTTTTAAAATAATTCACAATATTTAATTACATTTAATATTTGAACACCAATCCCACCACCATTCCACCTTCCCACCAGCATATTTGGGATGTTTCCATCCCGAACCCCAACTCCTGCCCCAAAACAGAACCAAAATTATTTATTTTGTATTGTTTGTTATGAATAAACTGTTGAAAATATTCCAAAAAAGTTTCCTTAGAGGAAAAGTACGTCAAGATTGTTGTATTCACCCAGGGTCCATTAAGCCGTTCTATAAGAGATCACTAACATGTTAAAGGTTAAGCCTTGTGTGCATCTGTAAAAAAATTTTTCCTTCAAAGATTGGTTGCATTCTACTTGAAACCCCATCAAATGTGGTGCGCTACTCTTGGAATATGAGTGGCGTGAGGTATGAGATGTTCAGGAATAGGTTCACTCATGGGTGAGGCTCGACCTGAGCATGTGGAATGTGGCCATGAGCATGGCAGAAGTTGAGTTCTGCAGGTTTTTGGCTGCCTGGGCTGGGTCCCTAGGGACAGGCAGGGACCTCACTCGCCCTCCTCTGGGGTGCCCCGAACGAAACAGCCTGGAGTGGGGTCTGATGGCATGGTTATTTATTGTGAGTCGTTTTACTCTCTCCTGAGAAAATTATGTATTGAATAAATCAATTTTTAATAAAATCATAGAAATCCAAAGCATTGGTGCATAGTGATTGAATAGCAGTAGTAGGTAGAAATTACTGTTGAATTGCATTTATTTTTGCATAATAATAAGCTATATTATAGATTATCCCAAAATAGGTGTCAGCATATGTGAATGATATTTTCTTTATAACTTCTTGCTATGTAACTTTCAGTTGTTACTTTGTAACATTTTATTTACTTCATCTGTTTTTCTCCCTTTTTTGTTGGTACTTTTTGCTTTGCTAGTTGTTCTTCAGCATTTATATGGGCAAATGTTACAGTAAATGTTGAATGTCATCTTACTTTTGATTTTTAGCCAAACATATGATTACATAAATTTCAAGCATAAAAAATAGATTTGAAAGCAGTGATCTATGTACCACCACCTCCATTAAATAGGTTTTCAGATTTTAATTTGTAAGATTTTTTTAAAAATTGTTTTTAGGCATCCCCTGACTATGTTCAGGGCTTATTCCTGGTTCCGTGTTCCGGGACTGTTTCTGGCCGTGTTTGGGGAACAGTTTGGGGTGCTGGAAATCCAACCCAGGTGGCTTCTGTGCCCGGCAAGCACCCTCCCTGCCTGCTCTTCTCACTCTCTGGCCCCTGTATTGTATCAATTTTGCTGAACCACTTGAATATTTGAATTCATTACATATGTAACATTACACTCACTGCAAATTGAACATGTATTTTCTCAGCATAGGGATCTCTGTATTGAATTAAATCTTTGATCATAGTTCAGTTATCTAATATCTAAGAATAAATAAAAAAATTACACCTTTAAAAAATAAATTCTCTACTGTAAGCCAAGATATAATTAAGGTTAAATCTTTGTATTTTGTGCCTTTTTATTCACTTAAAATTTTTCTAAATTGAAGACGTTTATTCCAGTTTAAAAAGTTACAGTTTAATTCTGTTATGTTCAGTTGTACATAGTTTACTTTTTTACTCCCATCTTTATTTTTTTTGTGTGCATATAGTTATTTTACCCCAAATGTATTCATTTCTAACAATGTTTTATTACTTACGGATTCTTTTAAATACATTTAAGATTTTAAATTAAGAATTTTTTTTTTAGGGGGAGGGAGGGGGAATTAGTACACCAAGGAAAGGACTTGCACCTGGCTAGCCTGTATTCTGTCCCTGGAATCACATTTGGTCTCCTGAGCCTTACCAGGAGTAAGCCCTGGGCACCATCAGTTGTGGCCCCTAAAAAAAAAAAAACAAAATTCTTTTAAAAACTGTTTAAATATTACTGTCTACATCATTTCCTTCAGGAGACAGTTTATATCAGTTTGTCTTACAGTTTTTGATAGCAGTTTGAGCTCATGATTTGTCAGATGTTTAGTACTGGAAAGATTTTCTTTGTGGAGATGAGCAGATATTCTGTTTTCTGGGCTCATATCTGAAACAATTTTTTGTCTAATAGTTTTGATATCGCTCCAGCCCACAGCCAGCCTGGCCGAGCCAGGTCCGATTCCTCCGCTCCTCTTGGAGAGCCTGGCAAGCTACCAAGAGTATTCAATATGCCAAACACAGTAACAAGAAGTCTCACAATGGAGACGTTACTGGGCCCGCTCGAGCAAATCGATGAACAACGGGAGGACAGTTTTGATATATTAAAGGATATAGAATGGTGTTCATGTTTAATGAATGAATGAATGAATGAAAGGATATAGAATGGTGTTCATGTTTAATGCAGAGAATAGCTGGTATTCTGTTTTTAAAGTGTTTGCTCTTCAACTGGGGATAGTTATACTCTTGTTTTAATTAATAATTTTTAAGTCTATAGTTGGTTTACTATTTCCAGTAGTTATTTGGAAAACAAATCCATGGAATTGTTTTTAAGTTACACTGTTTCTAAATAAAAGATAAATTTGTTCTTTTGAATTTAGAACTGAAATAGTCTTCATCAACTTGGAATATTTTCAGATCTTTTCTCATTTGATTGATGGGTCTGAAGAGATGGCTTTTTTTTTTTAATTCTGCAGAAATGATCATGTTAGTTAAAATTGATGGAAAGAACCCCTCTACTCTCTCTTCCTTTCATCTTTTAAAATAAGAAATGATAGTTAGAGGATAATATAGAGTACTTAGAATAATCTTTCTTCTAATGTCCTAATTAGTCATTTTTGATAGACAGGAAATTTTTTAATAGTGATTGTTGAACAGCAAGATTGATTTAATTAATGAAGACAAACATTTATTGAAATAATCTGAATGTTGTGGGAATTGAGTTAAATTTAAAGAAATAGTCTGGAAGTTATGTCATTTACAGCACTCCATTTGGAACAACCAATATGAGTCGTTTTGATAATCCATTCGCTATGTCAGTTCTCCTTTGTATTAAAGTATATGTTATACCACCACAGTTGGAGTGCCTTTGACATTGCAAGTTGTACTTTTTCCTTCTATGATTTTTCCATCAGAGTAAGAACATAGTAATCTTAAAAAATTGTGTTGTCATATCTGTTCATTATCTACCAATTAATGATAGAAAACTATTTTTCTCTCTCCTAATTTTTATCTACATTTACCATTTATTTTATTGAACTCCAAATTGGGTTTATATGAAGATTAATATTTGTGTTCATATTTTTGTGTTTCTGGAGAACTAGTTGTCTGTGATACAAATTAAATTACCTTGCAGTAACTATTTCCTTCACTGTCTATTTTTCATGCTAACTTCTGAATTTCTGGTTATGTTAGAGTTAGTTCTTTTGCATTTTAAGGATTCACAAATATAATGAGATATCCACTATTATAGTACTTTAAAAAATTGCTTCACTGTTCCTCTTCCTCCCATGTCTCTGCATGTCAGTTCCTCTCTGCCCTAACACTTGACAATTATCAATCTTTTTAATGTTTTTATTTTTCCAGAAAGCCATATTGTTGGAATCATAGTGTGTAGTCACTTCAGCTTAGTTATTTTTACTTACTAATATGCACTTTAGACTCGTCTACCTTTCATGCCTTGGTCGTGCATTTCTTTTCTGCTCTAGATTTTGTGTATAAACATATCATATTTTATTTGTCATCTGTTCTGTTCATCTCCTTTATTGCAGTTTCTTTTCATATATTTCATTCATTTTTATTTCCTTTTTCTTTTCCTTTTGTTTTTTGGGCCACACTTGGAAATTCTCAGGGCTTACTCCTGGCTCTGTGCTCAGAGATCACTCCTGGTGGGCTCAGGAGAACATGTGGACTGCCCAGAGATTGAACCTGGGTCTGTTGTGTGCAAGGCAGCGCCACACTCACTTTACTGTCCATCTCTATTTGTACACCTTAATAGGTTTTATTTTTTTAAATTAGGTTTAAAACACGTTTCGTAGATTTTTTTGTTCAATTTGTGACTTGTCTTCTCTTTCACTTGAAATGATTTTTGTAGAGAAGTATTTATTTTCAGTGAAACTAAACATTACCTTTCTCAATTGTTCCTTTAGTGTGTATATAATATAATTGTTTTATTTTCATACACACCTAATGAGTTCTGGGGGGGAAATCTCCTATTGGTGCTGGTGGTGTGTGATGTGCTATCTGTTCCAGGTATTAAACTTAGGATTCTGGCATGCAAAGTATATATGCTCCTGCCCTGTGTGTGTGTGTGTGTGTGTGTGTGTGTGTGTGTGTTTTAATGTGAGTACTGCTGTTTATTCAGCCATTGATTAAGCTGATTGAATTGGGCATAAATTCCACATTACTTTTATTTTTTGAATCACCATGAGATACAGTTACAAAACTTCCATGTCCAAGATTTAGCCATAGAATGATCAAACACCCATCCCTCCACCAGTGCACACTTTCTAACACCAGTATCCCGAGTATATCTCCCTCCTGCCCCCATCCCAGTCCTCACCTTGCCTCCATGGCAGGCAATTTCCCCAGTACTCTCTCTCTACTTTGGGTCATTATGTTTTGCTTGAATTTTCCCACCACCAGTCAAGCCTGCCTGCCTGCTTGGGGCTGACGCTAGATCATTTATTGTCCATTGCTCATTTTGAATATCTTGGGTGCCAAGGCTGCACATTTCTGGAATCCTAGATTGTAAATGGTTGGGTTCCAGAGACATCTCTGTAGGCCACTAATCCATTTTGGGATTCATTTGGGCATCTCTGGGCCAGGGCTATTGATGCTCTGAGATGGCACCCAGAGACACATTGTGGGATTAACAGCCAGGCTGACAAGCGCTCTGCCTTTTTTTTTTTGTTTGTTTGTTTTTTTTGTTTTTGTTTTTTGTTTTTTGTTTTTTGTTTTCAATTTTTTTCCCCTTTATTTTATTTTATTTTTTTTAAAGTTGTAGATTTACAATTTTTTGTGCTTTGGTTTCAATTATACAATGATCAGATACCCATCCCTCCACCAGTGCCCATTTTCCACCACCATGGATAATATCCCTCCCACCCCCATCCCCCCATCCCCCCTGTCTCTGTGGCAGGGCAATCCCCTGTGTTCTCTCTCTCCTTTTGGGTGTTGTGGTCTGCAAAAGAGGCATTGAGTGGCAAACATGTTCAGTCCATAGTCTACTTTCGACATGCATCTCCCCTCCTGGGAGGATCCTCCAAACATCCTTTATTTGGTGCTCCCTTCTCTATCTGAACTGCCCTTTCCTCTAGGATACCCGGCTGGCCTCTAAGTTATGGAGTAATCCTCCTGGTGCTGATCTCAGCTATTCTTGGGTATTAATCTCATACTTTGTTACTTTATATCCCCCAGATGAATGCAATCTTTCTATGTCTATCCCTCTCTTTCTGACTCATTTCGCTTAGCATGATACTTTCCATATTGTACCACTTGTATGTAAATTTCATGACTTCATCTTTTCTAAGAGCTACATAGTACTCCATTGTGTAGATGTACCAAAGTTTCTTTAACCAGTCATCTGTTCTTGGGCATTCAGGTTTCTTCCAGTTTCTGGCTCTTGTAAAGAGCGCTGCAATGAACAAACAAGTGCAGATGTCACTTCGACTATACATTTTTGCCTCTCTGGGATATATTCCCAGGAGTGGTATTGCTGGGTCAAATGGGAGCTCAATTTCCAATTTTTTGAGAATCGTCCATACTGTTTTCCAGAAGGGCTGAACCAGTGGACATTCCCACCAACAGTGAAGGAGTGTCCCTTTCTCGCCACATCCACGCCAGCATCGGTTGCTTTTGTTCTTTTGGATGTGGGCCAGTCTCTGAGGTGTGAGATGGTATCTCATTGTGGTTTTGATCTGCATCTCCCTGATGATTAATGATGTAGAGCATTTTCTCATGTGCTTTTTTGCCATTCGGATTTCTTCTTTGAGAAAGTTTCTGTTCATTTCATTGCCCCATTTTTGGATGGGGTTGGATGTTTTCTTCTTGTGGAGTTTAACCAGTATTCTGTATATCCTGGATATCAACCCCTTGTCAGATGTGTATTCGGTGAATATCCTTTCCCATTCTGTAGACTGTCTTTGTATTTTGGTCACTGTTTCTTTGGAGGTGCAGAAGCTTCTTAGTTTAAGATAGTCCCATTTATCTATCTCTGTTTTCACTTGCTCGGCCAGTGGCGTGGCATCTTTGAAGATACCATTAGCTTCAATGTCATGGAGGGTTTTGCCAACTTTATCTTCAATGTACCTTATGGTTTCTGGTCTGATGTTGAGGTCTTTAATCCATTTTGATCTTACTTTTGTACATGGTGTTAGGCAGAGTTCTGAGCCTATTTTTTTGCATGTAGCCGTCCAGTGATGCCAACACAATTTATTAAAGAGGCTTTCCTTACTCCACTTCACATTACTTGCACCTTTATCAAAGATTAGATGATCATATGATTGAGGAGAGATGTCAGTGTATTCAACCCTGTTCCATTGGTCTGCAGTTCTGCCTTTGTTCCAGTACCATGCTGTTTTAATTATTACTGCTTTGTAGTACAGTTTGAAGTTCGGGAGGTTGATTCCTCCCATTTTCTTTTTCCCAAGAATTGCTTTAGCTATTCGTGGGGGCTTATTGTTCCATATAAATTTCAAGAGTGTTTGCTCCATTTCTTTGAAGAATGTCATGGGTATCCTTATAGGCATTGCATTGAATTTATACAATGCTTTCGGTAGTATTGCCATTTTGACAATGTTAAGTCTCCCGACCCATGAGCAGGGGATATCTTTCCATTTCCTCATGTCCTCTTTTATTTCCTGAAGTAGCGTTTTGTAGTTTTCTTTGTACAGGTCCTTTACTTCCTTAGTTAAGCTGATTCCTAGGTACTTGATTTTCTGGGGCACAATTGTGAATGGGATTGTTTTTTTCATGTTGCTTTCTTCTCTCTCACTGTTTGCGTATAGGAAAGCCATGGACTTTTGGGTATTGATTTTATAACCTGCAACTTTACTATACGAGTCTATTGTTTCTAGGAGTTTTTTGGTGGAAGTTATTGGGTTCTCTAAGTAGAGTATCATATCATCTGCGAATAGTGAGAGCTTGATTTCTTCCTTTCCTACCTGAATGCCCTTAATATCTTTTTCCTGCCTAATCGCTATTGCAAGTACTTCCAGTACTATATTGAACAGCAGTGGAGAGAGTGGGCATCCCTGTCTCGTCCCTGATCTTAGAGGGAAGGCTCTCAGTTTTTCCCCATTGAGGATGATGCTTGCTGTAGGCTTGTGGTAGATGGCTTTAATTATGTTGAGGAAGGTTCCCTCTATACCCATTTTGGCTAGGGTTTTCATCATAAAGGGGTGCTGGATCTTATCAAATGCTTTCTCTGCATCTATTGATATGATCATATGCTTTTTATCTTTTCTTTTGTTGATATGGTGGATTATGTTGATTGATTTCCGAATGTTAAACCATCCTTGCATCCCTGGGATGAATCCTACTTGGTCATGGTGTATGATCTTTTTGATGAGTAGTTGGATTCTATTTGCTAGTAGTTTGTTGAGGATCTTTGCATCTGTGTTCATCAGGGATATCGGCCTGTAATTCTCTTTCTTTGTGGTATCTCTGTCTGCTTTTGGTATCAGTGTGATATTTGCTTCGTAGAAACTGTTCGGAAGTGTTTTTGATATTTCAATTTCGTGGAAAAGCTTAAAGAGCATCGGGAGTAAGTCCTCTTTAAAGATTTGGAAGAATTCACTAGTGAATCCATCCGGGCCAGGACTTTTGTGCTTGGGGAGACTTTTTATTACTATTTCAATTTCCTTGATGGTGATAGGTCTGTTCAGGTATTCCAGGTCTTCTTGGTTCAGCCTTGGGAGTCTGTAGGAGTCTAGGAATTTATCCATTTCCTCGAGGTTTTGATGTTCCGTGGCATAAAGCTTCTCAAAGTACTCCCTGAGGATCCTCTGAATTTCTGTGGTTTCTGTTGTAATGACCCCCTTTTCATTTCTGATTCGGTTTATTAGGGTTTTCTCTCTCCCTTTCTTTGTGAGTTTTGCTAGAGGCTTATCGATCTTGTTAATTTTCTCAAAGAACCAGCTTTTGGTTTCATTGATCTTTCGGATTGTTTTTTGGGTTTCCATCTCGTTAATCTCTGCTCTGAGTTTTATTATTTCCTTTCTCCTGTTCAGGTTGTGCTCCTTTTTTTGGTCCTTCTCCAAGCTCTTAAGCTGTGAGGTTAGGTTACTTATGTGTGCTCGCTCCTCCTTCCTGAGGAATGCTTGTAGAGCTATAAACTTTCCTCTTAACACAGCCTTTGCTGTGTCCCATAAGTTTTGGTAACTCGTGTTCTCATTTTCATTCGTTTCTAGGAATCTTTTGATTTCCTCTTTGATTTTCTGTCTAATCCACTCGTTGTTCAATAGTGCACTGTTTAATTTCCAGGTGTTTGATTTAGTTTTCTGTTTTTGTGTGTGATTTACTTCTAATTTCAGCGCATTATGGTCTGAGAAGATTGTTGATACAATCTCTACCTTCTTAATTTTATGGAAGCATGTTTTGTGGCTCAGCATGTGGTCTATCTTGGAGAATGTTCCATGTACGCTTGAGAAGAATGTGTATTCAGCTTTTTGTGGATGAAGTGTCCTGTATATATCTACTAAGTCCCTTTCTTCCATTGTTTCCCTCAAATGAAGTATGTCCTTGCTAAGCTTGAGTCTGGTTGATCTATCAAGAGGTGACAAAGCAGTGTTGAAGTCTCCCAATAGTATTGTGTTGCTATTGATGTCTTTTTCCAAATCTATGAGTAGTTGTTTTAAGTACTTTGCTGGTCTCTCATTAGGTGCATATACATTTACTATTGTAAGTTCTTCCTGTTGTACAGATCCTCTGATCAATAAGAAATGGCCTTCACTGTCTCTTATGACCTTCCTCACTCTGAAATCGATGTGGTCTGATATAAGGATGGCTACCCCAGCTTTTTTATGGGAGCTGTTTGCCTGTAGGATTGTTTTCCAGCCTTTGACTCTGAGTCTGTGTTTGCTTTGACTATTGAGATGCGTTTCTTGCAGGCAGCAGAATGTTGGGTTCAATTTTCTAATCCATCCTGCCACTCTATGTCTTTTAATTGGTGCGTTTAGCCCATTGACATTGAGAGAGATTATTGTTATGGGATTTTGTCCCATTGTTCTGTTAAAGTTTGGTGTATTTGAGGGGCCTTTCTTGCCTTAAAGTAGCCCATTTAGTTGTTCTTGTAACCATGGTTTTGAGTCTATGAAGTTCCTGAGCTGTTGTTTGTCTGTGAAACTGTGTGTTGTTCCTTCTATTATGAATGAGAGTCTTGCTGGGAAAAGTATTTTTGGGGAGGCATTTATTTCATTGAGTTTTTTTACTATGTCCCACCACTGTTTTCGGGCCATGAGGGTTTCATCAGAAAAATCAGCTGTGAATTTTAAGGATGCTCCTTTGTAAGAGATTTCTTTCTTCGATCTTGCTGCTTTCAGAATTTTGTCTCTGTCTAAGGTTTTGGTCATTTTGATCAGAATGTGTCTTGGGGTATTTTTATTCGGATTTCTTCTAGCTGGTACCCTTCGGGCCTCCTGAATGTGGTCACAAGTTTTCTTCAGCTCTGGAAATGTTGTAGCAATGATTTCTTTGACAGTTTCTTCTTCATTGAGGTTTTCTTCCTGTCCCTCTGGGACTCCCATAATTCTTATGTTACCCCTCTTGGCTTCATCACGATCTTCTCTTGCCATCTGTTCCCGAATTGTGAGTCTCTTTTCCATTTTCTGCTCTTTTCTGGATAGTCTCTGAAGTTCATCTTCGAGTTCACTGATTCTGTTCTCAGCCGCTCTTACTCTGCTGCTGAGGCCTTCCACTGAGCTTTTCAATTCACCTACGAGATTTTTCAGGTCTTACATTTCTGATTGCATTTTCCTCATTTCTGCCTTCAGATCCTCTTGTCTTCTATTGGCATTGTTTTCCATTGTTTCTTTTAATTCCCTAAGCATCCTAAGTAGCTCCCTTCTGAATTCCTTGTCAGAGAGGTTGTCTAACACTACAGTACTGTTGGTGTCATCTGGGCTAGACTCTTCAATATGAAAGTTTGATGGGCTTTTGCGTTGCTTTACCATTGTGAGAGGTGTGGTTTAGTCCTTCACGTTCACTGTTACTATTCTGCTTGATATGCAGTGTGAGTTAAGATAGGCTTATGAGTTATTGGCTACTGTGTTTCTAGTGGCTGAGCTAAAATAGAGAAGATTCCATCTAAGAAGTTAGCTTATGGTTCCTATGGCATATGCAGTGGGAAAATATTTCGCGGCCGCATTAGCGGCCGCGGCTCCGGAAACAGTCCCTGGCACTGGGCGAGGAGTTGGAAAGGTCTCCTGTTTGGAATTGGAGCCGTTCAGCTTTGTTGCCCAGAGCTGGGCCTCTGTGCCCGTCCCACGCAGATCAGGGGTTGAAAACCGGCTGTCTAGGGGCTGTTTCTAGCTGCACGTGCCCAGAAAGGAACCCAGGCCCTTGGGGGCAGGCTGTACCTGTTGGAATTGGAGCCGTTCAGCTTTGTTGCCCAGAGCTGGGCCTCTGTGCCCGTCCCACGTAGATCGCGCTCTGCCTTTTGAGACATCTCCCTGACCTTATACTGTCCTATGCATATAAATAGATAGTCTTCTATTGTTGTGATAATTAATCTTATATAAAATTAATTTTGGAGGTAGAAGATCATTTTATAAAAAGTCACTCTTTTTCTTTTTTATATATTTATTTATTGAATCACCATGAGAGCAGTTACAAAGCTTTTGGGTTTAAGTCTCAGTCATACAATGATGAAACACCTGTCTCTTCTCTAGTGCCCATTTTCCACCACCAGAAACCCCAGTATACCCCCCATCTCAGACCCTCTCCCTAGCTGTGGGGCAGATGATTTCCACATTACTCTCTCTCTACTTTGAATATTTCGACACCAGACCCACCATTATTATTTGGAATTTTACCCCAACACTCAAATCTGCTGGAAAGGCAACCATAGTTTGTTTTCTATTGCTGATTATGATGCCACATGGCCACAGTATTGGCTGCACGATTTTGGAATTCTGAAATTTTAACAGTTAAATCTGGAGGAATTTCTGCCCAAACCTGCCAGGTTCCGAGATTTGTTTCTGAGTCTTTAGGATCATGGCCATTAAGCAGCCTGATCAGGAGGCAGAGAGCCCGTTTGTAGGTGGCGACTTGGGGTCTCTTGGGGCGGAGAGGAAAGGGCCGGCTCCGCCCCCATCCCATGAGGTCCCACGTGTCTTGTCACTGCGGGCCCGAACCTGAGTGTCCAGTGGCCTCTGGAAGATTGTGGCCACCGAGCCGCCAAAGGGAAGCAGGCGGAGGGACAGCACCCTTTCCCCCGAGTGGCTCGGCGCCGGTAACCTGCTGTGGGGACCAGACACATTTCTGCCAAAAGCCGCTGGGTTCCAAGATGTGTTTCTGAGTTTCTGGGATCATGGCCGTTAAGCAGTTCGATTAGGAACCAGAGAGGCCTTGCCTCCAATTATGTAGCTGAGCTGGAGGTAGTTTGTGTCTGTGTGTCTCCCACATACCTAACTTTTGGCTGTTTACTTTCTTGGTAAACTTTGCTCCAAGTTTTTGGGGTCTGGCCAAAGGCACAGCAGCAATTTTGGGGTATCTGGAAGTCTGAAGGCACCATCAGGCTGCTGGTGCACTCGCCTCACAGGTACAGATTGACCTGCTGGCAGCATCATACCCCAGAAAAAGTTACTCTTTAAATTATTACTATAACATTTCTTCTTAACTCCAAGATAAGGCTTTTTATTTTTTAAATTTTTATTAGTGAAACACCATGAGGTACAGTTGTAGACTTACACATTTTTGTGCTTGGGTTTCAATTATACAATGATCGAGTACCCATCCCTCCACCAGTGCCCATTCTCCACCACCAATGATCCCAGTATCCCTCCCACCCCCCATCAAGATAAGGCTTTTAACATGGATTCAAGATCTGAGAAGTCCTTGCATAGAATTTGGTGAATAGAAACCTGAAAAAAAAATCTTCCACTTTTATTTTTCCTAATCTTTAAAGGATATATCCTTTGTGAACATGTAGAACAAACCACTGAATTTTTTTCAGTTTTATTTTTATCTATTTGTTTTTCTTTAAAATATATATATATTTTAATAGCGAGATTGGTTTTCACCATATTCTTAAAAAATATTATGGCACTAAAATGTTAGGATTCTATTATTAATGGGCCAGGTAGTGAGAAGTTTTGATTCTCGACAGGATTTCACCTGTTCCATCTGTGGCACTGTCCTCCCATGTTCATCGATTTGCTCTAGTGGGCACCAGTAACATCTCCATTGTGAGACTTGTTGTTACTGTTTTTGGCATATCGAATACTCCACGATGAGCTTTCCATGCTCTAAGTACATTAAATATCAAGGATCCCATTCTCATTGCCTGATTCAGTCTTCATTTAGCAGGTCACAGTTTGTACCCATGGAGTCTGCTTGCGTACTAGAGGCTTAAAATAAAGAAGGAAATTCATTGTAGAATAAGGACAGAGTACTAGGAGAACAATTTTAACCTGACCTTGTGTATTCTGGTATTTTCCTCAAAAGAAAATCAATTGTAAGTGGAACCTGAAAGGTGATCAGTTAAAGAATAATGATTTGGTGCTTGGTCTCCAGATAAATATTAGTAGAATGGATGAGCTATGAAAAAATACTGCACATTTTTCTGAGATTGTTTATCTGTACTGTAGATTCATCAGTTTATTATGTAGCAGGTATATTTTTCAATGTGTCATCATTTCTGTGACATATTATAAATGGTTTTTACCAGTTTAAATATTTGAATTAAATGGAGGCTTCATAGCTCAGCAAGCACTCACGAAATTGGTCTGTATGATCTTTTATGAGTAGGCAGAGATTTGATGCACTTGCTTACAAGTCATCTTATTTACTGCCCATCTCAAAGTATTTTTTGCTGTTCAGAATATGACTGTTGAGCAAATGTGTATATAAAATAGTCAGCTCTCAGTGATCTCAGTCTAAAAGTTGTGACTCCTTACTTAGCTGTATGGTAGCTGACAAGCTTCTCAGCCAAGGTTTGAACTGCTAACTTAGCCAGCTTCTGCCACTGGGCAACTTTCTTTTTCTTTCCCTTTGTCTAGTTTGTATATCAGCTTTCTAGTTTGATCTTAATACTTCAGTCGATATGTATATACATATGCATTTATATTGTGACAGGAGATTTTTCTACCATTTGTAAATGCATGTCTATACTAATTGTCAGTTGTATTTTTTTCTTTCATTATTCTATTTAGTAATTAGAAAAAAATTGGGCAGGTCAAAGAATTTTATTTTATTGGTGCAACACCCTACAGTGCTCAGGGGATCATGAAAAGCCAGAGATAGAAGCTGGGCCATTTCATAATATTCTTTGTTTAAATTTTCCTGTGCAAATTTACTAGGATTATATAAGATGTCAGGTCTCTGCTACTGTACCTTCATAAATATTGTGTGAAAACAGGAAATTTGAAATTTAATGTTTTTAATTTGAATGAACCCTTTCAGAAATGGAACTTGTAGATTCTCCAGTAACGCCATTCAGTGTTTCTTTGCTTGCAGTTACATATTTTTAAACCTTGTGAGTTTATATTTTAGATTTTTACCAGTTGTGTTAGGGCGGAGCAATAGCACAGCGGTGGGGCATTTGCCTTGCATGCGGCCGGCCCGGCCAAGCTGGGTTTGATTCCTCTTCCCCTCTCGGAGAGCCCGGCAAGCTACTGAGAGTATCTCGCCCGCACGGCAAAGCCTGGCAAGCTACATGTGACATATTCAGTTTTCCAAACATAGTAACAACAAGTCTCACAATGGAGACGTTACAGGGCCTGCTCAAGCAAATCAATGAACAACGGGAAGACAGTGACAGTGACCAGTTGTGATCTAATAATTCTCTGTTTTTGGTTGAAGAACCAAAGTTATGTGTGCTTTTTTTCCTGAGATAGAGTGATATACTTGTGATTATTAGAATAATTTTTAAAGCTCAGGGAAGTTAATTTAAAAGAAAACAAAAAATATTTTGTGAGTTTTAAAAATAAGCCTGATTTTCTTATTTCCCTTATGTTACTTTATGTTCAGAAATATATGTTCTGTTCTTATTTGATTTTAGGGAGGTGTATATTTAGACCGCAATATCTGTGAAGGGTCTCAGTAACAAAATTCAGAAAGAAACCAGACCTGTCACCTATTTCACCTAATAGTTTAAAAAAAACTTGAGATGTACACGATGTAAAACTGCACAATAAATTAAGGAGCATATGTAGCTTGTTTGAATGGGTGATGGGCACTTCAGTTTTATATGGGACCTATTCAGAGAAAACATTCAAGGATGCCATTAAATTGAGTTGTGAAACTTGCTTTTCATTTGTTTTTCATTTATTAATTTTATTTATTTTTGAATCTTTTCAATTTCTTCCTCCCATTCTTGTTTCTTTCTTTCTTTTTTTTTGGTTTACCTTTTTTAAAAAAATTAATTTTCATTGGGCTGGATAGCACAGGGGTAGGGCATTTGCCTTGCACGCGGCCAGCCCGTCCAAGCCAGGTTCGAATCCTCCACCCATCTTGGAGAGCCTGGCAAGCTACCAAGAGTATCTCGCCCACACGGCAAAGCCTGGGAAGCTACTTGTGACGTATTCGATATGCCAAATGCAGTAACAAGTCTCACAATGTTACTGGGCCTGCTCAAGAAATCAGTGAACAACAGGAGGACAGTGACAGTGACAATTTTCATAAGGTTGTTCACATTAATTGTTTAATTAATTCACATTCAATGTATCAATATCAATCCCACCACCATTACACCTTCCCACTAGGAAGGAAAATTTTACCACTAGGTGGGAAAATTTGAAATCCATTCTTGACAGTATTAATTTTGTTCCCTTTGATTAGTTGGTTGTACTTTATCGGGGATGAGAGGGATTGGATTCTAATTTTTTTCTACAAAGTTTTTCAGAAGGTTGCTGAGTTTTCTAACCCCTGTCTACGGTTACTCATCATCTCTATGAGGGGAAAACAGCTTACTTAGTATTTCTTTTTATTAAACATTTATGTAGATTTTTAAAAAACTGTGGCTATTTTCATGTTTTTTTTTTTTTTGATCACACCCAGCGATGCTCAGGGATTATTCCTGGCTCTGCCCTTAGGAATTACTCCTGGTGGTACTCCGGGGACCATATGGGACGGTCTCGTGCAAGGCAAATGCCCTACTTACTGTACTATCACTTTGGCCCCAAACTGTGTTTTTTGATTTAAGTTTCTTAAATTACATGGCAAAAAAATCTTTTGATTTTTATCAAAGCAACTTTGGCCCTCCCTTATGCCAGTCTTAGGCTTGAGAGTAAAATATTCTGTAGGACAGGGCTTCTTACATGGCTTCCATTTATGATCCTTTTGCTTGAGAAATTTTTTTGTGACCCAGATATATCAGTATAAAAAAATCAAACATTTGCTGCTAATAAATTACAGGAATTTTTTTTCTAAAGTTGCATGACCCCATATGGAATCATGACTCATAAGAAGCTAGGCTTTAGGGCACTTGGTGTAGATTATAATATGCATGTGTGCATGTATTTGTCTGCTTGGGCTACCAATACAATATTCAAAAGCTTCAACAACAGAAATTTCAGATAGTTTAATACGTTCTCCTTACTTTTAGGAGACACAAAGCCCAAGTTTTAAATTCTGCCTAATTTGGTTTTTGGTGAAGACTTCGGTTAGAAAACGACCACTTTCTTCTCACTTTGTCTGGAGACAGCCTTTCCTTGGTGCAGAGAAACAGAGAAAGAGAGAGTGAGCTCCGTGACTAGCTCTTTTTATGATGATTCTAATTCTGTCAGATCAAGACCCCACCCATAAATCCTCATTTAAGCTTACTTAATTCCTAGAGGCCCTATCTCCAGATTTAGCTCTACTGAGATTTCAAGTTTCAACAAGAATTTGGGATTGCCAGATGTTTACTCTAAAATAATATGTGTTAAAAAATCCTTCAGTTGCTGGTTTTATTTTAATAAAAAATTTATTTTTTATGGGATTAGCATTCTTCTGTTGCACAACACCGCTATTTGTTGTTGTTTTTAATATTAACATGATCATAGCTCAACTCTTGGTTATCCTGTTGAACTATGATTGCAGTACTTAATTCCAGATATTTTCTCTCATTTTAAGATTTAAATATTCTTTCTTTTTTTTAAATAATGTAAAATACTATTTTTTTTCAGCCATTGATTAAGCTGATTGAATTGGGCATGAACTCTTTTACTTTTTTTTTTAATTGTATCACCATGAGATAGTTACAAAGCTTTCATGTTTGACATTCAGTATACAATGATGGAACACCCGTCCCTCCACCAGTGAACATGTTCCACCACACACATCCAGTCCTCACCCTGCCTCTACAGCAGACAATTTCCCCAGTACTCTCTCTCTAATTTGGGGCATTATGTTTCGCTTGAAATTTCCCACCACCATTCAAGCCTTCCTACCAGGGGCAGACGCTAGATAATTTATTTTCCATTGCTCATTTTGAATATTATGAGAGAGCTCACAACCACTATTGTAAATGTAAATTTCTAGATGGTTGGGTTCCAGAGACAGATAGCACAGCGGGTAAGGCGTTCGCCTTACACGCGGCCAACATGGCTGACCCGAGTTCGATTCCTCCGCCCCTCTCGGAGAGCCTGGCAAGCTACCGAGAGTATTCGATATGCCAGACACAGTAACAACAAAGTCTCCAATGGAGACGTTACTGGGCCCGCTCGAGCAAATCGACAATCAACGGGAGGGCCTTTACCTTTTACCTTATATATGTAAATGTTTGGGTTCTAGAGACATCTCTGTATGGCACTAATACATTTTGGGATTCATTTGGGAGTCTCTGGGCCAGGGCTGTTGGTGCTCTAAGATGGAGTCCAGAAGTAAATTGTGAACTTTTGCTGAGTGGGTAGGGACCTGGAGGCAGGGAAGAGACAGGTCAGGTCCTCTGCTGCCATGCGGCCTAGAGATTCAGTCCTGGAACCCACATGCCTGGACCTGGCTTGTGGAAGCTCTTGGTCACTAGGGTTCCATCTGGAGTAGGCGGGGAGACTGCACCTGCTCCATCTGGGGTGCCCCGGTGAAATTGACCCATATGGGGCCCAGAGAGATCTCTGGTGCTGTGGTGTCTTCCGGGACTTGCTGCTGTGTCTCTGGATCAGTGCTATTAGTGCGCTAAGATCCACATTGCTAAATTTTCAGCAGATTATATCTTGGTGAAGTCCATCCTGAGACAGTGGAGTCAGGCCGGGGATATGGCAGTGATTTTGGATTGTGGAAGCAAGTGGCTGCTGGGGCTCTGCTTGGGCAGGCCACCAGGCCAACCCACCCCCTCCGATTTACCCTAGTCTGTTCAGCCAGATGCCGGTCCAAGATTAACTGTGACTTTGGATCTCTTTTGAGATTTATCTATGGATCTCTGAAATAAGACCAATAAATGAGTTTGTATAGCTGAGCTGGACGTGGTTTGTGGGTGTGGCTCCCACATACCTAATTTTTGACCCTTTAATTTCTTGGTAAACTTGATCCCAAGTTGTTGGGGTCTAGCAGTAGGCACAGCAGCAATTTTGGGGTATCAGGAAGCCTGAAGGTACCATCAGGCTGCTGATCCACTTGCCCCACAAGTACAGGTTTACCTGCTGGCGGTACCATACCCCCTAAGATTTAAGTATTTTAAAATAAATGTTAAACACTCATCTTCCTTCCTTCCTTCCTTCCTTCCTTCCTTCCTTCCTTCCTTCCTTCCTTCCTTCCTTTCTTCCTTCCCAACTCCCTCCCTCCCTCCCTCCTTCTCTCCCTTCTCTCTTTCTTTTTCTCTCTTCCTTTTTTTTTTTATACTTTTTTTGGGTCACACCTGGAGATACTCAGGGGTTACTCCTGGTTCTGCACTCAGGAATTATTCTTGCTGGTGCTCAGGGGATCATATGGGATGCTGGGGATTGAACCCAGGTTGGCCACATGCAAGGCAAACACTACCTATTGTACTCTAACTCCAGCCCGCTAATTTTACTTTCCTTTGCGGATGGGTACGGAGAGGACAGCTCCCAAACTCAGCCAGTAGACTAGCAGTTCAGTGTGAGGACCCAAGAATGCTGTGTTGCCAAGTAGCCAACTTAGGTCACATCTGGTGGTTGTCAGGAGCCAGGTCTGTACCTAATGATCTTGGGGGTGGGATACTGGGGGAGGGAACCATAAGGTGCTGGGGAGCAAATCAGAGTCATCAGTGTACAGGGTATGGACCACCCTGTCCTAGCTTTCTAGCCCTTTTAAATTTTGCTTGCATTATTAACATTCTTGTTTCTCTAAATGTGTGTGGTCCATAAGTTTCATAAACAGAAGCAAATTAACTGCTTCTTGTTGATTCCGTACATTTTTCCTCCGTTATGCTACATATTTTTCAGCTTCTTAAAGATTTTGTATTTCTCTTCTTCTTGGAGTCCTCTTTTACCTGTTGTTCTCTTGTCTCTTGACTTTGATTATGAATATCATGTTGGGAAGACTTCCCTAGCCCTACGTAAACAATGGTATTTGAGTACTTCCGTTTCCTTTTCAGTAAGTAAGTAAGTAAAGGCTCTCCCGTTGATCATCGATTGAATGCTAAAAATGTTAGCTAAGATAATACCTGAAAGATAGAATGCCTAAGGTAACACCTGAAATCATACCTGGAATATCAATAACTACCAATTCACACTTTGTTTTTATTATTAGAAACTTCCCTCATCTAGTGTTTTGCTTCCTTACACTTATCACAGTTTTCTGTCTGTATATTTTCTGCTAAGGTGAGCTTTTGCTTTGTTCCTAGGTATTATCCTGGTAATTCTTACTTGGTTGGTGTTAAATAAGTATGCATGAACTTTATTAATTGCATTTTCATCATTGTAATCATGCAAACATTTTTATAGGACAGAGACAGGTCATTGATTTGATGCAATTAGTCATTTGTTCAGTAAAACCAGCTCATTTCTAATTTGTGCTATGAAGGAGAATTGTCTCTCCCCACAAAGTTCTCAGTGATTAATTATGGCAAATTAAAATAAATGCAGGCATAAATCATATGTAATTAAGATTGACGTATGTAAAGATATTAAAAATATCTTGTGGAAATTATAACTTAGTAAATAAGTACTCTAGATTGGCATGTTAATCGTGTCAAAGAAGATATTGGTTTCCTATTAACTTAATTGCAGTTACAACGCAACAAAGGAAATTTGCAATCTATGATATCAACTTGATGTTTCTAAACCCCACTTGTTAACTTTTTTTTTTTTTATGTAGGAGTACTGCTATTTATTCAGCCACTGATTAACTGATTGAATTGGGCATAAACTCCACCTCCTTTTTTTTCCATAATCTTATTTATTTATTTTTTTCTTCTTATATTTATTTATTGAATCACTGTTGGAAAAGTTACAAAGCTTTCAGGTTTAAATCTCAGTCATACAATGTTCCCTTCACCAGTACTCATTTTTCACCACCAAGAACCCTAATATGTCCCCCCTCCCAACCCTCCCAATGCCTGTGAGGCAGATGATTTCTACTTAACTCTTCTCTACATTGATTACATTCATTATTTTGACAAAAGATGCACCATTATTGTTTAGAATTTCCCTCCCCAACAATCAGAATTGCTGAAAGGGCATTGTGAAATACTTTGTTTTCTATAGCTGGTTATGAGAATCATACAATGTTGCGCAGCTGCAATAGTGGCCACATGATTTTGGATTTCTGCAGAGAGCCAGATAATTACGAGATTGGTTTCTGTGTGTCTCGTGTTATGGCTGTGCCAGAGAGTCGCTCTTGGGGGACAACTTGTGACCTCAGTAGGGCGTGAAGGACGAGCCGGTACCGCCCCCCTTCCCTTGACTCTGCAGTTGCCCCGTCAACGCCAGCTCATACCTGGCTTTCCTATAAGTTCTGAGGCGGCAGCGGCCACCTTGCTGCCGGGGGTGGGGGCCGGGGGGGTGGGGAAGGCGGAAGGGAGCAACACCCTTTCCCTCCCAGGGAGGCATGGTGCCGTAGTTTAACACCTGGTCCATTCACTTTTCTGCCGCAAACTGCCGGGCTCTAGGTTAAGTCCTTTTGCCTCTGGAGCCATGACTGTGCCGGAGAGCAGTTTGTGGGGGGCAACTCGTGACCTCGGTAGGGCGTGAAGGACGAGCCAGTACCGCCCCCCTTCCCATGAGACTGCAGTTGCCCCGTCAACGCCGGCTCATACCTGGGCTTCCTATAAGCTCTGAGGCAGCAGCCACCTTGCTGCTGGGGGGTGGGGGGGAAATGGTGGAAGGGAGCAACACCCTTTCCCTCCTGGGGAGGCATGGCGCCGTAGTTTAATGCCTGGTCCTTTCACTTTTCTGCAGCAAGCTGCCGGGCTCTGGATTAAGTCCTTTTGCCTCTGGAGCCATGGTTGTGCCAGAGAGCCGCTTATGGGGGGCAACTCGTGACCTCAGTAGGGCTTGAAGGACGAGTCAGTACCACCTCCCTTCCCATGAGACTGCAGTTTCCCCGTCACCGCTTACTCATACCTGGCTTTCCAATAAGCTCCGAGGCGGTGGCCATCTTGTATGCGGTCCAGATGCATTTCTGCCAAAAGCCGCTGGGTTTCAAGATTTGTTTCTGAGTCTCTGGGATCATGGCCGTTAATCAGCTTGATCAGGAGCCAGGGAGGCTGTTTGTAGGCAGTGACTTGGGGTCTCGGGATGGGGAGGAAAGGGGCGGTTCCACCCCCATCTAGTGAGGGCCCGCATCTCGTCACTGCAGGCCCAAACCTGACTGTCCAGTGGCCTCTGGAGGATGGCGGTCAGTGGGCCACCAGGGGGAACAGACCAAGGCACGAAACCTATTCCCACCTGGAGTGGCCCAGCGCCAGTAACCTACTGCAGGAACAGGATGCATTTCTGCCAAAAGCCTTTGGGTTCTGAGATTCATTTCTGAGTCTCTGGGATCATGACCATTAAGCAGTTTGATCAGGAAACCAGAGAGGCCATGCCTCCAATTATATAGCTGAGCCGGAGGTCGTTTGTGGGTGTGTCTCCCACATACCTAACTTTTGGCCATTTACTTTCTTGGTAAACTTTGCCCCAAGTTTTTGAGGTCTGGACAAAGGCACAGAAGCAATTTTGGGGTATCTGAAAGTCTGACGGTGCCATCAGGCTGCTGATGCACTCGTCTCACAGGTACAGATTGACCTGCTGGCGGCACCGTACCCCCCCTCTTGTTAACTTTAACTTAAATAAATGATCTATTTTCCAAAAACATTTCTTCTTTTAGGTAAGTAATTAAGAATTGTAAATGCAATGTATTTATGTTTTAAATAATTGCCCCTTCTTTGCAGGGAAATTGCTTTCCAGTCATTAGAAGAGAAAAGTGAATATTGGGTCTCTAGTAAAAGATTAGATATGTACCCTTTCACATGTTCGACTATATCATCAGCACATCTGAAAATTTTCCAATTGTTTATGTATTGGAGCAATAGCACAGCAGTAGAGCGTTTGCCTTGAGTGCAGCCAGCCTGGCCGAGCTGGGTTCGATTCCTCCACCCCTCTCGGAGAGTCCGGCAAGCTACCGAGAGTATCTCACCCACATGGCAAAGCCTGGCAGGCTACCCGTGACATATTCAATATACCAAACACAGTAACAATAAATCTCACGATGGAGACGTTACTGAACCTGCTTGAGCAAATCAATGAACGACAGGAGGACAGTGCTACAGTGCTTATGTATTGAATATTTATAATTTTATTTCAGTATATTGAAAGGTGATCTTAGGTTCTTTACCCAGGTGATCCTAAAAAGCAGTTCAGAGAAATGTTTTGTCATGATTTTTGTTAACATAGGTAATACCTCTTAGATTTGCAAAATAGTGTGGCTCCAGAGTTTTTGTCTGATTTATAGCTTTGTTTTGCCCTTGCCCTTCCTACCCTCCCCACCCTCAGCTTGAAGAGAGGTTCCCATTGTACTTGATATTTACTCTCCTGTTTATCATCTTTGAAGATGGTGTATTTTACTGACATGATGGCAACTCCCTGAAGGATTTGTTCATTGGGGCACTGAAGTCGTATAAGAACCAGTGGGAAAATGTTTCTTATCTCTTATTAAGATGTAATTTTTAAAGCGGAACACTTTAATATACATCTTAAACCAGCAACTATAGTTACAAAGTATAACCTTTTCATTGAGTATCTGGGAAACCCATGAAGATAATATGAACTATTCCTGATGAAAGTTCTAATATAGCTTCATATCCAGGTTGTCCACAAGTCAAAAGTGTCTGGCCCACTACCCAGCCTCCATGGCCACTACAATCCGAGTTAGTTAAGGTTCTGATTTAATACTAAATGGATTCAAGAAAGGAGTAATGGGCACACTGTAAAAAATGTGAATAAACATAGAAAACTAAGAACATATCTAGAACATATATGACTACAACAGTATATGGAAAGTTTCGCAGTTTGAAAACATCCAAGAAGGACATATTTTTTATAACCAAGCACTTATACACAAAATAGCGAATCTTACTGTATGAATTCAGATTGGTTTATACTCTTGTAAGAAATATTCTTTTTTATATTCTAAAAATATTGGCGTTTATTAGCAATACATATATTCATCAGAAATTTATTAATGCAATAGAATGGTGCCTATCTTGGTGAGGGATGGGGATAAGGAATTGGTATTAGAATGAAATATGCAAGAAAAATATAATGATTAAAAAACAAAAAAGAAAAATATAATGAGTGTAGTTCTAAAAGAAGTGAGCCCTGGGCACTACTAGGTGTGGTTTCAGAAAAAACAAATGAATAAATAAAAAATTTTGCAGTAACTCAGAAAGGATGTTTTGGGTAAATGGGAGTCATATATGAATGGAATAGCATCCAGAAATTGATTGAACTCTTATTGTTATTTGATTTTTGATGAAATTATGATAAAACTAGGGATAGTCTAGTTCTTTCAACAAATAATGCTGGGAAATGTGGAATAACTTTTACCTAACATCTTATTTAAATTAATTCTAAATAAATTAAAGAATTAATATTAAAACTGTCCTCCAGTTGTTCATCGATTTGCTCGAGCAGGTCCAGTAACGTCTCTGTTTTGAGACTTCTTGTTACTGTGTTTGGCATATCCAATACGTCACGGGGAGCTTGCCAGGCTCTGCCGTGCGGGCGAGATACTTTCAGTAGCTTGCCGGGCTCTCCGAGAGAGGCGGAGGAATCGAACCTGGCTTGGCCGGGCTAGCTACATGCAAGGCAAATAAATGCCCTACCGCTGTGCTATCGCTCCACATTCTAAAATAAAAGTATTTAATTAGACTATGAGATTGGGGTAGATAACAAATTCCTAGCACACCAAAGGGCAAACACAAAACACAAAAGTGGTCATCATTCAAATAAAGATGAAGTGGGATGCCACATATTTTATATAATATATACATACATATAATTTATATATGTGAAGTTACATAAATGATTTTAAATAGGCAAGAGATTTAAGCAATTGTGTGTTAAAAGAAAATGTGCAAAGAACCATTTCTTACTTGAAAAACTGATCAGTGTTAGTGATCACCAGGAATGTGGTTAATTAAAATACCAAATGCCAACAGAAATGATTAAATTTAAAATGACTGATAAAATTCTTGATCTCACAAGATGGTAAAATGATACAACCATTAAATTAAATACACATAATATAGTAAATACTTCTCCTAGATATACACCTAGGAGAAAGAAAAAACATATATCTATTCAGAAATTTGTATTTGAGTCTTTGTATGAGTTTGATTCACATTAGCTGAAAACTTGAAGTAACTCAAAAACTAAATGGATACATAAATTGTCATGTAGCCATATAATGGAACACTGCACAGTAATGTAAATAAATGAATGCCCTTTAGTACCCACAGCAGTTATACTTAGCAAAATATGGTGTGAGTACATTTACATGAAATTCTGAAGTAGGTAGTATAAATCCGTGAAGACTGAAAGCCAGTCAGTGGTTGTCTGGGACCAAGGCAGTGGGGAAGGCAGGTGGACACAGGGAAATTTTTTTCATATGTATAGATTATGGTATAGTTGCATACATGTATATATTACTCAGACTAATCAGACTATATACTCATATTGCTATATTTGCTGTATATAAGGGTAGTAAGGTTTAAGGAAAATATTCTTAAATATGACCAAAAATTTATTCAAGCATCTTCAGAAATACAGAGATGTGCACCACTTCCCTATATTGCTTTAGAATGAAGATTGTCAGAAATAACATGGTGTTTAGTATAGCATCTTATTGATATGACTAAAGATGTCCACAAGCCTTAACTTTTTTATCACATGGAATGTAAGGAATAAAAGCCAATTTAGTTAAATAAAGTCATCAGTCATTTAATTTCTAGCTCCTAAAAGCAGAGGACGATAGCAATGGTAAATTACCAAATCAGCATGTCTCAAAATAGTTGATTTGGACTAGTTGCTGTCAGATTATAGAACAAATAAAAACACCATATCAGAAACATTGGCATTTATCATAGTTTGGCTGTATCTAAGTTTTAAAAAGTAAACAGATCATGCATTTAGTTTTATTTACTTCATTATGTTTAACAGCTTTAGTGAGCATAATTTAAGTAAACTTTGATATGTTCTTGATATGAGTGGAATACAATGTTGAGTTTGATTGTCATATAGTTTCTTTCACAGCTTAATGTATGTGCTATCATTGATCCTGCCCAGAGTGAGATTTTGAGACTATTGTTTTAAGTATTTATATTGAGGTCCAGAGCAGTAGTACAATGGGTAAGGCGCATCCCTTGTATGTGACCATCCTGGGTTTAATTCTGGATATCATATATGGTCCCCCAAGCGTTCCCATGAGTGACTAGCACTGAGTGCAGAGGCAAGAGTAAGCCCTTAGCTTCATTGGGTGTTACCACAAAATAAGAACAGAAATCAAGTATTGATATTGAGTATGACGGTTTTATTAATCAGACTTTAATAGCTCTGTTATTATGTAATCTGAAGATCTGAAAGATTCCACTTAATTAGTAGGATAATGTCTTGTTGCTTTTATGATCTCAAATTTCTCTAGTAACTTAAATACTTTGTCAGTTACATCTCTGCAAGTATAGCTGGAAAAGAAATTGATGTGAACTGATACCAAAAAGTAAAAGTACTTTATTGATATAATTTGAATTTTTGCACTTACATGTGATCCAGCACATTCGATTTTAGTGTCTTTTCAGAAGAGAATGTAAATAACTGGTCAGTTGTTTTCCAGTTCATCTGTATTCATGTGATTCATGTGATATAGAACTGTACAATTAGGTAGGTGTTATAAATAGTATATGGCGAAAGAAGACAAACTTACTCATGTTTCCAAGATTTTATAGCATATGTGCAGCAGAGGTTTGCTACTCTTTAATTTTGCCTTTTGGCTAACCAGCTGACGCCCAGTTGAAAAGACTTATGGTCTTATGAGGCCACAGAAGCCTTAATGTTCAGTCTCCAGCTCCCTCAGGTTTTGGAGAACGCCATGTACCATCAGCAGCTTCAGTCCCCACCCTCTATTGCTAACGCTCATCTATCAAACTTGAGGCTGAGAGTGAGGGAGAGGAAGCTTCCAGATAAACATACAGCAGCGCCTAAACAGCTAATCACTCTAGGCTTCCGCTTCCAGGCCCTATAATTAGAAGGCCTTCTTTTCCTTGTATTTCCCGATGACGCAAATTCTTTTTGTGGCTTGGCACCTCATTTGGGGCGTGGGTTTAGTTTATGGCCAGGCTGCAGTCTGGTTTAGTCTTCTGATGCTGCATAAATAGTTCTCAGGCCACAGTCTACTTCGTACAACTTTTTCCTTTTATGTATATCTGCTTTTAAACTTGTTTTCTAGAAAAAAAAGATTGTTATTTTCTCTAGCTGAATGCATGCAAAAGAGGAACTTACACATTCAAAGAAAGCATATATTGTATGATACTGTGCTGTTTCTCCTTTTTCCTGCTCCTTCAATTTTTTTTTACTATTATTTTTTTCCCCCTAGTAGGGCTCACTACTGAATTATAGAACTTACATTTGCATGGAGAAGTGGGGAAAGCCTTTAGATAAGATACATAAAGGAAATAAGGATATATTTTCAGTGAGCTATTTCAAAATTTGAATTTGTTTTACATATTATAAGGTTGAGCAGATTTGAATGTCAGTTTGAAAAGCTAAGAGCATATAGAAAAGTGTTTACCTGTGATTTCCATTCAGATGCAAGAGAATAGTTGTCTAGTTTTATTCATATGCAAGAGAATAATAGTCTAATAATAGTATAGACTTTGCTTATATGAGTTAAATATTGATATTATTTTAAAAGTAATCAAGTTTATCTTTGGCAGGTGAGTAATATATTTGTGTTGTAAATGTATGTTCATCAGATATCCTGTCAGTATATTTCTATTGACTTGTCAAGTGCAGAAGATAACTTTGTTGTGGGAAAGTCAGATCATAACATAGAAGTGGATTTGTGTTAACTCACCAAAAAGGAAGAGTCAAGAAATTCTGTCCTTCAAAGAACAACAAAGCATTCATGTCCAACACAGAATTTATTGTTTTAATAACAGTAACATTGAGAAAGAATGGAAGAGGGCTGGAAAGCTATTTCAGTGGGTAAGGCACTTGCTTGCATGTGTCTGAGCTAGATTCATTCCACCGATATCCCATATGGTCCCCCAAGCACTGCCAGAAGTGATTCTTGATTGCAGAGCCCAGAGTATCACCAGGTGTGACCCCGCCTCCCATCAAAAAGAGGAAAGAGTGAGAAGTTTATAAATGACCTCATCATTGAGTGAAGTGTGAGGCCATGAAAATAAACCTAAAGATTTGAACTAGATCTTAATGAATGATATAATGACTACATTATATTGTTTAGAAAGTATTACGTTGGCTATGCATTGTGATAACTTTTTAATTTAATATTATTCTGTCCATTGTATTTTAAATGGTAATTTCAAATATACTTCACTTTTCACTTAATTCCTGCCTTATCTTTGATCCCAGGTACTTAATAATCTTGCAAAATTTTTTTTCAACAAAATTTGTGATTCCTCTTCTGGCATAGTGGAGAGGCAGCAAACCATTATTCCAAGTCAACCAAAATCAGGGGGGGATGATAAAGAAAGAAGAAACCAAAATCTGGGTGAGACAGATAGTACAAGGGTCAGAGCTCCTGTATTGCATATATCGTACCTGGATTTAATCCCAGCACAACATATTGTCCCCAAAGTACCACCAGATGTGACTTTTGAACATAGAGCCAAAAATAAGCTCTAAGCACAGCCTAATGTAACTGAACCACCGTTCCCCCATCCCAGAACAAAAAAACCCCAAACCCCCAAAATTTGTATAGAATAAAAATAAACATACAAATTTAAGCCCTTTATAGAAAATTTTCTTAAATTTGGGGTCACACCTGGTGGTGCTCAGGGGTCTCTTCTGTTGGGTACTCTCGGGACCATCTGTTATGCTGGGAACGGAACTGAACTTGATTTGATTGCGTGCAAGAGAACTGCCTTGCCCCTGCTATATCTCTCCAGCCCCAAAATAGCAATTTGGAATTGTGGTTTTTTTTTTTTTTTTGCTGTTTTTGGGTCACACCTGGCGATGCACAGGGGTTCCTCCTGGCTCTGCACTCAGAAGTTACTCCTGGCAGTGCTCAGGGGACCATATGGGATGGTGGGAATCGAACCCGGGTTGGCCACGTGCAAGGCAAATGCCCTGCCCGCTGTGCTATCTCTCCAGCCCCGAGGGAATTGTGTTTTTTAATTTCTAGAGCAACTAATAAAAATTTAGCATCAAGCGGGTATTCCAAAGTGGAAGATAACTCACAGGGCTAGTGCATGCAGTTTGTATGTGAGAGGCTGTGCTCAGCCACAGCCAGGAGTGACCCCTCCCCCACGCAATACCCCAGGCATAGCATCTGAGCACCACTGGATGTGCCCCAAAAGGTAAAAAAATGGTGGGGTGGGGGCAGAGGGAGTGTGAGATCTGAACAGCTCATTGTTAACTGAATATTAAACATAATTAAGTTATCAAAAGGGTAAGGCAGGAATATAGAAATTAGAAAAAAAAACAAGGAGACAACACTATTAATTTTCTTGAACTCACATTAGAAAAACATTCTAATTACTAATGTGTTTGCTGAGAAAGAAACTGTTAAGTTGCTTGTTATGGAATTATGCTAGAAGTAAACATGTAAAAGATAGCTAAAATTTTTGGCTGTGTTTGAAAATTTAAAAAGAAGAGAAAGATGGGAAGCAATGGGGGACAACAGGGGTCAAAGAGATTGGGGTACACTGGTGGTGGTAAGGAATGATGAAGCTAAATATCCAAAACACGCAATGAGCAGCACTTAAATCATAAGACCCAAACGTGAACGAATGAACTTGAAAAGGTGCCTGTTTAGATGGCGGGCTAGGGTGAGGGTGGCGGGGAAGGTGAGGGAACTTGGAAACACTTGTAGAGGGAATTTGACGCTGGTGGAAGGATCGGTGCTGGAACATTGGAAGTCTAAAACTCAGCTGTGGAAAACTTTGTAAATCATGGTGCTTTAATAAAAATTTTTGAAGGAAAAAAATTTAAGGGGACCAGAGAGCTGTCAATGGACTGAACCCATGCTTTTCATGAAGGAGGGAAGGCCCAAGTTCAGTGCCTGGCACAGCATGTTTCCTCATGCACAGAGCTGAGAGTAACCATTGAGGACTCTAGGCATATACTCCATTCTGTGCCAGGAAAAGAACAAAGAACCCTCAGAAATCTTAGAATTAAAAGTTTTTAATTGTTGTGATGACTTGTTCTGGTGCTCACACATTTGTTTGTGGCACTTGCAGGAGACTGATGTTCACACACATCCTGTTTGTGATGCTCACCAGGGCTTAGATGTGGTGCTCACAGGATTCATATTTCAGTTTTGACACTCGTGGGCTAGAGAAATAGTTCAGCAGGGAGGGCGATTGCCTTGCACGTCGTCCACCCAGATTCAATCTCTGGCACCCCATATGGTCCACTGAGAACTCCCGGGAGTGATTCCTGAGTGCAGTGCCAGGAATAAGCTCTGTGTACTGTCAGATGCAGTTGTGGTGCTCAGCTACACCTGACTGTGCACCAGAGACTATCACTTACTGTTGCAGTTCTAGGGCAGAACCCAAGCTGTGAAGCACTGGGATTGTGCTTGACACATATGGGTGGCACTGGGAATAGGACATGAAGCCCCATGCTTGTAGGACAAGTATCTGCCCCTGAAGTGTGCCTGAGCCCCTCAATTAAAAAATATTAAATCATTTATCAATTGTTAAAAATATAACTCACATAGTCTTACACATTGTACTGAACATCCAGGGAAGAAAAAGTAGCAGTTTCTCCCAGTTTGTTTTAGGGTAGAAGAGTTGAAGGAATGTTTCATGTGCAGAGAAGCTTTACACTAATAGAAATACACAAAAGATTGTTAGAAAGGAAAATTATGAACTAATAGCCTCAGTCATGAGGGTCTTCAACACATATTAGCTTGTTAAATTCAGTAATTTATAATAAAGGATTTTGAGTAGAGCTTATCCTAGACTTGCAAATCTTGTTTAATATTTGATAGTTTTTATATTTATTATATTAACTCAAGAAGAAAATCCACATAATCATAAGTGTATAAAAAGCATTTGACAGAATTAAATATTTGCTTTTTAGAAATCTCATAATAAATCAGCAGTAGAGAGAATGTAGTTAACTTCATAAAGGGCATTTAAAAAACTAGTGCTAACATCAGACTTAAAATTTGAAGTTAAATATCTAAATCAAGATCTGGACTATGGGAACTAGAGCGATAGCCCAGTGGGTAGGGCATTTGCTTTGCATGAGGCCAACCCGGGTTTGATTCCCAGCATCCCATATGGTCTCCTGAGCACCACCAGGAGTAATTCCTGAGTGCATGAGCCAGGAGCAACCCCTGTGCATCACCAGGTGTGACCCAAAGAGCAAAAAAAGAATTGGACCATGTTCTTAGCATAGAGGATTTGGTTTATTAAAATTTATTAAATAATTTATTCAATAGATTAAAATTTATTAAAATAAATTCATAGGACCATCATACAAAATAATCCTAGTAATATTTTTTGTTTTGTTTTGTTTTTATTGTATAGGTAAATGAGCCAGAATAGTCAAAATATGCTGATAAGGATCAGAAAGTGAGAATTCACTTGACCTTATTTCATAAAATTGTCACAGTAATGAAAATAGATAGAAATTAAGAGTATTTCATAAAGATGTACACAGTGATGGGCAGTTTACTTTGAGATAGTTGGACAATAAGGGACAGAGAATTTAATGTATAAAGAATTGTGTTTGCAAGGTACCTTGCTTGGACTCATTTGTGGCATATAGGAATATATGAGATGAATACCCACGAATATTAAAAACAAGGGCTAGGAGAACTGGTCTACAAATGGAAGTTTGTCACAAGTGGAAGAACTGGGGAAGGGCAGTTAGAATAGAGGAAAGACCCATTAGGGCAGCGATAGTTGGAAATGATCACTCTAGACAAGAACTGAGTGCTGAAAGTAGATTAAGGGATGTGCACAATAGCTCCTCAGCACCTATATATTGCAAACTGTATTGCCCAGAAATTGATGGGGAGAGGGGGAGAAGAAGAGAGAGACAGAGTGGAGAAAGAGAGAGATGGGGGAAGAGAGAGAGATGGAGAGAGAAAGTGAGGGATTGGGGGAGAAAAGTACCTGCCACAGAGACAGGCTGGGGTGGGGAGGGAAGCGGGGAGGGTAGTGAGACGAAAATTGGGGATATTGGTGGTGTGAAATACACACCAGTGAAGGGAATTGGTGGTGTGAAATACACACCAGTGAAGAGATGGGTATTGTAACATTGTATGACTGAAACCAGTCTTGAATAACCTTATAATTGCGTATCTCATGGTGATTCAATTTTAAAAAAAGATACATTGATTGGATTATTTGAAAGAATTTGACTTCATTCAAAAATGTATGATAGACCTAGAAGCAAAATATAAGTCTGAATTTCGCTCAAGAAAGTGTAGAAAATATCTGTGATCTTGGCTTAGCTGAAGAATTCTCAGCTCTGACATTTCATCTTTTAAAAAAGTGGCCTGTAAAAGTTACTGTATATTGTTTCAGTACATGTTCTTCTGGGTCTGAGTCAGGGTTTAAATTGCTGAATTAAATTCAGGTTAAAATTAAATTTAGAATTTGGATTTGAGAAAAGGCATTCACACAGGAATGGGCTTTAGTTCTATAGAGAGATGTCATTTTACATACTAAGCACATTTGTTATTTTAAAATGTTTTAAAAGTCTGTAAGTTCAGACTTAAAAAACTTTCTCTGCTCTTTATTGGGGATATAAAAGCCATATATCTGAATTCCTTTCTGCATTTGTATACTAATATAGAGTTACAGTTTTGTATTCACATATAAAAAATACTGTGTTCTCTCATTTGTGGGGTATAAAACAACATAACATGAGGCTGACACCTAAGGATAGTAGATACACAGGACAGATATAGCTCCATAGCTGGAAGCCTGCCTCTTGAGCAAAGGGGAGAAGGCAGCTGGAATAGAGAAGGGATCACTAAAAAAAAAAGAATGCTAGAGCAATCGGTCGGGATGGGAGATGTGTGCAGAAAGTGGATAAAGGACCAAACATGATAACCTGTCAGGGTCTGTATTGCAAACCATAATGCCCCAAAGTAGAGAGAGATTATGGGGAATCATGTCTGCCATGGAGGCAGGGGGAGGGTGGGAAAGGTGGGTTACTGGGGATATTGGTGGTAGGGAATGTGCACTGGTGGAGGGATGGGTGTTTGATCATTGTGTGATTGTTACCCAAACATAAAAGCTTGTAACTATCTCACGGTGATTCATTAAAATTAAAAAAAAATACTGTGCTCTAATTTTCTTGTTGTGGGAATTTTCTAATATCTTTGGTATCATTTGCATCTGGTAATATTTTAAAGCAGTGTGAATTCTTCATGAAACTATTTTCCCCACAGATGTAATTAAAAAAAATCTTGCTCTTTGTGTGTGTTCTTAGGAATGCTTCTAGTCACAACAGACACCCTTGGCCATGACTTTCATGTCTTCCAAATTCTGACACATCCTTGGTCCTCTTCACAAAGTGCTGTCCATCACCTCTACACTCTTCACAGGGGAGAAACTGAAGCCAAAGTAAGTTGTGTCTTTTATTTTTATTTATTTCCCTTCCAAGGTCTCCCTTCCCTTTGTCCTTGCAGTGTTTGGAACTGAGGGTGGGAGGGCCTACTCAATTAGTTGTGGTGTTTGCACAGTAGGTTGTGTTGCTTGCCAGGCATTGGACAGTATTTTTTGGGGGGCTGGGGACCTTCCCAGGTGGTTTTAAGGGTCTCTGAGGGCCATTGTCAATAGTACCTGGCCAACTTGGACTGGGCCAGTGACTTGGTGCTGGGGTCCATTGATTGGTGCTGCTCAGACCTGCAGGGCTGACAGCCACCAGGGTCACCCCCAGTGACTACTAGGGGGCATTCTAATGCCTAGGATTGAACTTGGGTTGGAGTACATCACAGGCATGTACCCTCCCCCTTTTACTGTGTCCCTGATCTCCACTGTGCACTTTGGTTGAGTTGCCCACACACCCTTAGTGGCAGTGGACTAGAGAATTCACACCTTCTTGTGTCTTTAACTGCCCCAGGGCAGTGCTGCTGTTGCCAATGCCCTGGGAATGCCCAGCCTCCTGCCCATAATGCTGCTTCTCCCACTGAGCTTGCCATGGGTCCTAAGATGTCTGTTTCTTTGGAAGGTATTTTGTCAACCATCACATTTAATCAGATCAGCTTTTTTATGTCATATCAGAGCTTAATGTTAATATATAAGAACATGGTCTATCCTTTGTGATAGAGTAGAAGACATAGAAATGAAGAAAATCATTTATCTAGTTATAACCCAGTAAGTACATAACAGGTAAATAGTTCAGCAAATTTTTATGTAAGTTCCATCTACATTTCTGTTCTAACTCTGTTTCTTGGTACGTATATTTACTTAATGGAAATCAGCGAATAAATGATAATCGTGATGTTTTTACACTTTATTTTGTTAATAGATGTGGGAGCACTCTAGTGGTTCTCAGGGATGGCTGGGCAGCCACTTCAGGTGGTGTTTAGGTACCACGAGGTTTAGACCTCAAGGTGCAGGCATGGGGGTGGTGGTATCACATAAGCCTGACTGAACCAAGGCCTCACACATGTACTCTGCCACTGTGAATCACATCTCTGCACAGGAGTTGAATTTTTTGTTTTGTTTTTTATTTTTTAATTTAGTTTAATTTTGGTGGGGCCACTCCTTACAGTGCTCAGGGCTTACTCCTGGCTCTATGCTCAGGGACCACTTCTGGCAGTGCTCTGGGGACCATATGCAGTACCAGGGATTGAACTGAGGTCTTTTGTGTCCAAAGCAAGTGCTTTACCTCCTGTTATGTCTTCAGCCTGTTTTTGTTTTTTACAGAGAGCTAATACCTGACATTTACATGTATAGCACAATGAAAACATGTGCATCCTTATATAAAAGTGAATTAGCACTTTTATTAGGCAGTGTGATAAGTGTTTTATATATATTTACTATTCTCAGTGTCTTCTGGTAGATAGGCCCGTATTTGGAGGAATGAGTAGCCTCCAATTCCAGAAAGTCTTCATTTCAGAGCTTGGGGTTAGTCCTGGCCAGCCCTCTATGATATGGACTTTCTTTGAAAGGATAACTCATTGAACCACTTTCTCCCAAATCCTGTCCAGAATATATATTTTTAAAAAATTCTATATATTTATGATAGCTATCTTAAATATATAGAAATATTTGAGTTATGATATGAATCAGAAAGCAGAGTTTTTTTTTTTAAATCAACTCTTATTCTGAAAATTAATCATAGAAAGTTTCCAGCTTTTACCCTGCCTTCTTTAACATCAACTTCATCCAAATAGGTGATGAGGAAATTCCCTCCTTCTCTCCTTTCTTCTGTCCTTCCCTCTTTCCCTCTTGTACTTCCTATTCTTTGTCAGTGTTTGAGGGCTGCTCCATGTTTCATGCTCAGGGATCATTCTGGGCAGTATTCAGGGGATCATGCAGTTCAGGGTATTGAACCTGGGACTCCAACGGCAAATGCATGTGCTCTAGTCCTTTAGATCTTATCCTTGGTCCCTCTTTTTTTACCTTTTCTCTTTCCCTTCCCTCCCCCTTTTTTTTTTGTGCACACATAACGTGTACACATTTGCTTGCACGTATTCTAGTTTATACTCACAAGGGGTTAGTTTTTCATTGTGAAATGTATTATACATGTGCTTGCCAGGGATTGCCTATGTAGCCAAAATGCACACATTTTTTTTATTGTTCCTGTGCTAGTGGCAGGGGAGGGGCTGGTGGTGGTGGGATGCATGTGCTAATTGTGGGGCTTGCACATGTGTGGCTGTGGTGTGCTGCAGATCTGACATTTGCAAGGCAGGTTCTTTTGCTTCTGAGCCAACCCGGGGTCCTGAAAGCCTTATTTATTTATTTTTTTTTTTGGTACAGTTGAAATACACAAACATTAGAATTTTAAGAATCACTGTTGCTATTTTGAATGAACCCTTAGTTAGACTTTGTCTTTAGCTGATGAGTTTTTACATTACCAAAGTGAAATAGATATTATGTACTTCCTGGTATAATTCAATAGGATACATTCTGTCATCTATGAGATATTTCTTTTGTTGAAAAGTAGAAGGCCAGAGGGAGATAGTTCAAAGCAGAGCACAAGACCCCTGAGTTCAATCCCAGGTACCTCATCTATGAAATATTTCTGCCCAGCCCTCCTTAATTTTTTAAAATTTTTATTAGTGAAACACCTTGAGGTACAGTTGTACACTTACAACTTCTTGTGCTTGGGTTTCAATTATACAATGATCCCATCCCTCCACCTGTGCCCATTTTCCACTACCACTGATCCCAGTATCCCTCCCACCCCCCCATCCCCCCATCCCACCCTGCCTCTGTGGCAGTGTATTCCCTTTTGTTCTCTCTCTCCTTTTGGGTGCTGTGGTTTGCAAAAGAGGCATTACATGGCAATCATGTTTGGTCTATAGTCTACTTTCAACATGCTTCTCCTATCCTGGGAGGATCCTCCCAACACCCTTTATTTGGTGTTCCTTCTCTGTTTGAGCTGCCTTTTCCCCTAGCATGTGTGGCTGGCCTCCAAGCCATGGAGTGAATCTTCTGGTACTTATCTTAGCTATTCTTGGGTGTTATTCTCCTATTTTTTTACTTTATGTTCCCCAGATGAATGAAATCTTTCTCTGTCTGTCCCTCTCTTTTCGACTGCTTTTGCTTAGCATGATACTTTCCATGTAGTACCACTTGTATGTAAATTTCATGACTTCATCTTTTCTAACAGCTACATAGTACTCCATTGTGTAGATGTACCAAAGTTTCTTTAACCAGTCATTTGTTCTCGGACACTCAGGTTTTTTCCAGATTCTGCCAGCCCTCCTTATTAAACCTGAGTCTACTTTTGAACATAATACAAAAATAAAATAGCAGTGCAATAGAAAATTGAAATTGTATGTAGTGTACATCCACAGCAGGTGCCATACTGCTGAGTTGTATCCACAGACTCATTGTGAACTATATATGTATTTATTTATTTTTGGGTTTTGGACCACACCTGGCAATGTTCAAGGGATAATTCTGGCTCTGCACTTAGGAATCACTACTGGCAGGGTTCTGGGGACCATATAGCATTCCAGAGTTTGAACTCCTATCAGCCTCTGCATGGCAAACCCCCTACCTGCTGTACTACCTCTCTTGCCCTGAGCTAAGAAAGGTTATTTATTTTTTTGGTCGTGGAGTTGGGGGTTCCAGTCTACCTGGTGATGCTCAGGGTTTACTCCATGATCTGCACTCAGGAATTACTCCTCGCAGTGCTCAGGGGATCATATAGAATGCTGGGGATTGAACCCAGGTCATCGCCATGCAAGGAAGGTACCCTACTTGCTATACAATCTTTCCAGCCCAAATGTAGACTTATTTAAAAATGATACATATATCTTTCAATGCGAGGGCTCACTTGGATGTGCTTAAGGAATTGTGCAATGCTATGGACCAGCACTTTGAGCTATATCCCAGCTCTAAAATTGCATTTCAATATAATTACTACTTACAAGTTTACAATATAGATTTTTCCATTTATGAATTACTGTGGGCTTTTTCTTTTGTTTTGGGCCACACCTAGTGGTCTTCAGGGATTACTTCTGGATCTGTGCTCTAGAGTCATGCCTGATAGGTGGTGTCAGAGACTGAACCTGGGTCGGCCATGTGCCTTACATGATGTACTACTGCTCCAACCCAAAGACTAGTAATTAAATTTTTTTAATTAAATATTCCATGATTTCAAGTTTATTGTTAGTTGACAATAAACAATTCAACACCAATATCTCCACCAGTGTAAGCTTTCCTCCACCAGTGTTTTCATATTTCCTCCCCATCCTGACCCTACTCCACCTCTGCCTGTCAACCTGACAAGCACATTACAGAGTTTCTCTGGTTGCCATTTAGAACTCTTGTGTACACTTCTGTTTAATCTGTATTTTGGATATCTGGCTGTACCCCTCACTCACATCACTGGTATAACTAAAACCCTGATGCCCGTTAAATCTCATTTTCTTCTTTCCCCCATTGATTTCTTGCTTCTCTGTTTGCCTCCTCTCTAAACAGTGGGTTCAAGGGTGATCTAGCACCCCTCTTTTACTACAGTACATTTCCTCATCTGGTATTCTATATTTTACTGATAAGTGAGATAATCCTGTGTTTGTCTTTCTTGTTCTGGTTTACTTCAGTCAACATGATGTCTTCCAGTTGAAACCATGTTGCAGAATATCATCATTGTCAAAGGGTATTTGTTTTTGACCACACCTGGAAATATTCAGGACTTACGCTTGACTCTGCGCTCAAGGATCACTTCTGGTGGTGCTTGGGAACTACATGGGGTGCTGGGGATTGAACCTGGGTAGGCCATGTGCCAGGAAAATGCCCTAACTGCTGTACTCTGGATATATGTATATATATTTAAAGAAGTCAGTATTTCACCGCACTAGCAATGTAGTAAGAGAATTTAGGAGAAAACACTGAGGTAAAAGTCCTTCCTGACCTTTTTCCTTTTTCTTTATTTCAAAGCTTCTTATGTCTGGAATCTTTTCATTTGAATTGCATAACGGGTAAACATTTAATATTGAGCTATGCTGCTGTACGCTTTTTTCTTCTGGTTGTCTAACTCCTGTCCTGTACTCACCAGTCTTTGGTAGGTTCTCCTTCAGCTGTATTTGCTAGAATTTGAATATTTCATGTACATATTTTTTGATACCTCTTTTGCATTAGGTTTATACAATCTAAATTTATCCATTTTTCTAACCCAGAAGTAGGGATTATTTTGGTATTGCTCATCCCCAGCACATGACTGTAACAAACATTTGCCACTACCAATGCTGTTCGTATTTAATAGATAGGAAAATGAACTTGAAGTTATGAAAATAATTTTATATTGTGTCACACACAAATACTTTAGGAGATTAGGAATTTTTAAACACCAAACATTAAGACCTAAGCAAACTGAATTAATGACCATAGGATTAATTTTTATAAGCTTCCACTGAATACTATCTTGAAGTGATATATAAAATTTGACACTGATGTGAAAACTGTATGGCACATCATCTGTCTTTCCATCTTTGTGTACTTCAAAATCATGTCATTTTGGATTCTTCCAAGAACTCTGAGGATACTTTAATCAGGCCAGGAAAAAAAATCAAGTATGTGGATCTAATTATGTTGAATTAAGTTGTTTTGTGATCTATGGCTTGGGATATCCTCTGCATCTGACAGTAATTTTCCTCATAAAGCACATATGCAGTTAGAAAAAAATATTCCTTGTTTTCAATAGTAAAGTCATATGTAGTAAAATCCTTACAATATTCAGTGCACCAATGTGATGTCTTACTTAAGCAGACATAAGTCAGTTTTGTACTTAACATGCTAATTTTGATAAATTATAATCAAGGGTTTGAAACATCTGTATCTCAGGTGTTAGCTTTTACTTAACAGAGCAGCCCTTAAAGAATGACATAATTAGTATGTTTAATTCTCAAGGGGAAAATAATTTTATCAGTAATTTTAATACTATTTATTGATAGTATTAGATGATTTGTTCAGATAAAAACACCTAAACTTTTTAGTATGAATACTTTCCATATTTTGCTTACTTAAGTTTATATTGAAATTTTACTTGGCCTGGAGGGTAATATGGAGGGTAAAGTCATTGCTTTTTGTACAGCTGGCCTAGGTTCAGTCCCCAGACTATGTATAGTCCCCTGGGCTCCACCAGAAGTGATCCCTGAGTAAATAACCAGAAGTAAGCTCGGGGTACCATTGGGTGTTGCCCAAAACAAAACAAAAAAAATGGAAAATTTAACTTATACTAACTAAACTTTCTGTACTTATATTTGCTAAACCTGGCAAATATAACCTATATAGCCTCTCCTTTTTTTTTCAAAAGTTCCCCTCCCAGTATTGCTATACAATTACTGTATTATAGAATTAATTTAAAATATAAAATTTGGTGATTTTTATTATACTTACAGTAGTACATCCATTAGTTTCATAATGTTTTCGAAGTCCTTAAAATAGACCTCTCAGCAATTGTAGTCATTCCCCATTTTTCATCTCTCCGGTTTCCTTACATCCTTAGCTTAGTAATCATTTAGTTATGAAATAGTTATCTACTTACCTTTTGCTTCAGTTTGTTCACTTGTAAAATGGGCCCAGTACTATTTTATAAAGTATGTTTCAAGAAATAGAAATAGTTTATTTAAAATACTTAGTAAAACATCTGTCACAGCAGATGTCGTAGTACTAGCGTGTTATGTTTGGGTACTGTAGAGTGACAAGCACGGGGTTCACGCTTCTACTAACTAGAGTTGGAAGAGCAACAGAACCAGCATTTTCTAATTACTGAACGTTCGGCTTGATAAGAGCCCTTTCATTGACACACAGTCCTACCCTGAATGCATAGGAACATAGAAACCAAGTGGAGCCTGGTTTCTCTATCTCAATTTGGTGAGGAGATGCTGCTAAGAGTCTTCTGGGGGACTAAGATTGTAGAGCACCTGAGAGATAAAAGTTTGGGGGGGTGGTAAGGAGAAGGAGAGAGAGGGAAGGAGGGAAGGGGAGAGGAAGGGAGAGAGAGAGAGAGAGAGCATGAGTGAAAACACGGAACCCTAAGATCCACAGAAGTTTTATGAAACCGCAGAACCACCATCTATTTACTTACAGAGGATGTGATTGTCTATGTTATAAATTTTCATGGATTTTGGAAAAAAGAAGGGGCACTATAAGTGATTTTAATAAGGTTTTAGGATATTAAGTCAGTATAAAAGATTATAGAATAAACTTAATTATACTACCCAGCAACCTCAGACCTGGGCAGCCCACAACATAAAATCACATAATTTTGGATGATACCCAGATTTGCTGTATATTTCTTTTCTGTGGTTGTCATTACAAATGACCATGAACTTGGGAGGTTTAAAATGACAGAAGCTTTTCCTCTCATAACTCTGGATGCCAAAAGTCCAAAATCAATGGTACTTGCTCTGGAACCCCTAAGGAAGAATCTGTTGTTTGTCTATTTTCCCTCCCTCCCTCCCTTCCTTCCTCTCTCTCTTTCTCCCTCCCTTCCTTTCTTCCTCCTTCCTTCCTTCCTTTCTTTCATTTTACTTTTTTAGCTTCTGGTGACTGTCACCTTTGTTTTATGGGATCTCTACTTTATTCTCTTTCTCTGTAGTTACAGTTTCTCCCCTTCTTTTCTGTATCTTTTGTCTCTGTGTCTTCTCTTCTGTACTCTTGTGAATATATAATTAGCACCCTGATCATCCAGTATAAACGTTCACCCCTCCCTTACCATACCTATCAATACAGACAGGAGGACCCATTGTTTCACCCCAGTTTTAAGAGCTGTTTTCAAGAGTCAGAGAGATATCTTAAAAGGATGAGTATGTTCTTTGCGGGCAGGGACACCTGGGTTCACACCCTGAAACTGCATGGTCCCCTGAGCACCCCCACGTTTAAAGCTGGGAGTAGTCCCTGAGCACCATGAGGTGTGGCCCCCAAGCCGAAATAAAATGCAGCTTGCATCAGACTGGAACTTCCTGTGGAATTTATAATTTGTTTAATTAGCAAGCTCTCCTCATCATGTTCATCATTCAGTTGAGTTCACTTTTCTCTGTGGTGGATCAGTTGTTCAGTTGGAGCAGCTCCACAGGGTAATAGCTGCAGGCTGAAACAGGGAGTGTGTGTACTTGGTCGCTGGATCAGGCAGGTGGCGATATTGCACTGGGACAATGCCTCCAAGGGGCCTGCAGCCATTAAGTCCTCACCCAAACATTTCCTCTTGGGATTTCGTTGTTTCCATGGCATGACATTGGAAGGAACTGGAACCCGGGTAAGTTGTTCCTTGTGCCCTTGTTCCACCATTATTTCAGTCTGGCAGAAAATACCTCGGACACAAAACATCAAATAAGTTCAGTCAATTAAGCCACTAAGACCAGTTACACATCCATTGATAAAAGCTACAGGACCATTCACAGATTGCTTTCACTTCTCTTTCATACTGTGAATTTTGCTTGAGCTTCCTCTTTTACGGTACTTTCCCCACTGTGAGGACTTGGACTATTTCTCTTTCATGATGACATGGACTGTTCAGTTGTTCTAGTGATAACTACGAGATGACCCATGACATCCTTCCCTGGTTGTGTGGCCGCTTAAGGCTAGCCAATGGATGCAAGGGGGCCAGCCCAGAGTGATGTTTTTTTGTCTGAATTGGCCAGTTAATTGTTCTTGCTTTCCTCACACTTGTCAGCATCCAGTTAATATCCAGGTACGACAGCCCCCTCCTTTCCGCTCCTGCTCTGGCACTGTCAGCTTCACCCTGTTTTTGGCTTTCCTGGTTTCTCCTCCTCCTGGTTTTAGCTGCTACAAGAGTAGCCAGGAACTCCAGAACTGGCATCTCGTATGTTTTCCGGGCTTCACATGCAGTTTTATTGAAATAATTTTAGGTTCATATGCCCTTTCAAGAAATAGTATTCTGAGATCCCTTTACACTTTATTCCTTTTATCCCATTGGTTACATTTTGAATTAGAGTATATCATAACCAGAGTGTTGATTTTGGTACAACCTGCTTCTCTTTTTTAGATTTCATAGAGTTCTTTATACTTATTTGCGTGCGTACGTGTGTGTGTGTGTGTGTGTGTGTGTGTGTGTTCAGTTCTATCATCTTGATCACATGTGCACATTTCTGTTATCAGAAACCAAACAAATTCCTCATCTGTTCCTTTTAGAAGTAGACCCACTTGGTATTCTTGGCTAAGGTACCTAGACCTGACAGTGCTCGGTCCAAGAATGTGGCACTGCACAGGCCTGAAGCCATCAGGGTTATACCCAGTGGTTCTCAGGGGCTGCTGGGACTACACTCAGGGGTTGCGCAGTGCCAGAGTTTGAACTTGGGGCCTTCCATATAGTAGACATGTACTTTAGCCTTTTGAGCTGTCTCTCTGTTCTCATCATTTCTTTAAACATTTACCTGGACTATTTACAGTTTAGGCTATTACGACTGTGTTGTATAAACCTGGTTTTCATTTCTCTGGCATGGATGCCCAATGCTGTAATTTTTTTCAGCATGATAATTGTGTGATACTTATTTTAATTCATTTTAAAACTTATGACATTGAGAAGATTAGAATATTCAGTAGGCTTCCTTTAACTCTATTGACTGAGTAAATGTAGATGAGGAATTGATGGAGGAGATGATTTAGAGAATATTTAACAATATATGTGGATTATCTATATCTATTTGAAGTAACTATTATCAAACTTTGCTTTTGATTTTGCTGCAATTGTTACAGCATTTTGAATTAAAAGGTATTAGTTCAGAAGGATAAAAATTATGAAAGAATCGAATTAGGGCTATCTAGGATTTTTATCTTCTTTCTTTCCCCTCATTCAGGCCTCCCAGGTGGTACCCAGGGCCAGGCAGTTCAGTATGGGGGCCCAGGAGCTCAGGTTATGGGGTGCCAGGGACTACCAGGGCTTCTCCAGAGGTGCTCGAAGGACACTGGGACACACCCAGTGGTGTTTCGGAAATTGGGATCTTCCTTCCTCCCTCCCTCCCTCCCTCCCTCCCTCCCTTCCTTCCTCCCTCCCTCCCTCCCTCCCTCCTTCCCTCCCTCCCCCCCTTTCCCCTCCTGCCTCTTTCCCTTCCTCCCTTCTTCCCTCCTTTCCTCCCTCTTTTCTTTAGCTGTGTCATACCCAGCAGTTCTCAGGGCTTACTCCTGCCTCTGTGTTCAGGGATTACTCCTGGAATTGAACCTGGTTTGCCTGTGTGTAAGGCAAAGGCCCTACCCACTCTACTATCACTCCAGCCCCGAGATTTTTCTGCTCAAAAAATTTATAGTAGTTTAGGAAACATTTTTGGAATAATGATAACCGCTGTGGTTTTGGTGTATAGCATTACTGCACCATCACTCCCAAAGTGCCACCACCGTCCCTTTGTCTCTCTAGTGCACCTCTCCCTAGGGTCCCTCTGCCACATACCGTTCGCCCCCCTCCCCCCCCTTCTCCCTCCCCCCCCCCCCCCCCAGTTCTTCTTCAGTGGTTTTGATTTTCATTCTTTCGCTTCTGAAAAAGCTTGGCATGTTTTATCTAAGTAATACCTGATTTTTTGTTTTCTTTCTTTTTTAACTTTTAATTTTATTGTGCCTCTCAAGTATGTTCAGAGGTCAAGCCCCCCCCCCCCCCGCACCCCCTTTAGACCCACTTCCCATGATTCAAAGCCATGTGGAATGTTGGTTCAGCTCAAGGGCCTGAGGATGTGATACTGCTTGGACCCTACAGTTCTGGAGATACCTGTGCTGTCTGAGTGATGGTTGGTACTGCAGGCCACAGGGCTGTGCCCAGAGCCTGGTCCTGGGGGACCAGCTGGTGCCAGGAATTGAACCTGGGGAAACACATGCCAGTACTATCTCTTGATACCCTCTTCTCTTTTATTTTTAGAAGCTTGGAAAAGAAATAAGTATTTGAAATTTTTGGCTTCAGGAAAAAAGTCATACTTTCAAATAGTGGGTTTTAAAATTATGGGTACATCATTTGAAGGCTGCTGCTAATTTGGGGACGTTTGCTCACTGTGACATTTTGCTCTTTTCCTCATGATTGCCTTATTATTGCCACTCCCGGGGGCATTGTTTCTGATGGTAGCAGGAAGATTGGCAGAAAGGGCAGCATTGGGGATGTTAATTCCTTTTATCAGAAAAGAGGATCCTTTCCCAGAACCTAGTGATGGCATCCTGCTTTTGTTTGTGTGATCATAAGCATGTCAGCAGTTTAAGGAAGGCTGAGCAAGAGCCTGCGAACTTCTCTAGTGGGGCCCATCTGCGAGGGAATATTGAGGGGGTTTTGATTTGCCTTTCAGGAGTGACACCTATTAACACAGTCAAGGTACTGGAGATTTTCATCAGCCCTCGAAGTTCTTCCTGCCCATTTCTGTCTTTTGCCATATTCATCACTCAGATAATTTATTTTAGTTTTTAAAAAAGCATATCTTGAGGCTGGGGATGTGGCTTAGCATTGGAACATTTGCTTGGCTTTGCTTACATGTATGAGGCTCAGGGAATACTCCAAATACTCAAATACACTCTCTCTCTCTCTCTCTCTCTCTCTCTCTCTCTCTCACTCACACACACACACACACATTTTATGTAGTTTCATAGGATTTGACATGGAGTAATAGAAATGACTATTTCTGACATTTTATTTCCCAGTTTTGTATTCAGTAGTATAGTCATGCAAATGTTTTGGAATAGATTTCTTGCTCCTGTCTTCCTGTGCTCTTTCCACGTCAATTCCTAATGAATCATGATTCTGAAGGTGGGATCAAATAATCTGCTTTTTCTCTCTTATTTTTGGGGGGGAAAGGGTACTGGGTGGGGTCATACCCAGCTGTGCTCAGGACTTACTCCTGGTTCTGCACTCAGGAATCACTCCTGGGATATGAGGTGCTGGGGATTGAATCTGTGTCAGCTGCATGTAAGGCAAACACCCTATCTGCTGTATCATTCCTCTGGTCCAATACCAGTCCATGTTACTACTTGATTTATTTTTCATTGTGGAATTACAGCATAAACTTTTGAGCTCTATAAGATACAGATTTCGGGATCTTAGATGATTAACTGTATTAATCCAAACACTCTTGTTTTACTCTGTAACCAGCATATTGTCTTGTGAATTAAATATGTTCTTTTTTAAAAATGTCATTTTTCTCAGAAATACATGTGAAATGCATTAGATATTAGTTACACCAAATACAGTTTTTTTTTGGCAGGCAGGACTAGGGTGGGGAGATTTGATTGGGGTTCTTGGAATTGAACCCAGGATTCATAAATGCAAAGCAGTGTCTTATTCTACTGTGGAACTATATCCCCAGCCCAAGTGTTATTGTTTTGAATTCTTTATTTTTGATTTTTTGTTTTTGAGCCATACCTGGTAGTGCTCAGGGCTTTCTTCTGGCCAGCTCTGGGACCACATGTGCTACCGAGGATGGAACCTGGGTAACCTGGGAACCGAGGATAGAATATGTACAAGACAAATGCCTTACCTGGTATCACACTATCTCTTTGGCCCCTCTTTTGAGTTCTGAAGCTGATGAATGTTTTAAAATGGATAAATCACTTGCTTAAATATTTTTGTGTAAGTTTGGATTACTGGAATATAGCTACCATTATTTTTTTAGGAATCGATGTATTCTTTATTTACTTACATATTTGTTTATTTCAATATGAGATGCTAGAGGTCCTTCCCTTGGGTTGTAGTGCATGCACCTTTGTGCGGCATCAGGGATCCCACTAGCTGTGTTTCTGAGATTACAGAGGATTAATATGCACACATAGGCTGCTTTCTGGTAGTCAAATAATATAGGAACCATGTAAAGAACAGCAAGTTTTGTGACATTGTAGGATTTACAGATATTTAAATAAACACTATATTTTTTGTCCTAATGAGGAATCCTGGTATAAATTAGATTCTCTTTGCATGTTTTTTGTCTTTTTATGCCACACTTAACATGCTGACTAGAATGAAAATCACAAAGAATATCAGGTTATACCTTCTACCCATACATTGAAGTAGCTTGTTTAACCCAGTGCCAGAGAGGAAGTGAGCCATGATGGGCACAGATAAAATTCAGGCTTAGACTTCCTAGCAGCTGTCTATTTTCCTTTGGGCATAACACAAAAAACTTCTCTGAGAGTTTAGAGACTGTTAAATAGAATCATAGACCATTGTAAAAAGAGACTAGAGTTTCCCTTTCAGAAAAATAACTAGGTAGTCCTTTAATTTTATTTATAATAGCTTTATTGGACATATTTACATACTCAAATTTAGTTTTTCAAAATAATGTAGTAATTTTTAGACTAATAATAGAAATGTATATCAAACCAAACTATTATTCCAGAACATCATTCCAAAAGGAAACCAGTACTCACTCAAATTCTCCATCCCCCTTCCCATGGTCTCTGGTGATTGTTGTCAATCTCTGTGGACTTTCTTACTTGCTTGCTTTTCTTTTCTTTTTCTTAAATTTTTAATTTTTTTTTTTTTTGGTGTTTAAGCCACACTCAGCAGTGCTTAGAGCTTATTCCTGACTGTGCTCAGGGGACACTCTTCTCAGTGCCTTGGGTACCATTTGGGGTACTGGGGATCAAATCTAGGTAGGTTGAATGCAAGTCAAGTGCCTTAACCCTGTACTTTCTCTCCAACATTTTGGAGGACTTCCTTCCTCCTTTTTTCCCTCCCTCCCTCCCTCCCTCCCTCCCTCCCTCCCTCCCTCCTTTTCCCTTCCTTCCTTCCTTCCTTCCTTCCTTCCTTCCTTCCTTCCTTCCTTCCTTCCTTGTTGTTCATAGCAATTTATAACATTCAATATTTCAAGACCAACCCCACCACCATTACACCGTTTCACCAACATTATTTCTAATTTTCCTACCACCTTTGGTGACTTTCTTATTCAGTGAGATCCATACACCATTTTACCACATAATCCTCATGAGCAGCATTTTTTTTTTAATCAATATGAGTACAGTTTTGGTTTTGTTTTGTTTTTACTTTTGTTCCACACATAAAGATGTTTTTAGGGTTTACTTCTGGCAGAGTTCAGGGGACCATATGTGGTGCAAGATGTTGAACGTGGGTTGGCCACATGGAAGGCAAGTGCCCTATCTGCTGTACTATTTATCCAGCTCCAGTATGAATATAATGTATTTTTTTGGTCATTTTTAAAAATATTTATTGAATCACTGTGGGATAGTTACAAGTTTTCATGTTTGGGTTACTATCACACAATGACCAAACACCCATCCCTCCACCAATGCACATTTCCCACCACCAAAATCCCTGATATACCCCCCCTTTCCCATCCTCCCCCTGCCTCCGTGGCAGATATTATTCCCCATAATCTCTCTCTACTTTTGAGCATTATGGTTTGCAGTACAGACACTGAGAGGTCATCATATTTGGTCCTTTATCTACTTTTTGCACACATCTCCCATCCCAACCAGTTCCTCCAGTGATCATTTTCTTAGTGATCCCTTCTCTATTCCATCTGCTTTCTCCCCTTTGCTCATGAGGCAGGCTTCCAGCTATGGAGCAATCTATCTGTCTCATGTATCTACTATCCTTAGGTGTCAGCCTCATGTTATGTTGCTTTATACTCCACAAATGAGTGAAGTCCTTTTATGTCTGTTCCTCTCTTTCTGACTCATTTCACTAATTTAAAAACAAAACAAAATGGGAAAAACTGAGGGCCTTCTCCCTAAGATCAGGGATGAGACAAGGATGTCCACTCTCTCCACTGCTGTTCAATATAGCACTGGAAGTACTTGCAATAGCGATTAGGCAAGAAAAAGATATTAAGGGCATCCAGGTAGGAAAGGAAGAAATCAAGCTCTCACTATTTGAAGATGATATGATACTATGCTTAGAGAACCCTAAAGCCTCTACCAAGAAACTCCTAGAAAAAATAAACTTGTATAGTAAATTGGCAGGCTATAAAATCAATACCACAAAGTCCATGGCTTTCCTATACGCAAATAGTGAAAGAGAAGAAAGTGACATGAAGAAAACAATCCTGTTCACAATTGTGCCCCAGAAAATCAAGTACCTAGGAATCAGCTTAACTAAGGAAGTAAAGGACCCGTACAAAGAAAACTACAAAACGCTACTTCGGGAAATAAAAGAGGACATAAGAAAATGGAAAGATTTCCCCTGCTCATGGGTCGGGAGAGTTAACATTGTCAAAATGGCAATACTTCCCAAAGCATTGTAAAAATTCAATGCAATTCCTATATTGCACCCATGACATTCTTCAAAGAAATGGAGCAAACACTCCTGAAATTCATATGGAACAATAAGCCCCCACGAATAGGTAAAGCAATTCTTGGGAAAAAGAAAATGGGAGGAATCAACCTCCCTAACTTCAAACTCTACTACAAAGCAGTAATAATTAAAACAGCATGGTACTGGAACAAAGGCAGAGCTGCAGACCAATGGAACAGGTTTGAATACACTGACATCTCCCCTCAATCATATGATCATCTAATCTTCGATAAGGGGGCAAGAAATGTGAAGTGGAGTAAGGAAAGCCTCTTTAACAAATTGTGCTGGCAAAACTGGACAGCTACATGCAAAAAAGTAGGCTCAGATCTGTCCCTAACACCCAGTACAAAAGTAAGATCAAAATGGATTAAAGACCTCAACATCAGACCGGAACCCATAAGGTACATTGAAGACAAAGTTGGCAAAGCCCTCCATGACATTGAATCTAATCGTATCTTCATAGATGTCACGCCACTGGCCAAGCAAGTGAAAACAGAGATAGACAAATGGGACTATCTTAAACGAAGAAGTTTCTGCACCTCCAAAGAAACAGTGACCAAAAATACAAAGACAGTCTACAGAATGGGAAAGGATATTTGCCAAATGCACTTCTGACAAGGGGTTGAGATCATGGATATATAAAGTACTGGTTGAACTCCACAAAAAGAAAACAACCAACCCCATCAAAAAATGGGGCAACAAAATGAACAGAAACTTTCTCAAAGAAGAAATCTGAATGGCTAAAAGGCACACGAGAAAATGCTCTACATCATTAATCATCAGGGAGATGCAGATCAAAACAACAATGAAATATCATTTCACACCACAGAGACTGGTCCACATCCAAAAGACCAAAAGCAGCTGGTGTTGGCGCGGATGTGGCGAGAAAGGGACTCTCCTTCACTGCTGGTGGGAATGCCGACTGGTTCAGCCTTTTTGGAAAACAGTATGGACGATCCTCAAAAAATTAGAAATTGAGCTCCCATTTGACCCAGCATTACCACTCCTGGGAATATATCCCAGAGAGGCTAAAAAGTATAGTCGAATTGACATCTGCAATTGTTTGTTCATTGCAGCACTCTTTACAATAGCCAGAAACTGGAAAAAACCTGAATGCCTGAGAACAGATGACTGGTTAAAGAAACTTTGGTACATCTACACAAAGGAGTACTATGCAGCTGTTAGAAAAGATGAAGTCATGAAATTCATATACAAGTGGTACTACATGGAAAGTATCATGCTAAGCGAAATGAGTCAGAAAGAAAGGGACAGACATAGAAAGATTGCATTCATCTGGGGAATATAAAGTAACAAAATAGGAGACTAACACCCTAGAATAGCCTAGATAAGTACCAGGAGGATTACTCCATGACTTTGAGGACAACCGCACATGCTAGGGGAAAAGGCAGCTCAGATAGAGAAGGGAGCAACAAATAAACAGTGTTGGGAGGTTCCTCTCAGGATGGGAAATGCGTGATGAGAGTAGACTATAGACCGAACAGGATTGCCACTCAGTGTCTCCTTTGCAAACCACGGCACTCAAAATGAGAAAGATAACAAAAGGGAATGCCCTGCCACAGAGGTAGGATGGGATGGGGGGGTAGGGGGAGGGAGGTATACTGGGACTGGTGGTGGTGGAGAATGGACACTGGTGGAGGGATGGGTATTCGATCATTGTATAACTGAAACCCAAGCACAAAAATTTGTAAGTGTACAACTGTACCTCATGGTGTTTCAGTAATAAAAATTTAAGAAGGAAAAAAAAAACAGGCTCACCCCACTACTTTTGCTTTTAAAAAAATGTCACAAAATATGTGACATTCACTGAAGTGAAATAAGGTAAGTGAAAACATATAAGATATAGTTTTATTTGTTTTATTTATTATATATATATATTTGTGCGGGGGGGGGGGGGGATGTTGCATACACCCAACAGTAGTAGTTTCCAGGGCTTTAACCTTGGTCTGCCATGTAAAAGTCTTGCCTTACCTTCTGTATTATCTCTCCAACCCTGTTTTACATACATTTTTTAAAAAGTTTTTCTATGTTGCAGCATATGAAATAACTTTATTTCTTTTTGTGATTGAATAACATTTTCTTCTGTGGATGGATATACCATATTTTGTTTATTCACTTAATAGGTGTTAGACCATTTATTTATTTCTACTTTTTAACTTTAAGGACTTTTGCTTTAAACATTAGTGAAATTGTTTTGTTGCTTTTGTTGTAGTTTGAGTAATTCTTTTATATATTTAGGGTGAAATGATAAATGCATGCTTAACTTTGCTAACTAGCTGCACCATTTGCTTTACTCTTCCTACAGTATGTTTGGGTTCCCTTTGTTCCCACGTCTTTATCATAACAATTATTTTCCCTTTTTGTTTATACCTTGTCTTTTTGGTATACAGAGGTTACCTCATTGTGTGTTTTACTTTATGTTTACCTAATGCTGAACATCTTCTAATGTGCCTAGAGCCTCTTTGCATATTTGGAAAAATTTATATTCAAATCTTTTGCTTATTTTAAATTGGATTGATTTATAAGAATTCTTTTATATTCTAGATATGGTGTCTCAGATAACACTAGCTTAGGGTCCCAAATATTTTCTCCCATTCTTTGGATTATCCATTTATATTTTTATATTCTTTGATGTACAAAATCTTAAAATTTTTGTCTGGGGGCTATACCAGCAGTGTTCAGGACTTACTCCTAACAGAACTCAGGAAACAATATGGGCTTCTGGGGATCAGACGCAGGTTGGCCTCATGCAAGGCAAGTGCAAGCACTATACTATCTTTCTGACTCCAAAAGTCTGTAATACATGTCCACCTTGATTACTTTTGCTGCATTTATGAATCCAATTATTATTTTAATTTAATACCTTCTTGGGGCCTTCACCATGCCAAACACAGTAACAAGAAGTCTCAAAATGGAGTTGTTACTGGGCCCGCTCGAGCAAATTGATGAACAATGGGAGGACAGTGACAGTGACCTTCTTGGGGAGATGATAGTTGTGAAAACTGACATTTGGATGGAGCTGATTTTGTTTTATGGTTTTAGTTTTTGGGCTATACCTAGAAGTGCTCAGGAATTACTTTTTATACTGTGCTCAGGGATCACTCCTGCTGGGGCTTTGTGGACCATTTGTGGTGCTCGGGATCAAACGTGGGCTGGCCATGTGCAAGGCAAGCGCCTAACCCCACTGTACTTTTTCTCTGGCCCCTGGAGTTGATATGTTTATGATTTGTATAATAAGAGCAAACATCTTTATTCACCGTTTTTTCAGTTCCAGGCTGTTGTAAGTACTTTAAATCTTAATTCAGTAATTTTTCTCCTTTTACAAGTGAGGAACTGAACAAAAGGCATAGATTTTTAAAACAGATTTTCCACTGTCATGTAGTTAGTTAGTGGTTGACAGATTTGCTGTGATATGCTTCTTGTGGGTAAAGCTTTTAATGGCTTGGAAAGGCATTATATTTTAGAACAATTTCCATGTGTTTTAACTATACTTCTATAATATACTTTGAAGATTATTTTACATTTCAGGTTACTTTTGATCTGTACAGTGTAAAACTATGTGCAAGTGCATATACATATTTCTGTATATTGTTTATGTGATCAATACATATGTTGACATAACTATATACATACATATCCATTTATGTTTTGCAAAATGTCAGGAAGAATAATCTCCAAGATTATAGTGAAATAATTGTCTGTGGTTTGTATGTATGTTATTTAACAGCATGATTTTCTCTATAATTGAGTGAATTGTATAACTGAATACAGCAATATTCACAATAAAGACCAAACCAAAAATTCTACTTGCTACTGAATTTACAGAATTTTAATCTCAATGGTCTTGTGTTCTTAATTCATATCTTGTTTGAATTCTTTTATGGAAAAACTCACTATACAGTTCTCACTATACAGTTCTCACTCTGTACTTTGCCACATCTTATAATGATAGAAATGGCTCTTACCGACCTAACTGTCCATTTTGCTGGGAGGGACTCACTCCCACCAGAAGTCTTTAGACCACATAGGATTGGGGACCAAACTCTAGCCACTTGCGCCTTCTCCTTGGCCTTGACCTGTAGGCCTTACCCTGACTTTGATTTTAGACTTTTTAGATCCTCTTCTCTTGTGAGGTGTGTGACACTCTGGAGTTCTATTGTCCTCCAGGTTGGTGTTATAAAATACGTCAGTAAATTCATGGTTCATGGATGGTTCTGTGGTTCTCTTGGTGTAGATTATGAGTTTAGAATGTTTTTTATAGCTGAGCACTAGAATCTTTCAATGATAACACTAGCTTAGGGTCCCAAATCAGCAAAATATATCTCCTGTAAAGAAATTACTCCATTCTTCTCATTTATAGACCCATATTACTAAAAAATATTCAGTTAAAAATGTCATTCATTCTTTCATTATTATAAGTACTTTCATAAATAGCTTGATTTTGCTACCGTTAGGCTACAAGCATAACTTTTCCTTTTTTGGTGTTTTGTACCACACGTGACAGTGCTCAGGGACCTATATGGGATATCAGGGATTGAATCCACATCAGCTACATGCAAAACATGTGCCCTACCTGCTGTATTATCACTCTGGCCCAATATTTGACTATTTTTGGCTTTACCAAAGCAGTTTGTTTAACCTGCTCTAAAAAAGTTTTCTGTGTCTCATCTAGATGTACAGATTATTTCAATTTAATAGCTACTTGGAAATGCTAACTAGGAAATGTGCAGTGAATCTTTTGTTGTTTGATGAGGATTATGATTTGCCAGTGATTTAAACAAATAATATGGTATTGGATATAGAGGCAACTTTATTTGTTTAAATTTTGGTCATAATATTTGCTAATCTGTAAATGGTAAATGTTCCTTGCCATGATATTTAATATTATAAAGCTAAATCTTAGATGCAGTTTTCATCTTGGTCTTCTATTTTGAGATGAGAAAATATTGACTAGAAATACCCTAAACTTGAGGTGCAAAAATCATGGAAATGATGGTATTATTTTATTACTAATTTGCCATTTTGTGTGGTCTTTATTGCTTATCATAATGTATGGAAAAACCGTCCACATGGTAATACCAACAGATAATACCAACAACCTTATCTTCTTGGATTTGTGGGTTGGTAGCCTTTTTTTTCTCTGCAGTGTTATATCATTGATTAATCTTTGTTGGTCTCTTGACAGATAATTCATTAGCTACTTTCTCTGCTCAGTATGAATGCTGATATAAAGAATTTAGGTGGAATCCTCACTCCCTGCATCTTGATATTCCTTCTTCTGGCTTACTTTATTTAATATGATGTCTTCCAGTTCCATCCATGTTGCCATCTATTTCATGATTTCATCATTCCATATAGCTGTGTAGTATTCTTTTGTCTATATATACTACATCTTAGCTCATATAATGATGGCTAATGTGCCTCCTGTGTATATATAGATATGTGCATGTATTGATTTCTTTATGTAAAATCCCATTCACAGACATTTTTATTCCACTACACTTAATGATTGTAAATTTAATACCTGTTTGAGACTGGGTTTAATAATGGTTTGAGAATGGCGGCCAGAGCAATAGTACAACAGGTAGGGTGTTTGCCGCTCACACAGCCTACCCAGGTTCAATCCCTGATACTCCATACAGTTTCCCGAGCACCACCAGCAGTAATTCCTGCATGCAAAGTTAGGAGTAACTGAGCATTACTGGGTGTGACCCCAAAAAGCCAAAAAAAAAAAAAAAGAAAGAAAGAAAGAGAAAACAAAAAAAGACCAAAAAGGAAAAAGGGTTAGAGAGTAATTTTGCTTATTTTTTTTCCAGGTATAAATACAAATAGAGACATATTTTGCTCAAATTGTCACTATAAGATAGAAGACACTCAGATAAGGGTCATTTAGTGCCACATATAAGGTAGTTAACTTCTGAAAGGTAAATCTTTGGCAAGGACTTGTTTTGAAAAATAACTTTGCTCCTTCAGAACATAGCTATACTTCCTCATTGAATGTATTTTCTGTGACCATCATTTGCACGCAGAGTGGATCAGTCACAGCAGACAGCAGAGATGTATGACTGCTGACTTTGCCAGCCAGTGTACTTAATTCTTTGTTTTCTTTTTTTTTTTTTGTCATTTGAGTGGTTAAAGAATTGTTTCTTTTCTGCATCCAACATTTTCAGGATTCTATGTCCATGAGTATTAAAAGAACTACCCAGTTTTCCTGCAGCTATCTTTATCTTGACTGTAATGCTATTCCCCTCCATTTCACTCCTAGACCCAATCCTCCAAAATTTTGTTTTCTTTTTCTGCATGTTTGCCTCCCAGGCCTCTGCAGTTTCACTGGGTTCAACTCTTTGTGGGTGGGAGGTACCAAAACTGAGAGGAAGGGTTTTTAGTTTCTTAATGCAAATTGTCAGGTAGCTTTTCTTTCTAAGAGGAATCCTCTACAAATGAACAGGACTGTTCTCTGTTAGAGAACAAGTGAAATAGGACAATTGAGAAAAAAGGGCGAGAGGTCACAATTGGAAAAAAATTACACAAACAAGTACTGGTTATGCATCCTCACTCTGGAGGGTCTCCCTTGGGGGAGGGGGTGGGTGTTTATTGATTATAGAGTTGAGGAATCAGAACCTGAAGGTTGCAGGTTTCAATGAGAACCTGCTGTCAGAGCTGCCAAGGCAGCAAAGAAGTCAAAGGAAGCATATCAGAAGCCAGTAGAGTCTGCTGCAAAGGTTCCCACAAAGACAGCACCAAAGCAAGAGATTTTTGAAGCATTTAAAGGTTTCTGAGACCTCAAGGTGGTGAGTTGGTGGTCACTGCCGAGGTGGCAAAACAATTAGTTGTTCTCTTAACACAGTGGACAGAGAGAAATAGACATGGGAACAAGAAAAGGTTTGACAATCCCGTTCACAATTGTGCCCCAGAAAATCAAGTACCTAGGAATCAGCTTAACTAAGGAAATAAAGGACCCGTACAAAGAAAACTACAAAACGCTACTTCGGGAAATAAAAGAGGACATGAGAAAATGGAAAGATTTCCCCTGCTCATGGGTCAGGAGAGTTAACATTGTCAAAATGGCAATACTTCCCAAAGCATTGTAAAAATTCACTGCAATTCCTGTATTGCACCCATGACATTCTTCAAAGAAATGGAGCAAACACTCCTGAAATTCATATGGAACAATAAGCCTCCACGAATAGCTAAAAAGCAATTCTTGGGAAAAAGAAAATGGGAGGAATCAACCTCCCTAACTTCAAACTCTACTACAAAGCAGTAATAATTAAAACAGCATGGTACTGGAACAAAGGCAGAGCTGCAGACCAGTGGAACAGGTTTGAATACACTGACATCTCCCCTCAATCATATGATCATCTAATCTTCGATAAGGGGGCAAGAAATGTGAAGTAGAGTAAGGAAAGCCTCTTTAACAAATTGTGCTAGCAAAACTGGACGGCTATATGCAAAAAATGGGCTCAGAACTCTGCTTAACACCCAGTACAAAAGTAAGATCAAAATGGATTAAAGACCTCAATATCAGACCAGACACCATAAGGTACATTGAAGACAAAGTTGGCAAAACCCTCCCTGACATTGAAACTATTGGTATCTTCAAAGATGTCATGCCACTGGCCAAGCAAGTGAAAACAGAGATAGATAAATGGGACTGTCTTAAACGAAGAAGCTTCTGCACCTCAAAAGAAACAAAATACAAAGACAGTCTACAGAATGAGAAAGGATATTCACTGAATGCACATCGGACAAGGGGTTGATATCAAGGATATATAAAGTATTGGTTGAACTCCACAAGAAGAAAACATCCAACCCCATAAAAAAATGGGGCAATGAAATGAACAGAAATTTCTCAAAGAAGAAATCCGAATGACAAAAAAGCACATGAAAAAATGCTCTGCATCATTAATCATCAGGGAGATACAGATCAAAACCACAATGAGATACCATCTCACACCTCAAAGACTGACCCACATGCAAAAGAACAAAAGCAACCAGTGCTGGCACGGATGTGGTGAGAAAGGGACACTCCTTCACTGTTGGTGGGAATGCCGACTGGTTCAGCTCTTTTGGAAAACAGTATGGACAATTATCAAAAAATTAGAAATTGAGCTCCCATTTGACCCAGCAATACCAATCCTGGGAATATATCCCAGAGAGGCAAAAATGTATAGTCGAAGTGACATCTGCACTTGTTTGTTCATTGCAGCACTCTTTTCAATAGCCAGAATCTGGAAAAAACCTGAGTGTCCAAGAACAGATGACTGGTTAAAGAAACTTTGGTACATCTACACAATGGAGTACTATGTAGCTGTTAGAAAAGATGAAGTCATGAAATTTACATGCAAGTGGTACTACATGGAAAGTACCATGCTAAGTGAAATGACTCAGAAAGAGAGGGATAGAGGCCAGCTGGGCATTCTAGGGGATAGGGCAGCTCAGAGCACCAAATAAAGGGTGTTTGGAGGATCCTCCCAGGATGGGAGATGCATGTTGGAAGTAGACTATGGACTGAACATGATTGCCACTCAATGCTTCTTTTGCAGACCACAACACCCAAAAGGAGAGAGAGAACAAAAGGGAATGCCCTGCCACAGAGAAGGGTGGGATGGGGGGGATGGGAGTGGGAGGGATGCTGGGATCCATGGTGGTGGAAAATGGGCACTGGTGGAGGGATGGGTATTTGATCATTGTATAATCGAAACCCAAGCACAAAATTTTGTAAGTCTACAACTGAACCTCATGGTGTTTCATGGTGGTGGAAAATGGGCACTGGTGGAGGGATGGGTATTTGATCATTGTATAATCGAAGCCCAAGCACAAAATTTTGTAAGTCTACAACTGAACCTCATGGTGTTTCACTAATAAAAATTATTTTAAAAAAAAGGAAGAGGTTTGAAAATCACATAGCAGTAGGGGACAAGAGGCTTGGGCTCATCTGTGGTCTAGATGCATGCTACCTGTTTACAGCTGAACATCTAGAACCTATGCTACTATAGCCTGGAGCTCAAACTATAGTAATTAAATTAAAACATGGAACTTTCAAGAAGTCAGGTAGTGGAGTAGGAGCTGTAGTACAGTGGATAGCACCCTTGCCTTCCACATGGTCAACACAGATTTGATCCCTGGCACCCCGTAAGACCCCTGAGCCCACCAGGACTAAGCTCTGAGCACAGCTGTATGTTCCCTCACCCCCTGAAAAAGCAGGAATTAGTGGAGGGAGTTAGGAGGGAACCTGGGGTCACTGATGGAGAGATGGGGTTGCAGGATGGTGTAGTATCGGAGATGGGAACGCTTTATGCCTGAAACCTCATTATAAACAATTTTTTAAACTATAGTTTCTGTATCTGTAAAATTTAATTTAAAAATATTGCTATACCTAGAAAAACAAAGGAAAATTTACCCTATTGTTATAGAATCTGAATACCTCTTGCCTTGCACCAGGAAGATGGGTCAAAGATTTGGAATGGATGCTTGGAAAGTGCTAGGCGTTAAGTTTGATCCCAGGTACTGCATACACCTGAACACAGAGCTGAACCGAACATCTCCTGGAAGAGCTCCTAAGAACTGCTGGAAGGACCCAAACTACAAAGGGGAAAAAAAGTACAAAAGTCTTGCTCGGACTTTTGTTCATTATTATTATTATTATTTGCTGTTTGGATTGCACCCAGCAATGCTCAGGGTTACTCTGGCTCTGCACTCAGGAATTATTTCTGGCAATATTTGGGGGACCACAAGCAATGCCAGGGAATCTATCCTGGGTCTGCCATATGCAAGGCAAATGCCCTACTCTCTGTACTATTGATTGCTCCAGCCCTGTTTTGTTGATTCTTGTCCAGATTCTTGCACACCGATTCCATCTTAGATCTACACAGAGGTATATCCGAGTTATCTGTAAATATATCTCAGTTGGAATACCTTTTCCTGATTTTTAAAGTATATCGTCAGAAACTTGATTTGTATTTTGATAATGTTTTTGGCTTGCTGTTTGATAGATTTTGATATTAACAATGTACCACCAGCTCATCACTTGAGGTCGCAGAAACCTTCAAAGGCTTCTGGTAGCAACCAGTCCTATTTTCTTATGTATTTGAAGTTGTGTGTAATGCTCTCAGATAAATCTAAATAATCTTAACCATTTTTATTTTTTTTCTCATCTTATTTCCAGGTACAAGACATCTGCTTCAGCCATGACTGTCGCTGGGTTGTGGTCAGCACACTCCGAGGCACATCCCATGTTTTCCCCATCAACCCTTATGGTGGCCAGCCTTGTGTCCGAACACATATGTCACCCCGAGTTGTGAATCGGATGAGCCGTTTCCAGAAAAGTGCTGGTCTAGAAGAGATAGAACAAGAGCTGACGTCGAAACAAGGGGGCCGCTGTAGCCCTGTGCCTGGTCTATCAAGCAGCCCTTCTGGCTCGCCTCTACATGGTAAACAAAATTTTCTTTCTTCACTAATTCCCTCCAGTCTTCCTTCCTTGCGTCCTTAATCGTTCAGTCAGGATGATCATGGTTTTCAAATATGTTCATATGGAAATATTTTAGGCTGATTAGCGGGTTTTCTTCTTTTTTAGTTTGTGTTTTGTTTTGTTCTGGGGTCACACTTGGCAGTGCTCATGGCTTTCTCCTGGCTTTGTGCTCACAGATCACTTCTGCTGTGCTTGTGTGACCAGATGGGGTGCTGGGTATCAAACCCAAATCTACTGTGAGCAAGGCAAGTGCCCTGCCTGTCTAGCCCTGTGAGGTCTGCTTAGTGTCTTAAATCGTTTAATAACTTGAAATTAAGTAATGCTGATTTTACTGATTAAATTGGGAAGTGGGGGGATTGTGGTACACCTGGTGGGTCTCAGGGCTTGCCCCTGTTATGCTGGCAGATATATGAGATGATGGGGATTTGATTTGCACCAGCCACATTACTTACCTCTTCCAGTATTATTTCTCTGACCCTATCTTGCTATTTTAACTCCTCCTTTTAATACATATAAAGGGATCCTCATATTTTTGAATTTGAAGGTTCTCTTTTTGTAAATTTAGACAGCTTCTAGTAAAGTTGTAGATAACTTCCAGAAAACTGGTCTTTAGGACTTCAGAGATACCTTAAAGGATTGGAGCACTGGCCTGGCATGCAGAGGACATTCAGTCCCTGGGTATCGCATGGTCTCTTAAGTACCGATGGCTAAAGCTCTGGTGACTTCCAGCTTTTGGGCCCCCCTCCACACAAAGGCAAAAAAAAAAAAAACAAAAATGAATCTTTAACTAGTATCTATAGTTTTTTAAAAGAAAGTATTGATTGTTGGAGAGGAATTATTACAAGTCTTGTATATTATAAAGCTGCATTTGTGTTTTATTTTAAAAGACACTTCTAAATTTTTACCAGCATGTTTCAGGGAAAGCAAAGAAGAGGTGAATTGCTTCATAATTTATTTTACAGCAAATAATCATCACCCAATAAATAAATGAAACATTACCAGTATGTTCCTTTTGTAGCCTTTCTCCACTGTAGCACTGTCTCCATTGTGAGACCCAGTAATGTCTCCAACATCCTTTAAAAAAAACTGCTTCACTTCTAAGGAAGTATCCTTAAGCACTTGTTCACTTTCATGTAGCACTGTAGCACTGTTCATCGATTTGCTCAAGTGGGCCCAGTAACGTCTCCATTCTGAGACATATTACTGTGTTTGGCCTATCGAATACATCATGGATAGCTTGCCAGGCTTTTCCATGCGGGCGAGATACTCTTGGTAGCTTGCTGGGCTCTCCAAGAGGGGCAGAGGAATCGAACTCGGGTCGGCTGGGTGGGCTGCGTGCAAGGCAAACGCCCTACCAACTGTGCTGTAAATATTATATAATCTCTTACATTCAATTCATCAGTATTGTTTGTGATATTAATGTTCTTTATAAGTTTAGTTAACTTCTGCCTGATTCATTGTATAACTAGTCATTCATTCATTCATTCATTCATTCTGTCTACTACTGTGAAGGCATATTCATAGCCTATATCCTTTGTGGGATTATTATGTTTAATGAAGCAATAGAAATTTCAATGAAGTAATAGAAATTTCTGTTCGTTTCCTGGTGAAAATGGTTAACCCTTTTTGTTTTTTTTCTCACCCTTGCATTTTGGGGGGGTTCCATCAGAACCATATAGTCATTTATATGGTGTCAAGTATTTCTGGAGGTCACAAGTGGAGCCTCCGTATGCCAGGCATGTGCTCCTACCTTTTGGGGAGCTAACTCCCCAGCCCTGTACCACTTTTGAGTGGAAAGGCTGTGTCACAATATATAAGAGAACACCGTGGTAGAGAACACCACAACTGGTTTACTGGATTTACTGTTTTGTTCCCAGCAGGATGACAGAAAAGGGTTTTTGACACTAGACAACACTTTTTTATTTATATTTTTAATTTTTATTTATTTATTTATTTATCTTATTTTTATTAGTGAGACATCATGAGGTGTAGTTGTAGACTTAAAAATTTTTGTGCTTGGGTTTCAATTATACAATGATCAAATACCCATCCCTCCACCAGTGCCCATTTCCCACTACCACAGATCCCAGTATCCCTCCCACCCTCCATCCCCCCCATCCCACCCTGCCTCTGTGGCCGGGCATTCCCTTTTGTTCTCTCTCTCTTTATTGGTTGTTGTGGCTTGCAAAAGAGGCAATGGGTGACAATGATGTTTGGTCTATAGTCTACTTTGAGCATGCTTCTCCCATCCTGGGAGGATCCTCCCAACACCCTTTACTTGGTGCTCCCTTCTCTATCTGAGCTCCCTTTTCCCCTAGCATGTGTGGTTGGCCTCCAAGCCATGGAGTAAAATTCCTGGTACTAATCTTGGCCATTATTGGGTGTTAGTCTCCCATTTTGCTACTTTATGTTCCCCAGATGAATGCAATCTTTCTATGTCTATCCCTTTCTTTCTGAGTCATTTCGCTTAACATGATACTTTCCATGTAGTATCACTTGTATGTAAATTTCATGACTTCTAGACAACACTTTTTAGAGCCTTGCAGGTTCCTCTAGAAAGAAAACCACTTAAGGTTTTCAAAATAGGAAATTTTTCATAAAGGTTCTTTTATTGCTACAGAAAACAATTCCTACTCTTTAAATTAGTGTGAAATACACATTAGGTAAGATGAAGTCTTTGAAAAGGAGCGACTGAGTGGCACTTTGAATTTTCACAACTATGCCCCTATATCTAGTTCCAAAATCCCAGAATAAAAAGACTTATATGTTAAGCCAGAAGCTCCCCAATTTACTTGACCTACCACTTCCTTTTCAGAAAACAAAACAAAACAAAACAAAACTCAGCACTATATTGGAAATTTGCCTTTTTTAAAAAAAATTTTTTTTTAATTGAATCACTGTGAGATAGACCCTTACAAAGCTTTTCATGATTAGGTTTGATACAGTGTTCCAACACCCATCTCTCCACCAGTGTACATTTCAGAGCACCAGTGTCTCCAGGTTCCCTACTACTACCACCCCACCCCCCACCTCCTAGCCTGCCTCTTTCTTTTCCCACATTGAGGTTTTTTTTTTTCTTTTTGGGTCACACCCAGCGATGCACAGGGGTTACTCCTGGCTCTGCACTTAGGGGACCATATGAGATCCTGGGAATTGAACCCGGGTCGGCCGCGTGCAAGGCAAACACCCTACTCTCTGTGCTATCACTCCAGTTCCAAAATTTGCCTTCTTTAAACAAACACAGAGAAAGTCAGAAATTTTCACTCACACTTCATCCCAATCCATTGCTCCCTGGACTGTATATGACTGGGATCCCAGATCATTGCAGGACTTTCCTCCTCCGAGGTGGCCCACTTTGGCAAACTCTGCTTTAAGGAGTTATTATTCATTGTTTTCCTCCAGGCCCTTGGCTGCCAATCTGCTGTCCATCTCTCTGGATTTACCTCTTGTGAATATTTCATAGAACTGTGATCATACTTCTTGTTCCTATATTCTTTCACTTAATATATTTTTGAGGTATAATCACTTGTGTGTATCAAGGTTTTTTTTTTACTAGAATCATACTGCATTGTATGTGTGTATCATATTTTTTTTTATGGTGTTCATTTCTCCATTGGTAGACATTGGGGTTGTATTCACCTTTTGCTATTGTTGTTGTCTACAATTATTTGAGTACCTCTTCAATTATATACATATATATATATACATATACACACAATGTATATTCTTTAGGACACTTTAAAATCTGAGAAAGAAAAGCATGAAGGTAATGGAATATGAAATCCTAAGTGAATATATTCTGTAACTCAGCCAATTTAGGAACCTTTCTCCCTTAGATAAGACTTCATACTTTAGTCCTACTATTATTGTTATTATAATTTTTTTGTCTATTAGTGATGCTCTGGAGACCATGTTGTACCAGGGGTTAAACCTGTGTCTCTTATATGCAAAGCATGATTTCCAGCCTATTGAGCTAGTTTTCTGGCCCTCGTGCTATTATTTTTTTATAATAGCAGTTGTTACTCATGCTTTTTTTTTTTTTTTTTTTTTTTTGCTTTTTGGGTCATACCCGGCAATGCACAGGGGTTACTCCTGACTCTTCACTCAGGAATTATTCCTGGCGGTGCTCAGGAGACCATATGGGATGCAGGGAATCGAACCCGGGTCGGCCGCATGCAAGGCAAACGCCCTACCCATTGTGCTATCGCTTCGGCCCCATTCATGCATATTTAACTTACTTAGAAACCCGTAATAATAAGGTTGAAAATATTGTAGGTTTAATCCTAGCTGAAACAGTCATTTTAGAAATTATAAAAGAAATGTTCATAAATTATGATATATTGATATTTTCAGCCATTTTTAAGAACATTTAGATCACAAATTACAGTTTAGGTGTGATTATTTTGTTTTTAATATGTAAGTAGGCGATATGTTCTTGGTGGACTCTTTGGGTTTAATATTTTCTGAAATGTAAAAAATATTTGTCCAGTGCTGTTTGGAAAGATTGATTGTGCAGTTGGGGCAACTAGACCACTATATACCATGAATGTATTAGTAGAAAAATTAGAAAAAGGCTGAAGAATTTGTACAGGGGTTAATATGTTTGCTTTGCAAGCAGACAACCCCAGTTGCATTGACCCCGGTTCATTCTTGGGCACCACATATGGTCTTCCCCTGAGCACTTCCAGGAGTGACTCCTGAGCACAGAGCCAGGAGTGATCCAAACATTCTCCCTCTTAAAAAAGAAAAATTAGGAAATATTTTTAATTTTTCTATTTTTATCTGTGTTCAAAGAGCAATATTTTGAGTTTCATTTATTAGTCATCTTTGCCCTCACGTATCTCCTTTTCAAAAGGAAAACATATATTAAATGACTGAACCTTTTTATGAATTGGTGTGCTAAACTGATGAGTGGTGAATTTGGTGTTTGTGAAGTTTGTTTGATTTCTTAGTGAAAATTGTTACTTCTTTCAGTTTCAAACCTGACAGTAGATATGTCGAGAAAGATTATAGATTGTTTAACAATATACCTATTCTTAACCTTCCTGTTTGAAACAGGAATGCAGCCTTTTTTTTTTCTCTTTCTCATAACCTGTACTTGGTTTCTATATGTTTGAATTTCAACCAATTACTCTGTGTAGTTCTTCTCATTTTTAAGCGTAGGCATCACTGTGATGGTCATTTTTCTTCATGTTCTTTTTTATCTTACATGTCAAAACAAAATGGGCATTGTTGTTAGATAGTTCTATAAATGATGTATTTACAGTTTGTGTGGATAAACAGTCCTATGCTGGTCAAAAACAATGTAAACCTTTGAACAGGGAGGGATTCATCTTGAAAATGAATCATACTTTGGCGGTATTACCGTTGTTTGTCTGTACTCTTTTTAGCAAAGTAGAGGAAACTGTTAACTAACAGTTGATATAGAGATATTTCCTTTTCACTCTCTGGAGTCAATCCAGTTTAAGTTAGGATTAATTTATCTTTGTTCATTTTTGGAAAAAAAGGCCAGCGAAACTTTATAGAGGATGTTTATTTATTTGAAATATATTCTCTCCAGATATGTCTTTCATTCCTGATTTTATTGACTGGAACCTTGGTTTGTATGATATTCCTAAGTTATGAACCATGAAAAAGTTTCTTTTCATTCTTATGATTACTACCCATTGCCCATATTTATGCATTTCCTTTCTTGATGACTACAGACAAATATTAACTTTATACTGTAATTTGTTGCCAGTTTCTTTAAAATGAAGATATTCTTGTATATATTCTGCATGACATTTTGAATTACTGAAATGCATTTTAAAATATTCTTTATAGTATTGCATTAAGGTTATACTATACTGCATATCATGATATATAAAGTACAGATAATAATTTTCATTTCAAATAATGTAATTAAACATAATTTTAAAAATAGAATGATAAATATACTTCAGTAGACTTCCTATGTAATTCTTTGTGTTTTATTCCAGGTCTTAGGTGTATTCTGAAAGGGACTTATCTATACTGTTTAAGTATAATATAAAAATGATTACGAACCCCTGATCGTTCACTTTGTCTTTCAGTAGCCTCCAGACTCCACCTTTTTTTCCCCCACAGTAGCATTTTCTGTGTTTATCATGAGTATCTTCCACTTAAAAATCTAGTAAAATCTGGTAGTGTTTTATCTTATTCTCAGAATGTTAGAGGTCCTGCCTCAGCTTTTTGTTGTGTCACACCTAGATTTCTGCACAGATTTCTTCCTTCTCTGTACAGACATGGCATGTGTTTTTATTTCTTTTATTTATAGAATTGACTTGAAATAAATAAATTGTCCCTTAAATGTCTATGAAAATTCTTTCTTGTGATCTAGCTAAAACCATTACTGACTTTTAAAACCCTCTTAAACATCTCTTGGGATTGTATCATTTATATCAGCCTTGATGCTGGCACTTTTTGTTTACTTGAAATATATGCTGACATTTCTGCACCTTCTCACTGGGCTGGCCTCCATGAAAATAGGGTCTTGGGACCAGAGGGATAGTACTGGAGGTAAAACCCTTTTCTTGGATGTGACCAATTATGCTTCAGTCCCCAACACTGCATTTGGTCCCCCAAGCACCACCAGGAGTCACTCCTGAAATAGCACTTCGAGGTGTGACCCTTCCATTCCTTCAAGCCCTAGGGTTTTGTTTTGTATACTCAGTTTTATAATAAAATAGATTCTTTTATGTAATTACACTTTGCACTTCTTGGGAATATAGCAGTCAGTAAAAGAAAATATCCTTCATAACATGGAACTGATGTTTCAGAGAAGCCCAATGAGTGATAAAGAGGATAACTAGAAGGATGAATGGGTGAGTTTAGAGGTAAGCAGATTAGGTAATTTCATATGTCATAAAGTAAAAATAAAGAATGTCAGGACACTGTTGCAGATTACATTTACGATACATCTGCAGGACTTATTCATTCATATATGACTTTAGACCAGAAGTCTGGTGATAGTGTGGGAGAAAATCATGCAGACATCTGAAGTTTGTGCTCTAGGTAGGAAGAACACTGGGCATAAAATACCCATGTGCTGTAAATGTGCTTGGTGTAGTGTTCAGGTAAAGGCAGGGAGGCCTATGTGATCCAAACCTAGTGTCCAGGTATGTAGTATCACTATCACTGTCATTTCATTGTTCATCGATTTGAGCGGGCTCCAGGAATGTCTCCATTCATCCCAGCCGTGAGATTTTAACAGCCTCTCCTTACTCATCTTTCCCAACACTGCCGTATTGGAAGCTCTTTCAGGGTCAGGGGAATGAGACCCATTATCATTACTGTTTTTGGCATATCAAAATTGAAGGAGAAGTATGGGCAGACTCATGTCCATCTTTGACTTTTTGGTTCCAGAGGGTTTTTGTTTGTTTTCCTTTTTTAAAAAGTACAACAGATTTTATTTGGAGTTTTTTGAGAAATAGGAGGAGGAGAGAAAAAGAGAGAATACCATGCCCAAGAGAGAGAGTAGGGGCTTCTCTGAAAATGGAGACTGGCGAGTTTTAACAATAAGAATGACTTGGTAAGATTATTTTCTGGCCAAGATCGGAAGGGCGGTCTGTATTGACAATGCAACATCTCTCAGTTGGTAAGAGACCTGGCAGGGAGTGTGGCAAACCCAGGTGAGTAAAGACCAGGCTTATTGTACTGAATTCTTTACAGTGGAGATTGTGAGTTGTAATTGTTTTCTTGACATATTTTGGTGATCACACCATCCAGGTTTCTTGGTGTATTTTATATCAAGAAAACTAGTAAGGATGGAGTTACCACCAATTGCTATACGGATGACAGTGTTTAGGCAGATTTGAGAACATGGACAGGATCAGGAGTTTGGGGATATATTTAGTTAACATTTGTCTTTGAAATCTTATTATGTTGTTAAGTAGTTGGTTTTGAGTGTGGGGTTCAGTGGATAGAATAAGGATAAATGTTTCAAAGGGATTTATGAAGCCCAAGGCTGTATATTATCACTTTGTAGAAAAGAAGGGATAGAGTGGTCAGAAGATATGAAACTTTGGGGTCTTCCAACTAGAAGGAAGATCATGCAAGTGAAATCAAAGAAACCTAAGGAATTTTTCTTAGAAATGGGAGTAATTACTATTGAATTTGGCTGATCAGTCAGTCAATTAAGGACTGTGAAAGCTATCAAATTAAGTTATGTAAAACTTTGTGATAAGACTTTGATAAGGACAGCTTTGGAATAGTAGGGGCCTGATAGGAGTAAATTCTCCAAGTATGGGAAGAGAGAAATTGAAAGCCATTATCGATATATCTGTTAAGGAAAGTTGATGTAAGGGGGGATGGTAAGGAAAGGGAGGAGAGGTTATGGGGTGAGGGTGAGGGTGGAAAGAAGGAGACAGCCTCTGTTTTCTCAAGGAAAATAGGTTGTGAGAAAGTATGCTGGGGTTGAGTCTTCAAGCAGTTTAAGGAGATTGCCATGAGACAGAAGTCTCTCAGGAGATCAGAGTTACCTCTTTTTAATTTTTATCGGTGGAGTGGGATTTGTGGCACACCTGTCAGTGCTCAGAGATTATTCTTGGCCCTGAGCTCAGGTGTCACTTCTGGTGGGTTTGGGGCCCCAGAGGGGGTGCTGAGGATCAAACCCAAGTCTGCCGTATGCAAGGCAAGCATCTTAACTCCTGTATTATCACTCTGGCTCTTCCTTGTATGTCTGATTGATTGATTGATTGATTGCTGGAGAAAATGTTTCTTCCATGATTCTTTATTCCCCAAGCAAACTGAGTCAGCTTGCTTTTGTGTCCCTGCTTCAGCCACTCTTTCTGCTTCCTGAATTGTATTTCATTTCTCCAGGTACACAATGAGCACCTCTTTCTCACTCCCTGCATTCTGTTTGATACACATTCTCCTCTCAACATACCTATCTAATGTGTCTGCTCCTTTTGTGTACTCTTTACCAGGGCTTCCTGCTTACTGTATTTTGAGGGATGATAGTGAGGTCTTGGGGCCTCATTACTGGTCCAACACAAGTGCCCCAGGATGCGATGCTGCTCAGTATGCCCGGCAATGCTGGGCAATCTTGTGCCACCCTGACAATGCCGGGGACTTCCAGGTTCATACCCAGTAGTGCTTTGGGCCTCTAAGGCTGCACCCAGTGGTGCTGAGACTTGAACCCTGGTGGAAGAGTGCTAGAATGTGCCCTCACTGCTGCTGTACTATCTCCTGGTGCCTGACTTCTATTTTCTGCCTCTTGTGATTTCTTTCAGAACACTACCTTTCCTTTCAAAGGCAGCTGAAGAACTTGGAGTCAGATAGTAAATGTAAGGATTATAAAAGCATTCAGAGGGCTGGAGAGATAGTACAAGGGTGCTTGCCTTTCACATGGCTGATCCTGATTTGATCACTAGAATCTCATATGGTCCCCTGAGCACTACCAGGAATAATTCCTGAGTGCAGAGCCAGGAGTAACCCCTGAATATTTCCACGTGTGACCCCCATTTCCCTACCCCCTCCCGCCAAAAAAAAAAAAAAGGAAATGAAAAAGCCCCAGCAACATTTGGGATGCTCCAAGATTAGTTGCCATTAGGCCAGAGAGATTGTAGTAGAGGGGATTATAGCACGGGCTTTGCATATGGCAGCCCCAGCCCCGAGTGGTCCCCAGAAGCACTATATCTGAGGTCCTGGCATTGGATTGCCCAACTAGTTAGCCATTCACTAATTAGGGAATTAAATATAATTATGAACTAATTTTAATTACACTTTTTACATTTGTGTACTCAAAATTGGTAAGTTTACCTGTGATACTATTTGTGGATTGGTGTGGTGCCAACACAAAACTGAAAGTAAAGGCAGTATTGTTTTGATTTTTACATGCTTTTCCTCATCTTCGTACCGCATAGCCGAAGATGTAGTTTGATAGATTACTTCACCTATATTTGAGTCTGTGCATTCCATTGTTTTGCAGTGCTACTCAATTGGGATTCAGGGAAATGGCATTTACTATATGTTATGACTTGTAGAAAATTTGTTTTTTTCCTGCGTCTTCCATTAAGGTAATGGAGGGATTTGGGATTTTCTCCTACTGTGCCCCAGAGTTCCTGGAAGTGTTTCCTCTGTCATTAGCTCCCTTGTCGCTGTTGAGTCATAACTATTTTTTTTTGAGTCATTACTTTTGACATCTGAATTCCAGATTTGGTTTATTCCACATGGAAGTAGTTAATGAGACTTGGAAACCTTCAGGGGGGCCTCTGATTTCTTGAATCCTTCATATTTCTGGGAGGGACTTTGGGACCACGCCCAGCTGTTCTCAGGAATTATTCTTGACTCTATACTCAGAAATGAGTCCTGGAAGTGCTCAGGGACTATAGCCTGTGCTTGGAATAGAACTGGGGTCGGTAGCATGCAAGGCAAGCACCTTACCCCTGCACCTCTCTCCAGCCCCAATCCTCTGCATTTTAGTAAAGTGTTTTTAAATAACTGGTAGCATCACTTTTCTTTTTAGCATCTGTATGATGCATTTTTTTTAACCACTCAGAGATTCTGTTTATAGTCTTCATTTGATGGTTTATTGTAATTACTTACTTTTGTTGATCAGTAGTTTTCTTGATACAGACCACATCACAATTGTAAATACAAAGCAACCAACCACACATTTCAGCCTTATATAGTTTCACTACTTAAGACAATCAATAATAACGTGATGTTTCTTGACTTCTCTTTCCACTTCACTGTTTACTTGTGGATTGTAGTTTCCATTTGTATGTTTTAATTTTTGCCAAGAAAAATCAATCATGTGCACTGTAGCTCTGCTTTAAATTTTATGCCTCAGATGACACAGAGTTTATGTATAGTGTATACATCTTGAATGGATGAAAATCTTTTTAGGCTATCTTAGTTTATTACCTGTCTTTTTACTGGTAGCATGTATTTTATTATTTTAGTTCAGTAGATATTTTGTCCTCAGTGTTCTTTGTTTTTGGATCTACTAAATTTTCCTAGTGAACTTGATTTTTTTATGTTCTTTTATCATCTTTTCAAAACTGTTGCTATAACATTATGTTACTCTAATGCTCACTGAACACCAAAATCATGCTTATTTTAGGTATTTCATGTCACTGTAGTTTTTTAAAAATAAATACTACATGAGTTCTTTTTAGGGACGGTGGCTTGAAAATATCAACCGCAGATTACCTTCATGAAGCCTTCCTTTCTTAAGAACTATTTGAATAAACTATCATTTTTATGTTAGAAGTTTTAAGTTTATAGTAGAATTGAGTGTAAGGCTCAGGTGACTTTTTTCTTTATTGAGCCACAGTGAGATACACAGTTACAATGTTGCTCATGATTGGGTTTCAGTTATATAATGTTCTATCACCTATCCCTTCACCAGTGTACCTTTCCCACCACCATTGTCCCCATTTTCCCTCCTGCCTTCCCCCATCCCTACCTACCTCTGTGGCAGGCACTTTTCTTCTCTCTCATTCTCTCTCTTTCTCTCTCATGCTCTGTCTCTCTCTTTCCCTCCCCTTTTGGATTTAATGGTTTGCAACAATACAAATGCTTCATGCAAATAAAAGAGCCCTTTACCTACTTTCAATATCAGTCCTTTTCCAGAGCGATCATTTTTAAATACCGTGTGACAAAAGTTTTTGAGGGAAATAAAACTACCTGTGTGGAATAGATTGAAAGCTCTTACATTGCCTATGAATTTCAGTTCAAGATGTAGTGCTATAAAAAGTCTGATTACACTACTTGAATATTTTTATCATTTTTGTCTATTTCATTTGGATTAATGTACTTTTCCCCCTTTCTCTTAGTTCTTCCGTAGAATAAATGATTGATAAAACAGTAATAAAAAGTAATTCATGGGCTCGAGCAATAGCACTGCGGGTAGGGCGTTTGCCTTGCACACAGCCGACCCAGGTTCGATTCCCAGCATCCCATATGGTCCCCCCAGCACCGCCAGGAGTGATTCCTGAGTGTATGAACCAGGAGTAACTCCTGTGCATTTCTGGGTGCGACCCCAAAAAAAGCCAAAAACAGTAATTCAGAATTTCTTGTGTTTTATTTTCTCTCTTATATTGGCAAATCATGAAATAGGTTTTATTTTCTCTCTTTTTTATTGGCAAATCATGTACTTCAATTTTAACAAATTGTTAATGAAGTATGCCTCTAGAGGGCGATATTTTCTAAACTTTACTATGGTTGCACTTAGGCAACTATGAAGAACCTGGTGTATTCTAGATACTGGTTCTATAAAATCTTGTTAGAACTCCGCTTTTTATTTTGTATTCTATTTGTTTTTCATAGTCTTCTTAGAAAATTATTACTTTGAAATATATTGCTGTACTTTAATATCTATTTTTGAACTTTTTCAGATACCTACCTAATTTAAATTTAAATGAACTAGAGGGTGTTTGTGTGTGTGTGTGTGTGTGTGTGTGTGTGTGTGTGTGTGTACATACAACTACATCATCATTAGGAATTATAGTTAATTTCTTTGGTTTTCTTTGAAGTTTTTGTTTGTTTACCTTCAAGCAAATTAATACATGCATTATTATAAAGTTCAGAATTTTATTTTAAAAAGTTCACTCTCGTGCCTACTTTTCTTCACTCTCAGGTGTCGTTCTTTCCTCTGGCTTCTTTTAATTCTTTATAGTTCCTCCTGTACTATTTTAGGTTTTGCCATTTTGTGGAAATCTTGTTAGTTGAGTGGGTCTTCTATACTGATCCTCTTTTTTTTTTATGTAAGAGTACTGCTGTTTATTCAGTATATTGATCCTCTTTTTTCCTATCTACTATGTCTTTTTGTTTTACTCTAAAACTTTATCTTCTAATAGTCTTAATTTATTTTAATTTTTGTGAAATGTTTTTGATATTTTTCTGATTTTTTATTGTTGCATTTCTCTTATTTAATCAATGTACTATTATCTCTAGGAGATAGTTATAATTTTTTTTTTGGTAAGAGCACTGCTATTTACTCAGCCACTGATTAGCTGATTGAATTGTGCATGAACTCCACAGTTATAATTCTTAAAGCATTTTGGTATACTTACCTTGTTTCTATTTCCTGAGTTTCTTTTCAGTTTTTTTTTGTTGTTGTTGTTGTTGTGAAAACATAGTGCTCAACTGATTGAATACGGTCAGATTATCAGTGATCACATGGATACCACAGTGCACATTATCCAAATTGAATATAATCACATTATCAATTTGCCTGGATTAAAATAATATTGATACTTAGGTAATGTCAACATAATTAAATCAAAATATTTACCTGAATATCTAGGAAACTTTGGATTCTTAGTCTTTTTTTTTTTCAGAATTTTTTTTTCCTTTTCTTTTTTCTTTTTGGGTTACACCTGGTGATGTTCAGGGGTTCCTCCTGGCTCTGCACTCAGGAATTACTCCTGGTGGTGCTGGGGGTCCATATGGGATTCTGGGGATTGAACCCAGGTCGGCTGCGTGCAAGGCAAATGCGCTACCTGCTGTACTGCTGCTCCGACCCCAGAATTCTGTTTTTTATTAGTTCATTTTATTAGCTCATTTTTCCCCTGGTAATCAACAAATTGGTGCCAGAGAACTGACTGGAAGCTCTTGGGGCATGAAGAGTTTACTTCTTTTTTGTGGGGGCAGAGTTGGTAACCCTCCAGTGCTCTGAGCTTGCTCCTGGGTCTATGCTCAAGAATCACTTCTGGTGTGGCTCAGGGGTGTTGGGAATCGAACAAGATCAGCAGCATGCAAGGCATGCACCCTACCCACTGTGCTGTCCAGCACCCATGAGAATTTCTTAGCGGGGTATAGGTTGTACTTGTTCACCATGTCTGTGTTGCATTTCTGTTCAGGTTCTCACAAATTGGTACTATTAATAGACTCTTTACTTAACTTGTCAGTTTCTCTGAAAGAGATTTCTTTGGACTGCAGTTGCTATGGTGGAGACTGTATAGTAATAAACTTAGAAGTTTGTGTTCAGGGAGTCACGTAAATTTCATTATTTAATTCTATAGATCAGAATAATAGCACCAGGATTTGGCGTATCTGTTTGTATGTTACCACTGTCCAACTTTTTCATTGAAAAAAGTTATTAAATAAGAGAATTATCATTAGTTTCCAGTGAAATTTTCTTTTCACAATTTGGACTTGATAAAAATAGGAGAGAAAAGAGTAGAAATTAGTCCTCTTTGGCTATTTAACAAACATGCCTGAATGACTGATGCAAATAAACAGGTTCAGAAATAATTAGATTTGGGAGTAACAGCCATGAGTGATCTTGACTTTAAAATCTGAGCAGGAAATAAAAATCTAGCTGCTGGCTTATAGCTTATAAACTACAGAAGGTTCAGTAGAGTAGCTCAGGTTTCTGCCAGGGTTGTATGCACTGAGAAATAGAACCAGTGATGGTTCTTAGTTATACAAATTTCTTAATATAAGATAACTTAGAATCTAGAGGATAACGAGGAAAGGAAAGGGATTTCAGGTTCATTGAAACTGTTTTTTTTTTTAACATGGGATGATGTGTTTTTGCAGGTGAGAATATTAAAGCTAGTATGAGACACAGGAGAGAAAGTTTCCAAATGGACATAATGGATGTAATGTGGACACTGCTATTGCTGGAACTTCAGAAGAGATAGGTGCTTCAGCTTTCAGAGTTTTGGAGCCATTGCTAATGTGGAATACCTAATAAATATTCAGTAATGCTTCATCTTGTATAATCTTGCAGTGAATTGAAGTACGTCCACGTTTGATAAAGGCATGGACGGATAAGAATGTAAAATAACAGTATTGGTAAATGAAGGTGCTTTTCTGGCAGTGATCCAGCTAATTAAAGAAAAAGTGTCACTGCTAAGGAAGAAGAGTGACCGGAAGGAAAGTGGAGTCCTCCTTGCTAAGATGCTTCTCAGATATGGCCTGGTGTCCTCTTGCTGGGTGTTTCTCTGAGACTTTCTGTCAAAGGAATTTTTGGTTTTTATTTATTTCTTTATTTCTTTATTTATTTGTCACACCCGGTGGTATAAAGGGCTTTCTCCTGGCTCTACATTCAGGAATTACTCCTGGTAGTGATCAGAGAACTATACAAGATGCAGGATTTACTGTGTGCAAGGGCAGGTGCCTTACCTACAGTACTATCTCTCCAGCTACTGTCAAAGGAGTTTTTCTCTTGGCATGTTCTTGGTTTTGCTTTTGGAAAAACAAGTTTAGAAGACAAGAACTTGAACTGTTTGCTAGTGATTATGTGGTATACTTTAATTTCTTTTCTTTCTTCTTCTTTTTTTTTTTTAATGAACAGTGCTCTTTTACAAATGGTTGATAATTCAGGCAGCTAAATTCGGCCGTTTTCCTGTTTTCTTCTCCAGCAGAACATGTAAGCATTTTTTGATAGAAAGATATTTAAGTTTTTTTAAAGCTAGAAATAAAATATATGGGATTCTAAAAGGTTTTATCTTCCTTGCTGTCAAAAATGCTGATTTGGCCCTTTTACACGTACTCCCATCTCTGTATGCTTGTTAAAATCCGTTGCTCTTTCCCATCTGAAGGAAATGCATCTTTGACACTTCTCATGACCTGAGTCATGATGCTGAAAAAGAGCCAGAAAATATCCTTAACAGTCATGGGTAAAAGAAGGAAGGCTTCCGTGGTTGGGGGTGGGGGGCGGGAAGGAGGCTGTGGGGACGAGTCTTTGCTCTTGCTATTTTGGTTTATATCTTTTTGTTAGGAAAGCTGCTGACACCTAATTAATATTTATTTGATTGAAAATGTTTTTATTTGAATAGTAAGTTTTTATTCAGTATGAAATATTTAATGTTTTTTGTAAAAATAAGTTCTTCAAATGTTAAATCATTTCGAGTTCATCAAGTATAAAAATATACACCTTGTCTTGCAATTTTCCCAGTATTTTATCACGTGGCACTGTTTTTATCTCAGAACTAGTCCCTAATTCTTCCACATCTAATATTCACCAAGTAACAAAGTTAAATTTGTTGAATGATGCAGATTAGTTTCTGTATTCTCTGCTTGAACAGTGAATTGCTTTTGTTTGTTCTGTTGACATGATCCAAAATTCATTGTGAGGTAATCATGGGGAAGTAAGGTTGAAGAGTATTTTCTTAAGAGAATTTAGTGAGCTTTTACTTGTACTTTGGGAATCTCTTTATTTGGGCTGATTTATAATAGATTATTGCGTTTTTAATCCCAGGGAATTTTCACAAGATTTACATGTTTTTACTTGTGAGTAATTAGTCCCAAAAGTTTGAACTCGATTCAAAAGAGTGAGAGAATCTGAGAGTGTTTAAATATCTTAGATTTTGGAATAAGTTGTATCTTAAAGCAAAAGTCACATGGATTTTTTTCTTTTATCCTATGTCTACAAAGAGTTTGCTCTGTCCCTGCTAATGATAAATATAACCTATATATTGTTTTGCTTCATATTTTTTTCATTACTATAAGTAGCAAACTACAATACTAATCTTTAGAAATAAGTTACAAATTACTAAATTTTTGTTTGGTTTTTGGGCCACACCTGGTAGTTCTTAGGGCCTCTGTGCTTAGGTATCATATCTGCTTTTGCTCATATGAGGTATTGGGGATTGGTTCAGGTTCAAATGGATACAGGGCAAACACCTTGACCCCTGTTCTATCTCTCCATCCCTAAAACGTCTTATGTATTAAGAGCACCATATCTAAAGTGCTATGAGAATGATACAGTGAGGCAATGAACTTCCCACATGAAGGGGGAGGGGTAAGTGGTGGGGGAGCCAATATTTTGTTCATTCATTGTATAAATTTGTGTTCGCTGTGTGAGTAAAACCAAACTCTTTTTTATTCTTTAGCACTACTATAATCATCTTAGCTAAACTCCAATAATTTTTTTAAGACAGACCAAATAGTGCCACAAATGCAGTGTAGAGGAAATATAGGCAGAATAAAGTAAAATATTTTCTCATAATAGGTCTCATTGCCTGTCCTCATGTATTTATTTCTGAAACATGCTTATATTTTTCCTTGTTTATATTATAGAAACTCTTGGTTCATTTTTACTTTTAACTTTTATGGATCAGTTTTCTTAAATGTATTGAGTTTATTTTAATTTGAGGAAAGGCAGATGCTCTAATTTACACATAATATTAATATGTACATCGAGACAACTAGAAAAATGTATTCAAATTAGAAAAGGAAACAAATCTAGCAAATTGATTAACTTATTTGTGGATACATATTTATAAAAATAATTTATAACATATTTTATAGATATATGTTTAGAAATTATTTAGTGGTTCAATTTTAGTTCTGCAGAAGACTTAATCAAGCTGACATAGATTCAGCTCTGGTGCAGAGCTGCATGCATTCTGCTTTGTGTGTAGTGAGAAGAAGTAGTTATGACGCTATCATTTAAAAAAAAACACATTCCCTGTCTTGCGAAAAAATTGGATTCATGTTTTCAAGTCCGTTTTGTGGGAGATTTCTCTTTTATTTTCACCTTCCCACCCTTTCCAAAGAATCTGTAGTAGTCCTTATCTTGCCATGAGCCATTTGGATAGAAAAGCAACAAGTGTTCTGATATTTTAAGTTTGCCGGATTTTTATCTATGTCCTCAGTTACTCCACTAAAATGTTAAAGGGGGAAGCAAGTCTCCTGTGGTAAAATTGTCCTTGAACTCCTTTTGTCTTGAATTTAGTCACTTGAACATTTAGTTGTTAACTGTCTTCTAAAAAACATGTATTTATTAGTCATTTTCTTTGAATTGTGTTTTCTACTCTCCCTGGCTCCTAAGAGCAAGCATTGCTTCCGCCCAGCTTGGTATGTGGGTCAGAAGGCACTGTTTCTCACCAGGGCGCTGCTGTTTCCTTTTCCGACTTGAGTAGATTACAGATTATACTGGAAGATGCTTGAGAAAAGGTCAGAAAGAAGGGTGAAAGTCCTGGAACTGCAGCTGGGAAGCTTGTCATTCTCGTGTAGGAAAGGGAAACAGAGGGGAAAATAGACTCTTATCCAACTGAAGTAACCCACACTCAGAAAATTTCTATTTACACAACTTGCTTTTTCTACATTCAGGAAAGATTTTATTTGGTTTTGATTTAGTAATTGCCGCGTGTTTCACTGAGAAAGCTTTAATGTTAAATTAGGTGGCAAGCAAGAACTAAGCAGTGTTCCTAACTGTTTTGGAAAGCAGATGTTCAGTGATTGTTTCTAAACAAGCTACTGTTGTATTCTTTGGGATTCAGGAAATCAGATTTTCAAATATAGCGTTAACACGGTTTAAATTGGTATATTTTCTTTTTTTATTTCTGTTAATCCTATAGCAGGATATTAAAAGAGGATATTAAAAGCAGTTCAAAAGTTTTGAGCTTCTGAGGAAAGCAACACACACACTTGTGTATGTGTGTCAATGCACATGTCCGTGCATGTCTACTTCATAAGAACTCATTGCCTACTTTTTGCTTTGGATAACTATGATGTTAAAAACTGAACTTCTATGTTTGTGTTAGTAGTGATAGGAGGGAAGAACTAACAGGCTCTTGGTAATAGTTTTCTGCCTGCCCAGTTGACTTCTTAGGGGTTGTGTATAGGCATTGGCTTTCAGTGTGTCACTTTGCCAATTTCAGAATCTCAGCTGACCAATGGTGTATATCTAGAATAGGAGTGTGTCTCATAGCTAAGTGTGTGAAGATGATGAAGGTGATGAGAAGAGAATGGCATTGACCCTGTTGTTGGGGTCTAATATTTGAATTATACTGGAAGGTTTCTGCTGGAAACTTTCAGAAAAATGAAGTGCCTTAAGTGAATGAGATCCGTATTTGTTCGAAGGGAAAAAGTAAGGTGACCTTGCAGACCCCATAAAGAGCTCTCCTCTGGAACCTGTTAATGTTGACATTTTGTCCTTTTGTCTTTCTTACAAATGAGTTTTTCCCACTTTCATATTTTCCCCTGCAATAACAGCAAAAGATAATTTTTATTATCCTCTACACTTTTATTTTGGGCAAGTTTTGTCTGCTGTAGTTTTTAATTTCTTATAACTGTGTTCTTAATTTGTTGTTTTGGATTTGGGGAACACACCTGATATCTCAGGACTACACCAGCCCTGAGGCTTGGGGCTCACTTCCAGTAGTGCTCCAGATATAATGTGGTGTAGAGGATCAAGCCCTGGCATTCAACATGCAAACATGTGATTAGTCTGCTACACACTCTCTCCAGCCCCATTACTCTGTTCTTAGAATCTTGCTTGACCCCTGTTAGTAAGAATTTATAATTTGTGTCTCTAAAAACCTGTCAGAAAGTTTTGCTTTCTCACTGATATTTTAAGGTACTATTTTAAGGTACTTTCTCCTTTGCAATTCTGTTAGTTTATGATCACATAATTACATTTGTTGTCTTGTTTCGCCTCTTACTGTTTTCAGAATGAATGCAGGGCCAGGGATATAGGTCAGCAGTAGAACACTTGCCTTGCATTTGTAAGTCTCTGGGTTTGATCCCTCGCACTCCCTCAACTGCCCAAAAGAAGAAGTGCAAACACAGAGAGACACTGATACTAACTTTAATATTAGAAATGGTCAGAAATTTCAGCATCTTACTGGCTGCAGAAATCTCTTGTATCTGGCAGTTTGCCACATTCACATGTTCTCAAATCACTCCATTCAGAAGCTTAGAATACCAGGCTGGCAGCTTCTGAAGAGAGGGTAAAGATAAAACAGAAAGGAGTCTAGCTTTGTAGCCACATTACCTGGGAGTTGTTGCTGATGTCTTTTCCACAAATGTTCAAGTTTGTCAAAGCTCAGTAAATCTTGGGAAGTTTATTTTCCTTGTAGCATCTGTGTTTTATAATGGGTCTTTTAATTTGTTTTTACTTTGTCTGCAGGGATTTCTTTTGTCCGGCATTTTCAGACTCTTGTCGTTTTTTTTTTTTTTCCTTGTGGAAGTGAGTCTATTCATGATGACTGGTTTGGGAATATGCCTCTCAGCAAAGCTGACCTGACAATTTGTTCTTCTGGTGCAGTAACAAAGCCTATTGTTATTTTTTCTCAACTTTTATTCTCTATTTGATCCATTTTTTTTCTGTGATTTTATAGTATGACATGTCTGGAAAAACACATTTTGGGACAATGCAAAAATAATAAGGTGACGTTTGGAAGATAGACAGTTCTTAGTAATAGATGATACCATGTAACCTTCTACACAGTGTTCCCATGTACTAGTAAGAAGACTGATAGAGCTTTTGCCCCCCAAGTACAAGGTCTCTGCAGGAATTCTTCACCCAAAAGGTAGAAGGAAAAAGGGTAGCACAGGAGGTCATTTTCATTTTTTTTCCTAACTATTCATACTTGTTCAAGGGAAACCTACAAGTCAGTGTTAAACCCCAATGGTAACTATTCTGTTTTAGTGCTTGGTCTTGTAACAATAAGCATAATAACAATTTCAAAACACAGCTGAAAACTAACCCAAAGAATCAGTGTCAGGGGTTATCATATAAATTTTTATTTTTTATAAATGATTTTTGATTCCCAGAAGGAATTGCTTCTTTCATTTATTGAGAAACTTTTTATTGAAAATTGGGATTCCCCTCTTCCTCACTCCCCCTACCCTCAAGACAACGCTATCTTGGGGACTAGTAAACCTCTAAAGGATCAAAGCCCTGGTGGATTTGGATAAAGACCCAGAGCCCTGAGGCTTATGGAAGTTTATCTATATAGAGTAAGCCCAAAAAACTGGGATGAGAGTCTTAGTAGAGCTTATTTTCTCATGAGATTTTTGGGACTTCCTCTGTTTGGATGTGCCAGAAATACTGTGAGAATATCCATTCCCATGGCATTTGTCACTTGCAGGTCTTATCCCAGCTGGAATTTGAAAGTAAAATGGTGTGTGAACTACTATATATATTTTAAGGTTTTATAATCTCAGTTTTTACTCTAACTCATACATAAGAATAAAGAATTTAGTAAAACAATGGTCAGGATTAGAGTATGTGCCATGTATGTTGTGGGGCTGGGTTCAACCTCGAGCATCACCTGGCCCCCAGGTATTGCAGAGACTAGATACTGCAGTGGGAATGGCCTAAAGGCCCACAAACACTGCTGGGGAGGCTTTCTCCACAACCCCTCTCTCCTTCTTCCCCATTCCCTAAGCAAAAAAGTGAATGGTTGATGAAGGTGACATTTAACATTTATTTAGTGACTGTTTACTGTTCTCAGAATTTTGTCTGTGATATGTCACATCCAGCTATGCTCAGGGGACCATATGTGGTGCTTGAAATTGAACCCAGATCAGCCATATGCAAGGCAAGTGCCCTACCTCATGTATTATCTTTCTAGCCCCTCAGAATAAAAAAAAATTTTTTTAAATCTGTCATTTTACTATTTCTACCTGAGAAGTAGATCAAAGAAATAATGTTTGTGTTCAGAGGAAACTTGAACCATAAAACAGAGGGATAGACTTAATCCATATCCAAGACAGGGAGATTATAAATTTCTTTGTATTGAATGAACCTCTTTATACTTGGAGGCTTTGGACTTAATGAAAAATCCTCACTTAAAATTTAGCCTTCATATCATCATAAGGAAGTATCTGAAGATCAATTTTTCAAAGTCATCAAATTAAGGCTGCTGGCCTAATTACTCTGAAGCTGAGCACAAGAGTGAAAGCCATGGATTCTAGCATCCGGTAATTTTCTGAAGTTCATTGGGTTTCCTCAGAATTACTTTTTTCTGTAGAGAATATTCTCCTGTTCTTCCTAGATTTGGGAAAAATAAGTTTCATACATTCACTCAGTAAGCATTTATTAGTTGCCCAGGATCACTAAGCCATTGGCCCTGGTCTGGAGGCTCTCCAGTTTCCATTGGGGCATAGGTTGGAGGTTTTTCAGATTCCGCCCCTTTTTTTTCCTTCCAAAGAAAATTCATGACACACGAGATAATGAAAAATCATTTCTAATATAAGACTTTGTGCAACAGAAAATAGAACAGAGGCTCACTATGCAATTTCGTCTATTTGAATAATTGAGTCTGAGAACTGAAATTTGTTTTATGTTTATTTTTCTCTATAGTTTGTTCCTTTGAGCTCAGAATTAGTATGTCTTGTATCTCTCTTTAACATGTTCCTTTAAAAATCACATCCTCTTTTTTGTTCTTAAGAGAATATACAAATAATCTTATTAATATATTTGTTGTCATTTGGAAAAAAGTTAAAAAAGCTATCTTTATACTTGAGTGGTTAACTCATTAGGAGTCTTCTGCATTTATTCAAGTGGCATTAACACAGGGTTTTATACCAATAAGACTGAAAAGATTTGGAGTTAAAGGATATGTGTTGAATGATTCCCTTGATTGTTGTCCATTCCATCTTGTTAATGTGTTCTCAGTCTCGGAGTCCTTAAATCTGTACAATTTGTCACCTTGATTAGTGCCTGATTGTGGTCCCTTTTCATCTGACTTTCTCAACACTTGACTTAAACTGCTTTAGGGAAGATGACCAGACTTTGTAGCTTTCTCTCTGAGTTTGAGTTTTTGAATCTTGTCATTGTTAATATATTTATTCTTTGACTAAAGCTATTTTTAATTGTTTATGATAGTAGAATATAAGATGACACCACCCCTGTTCTTGTGAACATAAAATTTACCAATTCTCTTTACTTTTGCAGAGCACTGTAGCACTGTAGCACTGTCCTCCCATTGTTCATCAGTTTGCTCGAGCAGGCCCAATAATATCTCCATTGTGAGACTCGTTACTGTATTGGCATATAGAATACATCACGGGTAGCTTGCCAGGCTTTGCCGTGCTGCCGTGATACTTTCGGTAGCTTGCCGGGGCTCTCCGAGACAGGCGGAGGAATTGAACCAGGGTCGGCCAGGTCAGCTGCATGCAAGGCAAACGCCCTACCTGCTGTGCTAATGGTCCAGCCCAATTCCATTATAAACATAGACACCAGTAAACACAGAAACCCATGAATATTTATTGGGGTATTGCTTGTTAGTATATAGTTGGCTAAGAGGGGTAGATCTCAAATATTTTTTATTTTGTTTAGATATTATTTTTTGTATCAGTGAATTGGTGATGGACTTTAAGTTGTAGCTAACTAAACCATAAGATCTTAGTAACCTCTTGATTTTTCTGAACTCATCACATGTATACTTATTATTTGTAAAATTCAGTAATCACAAAATCTGTTCTGCTCCTTTGTTAAATTACTTAAGTTCTCAAGTCCCTGCTTTAGTGAAAAAGTTCTTCTGAAATTGAAATACAGGGCTGGAGAGATGGTAGTACAATGGGTAAGGCACTTGCTTTGCATGGAGCTAACCTGGGTTTTATCGCTGGCATCCCATAAAGTCTCCTCAGCACTGCCAGGAGTAATTCCTGAGTGCAGAGCCGGGAGTAACCCCTGCCCATTGCCAGGTGTGGCCCCAAAACAATACAGAATTTTTAAAAACCCAAAAATAAAATACATTTTTCTCTTCACTACTTCCCATTACAATCCTTTATTCTAGTCAGATATTCCTCACTTTGCACACACATGAGGCATCTCTTTAAATCCTCTGCTTTTTTGTTTTCATTCCCACTTTGAATTCCTATTCTTCCATATTGTGCCTGTCTTTCAAATCCTAGGTCATGTCCTGTCTGCTCTGTGATCTCTTCTCTGAATAATTGATCCCATGTGTCCTTATGTTTACTACTAAGCAATTAGCACTTTATTGTTCATGTTTCATGCATATTAGACTATAAGCTTCATGATAACAGAGAATGCAGTCCTCATTGGTGTAATACTAGACTGAGGCACTTAAATATTTGACTCGTAGTTGTGAAATGTATGTGTTACAGTACTCAAGTTTCATTAGTGTGTGAAACATTTAATGATGCAAACTGCTTTCACATTTAAGATCTAGATTTTAGATCTAATTTTCTGTTAGTACAGTTATCTAATAGTGAATCTTGTAGAACTATCTCCATCATTCTTGGTCTTAAGTGTGTCACAATAAATCACTTAAATCTATAAAACAGTTTTCCTGCTTTTTTCTTCACAAATACCAGATATTGTAATGGGATCCACCTCATATCTCCTGTATGGTTCTGTGTTATGTAAGTTTAGATATAATTGTGTTATTTGTCAAATGGCCTACAGCATTTTGTACCCAATTCTGAATGCCTTTATTTTCTACAAAGTAGATAATGGTTGCTTTTGGGTATTGATATATTGACTATGGGAAATAGGGCCCCCAGGGCCACTCCCGGTTAAGGTCAGTATATGGCTTGTTGCTCAGGCCCATCAATCCAGTGCGGCTCAGGCCCTGTGGTTCCTGGGGTCCATCAGGTATATACCTGTAGTTATTGGGTGCCTTGTATTGGCAGGGATTGAACTCAGGGCCTTACATATTCTAGACATGTGTTTTACCACTAAAACTAGCTCCCTGGCCCCATTAATATGAATCTATCTTATTAGTGACTTTTTGTTGGTTTTGGGCCACACCTTGCTGTGCTTAGGATTTATTTTTAGCTCTGTGCTAAGGAGCACTGTTGATGGGGTTCAAGGAACCACATGTGGTGCCGGGAATTGAACCCAGGCCTGTGCAACTCAAGTGGTTTACCCACCGTACTCCATTTCCAGTCCCTTGCCACGTTTTTTTTTTGTTTGTTTGTTTTTTAAATAAAATATAGTCAGATCTTTATTTAAAACTTTATCTTTCAGGGCTGGAGCAATAGCACAGTAGGTCGGGTGTTTGCCTTGCACGCGGCCAACCCGGGTTCAATTCCCAGCATCCCTGAGCTCCACCAGGAGTAATTCCTGAGTGCAGAGCCAGGAGTAACCCCTGAGCATTGCTGGGTGTGACCCAACAAGCAAAAAAAAAAAAAACCCAAAAAACTAAAACAAAAAACAAACCAAGTCAACCTAGTGTTTCCTACCAACTCAGGAAGCAGAAACTTTCACAGGCTTCACAGTCATTTGCTTAGGGGGTGCTTTGGGGGGGCCTTAGCAGCCACTATCATTCTCTTTTTAGATGCTTCTTCCCTTTCTTTGCTTCCTTGGCAGCTCTGATAGCTTGGTCCCATTGAGCCTTTGTAGCTTCAGGTTTCTGATTCCTCCTTGCCTTCCAATTAGCAGGAAATGCACCGGTGATTTTTGTCTTCCTTCGTTGTGGCAGCCTAGGTCGGCCTTGAGATTTTGTCGGCCTCTCCTTTCTCATCCTTCTCAGTGCTGCCATGTCGGTGAAGCCTTCAGGGTCAGGTGAATGAGACCAGTTGTAGTTACTGGTTTTGGCATATCGAATACACAGCGGATAGCTTGCCAGGCTCTGTACTTTCAATGCACGTACGCTAGCATCAGATGCATCCATCGAGGACCTGATGGTACAAGCGCGAATGATCAAGTACGACATCATTGGTCTGACCGAGACAAGAAGACACGAATCTCACCATGCCGTTTTCGACACTGGAGAAGAATTGTTCCTCGGAACATGCGATAAAAGAGGTGTTGGAGGCGTCGGTGTCCTTATCAACACAAACTTGGCCAAGAGCATTGATTCATTCGAATGCCTAACAACCCGAATCGGACGTTTACATTTGAATAGATGTGGCTCACTGCCTGCAGTTTCTATCTTCGTTGTCTACGCACCAACATCTCATTATGATGAAAGAGAAATCGAGAAGTTCTACATGGAGCTAGAGAAATTCTATAAAGAAGACCACACCTTCTACAAGATCATTGTGGGTGATTTTAATGCCAAGATAGGACCGAGAAGATCAGCTGAAGAACTTCACATCGGAACCCATGGCCTAGAATGGAACGAACAGGGTGAGAGACTGTCTGAGTTCATCATGTCGACCAAGACCATTCATGGTAACTCACAGTTCCAGAAGGCAGAATCTAAACGATGGACATGGGAGTCTCCCGGTGGACGATTCCACAACGAAATAGACCACATCATATTCAATCGACGGTTTTGCCTGACCGATGTCGCTGTTGTCCCAAAATTTCGAACGGGATCGGACCACCGTCTCCTTCGTGCAAAATTCTACTTCACAGAGCGGGGAGAAAGGGCTGCAAAGTTCAAAAAGAGAACTCCCAGAACGACCACCAACTGGGAACTCTTTGGTACTATTGCGGCAACATGGGAAGATGCCATTGTTGACAACATTGACGAGGAATACGATCGACTGGTTCAGCACCTCCATGAATGTGCGAGGAACGCCAAGAGAGAGATAGCCACAAAAAGTCGCCTATCTTCGAAAACTCTTGAGCTAATTCGCCAGCGTGGTTTGGCGCATGCCTCAGGCAACCGCAAGCTAACGTCCGAGCTTGCAAAGCAGTGCAGAGATGCGATCAAGGAAGACCTCAAAGAGAGAAGAGCAGAAGTACTGGTAGATGCGGCAGAAGCCGGGAAAAGTATTCGTAACGCCCGCCTGTCCTTCGCCAACTATAAGACCAAGATGACTGCCCTCCGACGTCCTGATGGATCCATCACATCCTCCAGAACGGCAATGGAGAAGATTATCCATAACTTCTACTCAAATCTCTTCGATAGCCATGTCCACTTGCCGACATACCAAATTCCACAGGATGGGTATGTCGTTCCCAACGTTCTCCCTTCCGAAATCCGACACGCCATTTCGTCAGTAAAGAAGCAAATAGCACCCGGCCCAGACAAGGTCAGACCTGAACACCTGAAGAACCTGCCGTCAGTACTCATCAATACACTGGCTCGGCTCTTCACTCGCTACCTGTCTGAATGCAAGGTTCCGTCTCAGTGGAAAACCAGCAGGACCGTACTACTGTTCAAGAAGGGAGACATCCATGACATTGGCAACTATCGCCCGATCTGCCTATTGTCTGTCATCTACAAGTTGTTCACTCGAGTCATCCTGAATAGGATTGGCAGAACACTAGATGAAGGACAACCATGTGAGCAAGCAGGGTTCCGCAAAGGATTCAGCACCATCGACCATATCCACACGATAACCAAACTCATTGAGGTTTCTCGGGAGTTCAAGATGCCGCTCTGCTTAACGTTCATTGATTTAAAGAAGGCCTTTGATTCTGTTGAGACAGAAGCGGTCATTGAAGCCCTAGACAATCAGGGCATTCAAGCTCAATACATCAGGATCCTCCGTGAGCTGTATTGCGGATTCACTACCAGGATCTCACCATTCTACAAAGAAGTGATCATTGATGTCAAGAGAGGGGTGCGGCAGGGTGATACCATTTCACCAAAACTCTTCAGTGCCACCCTCGAGAACATCATGCGACGACTGGAATGGGAAGGAATGGGAGTGAAGATAGATGGTCGGCAACTACACCACCTCCGCTTTGCTGATGACATTGTTTTAATAACACCAAACATCAGCCAAGCGGCACAAATGCTGGCCGACTTTGACCGTGAGTGTGGAAAGGTAGGACTACAGCTGAATCTTACGAAGACAATGTTTATGAGAAACAGCCTTGTTCCTGACGCCCCATTCGCTCTCAATGGAACGACCATCTCCGAATGCAACAGCTATGTGTACCTAGGTCGAGAGGTCAACATGACAAATGACCTGGCACCCGAGCTGCGCAGGAGAAAGAGAGCGGCTTGGAACGCCTTCAAGAACGTCGAAGAAATAGCTAAGAGGACGAAGAACCTCCGGCTCCGGGCACATCTCTTTGATTCCACTGTTCTTCCTGCATTAACATATGCCTCAGAGACCTGGGCCCTACGCAAACAAGATGAGAACGCCATTCAGGTCTCCCAAAGAAGAATAGAAAGAGCTATGCTTGGAATATCACGTTTCACTCAAATGAGAGAACGAATCCGGAGTTCTGACATCCGTCGACGATCAAGGATCAGGGACGCTGTCTCATTTGCCAAGGTGTCGAAAATCAGATGGGCTGGTCACGTAATGAGATTTAAAGATGACCGTTGGACTAGAGCTGTTACTGATTGGATTCCACGGGATGTCAAGAGACCGAGTGGCCGCCCACCTACCAGATGGTCAGACTTCTTTGTCAAGGTCATGAACGATCGGTTTGAGGCCCTCCATGTTCCCGGAGCGAAGAGATGCCATTGGGCTACACTAGCACGCGACAGGGACAAATGGAGACGTTACTGGCGCCCGCTCGAGCAAATCGACGACTAACGGGAAGTTAAGTGATTAAGTGATTAAGCACCGGTGATGGCCCTTTGGAACCTCACTGCATGATAAATTCTTTTAAATTTCTTTCCAATTTTCTCTTTTTGTGCTTTCTTTTGTACAGGACAGTCTGGCTTATTTGCCGAGGATTTCTCTTAGAAATGAATACAGACTCACATTTTGTCTAAAGAAACTGAAAAACCTTCCTGTTGGTTCTGGCATAGTGCCTCTAATGTCCAGAATAGATCTTGTACCCATTGAAACAGCACAGCTTGACTTTCATGGCTGCAGCTCCAAGGGAGTATGAGAGATGGCAATGAGTTGAACTTTTTTGGTTTCTGTTTGTTTCGTTTTTGAGCCACTCTTGACAGTCCTCAGGACTTACTCCTGACTCTGCAGTCAGGGATAACTCCTGGCAAGGCTAGGGGACCATATGGAATTCTGGGATCAAACACGGGTCAGCCATGTGCAAGGAAAGTGCTCTCCTCACTGTTCTTGAAATGACTTTTTTGGGTTGTTTTGGGTAAACACCCAGCGATGCTCAGGGTTATTCCTAGCTCTGCACTCAGGAATCCCTCCTGGTAGGCTTGGGGGATCACTTAGGATGTCAGTATTGAACCCCCAAGTTGTCAGTGTGCAAGGCAAACTGTACTGTTCCTCTGGTCTCTGAAATGATTCTTTTTCATATGAACCTCCCTTTAGATACTATTTGGCAATTCACCCTCTTCATTAATCCAGGCTTTTAAAATAATAATTTTCTGAATGTATTTAAGAAAGTGTTAATTTTGAACCTTTTGTGGAATATTCTTTTGCTGTCTATGTAATTTTTTCTCCTTAATTCAAATAGTGAAAAAATTGATGTGTATGTATATTCTTACTCTAATTTATAAAACACCATATTCATTGCTAACCATTTAGTATTATTTTTATGAATAGTTTAGGACAGTCATTTGTAAAGTGCAGTGAATCAATAGGTATTTTCTGTATAGAAGAGTTGTTTGGCTATAAATTCTGTTCTTATTTTTAATCATGGAAAATTTGATAAAATTTTATAAAATTTCTGTTAGTCATGAGTCACTATAAATCTATAGTAATCAAGAAAATGTATTATCAGCAAAAGGATAGATACATGATCAAAGAAACAGAATATAGAAATTGATCCACAAATGTCAATTGATTTTAGACAATGTTGGAAAGGAAACTACATTGAAGAAAAAAAGGGATACTTTAAATAAAATTTAATAAAACAAGTGTATGTTTATCTTCGGAGAAATGGATAAGCGCTTTATACCTCATTATATTAAAAAATTTAAAGTGAATCATAGTCTGTGCTTTTCAGTTCTGTTTGATTTTTCAGTGTAAGCTCAGTAGCACAGGGCTATTTGGTAACAATAGAAATTAAGACATTGGATTGGAAAGGAATAAGTAGACTCTGTGAGTGAGATGTTCATGAATATAGAAGTAGTGTAAGCAGTAATCTATAACTTAGATCTAAGCAACTGTTCAATAAGTTTTAAGGTACGAGGTTAATGTAAAGAATTATTTGTGCCTCTGTACATAGGCAATGAGCAATCTGAAAAGTTAATTAGAACAATTACAAGTTTTATAAAATAATAAAATAATCACGAAGTATAAATATGTACCCAAAAACTTGTCCCATGAAATTTATAAAGTAAATGCAAAGATATCTCATGTTTGTTTATTCTTTATGCATTCCTATTTGGGAATAGAGGGGGGGGTTGTCCAGTGATATTCAAGGGTTACTCCTGGCTCTGCACTCAGGTATTACTCCTGGCAATGCTCATGGGCTCATATGGAATGCTGGGGATCAGAAGCCAGGTCCAGGCACCCTACAATTGTACTATCTTTTAGCCCTAGAGTTTCTTATTTTTAAATTGAGGTAATATTTTGTTTACAAGAGTATAAATGTTTGTAAGTTTTAGGGATATGTTATTGAGCTTGAGCAATAGCACAGTGGGTAGGGCGTGTGCCTTGCACGTGGCTGACCCAGCCGACCTGGGTTCAGTTCCTCCGCCCCTCTCCAGAGACTGGCAAGCTGCTGTCAGCATCCCGCCCACATGGCAAAGCTTGGCAAGCTACCTGAGACATATTTGATGTGCCAAAAACAGTAACAGTCTCACAATGGAGACATTTCTGATGCCTGCTCGAGCAAATTGATGAACAATGGGAGGACAGTGCTACAATGCGGGGATACGTTGTTACTACAAAACTCTCACCATCAAAATGCCAATGTTCTCTTTTCACATTTCACTTCTCTACGCCTGTATATCTCAGTAACCTCAGTTCTGTCCTCAGGTTCAAAAGGGTTTTTTTCTTCTTCTTCTTTTCTAGACATCTAGTCCCTTTCTTTATTTAGTTATATACAATATGAGTGAGACCATCTGGTATTTATCTTTCTCTTTTGGACTTATTTCACTTAGCATTATCACTTAACATTATCCTTTTCAGTTTCATTCGTGTTATAAGAAAAGGCAAGATTTTACTCTTGCTAATAGTTGAATAGTGTTCGATCATGTCTATATGCCACAATTTCTTTTCCACTCATCTGCCATTAGGCACTTTGGTTATTTCCATCTCTTGCCTGTTATAAATAGGGTTGCAGATAATATAGGTGTACTTATATATTTTTGAGTGTGTTCATTTTGGGGATATTTATGCAGAATTGGAATTGCTGGGTCATCTGTTAGCTCTATTTTTAAGGTTTTTTTTTTGGAAAATCTTCATACTGTTTTCCACAGATGCTGTTTATGTCACCACTAATAATGCATGAGAGTTCTTTGTCTTTCTACCTTTGACAGAATTTCTTTCCGACATTTTTAATACAGGTCACTCTCACTTTTGCACGGTGATTTTTATCATTTTAAAATTTTGTACTTAGTTAAAAATTTGTGATAGATGAATCTTAGACTTTACTATATTCTAACACAATCCCACTACTAGGGTCAGCTTTCCTCCACCAGTGTTGTGCTCCCTACAGCCCTTTCTCTTCCCTTCCTGCCACCTTTACAGGGCCATTTCAGAGTTTAGTGGATATGGTTTATATCTCATGTTTTTCAGTGTTACATCTGTGCTTTGGATACATAGCTATACCACTCTCCTACATCACTGGTATACCTAAGCCCTGACCCTGTTTCAACATTATGACCCTTTTCCATTCCTTCCCCTCCCGATTTCTCTCCTTCTCCTTCCTAAACTCTGGGTCTTCTAGGCATCCCCCTTTACTCCTTTACATTTCCTCGTCCACTTTCACCGCAGATAAGTGAGATCATCTTGTGTTTGCTCTTCTTCTTCTGGCTTACTTCACCCAAAATGCTATCTTCCAATTCCAAACAGGTTGCAGCAAATTGCATGATTTCATCATTCCTTCTTCCAAGATTATTTTGTCATTTTAAATTGCATTACTATCAGTGATAATTTTTTTATGAGTCCGCTGGCCATTTGTATGTCTTTTTTTTTGTTTGTTTGTTTTTAGAAATAATCTCTTACAATCTTGTTCCTGTTTTAAATTGTTTTTTCTTCCTGTTGATGAGCTTTATAAGTATTCCTTTTGTGTCTTTGATATTAGCCATTTTTTTCAGGTATATGGTGTAAAATATCAAAAATATTTTCTCCCATTCAGAAATATGTGTTTGTTTTAGTAATGGTTTCTCTCCATGCGGATACTTTTTAGTTTGATGTATTTCCATTTCTTTACTTTTTAAATTTAAACTCTGAAGGCACCCACGGAACCAATATCATGGAGTGTTTTTATGTTCTTTTCCATGTACTAAGTCAGTAGTCCTTTCTGAATTGACTACAAATCATATTGAGATGGGCATGATATGAGATAGTGATCCAGTTTCATCCTTTGGCATATGGCTTACCTGTTTTTCCAGTACTGTTTGTTCGAGATTTTCCTTTTCCATTTATGTTATTTGTTGTAAATTACCTATTTTCATATAGTTGAAGGTTTCTTTCTGGTCTCTCCATTGTATTCCATTGGTCTCTCTGCTTTTATCCTAGTGCCATGACATTTTAATTACGTAACTATACAGTTTAGTCTGAAGTATAGAATGTAATGCCTTTTATACATTTCCCTTGGGATTTCTTTGGCTATTTGGAGTGTGTGTTGGGGGGGATTATGTTTCAAATAAGTTTTTAAAACTTTATTAAATATCATACTTTACAACGTTGTTCATAATAGAGTTGTTTTAATGTTTCAGCACCAATACCACTACCAGTGTGACCTTACCTCTACCATTATTTCCAGTTTTCCACCCACCCATCCACCCATCCACCCACCAAACTGTCCCCCTTGACATGCACAAAATATTTTTTATGTTTCTATTACAGCAGAATAAGTGAAATTATCAAAAATAATCCAGTTAGGGCTGGAGCGATAGCACAGCGGATAGGGCGTTTGCCTTGCATGCAGCCAACATGACCGACACAGGTTCGATTCCCAGCACCCCATATGGTCCCCTGAGCACCACCAGGAGCAATTCCTGAGTGCATGAGCCAGGAGTAACCCCTGAGCAATGCCGGGTGTGACCCAAAAAGCAAAAAAAAAAAAAAAATCCAGTAAAAGAAAATTTGTGAAAATTATTTTATTTCACAATGATATTATTGTAATCATTGAGGATATACTGAGCTGTTTTTTGATAGTTATTTTCATTTATTGAATCCAGTTAGGGCTGGAGCGATAGCACAGCGGATAGGGCGTTTGCCTTGCATGCAGCCAACATGGCCGACACAGGTTCGATTCCCTCACAGGTACAGATTGACCTGCTGGCGGCACCATACCCCCTAAGATTAGTTCTTAGGGGTCTTGGCTGTCTTCTTTGCAACTTTCCCATCGAATTTAAGATTAGTTCTTAGGGGTCTTGGCTGTCTTCTTTGCAACTTTCCCATCGAATTTAAGATTAGTTCTTAGGGGTCTTGGCTGTCTTCTTTGCAACTTTCCCATCGAATTTAAGCCCAACTCCTACTGGGCTGTCAGTTTTATGGAATTTGGAATTGTCCGTTGCCCACTTATGTGACCATATGCTCCAGTAGCTCCAGGATCTGGAGAATTAGGAGCAGTCTTGACCTAACCCACCTCCTGATATGGTGGAGGCTGAAGGATGTGGGTGTTGCTGCTAGGGTTCTCTGCAGTGAGGAGGGGTAGAGGGAGGCTACCCTCCCCCATTCAAGGGGTGGCCACCTTGCTGCCGGGGGCTGGGGGAAGGCAGAAGAGAGCAATACCTTTCCCTCCTATGGAGGCATGGCGCCATAGTTTAACACATGATCCATTCACTTTTCTGCCGCAAGCTGCCGAGCTCCTGATTAAGTCCTTTTGCCTCTGGAGCCATGGTCATGCCAGAGAGCCGCTTGTAGAGGGCAACTCGTGACCTCGGTAGGGCATGAAGGATGAGCTGGTACCGCCCCCCCCCCCCCCTTCCCATGAGACTGCAGTTGCCCCATCACCGCTGGCTCATACCTGACTTTCTAATAAGCTCTGACACGGCGGCCACCTTGTATGTGGTCCAGATGCATTTCTGCCAAAAACTGCTGGGTTTCGAGATTTGTTTCCAAGTCTCTGGGATCATGGCCGTTAATTAGCTTGATCAGGAGCCAGAGAGGCCATTTGTAGGCAGCGACTCGGGGACTGGCTGGGATGGGGAGGAAAAGGCCGGTTCCACCCCCATCTGGCGAGGCACCGTGTGTCTCTCCACTGCAGGCCCAAACCTGACTGTCCAGTGGCCTCTGGAGGATGGTGGTCACCGGGCCGCCAAGGGGAACAGGCCAAGGTGCGAAACCTATTCCCACCTGGAGTGGCCCAGCACCAGTAACCTACTGCAGGAACAGGATGCATTTCTGCCAAAAGCCTTTGGGTTCTGAGATTTGTTTCTGAGTCTCTGGGATCATGGCCATTAAGCAGTTCGATCAGGAACCAGAGAGGCCATGCCTCCAATTATATATATTGCTGAGCCGGAGGTGGTTTGTGGGTGTGTCTCCCACATACCTAACTTTTGGCCATTTACTTTCTTGGTAAACTTTGCCCCAAGTTTTTTGGGGTCTGGCCAAAGGCACAGCAGCAATTTTGGGGTATCTGAAAGTCTGCCGGTGCCATTAGGCTGCTGATGCACTCACCTCACAGGTACAGATTGACCTGCTGGCGGCACCATACCCCCTAAGATTAGTTCTGAAGCTGTGAAGCTAGGCTGTTTTCCTGGTGGAGGTTGTTTCATGCAAATTAAAATAGTATTTGTTTTCTGTCAATTCCATTGCAATTTTGTTTAGGGATTGAATTGAATCTGTATAACACTTTGGCTAAGATGTTCATATCAGTGTTACTGCTACATACAAACGTAGAATATTTGTTCTACTTTTATCATCTGTTTTGTTTAAAAGGGACCCAATTTTTATTTTTATTTTTGTTTTTGAAGAAACAGGAGGATTTTATTGGGGCATGCTCCCAGGCGGGTGAGGTTGGGGACAGAGCTACACTCCAGGAGAGACTCAGCAGGGTTTCTGTTTTGTTTCATTTTTGCTTTTTGGGTCACACCCGGCAATGCACAGAGGTTACTCCTAGCTCATGCACTCAGGAATTACTCCTGGCGGTGCTCAGGGGACCATATGGGATGCTGGGAATGAAACCCAGGTTCGCCGCGTGCAATGCCTTACCTCCTGTTCTATCGCTCCAGCCCCTCAGCAGGGGTTTTTAAAGTGTCTTGGGTGGGAAAGGAACAAAGACCCATGGGAGGGCTATGCTTGATCTGGCATTGTTACCTCTGGGGGGTGAATGTAAAGAAGCATAAAATTTAGCCTGGGGTCTGTCAGGTGCTCTAAGTCATATCTTCTGCACAGGGGAGGGTGACCTTTGATGTTGGGAATGTTGCTGCTGTATCATAAGCCAGCCATTTGGTTCCGAGCAAATCTTACATACCAGTATTTTGGGATATATAAAGGGGGCATAGAAAAAATTCTCCCTACCACTTCCGGCAGGAAGAGGAATGTTGCTTTAGGGGAATGTTTGGCTCGGAAGTCAGTTGGCAACTGGTAGTACAGCTAGAGGAGCAATTGATTGAGGATGGTTCAGGACATTTCCTGTACCAGCGCCTGGATGAATTCAGCAGGCAGGGCCCTACGAGAAAAAACTAGACAGATTCCGAGTGAAAAGATACCCTTACGGCCCTACCAGTGGGGTTGCAAATCAGGCCATATTTCATAGGTGTCAAGCTTCTCAGAAAAATCTCATGAACCCGAACTTGAAAGCTTGTAACTATCTTATTGTGATTCAATAAAATTAAAAAAATAGAAATCTTATGGTGAGTAGAGACTGTGTCCCAGCACTCCACCAGCCAAAGCTGTTTTGACTATCAGGGATGTTAGATTTATTAAGCCCAGTTTTAATTGAGCCTCTCCAAGTACATTTATTCAGTCACTCTGTAAAGCTAGAAATCTGATTTATACAAATGGCAAGTTCAAAAACATGGTTTTCTCTCCCCCTTCACTTTAAATTTGCAAGATGGCTTTGTAAAACTGATTTGTTCTTTTATATGAATGCAGAATGATTGGAGAACTCTTCATTTGGGGTACCCCATTCTTTACCAAAAGTTCCTGGGAATTGGCTAAGATAGTTCAGGAGACACACCAATAATGCCATTAATATTTTGTCTGTCATGTCAGGGTTACCCAAGCTTGGCCATTGTGAAGATGTGAAGATCAGGTCAAAAGGATGAGCTGGAGGTGGCCTTGGGCCTCTCTTCTTCTGTGGGAATGTCCTGACAGAAAGGAGTCCATTCCATTCCATCTCCAGGAGTGGGAAAGATCCTGGTTTCCATATTTTTCTTGACACCGAGACTAGGGCCCAGATGGTGGTCAGTCAGATCTGCATCCCTCGATTTCCATAGCAGAGTTGGTTTTCATTTTCTCCTTGAGTCAACCTGCCTCTAGGACCCCCTGAGGTTTGTATCTGCTTCTGTGTTCAAGCCAGTCTCTTTAACTCTTTCTCTGGGAAAAGACTTTGGGGTCCCATAGCCTGCTTTCCTGTCTGTATGAGGGGTAGACCCTACTATAGGGGAAGGACTTCCTATGTGGATTTATGAAAACGAACACAGTGCCATGTGGCATCTAAAATGTACTGAAGGGGCAAAGAGGAGAGAAAAGCAAATATTTCACTTAACTCACAGTGAGATTCAGTAGACCAAAAAACAATAAGGACATCACACTTTTGAATAAAGCTCTCTAAGATCAGGACTAGGTTTGATACCTGGTGACAAGAGTGAGATGAAATAAAGTTACCCTAATAATAGCATGCATTTTATTTTATTTATTTATTGAATCACCGTGAGAACAGTCACAAAGTCTTTCAGTTCAAGTCTCGGTCAGTCATACAATGATCAAACATCCATCCCTTCACCAGTGCACATTCTTCGGCACCAAGAACCCAAGTATACCCCCCTCCCACCCTCCTACCCTCCCACCTGTGTGGCAGATTTTCACTTTACTCTCTCTCTCTCTCTCTTTCTCTCTCTCTCTCTCGCTCTCTCTCTCTCTCTCTACGTTGATCACATTCAATATTATGACAAAAGAACCAACATTGTTATTTGGACTTTTCCCCAACATTCAGACCTGCCACAAAGACATCATTAGATAATTTGTTTTCTATTGCTGATTATGAAGAGCATATGATGTTGTGTGGCCACAATAGCGGCCATGCAAATTTGGATTTCTTATTTTAGTAATAAACCTAGAGGAATTACTGCCAGAAGCCCCTGGGTTCTGAGATTGGTATGTGTGTCTCTGGGTTCATGGTCGGTCAGAAGCTGGAGGAGGCGTTTGAGAGTGGCAACCCGGAGCATTGTCATGGCAAGGAGCAGGTCCGATTCCACCCCACATCCCATGAAGCCCCACATGCCTAGTCAAAGCAGTCTCAGACATGGCTGTTCATCAGGCTCTAAGTGATGCAGGCCACCATGCCACTGCCACAAAGGAGGACAGGTGGAGGGACAGACACCCTTTCCCTCCCAGAGCGGCATAGCACCATAGTTAAATACACAGTTTTGATGCATTTTGTTGGGCATTATATTTGCTCAGATTTTCCCACCACCATTCAGCCTGTTTTTCAGGGACAAATGCTAGATCATTTCCTTTCCATTGATCACATGGCATATCAGGAAATGTCGGTTCGGAAAATAGTTCTGGTATCCGCTTGCCAGAGCCTTGCTTGTAGAAGCTCATGATCACCAGGATTCCATCTGGAGAAGGTGGGGAGAGAGCACCTACCCCATCTGGGACCTCCCGGTGATATCGGCTCTGTATGGGGCCTGGACAATTCTCTGGGAGTTGTGGCGCCCTCCAGCCAGTTTTCTTCTTCACTGCTGTGTGCTGTAACATGGCGCTTGGGGCGAGTTGTGGGTGTGACTTCTGGAATCAGAGGTTGCCTGGTAGCCAGGGCGCCCCCAATGCTATTCGGAAAATAGTCCTGGTACCTGCATGCCAGAGCCATAGCATGCATTTTCATGTACTGTGCAGACTAATTAATAATATAGTGTGAAGATGTCTGAGATAATGCATTATTTACTCTTAGCTTCAGAAATTTAAATTAAATGATTCAGGGGCTGGAGAGATAGTACTTTGAGATTTAATCCCTGGCAGTTCATAAGATCTCTCTCTAGTCGCCCCTACCCCAACTTCATCACCACCAGGGGTAATTCCTGAGTGCAGAGCCAGGAGTAACCCCCTGAATTTTGCTGGGTGTGACCCAAAAAGCAAAAAAAAAAAAAAAGAAAAATTCAAATTAAATTTAAGAGATTCTATAAAAAACTTTTCAAGAAGAAATTTAAATTAAAGTCAAAGAGGCTCTGTGCTGCAACCACTGGGTTTTTAAACGGTTTTTTCTTCTTATTTGAAAGTGAATCAGTTTTTCATTTTACCATAGCTATTTCAAATCATAAATTATCTAGACTTGGTATTCTAACAATTCCACAGAGAAATAGAACAAACATGCACTTACAGAAAAAAGCCCTTGGTTCTTACCAAACTTTTAGTTACCAGCATAAGAAAACACGAGAAGCTTTCTTTGGTGGCTTGGTACCTCTGTTATCTATAAAACAGCCTAATTTCTTTCTCATTAATGTTAGCTCAAATCAACATTCCATTTTAGAAACCTTTCCATTTAATTCTGGTCTAACAAGATCCAAAAGCCCCCAAACCTTTTAAATTGTTGGTTTGAACGTCACTCTGACCTGTAGTGATATGCATCTTGCCCAAGTCGAAGGATTTTTTTCACTTGTAGTTTCAGCCAGGCTTTAAAGTTCCCGTGTTCTGCACCCACACAGAGACAGATACATGGCTACAACATAGAGGTGGCCGCCATACACACAGATTTGCACACTGCTAGTGGATTCATCAGTTTATTCTAGCTGTTATCAGACCCATCCAGCGTGGCAGAGAGGAAAGTGATGTGGAGCGGAGAAAGAAAGGGATAAAGAATAAAGAATAGCAAGGAATAATTCTACTGGCCTATCAAACTTTGTCCTAAACTCATGCAATAGACACTATTTCCTAACTGTTTTACATGAAAACGATCAAGAAAGTGCTTTTGTTTGTATAAAAGCCTGATCAGTCTTTAAATATATAGATCTTTTTATCTTTGTTAAGTTGATTTACAAGTAGTAATTTTTGTTTGTTTGGGGGCTACACCTGGCTGTTCTCAGTGATAATTCCTGGGAAGGCTGGGGGACTATGTGGGATGTTAAGGATCCAACCCAGGCCAGTTGCATGCAAGGCAAGCTTACCTTTTCAGCTGTACCCAGCTCCACGCCCCACCCAGCTCCAGCTCCACCCAGCCTCTACGCCCACCCTGCATGTAGTGATTTTTCAAATTTTAAATGGGGTTCTCCTTTTGATTTCTTTGTCTTCTAGTTTGTTATTTGCATACAGAATTAACACTGTTTTTGGTATATTGATATTTTAGCCTTAATATATCAGTTTATTGTTTCTATTGGTTCTTGAGATTATTTTTAATTTTTTTTGCATTGCATTTTTTATTTTAAAATTTTTTAATTTTTTTATTTTAAAATTGAATCACCATGAGATGCACAGTCACAAAGTTGTTCATACTGGGTTTCAGTCATATAAGGTTGAAACACCCATCCTTTCATCAATGTACGTTTCCCATCACCAATGACCAATGTCCCAGTTTCCCTCCCCTGCCACCATCTGCGTCTATGGCAGACACTTCCTCTCATGACCCTTTCTCTTTCTCTTTCTTTCTTTTTCTTCCCCTCTCTGTCTCCCTCTTTATTTTGCTGACCATTATGGTTTGAAAGATTACTGAGATGATTTTGTCAAGTGAAATAAGTAAGGAAGGGAAATACAATACTAATGGTTTCATTTACTGTGGAATGTGAACAACTTAAACAAGTGTGAATTGTCCAGTAAATAACCAAAAATGACTGACTCCTAAACTCTGTGTAAACTATGGCAATTATCTGGAAATCTCTAAATATAGACCAATGAAAAGTCAATGAAAAGAAAATGAACTTTTTAAAAAAAGTTACCAAGATGCAGATGAAAAGATATCGTTAGGGAAATGTAAATCAAAGGTACAATGATATACTCTTTATAACCACTGGAGTGGGTAGCTAGCTGCACTGTGAAAAAGTAGAAAGTAACTGTGGGGGAGGGGGCAGGTGTATGTGAAGACAGAACCCCTCAAGCATCCACATTTTCACAGTGTCTGAAAAACTGAAACATAAGTCCAGCAATTCTGCTCCTAATCAAACCTACTCACAAACATTGAAAATATCCTGCACAAAAACCTGTGCAGGAAAGTTCAGCAAAATTGGGAACAACCCAAAGAGTTATTAGCTGATGGATAGATGAATAACTTGTAGTATATTCCTATGTGGAATAATATTCCATTACCAAAGTGCATTAATTACTGATACATGCCAGAACATGAGTGATCCTGGCAAAGGTGCTCTGTGAAAGAAGTGGTTACAGTTATATGTTGTTTGTAGAAGCAGAGTGGAAGATTCCTAGTTGTCGAAAGCTTTGGGGAGGGTTGGTTTAAAAAAAAATGGCTGCTTATCGCCATCCTCTCTTCTGTTTCTTTCCTTTTTGTTTTTGGGCCACACCTGGTGGTGCTCAGGTTACTCCTGGCTATGTATTCAGTAATTACTCTTGGTGGTGCTCAGGGGACCAAATAGGATACCAGGGATTGATCCTTGGGTCAGCCTTCTGCAAGTACCCTGTCTACACCCTGTCTGCTGTACTATCACTCTGACCCTTCATTGCTTTCTTTACGATGGTGAAAGTGCTCTGTTACTAAATGTTAGTCATCATTATACAACTCTACAATATACTAAATGTTACAGAATTGTACTTCTAAAGGAAATGTCTGTATGCGTATGCATTTACTCAAGAGTAAAAGTAAAATTGGTAGGACATTTACAGATGGATATAGGACTTGAACAGGCACGTTACAGAAGAAAATATGAATGAAGAGAAGTACAGGTCAACAAATTTGGATGGCAAAAGCTGACCATTTGGGGGCCCAAGTGGTTAGGACATTTGCCTTGCATGCAGCTAACCTGGGTTCTATCCCCAGCATCCCATATGTTCCTCAAAGCACACCAAGAGTAATTCCTGAGTGCAGACCCAATATAACCCCCTGAGCATGCTGGGTGTGGTCCCAAAGCACCCCAGACCCCTAAAAATGCTGACCATTTTTGATTATTAGAAAAATCAGATAAAAGCAAGAACAACTCAAATCAGTTGGAGGGACAAATACAAAATTTTGGTGAGGATATGAAAATACTGGAGATAGTCCTAGTGTGGGACAGGAAATGAGACATGATTCAGTTAATATGGTAAAATATGTCTTTTCCTCAGAATTTTACATGTAAAAGTGTGCCTGTGTAAACATTCACTGTGAACAGCAGTACCATTCCTAGACTGTCCTAAAAGGATCTTTCATTGATAGATAGATAGATAGATAGATAGATAGATAGATAGAGCACACAAATATTTATGGCAGCTTTATTCTAATGACCCAGGTCTGGAAGTGAGCCTGTTGTTCTTTTGCCAGTACCTGGATATCCAAACAGTAATACTTCCATACACGGAGAAGTGCAGTCAAAAATAAGAATATAGAGGGGAAAAGTATTGATGAATGAAGGAGTGCATATAGTAGATGAATCTTAGATGCTCATAGAAGTCTGATCCCATGAAACGCGTGCTTTGGAATTTCATTTTAAAGACATTTTAGAAAATTATGGAGAGGGAGAAGCAATAAGCTCATTTCTATGGATGAGAATAATTATTCCCTTTGTAGATCAGATCTAAATTTCGCAGAGGAGTATGTTATTTTGTTTTGTTTTGTTTTTCTGTTACCAGTGAGCCATCAAGGCATTTTTGTTTGTTTGCTTTTTAGGTTTGGGGACCACACCCAGTGGTACTCAGAGAGTACTCCTGACTCTTTGTCCAGGGATCTCTCCTAGTAGTGCTCAGAAAACCATATGTGGTGCCCGCGATCCAGTCAGGGAATGTCATGCCAAGTACATTTCTTAATCCCTGTACTATATCTACAACTGTACTCTCTATTTCTAGTATAAATATTTACCATAAATAAATGACTTGAATTTTACATGCTAATTTTATAATACGAAGTTGTAGGTATTGGGAGTTAGAGAGGCTTTGACCTGTGACTTTGGTCATTCTCTGTCTCTCATGCTACTCTATAAATACTCATCCTCATGACTCATGTCTCTTCTGGCCTTCAGGTCTTCACAGTTTGCCGTGACTAATATTCTTGCCACTTACCCTCAAGCTTATTCAGAGAAACAATCTGTGTGCCTCCTATATAATTCAATTTTTTTCCTATTATTATCATATATTTTTTGTAAAAGCATAAGAATTAAATTACATCCAATTACTCTGTTATTTTGTTGGGAGGGGGAGGCTGCATACCTGCCTGTGCTCAGGCTTAATTCTTCGTTTTGGGCTCAGGGATTACTCCAAATGGTGCTTGGGAGAACCGTATGTGGTACCAGGAATTGAACCTGGGTTGGCTGTGTGCAAGGCAAGCATCTAACCTACTGTACTATCTCTCTGACCCTGTATACTGATTATTTATGTAACCATTTAACTACTATCCAGTTCTGTTTCCTCCATTCTTTTTTCTTATAATACGTTAAGGTGTCTAACTTGAATTCTTTGTTCTTTTCTCATATATATCACCACATTTCCCCCTACTCCCCTTAATTTAGACATAATTTACAAAATTCTTTTTATTTTACTTTTTTTGCAGTTGTTGTTTTGGGGCCACAATCAGTGGTTGCTGAGACTACTCCTGGCTCTCTGCTCTCACTCTGATGCTTTTGCGGGCACCATGTGGTACTAGGGATTGAACCCAGAGTTCTTGTACACAAAGTATGACCTTAGTCCTTTGAGCTATCTCTCCAACCCAGACAAATGTTTGAAATTATTATTGGAGTAATTCGAAAACCCACTAGGGAAGGTAACTTCCTTGATGATACTTTTGTTTATTTTCTCTTTTTAGGAAAACCAAACAGTCAAGATTCCTACAATAATTTTGCCAACAACAACCCTGGCAACCCTCGACTTTCTCCCCTCCCCAGCTTGATGGTATTGATGCCTCTTGCACAAATCAAGCAGCCAATGACATTGGGGACCATCACTAAACGAACAGGGTAAGGCCTCAAGCTTGATGATTTTTAAGTAATGTCTTAGAAGATTGAATACATAAACTTACAATCCGACTGTCTTTGGTTAATGGAGATTATTTTCTTTATTTCCCATGCACTTGAGAATGGTTGTAGAATATAACAAAACATTGACCACATACCACATTATAAACACACCTAGTGGGAAAAAAAAGGCAATGACATGTTATTGGCTGATTAAAAGTCAGACCCATCTCTCCATATTACTCACTTTTGTAGCCTTCTGGCTTTTTCGGAAAATACAGTTGGTTTCATTTTCTTGCTCTTGTGGGCACAGCGGTAGGGTATTTGCCTTGCAAGCTGCCTGCCCGGCCGAGCTGGGCTCTATTCCTCTGCCTCTCTCGAAGAGCCCAGCAAGCTACCGAGAGTATTTCACCTGCACAGCAAAGTCTGTCAAGCTACCCGTGACGTATTCAATATGCCAAACATGGTAACAACAAGTCTCACAATGGAGACGTTACTGGGCCTGCTGGAGCAAATCGATGAACAACGGGAGGACAGTGGACATGGTGTAGATTTGTAATGACTCTGAAATTTTAACTGACATAGATACACAGGAGAGAAATTCAGATACACAGGAGAGAAGTTCAGATTATAATTGTATTTCTAATACTTTAAAAGTGTCATCTGTTGTTGATCTACAATGAGGTTTAATTTGCTGTAGTACTTCAAAAGTGCCATCTATGTTATCTTCATTGAGGTATAATTTATATATAATAATCTATCATTATTGCTAGGAGAATGTGATACTGTGGGCAGTTTTCAGAAGTTGGAGTCCTAAAATCTGTGCTTCACTTAGGATTAGTAATTAACTTCTTCAAAGACTTTGATGCCTCACATGTTATCTTTGTATTTATTTTAGCTGTTTATTTTTTTATGATTAGGCAAATACATGGTTACTTACTTTGAAATACCCAAAGTTCTTTGTCAAAGTTGTCATTGTATATTCAATTGTATAACTCATTTTGTAATTTCATTTTGTACCATAAAAATACATGTTTATAGGCCAATAACCAATTTTCATCAATAAGCAATCCTGAGTTCTAACCTAATTTAAAATAGGACAGTTGCTTTAAGCATTAGTATTCAGCTAGTCTCAGAAAAATACAGTCTTTGACTTCTAATAATATATCCCCAAAAAACATATTAAATTATTTGGTCATTATATCAATTTATCTTAATATTTTTAGCTAGAAGACATGTTTTAGAGAAGTACTTATTCTAAGAACAGGATCTTTGTACTTAAGTTATCTTAATAATGTAGTAATATGTAAAGTGATACTATTGATAACTATAAAAATAAAATTGAGTTTGTAGTATAAAGGGAAAAATCAAAAATAAAGAAAATCTCGTTTTTAGATCTAACATTTTATGATACAGATTTTTTGGCCTTTCTTTCATTTTGGGGCCTGCATTTCATATTTTTTATCTCCTGTGTTCAGTAATATAATATGAGTATTTTTTTACTTCCCTTTCCTCTTTTAGTTTCCTTATTTCAAAATAAGATAAAGTGGTTATACATAATAAAGGGATTATCGAGTTATAGTTATAGTTAACTGATATTTCGCCTTTATAATATTGCATTTATGGAATGCGGAATCAAATAAAAGTGGGAATAAGTCTTGAATCATAGATGTGAAGTAGTTTTCTCACTCCTAAAAGTCAGTTGGTATTAGAGTGTAATTTTTGTTTGTGGGGGCTGGTGGTGCACACCAGGTGGCACTCAGCTTGATGCTCCTGGGGTTTGCTTAGGGATCCAGGTGTCCCCAGACACTGAATCTGGCAAGCCCACCTGCAAACTTGCACTCTGCCTCTCTGAGCTCTCTCCAGGTCTCTATGAGTGCCTCTTCTTGGTTCAACACAGCATCCTACAATTCTACAAAGGAGTTAGGAATTGTTTTCTGTATTTTCTTTTCTATTTCAGTTTGTTTTGAGTGATTTGTGTTAGGTTTTCCCAGCAGTTGGGCAGAAGAGGGGTGCGTTTGGGAATGGGGTTACACTTTGTGGTGGTGTTCAGGAGTTCATGTGGTTCCAGGCATTCACCTGAGGCCTGCGCATGCCAGTCAGCCCTCTCTCCCTTTGGACTATCTCCCTGGTCCTCTCTGTCTTTTTTGTATCGAAGTGATTTAATACTCAAAGTTATTCTTCTCATATATAACTGTAGTTTTGTTTCTGGTATTTTTTTCCCCCTTTAGACCAGTGCTGCCTTGTGTTTATCATGCAAAAAATTATCTCTCTCTTTCAAAATAGGCTTCTCCAAATCTCAGATACTAACTGAGATTTTATGCATGGAATCGTATACTATTATTTGAATCAAAGTATTTTTGAGGACAGGGTAAAGAGTTTATTATTTTTTGCTTGAATATTTTTACAATAACATTGCAAAAATCTGTACACTTCCTTTCACTTGCTACTTTTTCTTACCCTTCCCTCTACCTGACATGGAAAGAAACTGTAAATCATCTAGTATCTTCCTGTTCTGTCGAATTTATGAACTTAGATTTCATTTCCTTTTCTTTTTGCACACTTGCTCCAGTGCTTAGATTTTTAGAACATGCATATTATGTTACCTTAAATAGATAATTTGATAGTTATTTTAAAAATTTAGTGATATAAAGTTGAGTAATCTGCTTTGGAATTTATCTTAGTTCCAGACATTTATTGCATATTGCCTTCTTGGCTTTGTATTTTTAGTTGTCAGACAACTTTATTTGTTCTAAAATCTTGCATTATTTTTTAACATGTTCTGTATTGAATTGTTTAGAGAATAATGTTTGTCTCACAATGGATAATTTTATTTCAACATTTTAAACTAGTAAAAAGTAGTTTCCAAGACTAGTAAAAGGCACCCTGTATTCTCAGGTTCCCCAAATATTGGCAGTTTATCATAATTTCCTTATTGTGTACATTTTCACACCTTGTCTACCCACATGCATGCAGGCATACTATTTTTACCTAAATTGTTTCAGAGTGATTTATAGACTAGACATCTTCTAATTTCTGCATATTTAAATATGTAATTTATAAACACAAAGACATTTATAGCACTGTAGCACTGTCCTCCCGTTGTTCATTTATTTGCTCGAGCAGGCACCAGTTTTGTCTCCATTGTGAGACTTGTTGTTAACTTGTTAACTGTTTTTGGCATGTTGAATACGTCAGGGGTAGTTTGCCACGGTTTGCTGTGCAGGCGGAATACTCTCGTTAGCTTGCCGGGCTCTTCGAGAGGGGTGAAGGAATCGAACCCGGGTCGGCCATGTGCAAGGCAAACGCCCTACCTGCTATGCTATCGCTCCGGCCCAAAGACATTTATAACCGTAATATAATTATCAGCAAATAAATCTTAAAACTCATTTTACTAGTATTTAACCCATAATTATTTGCAGAGCTTCAGTGCACTATAAATTATCTACTATTCTTTTTTCCTTCTTTTGAACAAGATCATAGTAACTGAATGACTACATTGATATTGGTGACAGTAGTCATAGCTTATGCTTGAATTTCTTAATTATACCTTATTAACTCAGGACACTTTTCTGTGCTTCTCTGATCTCAGACATTGCTATTGTGATTTTATTTTAATTCTTTTACTGTAGCACAGCGGGTAGGGCATCTGCCTTCCAAGCGGCCAACATGGCTGACCCGAGTTCAATTCCTCCGCCCCTCTCGGAGAGCCTGGCAAGCTACCGAGAGTATCTCGCCCGCACCGCAGAGCCTGGCAAGCTACCCGTGACATATTCGATATGCCAAACACAGTAATAATTGTCACAATGAAGACATTACTGGGCCTGCTTGAGCAAATTGATGAACAACCGAAGGACAATGACAGTGACTATAATTCACTCAAAAATTTGGTCATGGAATTTATAGAGTGCACTTTGTGGGTTTTTTATCTTAATTATTTTAGCATTTTAATTGAGATATATTTTTATCTCACAAAGTTATGTTTGTTTTGTGAGAACAAACATATTCCCTCAATTTCCATTTTTAATATATTAGAGATTTGAAGCAAATCCCTTACATATCATGATTTGCATTGTTTTTTAAAAATTTTTTACCATAGCTTTTGAGAATTTTGATCACCATATTAAGGTCATCAGATGATGAACAAATGGAGTTTATGTTTTCTAGGTCTCTTTGGTTTTGAATTCTAGCTATTCTGACTTGGACTTTAGGAAATGCCTTTTAGCATTGAAAAAGTAAAATTGACAAAGATTGGTCATAGATTTTGTAGAAAGAAAACAAAAACAATTTACTTACATATATTAAAATTTTATAATTTTTCAGATAGTGTATGTATCAGATCAACGTTGACTGTTCAAAGTTTTTTTGTTTTGTTTTGTTTTTGTGCAGAAATTTCTGAGGTCTGTCTACGATTTTATATTTAAATAACCAAATTAAGATGGAAGCCTCCATTCAGACCCTCAAGGGATAAAACTTGTGCTTAATGTATTTCACATCTGCCTTCTTATTTTTGGAAATAGATATCCCTGAAAGTCTGTGCAGTGTCAAAGACCATCTGTCTTACTCTAAGGCATATTTGAGGCCAGTAGTGCTACAAATGGCAGTAGACAGATGTATTTACACCTTCGTGTTCTGTGTCTTGAGCAACATTTGGAGAAAAGGACTTTTTATTTTAGCAGCAGCTGTTGCTTAACCCTACTTTGATATATTTATGAAGGCCAAGAGAGTGCTTGAAGGCCTAGAATGATGCTCATTTGCCTTATTTGTATGTTAGGCTTCAGGTTAGATCCCCAGAAACAAAGTGCTGGTAACCACTTAAAAAATTAAAATTCATTTTCTTCTGGATGAGAATGGGGCATTGGAAACACCTCTGTCAGGTTGTTTTTTTTTTTATTGTAGTTCTCATCTATTAAAAGTTGATTTGGGTGCTAGAGAATTGCTTGGTTTTAAGTGTTAAGTTTTTCTAGTAGAGATGTATTAAGCTGCCTTTTATGGATATCTGATTGAATGAATTAAGGAAATAATTTAAAATGTTAATTTTTTAATGGAAAATTTTATTAAAATAGATATTTTTCATCAGTTTACTTAACTTTATCACTTAGCGGACATAATAAACAATAAATTTTATAAAGAAGCCAATAGTTTCAAGAATGAAAATATAGGAGTCAGCAATGAAGCTGTTTTCTTGCTTTTAAGTAGTGAATCATTTTTAGTGGAAGTAAACATGAGATTTCTTCTTATTTTTTGTAGGATTCCTTTTCCTTAAATTTCTTTCTTAGGCGTCTTCTGAGGGGACTGGAGATGTAATGCAGGGGTCATGGCACTTCCCTTGCACATGGCCAACCCCAGTATGACTGCTGGCACTGCTGGGACCATTGCCCTGAGCACTGCTAGTGTGCTCCCCACCCCATACCCCTGACCTACCAAGTCTCCTTACACCTTTCCTTATCTATCTACATGTATATTCACTTTTTGAGTAGTTAATGAAGTTATTAGTAGCTTTGGATCAAAACTACTGGTTGAAATAGGTTAGGTAGTGCATTGGAAGACTAATTTGGTTGAGAGACCTTGAGAGTGGCCAGCTCTGGTTTGGTTCCTGACACCACATCATCCCCTGAACACTGCCAGGAGTGAAGGAGTGACTTCTGAACACAGATCTGGGAGCATCCCTTGAATGATTCACACTGTGCCACACACACACCCCCAAAATGAAAAAAAATACTGAGGTAGAAGTTTTAATCTTTGGCTTCTCATCTTGCTTCAGCCAACTCTTACCACTGTGTACTAGGTAAGTTTCTGTTGCTAAAAAATAGCTAAGTTTCAGCTAAAAAATAACCACTTATATATGAATTAAAAGCTTATGAATTATATATGAATTAAAAGTCTTACAATGTAGGATTCCTATGGCATCTTCAATTTGTTATTACTTTCTAAGCCTTTTTGAACATAAATTTTATTTTGAAAATTCGGAGCAATAGCACAGCGGTAGGTCGTTTGCCTTGCACACAGCCGGCCTGGCCGAGCCGGGTTCGATTCCTCCGCCCCTCTCGGAGAGCCTGGCAAGCTCCATAGAATATCTTGCCTGCACAGCAAAGCCTCGCAAGCTACCTGTGATGTATTTGATATGCCAAGCACAGTAACAGAAGTTTCACAATGGAGATGTCACTGGGCCCGCTGGAGCAAATCAATGAACAATGGGAGGACAGTGCAGACAGTGCAGACTGATTGCTTTCATTTAGCGAAGGAAGCATCAGTAAGTTATTTGATCAAATAAAATTATTTGATCCTTAGCTGAAATTTGTAAACCAAATTTTCCTTTAGACTCTGCTAATTTAGTGACACTGGCATATATTAGGATTTAATGAAGGTCTGTTTATTCTAATTCAATTAGGACTACCTTCATTTATTGATAATTTAGCCCAATCCCCAAATCTTCTGAAAAGTCAGTGGGAATGATTCAGAGAAAGTTTTACTGAGTACAGTAGCAGACAATAATTTTCCATCTTCTAGCCCTGTCTTGTCTGGTTCTTGAGTTATAAATATTTAGTTCCAGAAGTAATAATAAGGAGCAATGTATTTTTATTAGTATAGATAGGGACATATCTATGTGTGTAATATACTTGCCACAGTTTTTTTTCCCCAATTTTGTGTTAAATCAATGAGTACAGCACTTACACCACATCATGATTTATTTCTTATTGCCATACCTCTGTAGTTTTTTTTCAATGAGACCTTTGTGTCCATTATTGTTTTTCTAATGAGAATCTTGAGTTTTTGATTTAAATTTGCATAGGGAATATATATCAAGTTAGACAATTTCCCTTTTCTGTTTCAACTTCATTTTGTTCCACAAATGAATAATTTGAGAGCCACTGCTGTTATTGGATTTTTTTTTCTTTTTTTAAAAATTTTTATTAGTGAGACATCATGAGGTACAGTTGTAGACTTACAAATTTTTGTGCTTGGGTTTCAATTATACAATGATTAAAAATCCATCCCTCCAGGATGTGGGGGTGGGAGGGATACTGGGATCCCTGGAGGTGGTATTGGATTCTTTTGTAAAAAAAAAGTTAAAAGTATTTAAAAGTAACACTTAATAAGAGCCAAGTTTGCTCATTTCTCTGTGAGAAATGCAAGCCCATTCCATCTACTTCTTCCTCGAGGCACATAGGAAGAGGCAAAACCATCAGAGTTCCACAAGTATATTTACTACTAGACAGTTTCAGCTTTACTATTTTCACATAGTATTGTGGAGCATCTCGACTTTTTCCTCTGTTCAATACCTTTAATATTTACATGGACTTATTCTGATATTAAGTGATTGTGCCTTAATTGTCACAATCAGTTGAGAAATAGGACCCTTGGTGGATGTTTATAGAAAACTTCAATAACTTCAACTATTTTTTTTCAGTTCTAAAGATGACTTCCCAAATAACTTTTAGTATGAAAGTCAGGTCATAGAAGATTTAAGCATATTCAAATCAAATCTTATAGTTTTATTACGTTAAAAAAGCCCCACAACTTCACATTTGCCTTGTTTTCAACTAGTAAGACCAAAGCTTTTATGCTGCTATGTGGCATTCAACAAAATAAATCAGAGTTTAAAGACTTAAATAGCATTAATGATATGATATAAAACATAATTCCTTCCTGTCTTCTGAGAATCTCCAGAAGAACCCGTTGAGAACCAATGGCCAAGTCATTTCACACTGGACTATAAATAAGTCTGTAATAGATATTTCTGCATATTTAGTCTCTTGGCCCCTCCTGATGTTTTCAATCAGAATTCAGCTTTAAAGGGACATAATTATTACAAAGTGAACAGGCTTTATGTAGTAGGGTTGTTAAACTTGTTGAAGTGTAATAATGTTTTGAAAACACTCACATTCTTAATATCTGGACATGATCGTTTGCATTACATATGTTAATATAGACAACTTAAATTCTGTGTACATTCCTACTCACATACTGTCTTTCTCCTTCTAACCACCCCCATACAAAACTACAACTGTTGGGCTTCGGAGGGGGAGGGAGGTCCTAAGTGAAGACAGCTGGATCAAGGACTTGTCCTTTGTGACTTTATATTTTCATTCTTTTGCTACTGAGGAAAGATGAAGCAGGCACATTTCAAAAGAGCAGCTGACACTACCCATACAAAGTCAGTAATTACGTCAGTCACTCTAATTCTTTGGAGTTTGTGAATCCTTTTTACATGTATGTGGCAGAGGTCCAGTGTGTAGGAGTGGGCAAAAGTGAGTGCAGATAGATTGGGAATATGCCAAGTGCATCTACTCTTTTCCCTGTTTCCCCAGTCCTCTTGTCTCCCTGAGCTGTGTTACCCAGTAGATCCTTAATTAATTGAAGAACCAGTCAATCCTTATTTTAGCTTACAGTACAGGGTTGTGTTGTGAGCAATGAGAACCAGAGTCTTTTAACTTGACAATGCTGCTATTTAGCACAGGCCTGTTTACTATAGCCTCTAGAGCACTAACAATGCATTTAGCGATTGGGGAAGGAAATGACTGGAGAAATCTTTTTGTTGGTAATACCCTGCTGTTGTTTCAGAAGGAAAGTAGGAGATTTTTTTTTTTTTAAGCTTGTGTTTAATTTGTTTACTTTACAGTTTTACACTCAAGGAAACCTAAATCTGTAAAAACTTATTTACTGGCTTGATAGGTGGGGAACATCAATTGGTTTTTTAAGGTTAAGAAAGTTGAAGGTTTTGTTTCATCTTTGTTTGGTCAGTTTTGGGGTAAAAAGCTTTCTGAGTCATAGTGTTAAGATAAAATTTAATATCTTTAGCCCGGAATCTGATGAATTTTGTTCTTTGAAATGAGGCAGGGGACTGTCTAGTATAGACTCGTGAGCAACTTAAACCCATATCTTCCAGATCTTGAGCTCTGATCTGGAGGCTTTGGTTGTCTGAATCATTGAACACTGGTTATTTCAGGTATCTTTCCCAGGGAAGTAAAATGAAGGAAATTGGGTACTGCCTGCCCAATATCCTCATCATTTTTTGTGCACATATAGAAGCGTATTGAACTTCCATTTTCAGGCCGTTTTCATGTCATCGCTAGAAGAGTCTTCAAGTTGTCCCAGTTATTTGATGTTTAACAAAGTGCAGGGTGAGCTCTAGTGATGTTGATCATGAAATCAGATAAAGGGACTATGATCAGCTTTTGCTTGTTCATGAAATAAAATAAAATGAAGTCTTTGCTCCTGGTTCTATAAACAGCTGTGCCATTATCCAGCAGCCTAACAGAAATAAGAATCTCAGGTCCTACACTGACTTAACAACATGCATTAATCTGTATTTAAGTCAATCCTAACATTAATATTTATTAAATGTTGAAATAGGAAGTTAAAATTTGTTTTTAAAAGGCATATTCATTAAATTATTTCATTTTGTGTTGTTTTAATTTATGTGTGTTCACATAGATGATTTGTGTACCATAAAAGGTCTCATGGTCACATATACACGTAAAAAGACTATGAAATCTATTTTAAATGTACTTAATGATATCAATATAGTTGTGATTTTTTATTAACTTTGAGAGATTTTTTTCTCTTGATGTGTATTGATATTATGTTTAAGATTCTCCTAATAGCTCAATTCTTTTCTAATTAGTATCTTTAGCTTCTCCATTTCCTTTTTTGCGTCTTCTTTCTTCAGTTTTCAAAATTAGACTCAGTGTTGTGAAAACATTTACAAGCTTTTTTAAAAAAAGTTACTGGCACTGGTTGAAGAGAGAATATTCAGGTTTTGGCAGATGTGATTTTTCTTCTCAGTTTTTTGTCTTCCTTCAACATGTTAGATAATATGGCAGTGCTTTGTTTTGAATATTAAAGCAGATTTTGCACACTTTCTCTTTAAATATGCAGAACATGTCTTAAATGCTATGAAGAGAATTTTAAGAGAAATATGTCAAATATTGAAAGTTTGATCCCCTATTGTATTTTAACTAAACTGTTATAGTTTGTTTAAGGTAACTATGATCCTACCTGTCCCACTGAAGGTCAGGGAGAGGAAACTAACATTGAATTACTATGAAGAAACACAACTAATATCCTAGAATGGGACCCACATTAGAGGGGGAAAATTATTCTCTTTTTATTTAGTGTTTGGTCTTGTGTCCAGCAAGATGCAGTTCAACTTACTATAAACAGTTTAAGAAAATGTGTTTTCTTTCATTGTCTTTGAGACTGCCAACAGTGAACAGCAAACAATGCTTATTGAAGTTTTTATTGCATTATCTTTAGCTAGTTTCTGACATTTCACTTCACACAACCTCACATCTGTTGCTACTGATACCACTCTTTCTCCATCTGATTGTTCCGTTTAACTTGTATTTCGTTTAAAAGGGCCTCAGCAATGATACCTATTTTATTTTGTCTTAGGAACCCTACAGGGGTACTCCAGAAAAGGGGGGAGAAACAGAACTTTTTGAAATCTTAACCCCGTGAAAATTAAGGGAATTGCTTCTACACATCATTGTGTTCGTTGGTTACATCAAACTCAGTAGTTTCTGCAGCAGTATTCCAAATGATGACTTTTTTTCAGTATCTTATCCATACTTTATAATAGTATGATATACATGTATTTGTTAATGTTGAGTTTTTCCTCTAATTTTTTGTGCATTTTCCCCCCTTTTCCATAAAGGCCTTATCTGTTTGGAGCGGGGTGTTTTTCCATAAAAGCTCCATGGTGAGTCCCAGTTCAGTCCCGCATGCCTAATTCATTTGCTACTCTCAGAAAGTTACTGTTTTGTACTTTTGTTTTCAGTTGCATGGCCTGATCACAGATAGATGCACCGAATTACTGAATAATTTATGGATGGGACAAGAATGTTGGTATTTAAGATTTTAAAGAACAGGTTTTTGTTTTGTTTTATTTCAGTTCTTAGTCAAAACCACAGACTAATATTTTTAGAAAGAAATCAGAAACATTCTCTCATAAGCCTAATATAAGTATAAGATAGAGCTTACCCCGGAGTTTGAAACTTTGAGTCTATACATATCATGGTGAACAACTAAAGACATTTATTCTTAAATGTGTATTTACGGTATACAGAAGTTGCCCTATTGTTTTTACTGCATTTTATGTAGTTGTAAAGGAATAGCACTCAGTTCTGAAAAGTTTTTGTATTTAAGGAGCTAGTTACATGATGAGGACATTTGTGTTTCACATAAGGACACCTAAATTGTGTATTATTTTGAGTTTATAGCACCTGCTTAGCATAACTTATTTATTTAGCAAATTCTTTTATAATAATCAATCATTTTTAGCTTTAGATATGTTCTAGAAAAAGATTAAATATATAGAATACTTTGATTTAAAAACATGAAATAGACTGTATTTAGAATCCGGGGAATATGTTTTACATAATGATTACATACCCAGGTTTCAGAATCAGACAGATTTGGTCTTAAATCCCAACTCATGTTTACTACCTTTTGTGATCTTGAGTAATTTCCTGAATTCATTTTGTTTCTTATTTCTTGGTTTCCTTATCTTGTAAATGGAATTTAATATTAACTTGACATCACCAGTAGCAACTACCTCATTGTTTCATTGTGAAGATTAAATGAACTGTTGATATACACTGCTTAGATTAGTACCTGGCACTTAGGAAACTTAATAAAAAATGTTTGTTACTACTTTTACTATTTATTTCCTATTTTATAGGAAAAATACAGTTTTTGAAAAGAGGCCTCTTTAAATTAGATCTATGTTTTGCTTTTAAGAGTAAGTGAACTAAATTTAACTAATCTTTTAAAGAGTTATACCCACATATATGCATTTCTCATAATGCTCCAGGAAATTTTTTCAAATTATCTTTTTTTTTCAATATTAGATAAAACTAATCTGCCTTTCTCTTTGGGAAAAAAAATACTCTAAAAAGTTTTTTTTAAGGTAGAATATAGTTTGACACAAGCAAATATCAGTGTTCATATGCCTGAAGAACATCAGAACATTTCACAGTCATATCAAAACAGAATGACAAATCATCATAAAAATTTCCTTCTTGAACTATAACACTAGGACTCATTACAAAATGACTTTACAAAATTTAAGGTATACATGAGTACAAATTTTATATAGATCAGTTTTTATTGTTTTGCTAACCAAATTTCTTCTAAAAACAAATGAGCTACATGAAACTTTCTTCCAAGCTTAGAGAGTGGGGAGTCTAATTTTTAAATGCTAGATTCAACATACAACAAATTTTCTTTGTAGACTAAACTTAAAATTAACCTCTGTCTTAGGATAAATTTTTCATTGTAGTACAAAGAGAAGAGTTTTAGTATGTTAATAAAGATTGAAGTTTTAGCATAGAGGTTAAGATGGAGTAACAAATGTATGTTAAGTAAGAAAAGTCCGTTCCTTCAACAGCTTATGTGTTCCTCAGATTTAAGCAAAAGCACTTGTCAACCAGAAGTGATTTGAGGTTGAAACAAGATTAAAAGAGCCAGATTAAAGAAAGGGATATATGAAATATAGTAGACTTTTAAATCATTGCCTGTCTTTTAGAAGACTGCTCTGTGGTTTGTTTGATGCCATCGTTAACTCACAAGAAACTCGTTTTTAGTCACTTATGCTAGCCTAAAAGATCTTCCTTTAAAATACATTACTTTACTAGTGCTGCATGTTTTTTCCATTAAGACCTTAATGAAACCTCAAATTAAGGCAGCAAAATGAATATAAATTTGACAACTTCATCCATGTTGTTTATAAGAGCTTCTTTGTTTTAAAAGTTTTTTTGCAATTCTTTCCACGATATTTTGCATTAATCTGAGAATGTTTTTATTTACTACTCTAAAATAGAACGTTATACTAAATAAATTTGTTTATAGCACTTTTAGTTTTAGGGTTTAATAAGTAATTTAAATGAATATTGAAAGTTTACAGTTCCTTATAAAATGTAATTTATAATTTTATGCAAATTTTTAAAATTTCAAGCTTTAACTTTAGCTAATATTTGCTTTGGATTGAAGTTTCTCTTGGGTTTCATTCTTCATTAGACTGATTTTAGTTCTTTAAATTTAAATGTGGTTTCAGATGAGTCAGTTTTAAACTGTTTTTCTTTGAATATCAAAATTAATTTGTTGGAAATTTGACTGTGCAGGTCATCTACTACATTTCAGTCATTTTGTAGATTCCCAGTATTATGTATTCTCAAGGATATTAGAATTTGAATGGCTTTATAAAATAGCATAAAAAATTATTCTTACGGGCTGGTGATGTGGCTCAGGGGCAAAGAACTGGATACCTGACTTGAATCCCTGATATTACAAAAATAATCAAAATAAACCCCAGAATTACTCATATGATATACTTCCAAAGTATTAGCATTGTAGCGAAATAATCCCATTGTTAATTAAGAAATAAATTTATCATTTTATACTGCAAATAACAATTACTCAGATAATTTTAATGTCTGCTGTTATTTTTTAATTGCTTATTAATAGAACAATCCATATCAAAATGAGCAATAGGTAGCCTGACTAAATTTATATCCCTTTCACTCACTCTTAGTATTATATTAGGTTAATCTTTTTAAAAGAATTCAATTGCACATATTAAATTATAATTAAATTTTTATTTATCAGAGCATTTTTTCTGTGCATAATTAATTTATTATTTGAGAATATTTAAAAATAAAACATTTTTATTTGGGGAAGATAATTTTGTATGAGGAGATAAAACTTTTATTTTATAAAGTTTACCCAAATCTGCTAGATCTTTAGGAACAATTAGTGACAGAATAATTTAGGATATACTTTCAATATCTTTGTTTTAAATTACATTTTATTTTACTTATTTCTTATTTTAGAAAAATAAAGTGAAGAGTGAAATCTTTTAAATTCTTTTTAAAAGGAAGTTTATTACAGTGAATACATAAATAAAAATTATTCACTGCAGATATTTTAGATACAGTATTCTCAATGTTACAGATAATATTTAAACTGATAATTTGCTATATGCTTCAGTTTTCAAAATGAAATAAATGGTGTTTTTATTCCAATTTAGCTGTTTTCATATTTCTATCTTAAACAAGTTACCTCATAACTGCTTGATATATTTTCCATAGGTACCCACTTAACATCTCTCTTCCATTGGACATAGCAAAATATCCAGATGGCAAACTTTGCAAAGATTTTAAAGCAATTATTACTAGTTTTTCGTTTTTCTCTCTTTGCAATATAGTCTGAGATAAAAGCAGGCAAGAGAAATTCAATATGTTCATCCTACTGGATTACATAATACAGTAAAAGCAAATAGGGAGTTAGATATAGGGAACTTCGGTGTTCTCTGTAAATAGTTTTAAGTTTTTTTTTTTTTAATGTATTAAAGCCCTCAGATTGTGAATGTCCTTGAACTTAAGGTGGCAGCGAAGATGATTCTCACATGAATAAAATGGCTGTCTCCTGAAGAAACAAGGAGTTAAACTCCTGCTTTTTGAATTTGGCACCTTGCTTAATTTGGTTCTTGTACATTGATTTTACATTTGATTATTTTTAGTGCATTTATAAAATATGCTTTATAATTAATATTTTGCCAACTTTGGTGTGCTTTGAATTCATTCCATTTTCCTTTTCATTTGCTCTTAAGTTAAGCCAACATTTTCTTGTAATTTTTGAACATAGGATTATTTATGGTGGATGAAGGGGGAGTAAAGAACAAAATGGAAGAAAGGGTCCATCAGCATTATCAGTATGTTTTGTTCTCATTTATAACTGTAATCTCTACAGTTAGATCTCTGTGCACCCATATATTTTTTAACAGTGATGTTTTATATTATTGCAATTTAAACTTAAAATCATATGACTAAAGAAGTGAGAGAAGGCCTCCAAACACCCAGAGGTATTTTTTTTAAACTTGCAGATGTTTTATAATTGGATTTATTATTAAGTTCCTTTCAGAGGATAAGAGAGATGTTGAGCACAAGAAAAAAAGGTTAGTATTGGAATGCTTTTCTAAAAGGATTGGGTCACCGATCTATAAGGGTCTCAGATGATTTACAAGCCTAGCATTTTCCCCTTTTATTCCATTCACATATGTATCATTTTTCAATGTTTTATCTTCCTGTCAACAAAAGGTTATTTTGCAGTACAAATATTCTGGGTCATCCTGGACAAGTTAAATTCAGTTTCCACCCAGGATTCCGAGTCTTAGTATTTTATAACCTAGAATAAAGAGTAAATTCCGCCAAAGTTTAACTTTCACTCTTTGGGTCTTTCAGATAGAAAATACTTTATTAGCCATCATTTATTTCAGTCGGGTCTTTTAAAAAAATTACTCCTTATGCACACATTTTTTAAAAATTTCTATTTTGCTTAAATACCAATATTCCAATATATATTGATGGTAGAAACCATTCAAGAATATTTTCTCAAAATACAGTCCATACTTAATATATTAACACCATATTATATAGAAGGTAGAATTTCAGGGTTGAAACCTCTTGATTATTTATTAAACAAAAGCCTTTACTAATGTGATTTATTAAAGTCACATCAAAGAAAAAATAATGAAATATAAAATGACAGTTCTTTAGATGATTATAATAATACTTTTACCATAAGAGATTTATTTTTATAGGAGATAATGAGCATATATAATAGAATGCCATATTAATGCTTTTTAGTTGTGTGTTTAGAAGTTGATCTATGTGTAGAAGTATAAGTGATTTTTAACTTTTTACTTTATTGGCTAGATTGTAAGCTGGTATGTTTTTGTACAGCCAGAGAGTAAATCAATACTCTATCATACTTAGGCTCTTTTAGTATGTTAAAAAAAAAAAAGTAGCTGCCTAACTCAAAACAATTCTTTTTATTTAGAATGCATTTTTTTTTGTTTTGTTTTGTTTGGGCCCACACCTGGCAGTGTAAAGGCTTGCTTCTGACTCTTCATTCAAGGATCACTTTTGGCAGGGCTCTGGAGATCAGATGGAGTGTCAGGGATTGAACTCTGATCAGCCAAGAATGCCCCTAGAATGAATTCTTTAGATACACACTAGTCTCTCTTAACAAATGTTATAATTGAGGCTGGAGAGATAGTACAGTAGGTAGGGTGCTAACTTTACATATGGCTGATGGTTCAATCCCTGGCACCACATATGGTCCCCTGAGAACTGTCAGGGGTAGTCACAAAACAAAGAGCAAACAAAACAAAACAAAAAAAAGCAAGTGGAATTGTCAGTTGTTTTCTATCTTGTTGCTTACCACATGGTTTAAACAGCAGAAACAAAAATAGCAATTGCTAATTTGCAGAGAACTTGAATTTGTCCCTGTGTAGCTTATCTTTGGATTATATTGTCACTATTCCAGGATAGTGATTCAAATACAGTTTTATGAAAAGCAGAGATGAAAGCTTTTTTTTTCTTTTTTGGGTCACACTCAGCGATGCTCAGGGGTTACTCCTGGCTTTGAACTCAGGAATTACTCCTGGCAGTACTTGAGGGACCGTATGGGATGTCCTGGATCCAAACCTGGTTGGCCGCATGCAAGGCAAATGCCCTACCCGCTGTTCTATCACTCCAGCCCCCTGGAAGTATCTTCAAAATAAAATCCTGGACTGGTTTTCTTCTTAGTCTTCCAACTTCCCTAAGGGTTAAAAATAACTGATGAAACTTAAAAGATGCTAATTATAGGAACCTATCAGCTATAAGGTAACAATTTCAGGATGAAAATAAAGACTGTGGAAGGTAGTACAGGACAAAGGCTTCTCCCCTCCCCCTCATTCTTTTTGTGTCACACCCAGCAATGCTCAGGAGTTGCTCCTGGCTCTGCACTCAGGAATTATTTCTGGCAGTGGTCAGGGGACCATGTGGGATACCAAGGATTGAACCAGGGTCAATCGCACGCCAGGCAAACACCCTACCCATTGTACTATCATTTTGACCCCAGTTCAAAGCTATGAAGAAACGTTTGCCTTCTAGGATAATAATACAGCAGAGAGTACCACAAACAACAGTACTGATGCTGGTTTCCAAAGCACCAACAGAAAGAACAGTCTCTGTTCAGATGTAGATAAAGGGGAATTTTCTTTTATTATATTAATTGTGGAAGGCAGGAAGAGAGAGAGCTGTTTATAGAATCAGATTCATTACCTCCAGAAATGTAGTAACACAAAACCAGCTTGACTTTATTCTTTGCCAGTGGGAGTCTGTCTGTGACTGGTATTGCTCGTTTAGTCATGGCTGCCATTTTCATAGGTAATAGTACTTTATGGTGGAAGTATTTAAGAAGTGTTAATGAAAAGAAGCAGTTCTTTTCATATATGGCAACATTCTTTACTGTGAAATTGTTAACAATGGAGAGACCACAAAGAACAGTCACAATGGTCTCTTATCCAGATTTTTTTTAAAAGATGTTGAGACAGAGATCAGAAAATAAAATACATGAATGATGATTTTAAGTGCCAGAAGGAACTGAAAGCCAGATCTTTTTTAAAAAAAAATACTATATAGAAGAAAGTTAACATTGTTGTTTTCTGTGATATGGGAAGGTACTCTATATAACTCTGTGGTTTTTTCCTTTCTGTTTTTATCTAGACATCATGATTTACAGTTTTGTTAATGATAGAATTTCAGGTGAACACTTTCTACTCCATACCCCCAAATCCACTGACAATCCACTGATTCTTAAACTTGAAATACCCCCCAGTCCCTCCCAGGGGGACAACTAATAAGTATAGAGTGCTAGGCTCCACCCCAGGGGTTCTGACTCAGGAAATCTGGAATGCTACTGGATGAACATTTGCATGACAAGGAGGTCTTAAGGGCTGCGACTGGGCATGAACTGTTTTGAGAACAGATAGAACAATCTTTAAAATAACACTGCTTGGGCTGGAGAGAGAGCTCAAAGGGATGAGTGCCTGCAGGAGAGTCAGGTTCAGTCCCAGGCCCTCCTGGTCCTTTGAGCACTGGAAATGAGCACAGAGCACAGAGCTGGGAGGAGCCCCAAGGATATGGTCCAATAAACAAGACCCCCACCTCAGAGTGGGATCCTACAATCTAAAAGAATAAACATAGTTAAAATGATCCTACAATTTCAACATTACTATTTTAATGTTTCCTATATTGGTAGTTTGAGCTTTGAGAGGGTAAGTGACTTAAATGCTGCACAGCTAATAAGTGACCCCATTGGGATTCATATTTTAACCCAAAATCAGTTTTTCCTCCCTACCACAAAAGCAAAATAACAAGAGAACAGAGAGAAAACAAAAGTAGAACCTATGTTGCTTGGCACTGTGGACTGATGCTGGTGAGTAGACTCAAGAGAGCATTGGTATTCTTTTGTCCCTGCTGTATGCTTGCCCAGTGTGTAGTGGGGGCCCTTTCTTGTTCTTTCTTGAGTTATAAAACATAACCTTAGTATTTATCTAAAGAGTTCTGTGAAAACTTTTGAGAAAGCAGAAGACTGTGGTTTATGATATAGCTCGTTGGTAGAACACATGCATGGCCTTGAGTTTGTTCTCCTGCACCACAGGACCCCGTTGGTGTGGCCCTGCATTGCTTCACCAGAGGCCTCCCCACCCCTCCACTGCTGGGTGTGTGGTCCATACAGTGTAAAACCAGAAATAGAAATACTGGGTTTTAAAAACGATGAGAGGCTAGAATTGAAAGTTAATGACATGAAAGCTTATTTGGGATAAAGTGGAAAATAGTACTTTTAGTTGTGAGTTATCTGATCTAGCAGTAGTCTAGATGTGACCCCAAGTATATGAGAAATAGGAAAGACTTAGTGGCTATTGATATAATCTTTATTTCCACAAAATATTTGCAGATCCTTGAGGGAAAAGTTAATAGCAAGTAGGAATACCCAGTGAGTGCAACTGCCTTAGATCATTAGATCTTCTCCATAGACGTCCTCTCATTCTGCATTGCATTGTGGCCCAGAGCACTTTCAGAGTTTCATTTACTATCATCCCCTTATTTTCATCCATGATGTTTGCACTCAACTATATTGTCAACTCTATACCTTGTATATCAAAATGAAATGACAAATAGTTTTATTACGTAGAGATGTTTATGTAGGTTCTGTTGTTTCACTTTTCATCGCCAGGGACTTACTGTCCATCTAAAAAGAAGTAACTCAAATTTTACCATCTCATACTTCAAAAAGATATTATTTTGTTATTAGTTGCTATTATGTTATTACTTTGAGATTTTGAACTAATTTTACTTACTGCAGAACAGTCTCACACTGCCAGTTATTATTTAAGTCAAAATGCATGACCACATTGAAAGGTTTGAATATGTATGGTGAAATTTAACGAAAACTATCTGCCATTGTTTCCAGGACTGTGATTTCAACATGGTAATTTTTATCCTATCATTTTATTTTTTAAGCAAAGTTAAGCCACCTCCACAAATTTCACCTAGCAAATCTATGGGCGGAGAATTCTGTGTGGCTGCAGTTTTTGGGACATCCAGATCATGGTTTGCAAATAATGCAGGTCTGAAAAGAGAAAAAGGTATGTATTTTTATTAAAGCATAAATAATTCTGTGCCAGTTCTGTTTTTTAGAAAAATTTATAGCAATTCCCCTTGAAGAAACTTGAACTTAATTCTGAAAACCAATGTACCCTGCAATTAGTCCATCTCCTCTGCTACTCAAGTGATGCTTCCTCTATGTTAATGTGAAATAAATTGCCTGTTGAGTGTTTTTTCTTGGACACCAGTCTACAAGTATTCCCAATACCATCAATTTCACATCTTTATTTGTAGAAATTTACATTTTCAAAACTTTTTTCTTGCCATTGTCTCTGAGATGGAGAGAGGAAAATCTTATTCTCCTAATTTTAATTTCCATGAAGGAATTGATCAGTTTAAATACCAGTTCAAAGCAGTGTGTTAAATTGCAGTTAAATGTCTGTTATTATTGCTGAAGTGGTAGTGAGTAGGGTACCTGCTTTGCATGGAGCCAACATGGGTACAATCCCCAGCATCCTATAAGGTTCCCTGATAACCACTAGGAGCGATCCCTGAGCACAAAGCCCAGAGTAAACCCTGAGCACCACCAGGTATGCTCCGAGCCCCCCTGAATCCCCCCCACCCCCCAAAACAAAGAACCAACTTGTGTTATTAGAGTTTGGATCTAGGTTTTCTATTGCTATATTTTAGTCTTAAAGTAAATATATCAGCTAATTCATGTTATTTGTTAAAAGGTAAAAAGGCCTCTACTTGGAAATAAGAATCATATTTTGTAGTAATCATTGTTCCTTTTAATTCATATATATATGTATATATTTTTTCTTTTGCATTCATTAGTACTCAGGCATATCACTGTATCTATCTCTCTAATATATATATATGTACATATATTATATCCTAGTATGTAAAAATAATCAAGCTAAGATATATATATATATATCCATCTATATATGGATATTTGGAATATATGGATATACTAGCTTGATCAGTATTTAATATGTTCACATAGTTTTGCTATTCTTTGTTTTAGATGCCTTGTGTCTTTGTAGAAGAGGAGCCTAAATTCATAAATCAAGTGTTATTTTTAATGTTAATATCGTCTCTTTGTTTCTTAGAGCTAAAGTGGGTCACAAATGGAGTTGTCAGGAGGCCCTTCCCAGACTGCTTTGTTCTTAGCCTAGTGACCCTCCCTTATGCTTAGTACTGTCATTCAGACAGCTGCCCTTCCCCTTGTTACTGCCTTTCAGTCATCCTTCCCTGGAAATAGGATCTCAGGCACAGCAGGTTCCCTCCCTAAGTGGGAGAAGATACAGTAAAGTAGGCAAGCCTTCCAATTTCTTATCCCATCTTTCTTTTTTGTTACCACCTTAGCTTTAATGATGCTATCTTAATGACTTTTTGTTAGGAGTTAAATCCTCTGTGAAGCTCTGATTTCAAATGCCTTTCCCTTCTGTTCTAATTACCCTTTTAACTTGCCAGTCCTTTATGTCCCACTGACTGGTCACTAGCCTTTTCTCAAATCAGCTGTAACTGATTCCTCGGGAAGAGTGATAAGGGGAACCACCCAGCATTCATGAGTGATTTTTCTGTGCTCCTCTCAAACCCCACAATAGAGCCCCGAACCAGTTTTGGTGGTGAGGGACATGTGTATCCTTATGAAGTCATTTGATTGAGCCACACTCAGCACCTGACCTTAGAGAGTGACGGTTCTTTTTTGTTCACAGGACTAGTGATCCCTTGAGAGAAAAGAAGAAAGAGAGTTAGAGGATTTGGGGGTGATGGAAGGATATGGTTTTCTTTGTTTTTTTTCTTTTCTTTTTCGTTGTTTTGGGGGGTTGTAGCAATAGCACAGTGTTAGGGCGTTTTCCTTGCACACGGCCTTACCCAGCTGATCCAGGTTTGATTCCTGGCAAGCTCCCCATGACGTATTCGATATACCAAACACAGTAATAACAAGTCTCACAATGGAAACATTACTGGGCCGGCTCGAGCAAGTCTATGAACAATGGGAGGACAGTGGACAGTGCTACAGTGCTACAGTGTTGTTTTGGGGCCACCCTTGGCATTGCTTGTGCTATGCTCGCTCGGTGCTTGGGTGTCAGTCCTGGTGGAGCTCAGAGGACCATGAGCTCAGGCCTCCTGCACGCAATCAAAGCGTACACTGCAGCCCCAGAGTGTGTTTTTTGTTTGTTTTAATCAATAAATTTAAAGAGAAAGTTTCCAAAGAGAAAGTCAACGAGGACCTAAGCCGCCTTAGACATCCAAGGAGCTGCCATTGTAGTTGAAGGGGTACTTTGACCCTGACTTAGTCTCAATCTGTATTACAGTTGCAGACAGATACAAAAGACTGAGAGATATATATTTTAATAATTAATTCGAAATTTGAAACTCTATCCACCATTATTGAAAAGTGTTAGATTTAAAAGTAATTTAAATCAAAAGTAGTAGATTAGGTAGATTATTTAACAGAAACTGGAGAGGGATCTCAAAGGCCTGAGTGTGTGCCTTGTATGTGGGAGGCCCAGAGTCCATGCCCAGTGTCTCTGATCCCTTGAGCACATCCACGAGTGACCTTCAATGCAAAGAGTGGGGAGTAGGCCCTACGTATTCCTGGCTGTGACCTTCAAACCAAACATAAATAACAGTTCGATAGCATATTTGTATTTATTATCATTTTCTTCTAAGTGGCAACTGTTAGGAGAGAAGCAAGCACCATGTTAAAGATGTCCTGCCTTTTTGTTTTCTCTGAGCAACTTAGGAACAGACTGACAGGGTCAAATAACACGTAGAGATTGTGCTGTGCTCATGTTTGCCATGATCATAATGCAAGATCTGTTTTTCTGTTTATAGATCAGTCCAAACAAGTTGTAGTTGAGTCTCTCTACATTATTAGCTGCTATGGGACCTTGGTGGAACACATGATGGAGCCACGGCCACTCAGCACCGCCCCCAAGATTAGTGATGACACCCCATTGGAAATGATGACATCCCCCCGTGCCACCTGGACTTTGGTTAGGTAGTGCTTCCTTTCATTGTTTTAAAATCAGCTTCACCGAGTTACATAATGCTAAGTGTACAGCTTGGTAAGTTATGTTTTTCGGCACTCAACACAATTAATGTGATAAGCATATCCGTCACCACCAAGTGTTTCTTCCCTCATTCAGCCCTCTAATACCACTGATTTTCATTCTTACTGTAGATGAGTATACAATTTCTAAAATTTTTATATAAATGAAATCAGAGTATGTATTTTTTTTGCATTGCCTCTCATCCAGCAAAATTATTTTGCTTCATTTTTTTGAGCGTGTTAATAATTCATTCTTTTAAATTTGATTTAATTTACATGCATTACTGTTCACCCATTTAAAGAGAATCTTACTTGTTTGTACTAATTGTCAAAGTTTTTATCACTGCCCCCTTTGCCAAGAAACCCCGTATTGTTAGTGATCACTTTTTATTTCTCCTGAAAACCATAAAGAATGTCACTTTCTGCAACTTTCTTCATTTGGCATAATGATTTCAATGTCCATCCATGTTGTAGTATGTATCAGCACTTCATTTTGAATGTAATATTAAATTGCATGGATACGCTACCTTTTATTTCACCATTTATCATTCTGTAGCTGTTACTGGTTTTTAAACATATAGCTATGCTGCTAATAATATTTATTTGTGTACATATTTTTGCATGTTCAGCTGTTGTTAGTTGTGTGCTCAAATGTTCTCTATGCATATTCCAAAGACATTTGAGTTATCTTGGTTCTCCAAGTTGTCTTGGATAATTCTTCTTTTTGAAACTGTTTTATCCTATTATTTTGATATTTTGTTTTCTTGGACTGAGAATTTTTTCCTATTTACATAATAAAAGTTCTCCCCTGTTTCAAATCACTCAAAATAGAAGGCCATAATGGAGAATATAGTAATTAATCGGAATGGAAAGTAATATAGATGGAGAGGTTTCCTTTAAATTGATTCCTAATGGGTATGAGAAAGCTATTCCAGGGGTGGGGATGTAGCTCAGTGGCACAGTACTTGCTTTGCACATGTGAACTCCTGGGTTTCATCCCAGGCTCCACAAGAAATAAAATTAATTAAATTTCAAAATGTGATTTCTAAGATAAAATAAAAATATACTATGGAAATGTTTATTTTGAATCACAGTCCTTAAAATTTTGTGATCATTATCAAAATCTTTTAAGTTATCATAATATGGGAAAAATAGACTCTAAAGCCTGTTCAATATAGTATATACTGATAGAGAAAAAATTGGCTCTGACATGCATGGAAGCAAACAAACAAAAATGGATGTGAAAATGATTCCTCTCCTTTTGACATTTAAAATACTCTTATATTGATTTTTGGAGGCTCCAGCATTCTTTGCTACTTCCTTGCTGCGCTGGATTGATCTGATCAATATCTTATTTATCAAGCAATTTAGGAGTGGACAGATCTAATTAAAATTACTGCACAATCATTGTAAAATAAAGGGCTTGTTTTTGAAACTTGGATGCTCATTTGATCCATAATAAGTCAGGCATTAACACAACTGTTTGAAACCATTTTTACCTGCCTTGCTTTATTTAAAAATTCTGTGATTATAAATCTCAACACATTGTTAGAAAATAGGTATAATTAGAAACGAGTTGTCTTATCTGTTTTATTTGAGGGATTTCTACTAAACTCATATTGCCATTATATAATTTATATGACTCATTGCCACCTTTCTGTTCTTTTTAAGTGGACGGCCTTGTGTTTCAGGTTTCAGCACTCCAAGTTCATTTGAATGATTTCTAAGATTGTGTGAGGTTTATATCAGTGTCCATAAGTTGTGACAATGATGGTGATTTATTTATCCCATCTATTAAGCTTAAATATTAATATTCTTCTGCTGTTTCCTTAGAACTCCTCAATGGAATGAATTGCAGCCACCATTTAATGCAAATCACCCTCTGCTCCTTGCTGCTGATGCAGTACAGTATTACCAGTTCCTGCTTGCTGGCCGTAAGTACTTCTCAGTGTCTTTTTCTTCCTTTCTATATAGTATTTTGAAATTTCATCTTAAAACACTGGCTTCTAATTCAGTTATGTGTATTACCACTTGTCCATGGGTCATAGGCCAAGAATAATCATACTGAGTCAAGGAAGACGTGTAATACAAATATAAACCATGGGCCTGAGCGCACTCACTATGCTTCTGACTACTCATGTTGCCTGATATGACATTTTACCCCTGCAGTTACAGAAGCTGATGGGTGTGATCTGGTGGGCTCGTACTTTCATAAGAATACTAGAATATAATAAAGTTTCATAAAATGTGTCATGTTTTTCTCATGTGGAAAAAATAATGTCTTCACTATTGAAAGGTACTATTGAGGGATTTTTGTTGAATTTTTAAAAAGTTTTTTATGTCTGTAGGATTTTTCTTGCTGTAATGGAGTAAGAATTGTGCCTCTTACAGGTTTTTTTATTTTTATATTTGTTTGTTTTTTATAACTTATCCCTTGTACTGGTAAGTGATTGATCTAAAAACTATTTTGTAAAAACATAAAATATGCATTGAGTTTGAAAGAGATTTTTGCAGGGGAGTAATGAGAAGACAATTTTTATATTTTCCAATTTATTGTCATTAAAATTCTTAATTTAGTTTTGTAGTCTTGACTGGATCCTTAATTTGATTGTAGTGAGTATTGTGTGTTAAGAAAATTCTTAAAAATAATCATTGACACTTTTAAAAAAAAAAAACACTTGTGTTTTTAATGGAGTTTCATTGTATTGAACTTATTTTCTTGCCTGGTTTATATAACTATGTATGGGTTTTTAAAACATACTCACTTTGTGTTGATAATGTGTTGAATATTATGATAGAAATCCAGACAGTATACTGACTTTTCTCTAAAGTTAGAAAATTCTGAAATTTTAACACAGTTTATGGTCTTTGTTTTCTGTTATACAGTTGGACTCACTCGTTCTATTAGCATGTATTTATTGAATAACTATATGTGCCAGGCACTTGTCATTTAAATGTGAATAGTATGTTGCTTCTGTTCTCATTGAATTCATTACCTAATTTGGGAGACTGGCATTTAATAAAAAAGTAGAATTAAATGAAATGGATACATCAGGGAAAGGTTATGCATTGAACTATGAGATCAATGACTGAAGTTGCCAAAGAAAGGGGTAATATGTAAGTGATTTAATATTAAATTAAAGTCATGAACTTTTTTCCCGGCCTCTCAAAAGGGGTGAAAAGAACTCATAGTTGAATTCAGTGTAGCTGTTTCAGATTAATATTAGGTTTCTTTGTTTTGTTGTTTTGTGGCCAAAAATTAAATATGACTATCTTTGTCTCTAGGATTTTTATTTTAGCAAATTAATCTGATTGCTATCACTTGTAATTTTTGTTTTGTTTTAGTTTTTGGTTTAGGGCCACACCTATCCGTGTTCTGGAGCTACTTTTGCTTATCACAATGCTCAGGGCTCGATCTTGGTGGTGGTCTGGTGACCATGCAGTGCTAGGAATTAAACCTGTATCTCTCAGATGCACTCAGATTCTTGGTCCATATATCACTTATTGTCAAGTAGTTCTAAACATCTTTGTCCAGTTCTTAAAACTAAAAAGATTAACACTTGCACAGTTTGAGAACATCCGCTCTGTAGGTGCAAACTATCTCATCGTTTTCAAACATTGATATTACACCTTCAGTTTGCGTTTTAGCAAGATCAATCTGTTAGGTTCAGTGAGACTTGGTGATCTTAGGGAGCAGAACTGTAATTAAGACTGAGAAAAGATGGCAAACCTGTGAGTTGTTGCAACTCACAGGGAATAGAAATGAATTAGAGCAGTTTGGAAGAAAGTAGTCATTGATGTCTCTGCAATATCCAATTCTTCTATGTAATAAAATTTAGTTCATGATCTTTTTAAATTCTTATCATTTAGCACTGAGCTAAAAAGGAAAAAGTCCTAGGTTTTACATCCAAATGACCTCTTTCAGTAGTTTCATATGAGGTACCAATAATAATACAGTTTTCTGTACAAATTATAGTTTTTGTTATTTTGAATTTTGGACCACTGCTATCAGTGTTTAGGGCTTACTCCTGGCTCACTGCTCAGCGATCACTCCTGGCAGTGCTTGGTGGACCATATGCTGTGCTGTGGATTGAACCCAGGTGGGCCACTTGCAAGTTCTTTCAATACTGTAAAACAGTATATAAATTTAAGCATCCTTCTCTATTTTTGTTTCATATCTCAAAAGGGAATATTTTCAAATAGATTTCAAGGACATAGTATTGATGTACTTTTTTGAGCGTGTGATTTTGATCTTGTTCTAATTAATATGTACTCTTATATTGTGAAATGTTACTATAGAGACAGTTTATTAGGTATATACCTAAGAGAGAGTGGATCATGTAATGACTATCATCATCCTTCTTTAGAAAAAATAACATAAAACTGAGTTTCAAAATCATTTAAAGTCATTTACTTAAATTAATGCATTTTTTAACATAATGGTTTTGGTTAAGAAGCACAGTCATGAGACCGGAGACATAGTATGAGAATAAGTCTGTGTGCATCAGACCCCGGGTCAATTTGTAGCATCATATACACTTTGGACCCCTGAACACTTTGGCCAGGGGTCCCTTCTGAACACCACGCCAGTAATAGCCTCTGAGTACTACTAAATGTGCACATTACCTCTCTCTCTGCCCAAACTAGCATATACATGTTAATACAATCCATTGCTGAAGAAGTTAAATATGTAAAAACATTGATAGGTAGATCGTAAAAGTAAAGACCTAAAATCGGCTAAAGTAATGTTAATTTAGAAAGAATCCCTTTACCTGTCCATCTCTTGAATCCTTATGCAAGTCAGACCTGGAAGGAGACCTTACTACCTTCTCATTTTCTCTCTAGTTCTCCTGTTTGATGCCTTCTGGAGACATTTATACCACATGTGGTATAAAGAATTTTGTTTTATTTTGTTTCGTGTAACTATATTGACAGTAACTTATTTACCAACTTGAAGATTGTTGCAAATATATTTTGGAAATGTTTTTAAATGTAACCCTTTGAAGTAGAGCTCTAACACAAACTTCGAGAATGTAAGCATTTTCTTTGGTTATTTTTAGATCTATGGATCAGGTGAAGCAGACTTGTACAAACTCAGGAAATTATAATTATAGTAGTCAATGATGTAAATGGGAAAGACGCTTTGGCTAGTAGTAGACAATGATGTAAATGGGAAAGACTTTTGCTTAGTGAGATTAGAGTAGGAGAGCAGGATGTTTAGCAAGGAATCTCTGCTCCCCTTCTAGCCGTGTAAGCATAACAAATACACTGTTGGTTGATAAACAAAGTTGGCACACTTGGTTAAAGGTTAACTGGTGTGGGGATGAAAGGGTTAACTTCCTGAGATAGGCCACATAAGGTGAAATTAGTAAAAATTAAGATGAAATAAGTAAACATTCCTAGTTTCATATTCTGAACTACAACCATATCTTACACATATGTGAATGATGTAAAATTGGGGCATTTGGGTTGTCATATATTGAAAATATTAGAAAGTGCCTGACTGAGATCACTGTGAAGCAGCCACAGTTTATTAGCTTGAACCAAAATCACACACAAAAATGTGATTTTGGGCGTTCCCGGCCCGTCTTTCACATCCTACCAAGGTCATCAGTTGCCCCCCACGAGCAGCTCTCCGGCAGGGCCATGGCTCCAGAAGCACAAGGACTTAATGCAGAGCCCAGCAGCTTGCAGCAGAAAAGTGAATGGACTATGCATTAATCCACGCCACCATGTCTGCCCGGAGGGAAAAGGGTGTTGGTCCCTCCTGCCTTCTTCCCTCTGGAAAGAAAGATGGCAGCCGCTTGGGAGCTTTGTGGAAAGCCAGGTATGAGCTGGTCGTGATGGGGCAACTAAAACCTCATGGGAAGGGGGGCAGTCCTGACTCGTCCCTCACGCCCTACCGAGGTCACCAGTTGCCCCCCATGAGCGGCTCTCCAGCACGGCCATGGCTCCAGAGCACAGAAACCAATCTCTTAATTACCTGACTCTCAGCAGAAATACTTCCAGGGTTAATAAGTAAAATAGCAGAAATCCAAAACCGCCTGGCCGCGATCACGACATCATTTAATTCTTGAACCCAGCTGTAGAAAGGAAATCATTTCACAATGCTTTTTCAACATGTCTGATTTGGGGGTGTAAACTCTAAATAATAATGGTGCATCTTTTATTGAAACAATGAATCTAGTCAAAGTAGATAGTTAACTAGAATTCATCTGTCTCACAGGCATTGGGAGGGTTAGGGGGTGGGGGTTTATTGGGGTTCTTCATGGTGAAAAATAAGTATTGGTAAAGGGAAATGTGTTTGATATTTGCATGACCGAGACCTAAACCTGAAAGCTTTGTAACTTTTCCCACAGTGATTTAGTAAATAAATTTAAAAAAATATGACACTTATAAACAATTTTTAAAAAGTGATTTTTTTTTAGTAAGTAAAAGAACAGAAAATATCAACAAATTCATATGCTCTAATTGAATATGTTTGGTTAATTTATATGTAAAGGTTGAATGAACACACATGAAATCACATAACTTGGAATATAATTCAGAAGTAGGCAATAATATTTTATTTTGTTTCAGAGCTTCCCGAAGTACAAATTAAAAATGGGCTTCCAGAATTGATGTGGGAAAGTTTTATTTAGGGGGAAAATAATGTTTCCTCTGTTCTTTTCAGACAATTTTCTATCTGTATTTTCACATACCGATTATCAGCTGTTTGTTTTGGGAGCTCATCCTTTGAACTTCTTTTTAAAATAATAAATAATAATAAATAACCCATGGATTTTCTTTGTTAAATGCTAACAGAAGACAATTTTATGGAAATACAGCTTTGGTACATAATTCAAAGGTGTCTAGGAAGCTCCCTATATTTTATTATGAAGTCATTGTTTTCCTCAACCTATAGAAGTTTATAAGATAGGTCAATTTAATATGTTTCAATTCAGTTTCAGGTTTTTTGTGAATATTATTTTCATTTGTTTAATGTTTCTTGGGGTTCCATTTAAAGAATATCTCCCCACCATTACAGATTTACCCTCCTGCTTAAAAACACACACAACAATCTATATGAAACAGATGTTTGAAAATCACCAGACATCAAAGAATGAAGCTCATTCTTCATAGAAATAAATGAAGAAGCTTTGCATTTGCTCCAGTTTACTAGTTTGCTAGAGTTCCTAGAGTATTTTAGTGTGGAAAACAGTCTTAAGTTGAGGAGACTGCTGCAAATTTAGTTAGACCAAAGAAGTCCATGGATCAGCAAACAATCACAAACTATTACTGCAAATAAAGCATTACATAAATGAAGCCACACCATTTCTTTAATATATTACCTATACTCATTTGTGAGCTCGAGGCCACAAATATATTCTATTTTCTGATTCCTAACCTAGAATTTGCTGGACATATTAGAGAGGAGATCTAAAGAATTTTAGAGACTGCTGTTATTCTGCATATTATTGACTTGTGAATTTTCTGCAACCAAAGGGCTTAGCCATCATTGAGTTTTAGATGGCTTGGTGCATAGATCTCATACAGAGTCAGGAATTATGATGCATTTTATTGTCATCATTCTTATATCTGCATCCCATCATATGGTAAAAAAGTCAGTTACATGTGGGAAATATCAAGAAGTTCCAAATCAAAGTTTCAGATCTGAAAACTGAGAAATGAGAAGTGCACTAGATAAAAATGGAAATAGATTGGAAATTTTAGAAGAAAAAAAGTAGTGAACTTGAAGATAAACCTGGGAAGGGGGGGGGGGGGAGAATGCCAAATTAAGACAAAGAAAATTACAGTGGAAGAAACAGTTCCCTTGAACTGAGGAATAACAGATATTTCTAATCAAAGTGCCTGAAGACGGGGAGGTGGACTGTGCACAAAACCATCAGGCTGATCACTTTGGATGAATATAGACTAGGGATGGTGGTCCTATAGAAATAAAACAATTTAGAATGAAGTGGCAGGACAGAAAAAATAATCAGAAAGACCCAAAATCATATATAAAGTATAGATGCACAGATACAAGAATGCCAGAAAAATCCCAGTCATAAGAAAAATGGAGAAAACTGTGTTATAATCAGATTGCTCAAAGTATTTAAGAAGAGAAAATTCTTAAAATCATTTAATATTACGGTGGTGAGTGATGAGGTATAGGGGACATAATCTTTTTTTTAAATTTTTATTAGTGAAACACCATGAGATACAATTGTAGACTAACAAATTTTTGTGCTTGGGTTTCAATTATACAGTGATCGAGTACCCAACCCTCCACCAGTGCCCATTCACCACCACCAATGATCCCATTATCCCTCCCCCCCATCCCCCCACCACATCTCTGTGGCAGGGCATTCCCTTTTGTTTTCTCTTTCCTTTTGGGTGCTGTGGTTTTCAAAAGAGGCGTTGAGTGGCAGTCATGTTCGGTCTATAGTCTACTTTCAGCATGCATCTCCCATCCTGGGAGGATCCTCCCAACACTCTTTACTTGGTGCTCCCTTTCTCTATCTGAGCTGCCTTTTTCTCTAGCATGTGTGTCTGGCCTCCAATCCATGGAGTGAACCTCCTGGTACTTATCTCAGCTATTCTTGGGTGTTAGTTTCCTATTTTGTTACTTTATATTCCCATGTTCCTCGGAACATGCAATAAAAGAGGTGTTGGAGGCGTCGGTGTCCTTGTCAACACAAACTTGGCCAAGAGCATTGATTCATTCGAATGCCTAACAACCGGAATCGGACGTTTACATTTGAATAGATGTGGCTCACTGCCTGCAGTTTCTATCTTCGTTGTCTACGCACCAACATCTCATTATGATGAAAGAGAAATCGAGAAGTTCTACATGGAGCTAGAGAAGTTCTATAAAGAAGACCACACCTTCTACAAGATCATTGAGGCTGATTTTAATGCCAAGATAGGACCGAGAAGATCAGCTGAAGAACTTCACATCGGGACCCATGGCCTAGAATGGAACGAACAGGGTGAGAGACTGTCTGAGTTCATCATGTCGACCAAGACCATTCATGGTAACTCACAGTTCCAGAAGGCAGAATCTAAACGATGGACATGGGAGTCTCCCGGTGGACGATTCCACAATGAAATAGACCACATCATATTCAATTGACGGTTTTGCCTGACTGATGTCGCTGTTGTCCCAAAATTTCGAACGGGATCGGACCACCATCTCCTTCGTGCAAAATTCTACTTCACAGAGCAGGGAGAAAGGGCTGCAAAGTTCAAAAAGACAACTCCCAGAATGACCACCATCTGGGAACTCTTTGGTACTATTGCGGCAACATGGGAAGATGCCATTGATGACAACATTGACGAGGAATACAGTCAACTGGTTCAGCACCTCCATGAATGTGCGAGGAACGCCAAGAGAGAGATAGCCACAAAAAATCGCCTATCTTCAAAAACTCTTGAGCTAATTCGCCAGCGTGGTTTGGCGCATGCCTCAGGCAACCGCAAGCTAACGTCCGAGCTCGCAAAGCAGTGCAGAGATGCTATCAAGGAAGACCTCAAAGAGAGAAGAGCAGAAGTACTGGTAGATGCGGCAGAAGCCAGGAAAAGTATTCGTAACGCTCGCCTGTCCTTCGCCAACTACAAGACCAAGATGACTGCCCTCCGACATCCTGATGGATCCATCACATCCTCCAGAACGGCAATGGAGAAGATTATCCATGACTTCTACTCAAATCTCTTCGATAGCCATGTCCACTTGCCGACATACCAAATTCCACAGGATGGATATGTCATTCCCAACGTTCTCCCTTCCGAAATCCGACACCCCATTTCGTCGGTAAAGAAACAAACAGCACCCGGCCCAGACAAGGTCAGACCTGAACACCTGAAGAACCTGCCGTCAGTACTCATCAATACACTGGCTCGGCTGTTCACTCGCTACCTGTCTGAATGCAAGTTTCCGTCCCAATGGAAAACCAGCAGGACCGTACTACTGTTCAAGAAGGGAGACATCCATGACATTGGCAACTATCGCCCGATCTGCCTATTGTCTGTCATCTACAAGTTGTTCACTCGAGTCATCCTAAATAGGATTGGCAGAACATTAGATGAAGGACAACCATGCGAGCAAGCAGGGTTCCGCAAAGGATTCAGCACCATCGACCATATCCACACAATAACCAAGCTCATTGAGGTTTCTCGGGAGTTCAAGATGCCGCTCTGCTTAACGTTCATTGATTTAAAGAAGGCCTTTGATTCTGTTGAGACAGAAGCGGTCATTGAAGCCCTAGCCAATCAGGGCATTCAAGCCCAATACATCAGGATCCTCCGTGAGCTGTATTGCAGATTCACTACCAGGATCTCACCATTCTACAAAGAAGTGATCATTGATGTCAAGAGAGGGGTGCGGCAGGGTGATACCATTTCACTGAAACTCTTCAGTGCCACCCTTGAGAACATCATGCAATAACTGGAATGGGAAGGAATGGGAGTGAAGATAGATGGTCGGCAACTACACCACCTCCGCTTTGCTGATGACATTGTTTTAATAACACCAAACATCAGCCAAGCGGTACAAATGCTGGCCGACTTTGACCGTGAGTGTGGAAAGGTAGGACTACAGCTGAATCTTCTGAAGACAATGTTTATGAGAAACAGCCTTGTTCCTGACGCCCCATTCGCTCTCAATGGAACGACCATCTCCGAATGCAACAGCTATGTGTACCTAGGTCGAGAGGTCAACATGACAAATGACCTGGCACCCGAGCTGCGCAGGAGGAAGAGAGCGGCTTGGAACGCCTTCAAGAACGTCGAAGAAATAGCTAAGAGGACGAAGAACCTCCGGCTCTGGGCACATCTCTTTGATTCCACTGTTCTTCCTGCATTAACATATGCCTCAGAGACCTGGGCCCTACGCAAACAAGATGAGAACACTATTCAGGTCTCCCAAAGAAGAATAGAAAGAGCTATGCTTGGAATATCACGTTTCACTCAAATGAGAGAAAGAATCCGGAGTTCTGACATCCGTCGACGATCAAGAATCAGGGATGCTGTCTCATTTGCCAAGGTGTCAAAAATCAGATGGGCTGGTCACGTAATGAGATTTAAAGACAACCGCTGGACTAGAGCTGTTACGGACTGAATTCCACCGGATGTCAAAAGACCGCGTGTCCGCCCACCTACCAGATGGTCAGACTTCTTCATCAAGATCATGAACGATCGGTTTGAGGCCCTTCATGTTCCCGGAGCGAACAGATGCCATTGGGCTACACTAGCACGTGACAGGGACAAATGGAGACATTACTGGCGCCTGCTCGAGCAAATCGACGACTAACGGGAAGTTAAGTGATTAAGTGATAAGTGATATTCACCAGATGAATGCAATCTTTCTATGTCTATCCCTCTCTTTCTGACTCATTTCACTTAGCATAATACTTTCCATGTAGTACCACTTGTATGTAAATTTCATGACTTCATCTTTTCTAACAGCTGCATAGTACTCCATTGTGTAGATGTACCAAAGTTTCTTTAACCAGTCATCTGTTCTCGGGCACTCAGGTTTTTTAAAGATTTTGGCTATTGTGAACAGTGCAGCAATGAGCATACAAGTACAGATGTCATTTCGACTGTACTTTTTTGCCTCTCCGGGATATATTCCCAGGAGTGGTATTGCTGGGTCAAATGGGAGCTCAATTTCTAATTTTTTGAGAATCGCCCATACTGTTTTCCAAAAGAGCTGAAGCATTCGGCATTCCCACCAGCAGTGAAGGAGAGTCCCTTTCTCGCCACATCCACGCCAACACCGGTTGCTTTTGTTGTTTTGGATGTGGGCCAGTCTCTGTGGTGTGAGATATCTCATTGTTGTTTTGATCTGCATCTCCCTGATGATTTGTGATGTAGAGCATTTTCTCATTTGCCTTTTTGCCATTCAGATTTCTTCTTGAGAAAGTTTCTGTTCATCTAGTCGCCCTATTTTTGATGGGGTTGGATGTTTTCTTCTTGTGGAGTTCAACTAGTATTTTGTATCTCCTTGATATCAACACCTTGTCAGATGGGTATTGGGTGAATATCCTTTCCCATTCTGTAGACTGTCTTTGTATTTTGGTCACTGTTTCTTTTGAGGTGCAGAAGCTTTTTAGTTTAAGATAGTCCCGTTTCTTTATCTCTGTTTTCACTTGCTTGGCCAGTGGCTTGTCATCTTTGAAGATACCATTAGCGTCAGTGTCTGTTTGCTAACCTTGTCTTCAGTGTACCTTATGGATCCCGGTCTGATGTTGAGGTCTTTAATCCATTTTGTTCTTACTTTTGTACATGGTGTTAGGCAGAGATCTGATCCCATTTTTTTGCATGTAGCTTTTCAGTTTTGCCAGCACAATTTGTTGAAGAGGCTTTCCTTGCTCCACTTCACATTTCTTGCTCCCTTATCAAATATTAGATGATGATATATTTAGGTGGAGATGTCAGTATATTCAACCCTGTTCCATTGATCTGCAGCTCTGCCTTTTTCCAATACCATGCTGTTTTAATTATTACTGCTTTGTAATAGAGTTTGAAGTTAGGGTGGTTGATTCCTGCCATTTTCTTTTCCCCAAGAACTGCTTTAGCTATTCGTGGGGGCTCATTGTTCCATATGAATTTCAGGAGTGTTTGCTCCATTTCTTTGAAGAATGTCATGGGTATTCTTATAGGAATCGCATTGAATTTGTACAGTGCTTTGGGGAGTATTGCCATTTTGCCAATGTTAATTCTCCCGATCCATGAGCAGGGGATATCTTTCCATTTCTTGTTTTTTTTTCCTGAAGTAGCATTTTGTAGTTTTCTTTGTACAGGTCTTTTACTTCCTTTGTTAAGCTGGTTCCTGGGTATTTGATTTTCTGGGGCACAATTGTGAATGGGATTGTTTTTTTCATGTCACTGTCTTCTTTCTCACTATTTGCGTATAGGAAAGCCATGGACTTTTTGATATTGATTTTATAACCTAACCTGCAACTTTACTATACAAGTCCATTGTTTCTAGGAGTTTCTTGGTAGAGGTTTTAAGGTTCTCTACTTTTAGTATCATATCATCTGCGAATGGTGAGAGCTTGATTTCTTCCTTTCCTACCTGGATGCCCTTAATATCTTTTTCTTGTCTAACCGTTATTGCAGTACTTCCAGTACTATATTGAACAGCAGTGGAGAGAGTGGGCATCCTTGTCTCGTCCCTGATTCTTGAAGGAAGGCTTTCAGTTTTTCCCCATTGAGGATGATGCTTGCTGTAGGCTTGTCGTAGTTGGCTTTAACTATATTGAAGAAAATCAAGGGGACATAATCTTAAAGAACTGTGCTGACATTAATAATTGATTTCTTTTGATATTAAAAGAAAATCCTTGGGTGCGAGATAAAGAAGAGTGGGCAGAGTGCTTGTCATGCATATGATATGGTTTGATCTCCCGTGTCTCATGTGGTCCCCTGAGCACCCCCAGGTGGTACCATTGAGCATAGAGCTAGGAGTAAGCTCTGAGGTATGTGCATCTCCCCCTCAAAAATAAAACCTCAAAAAATAAATAATAGAATATTATGTACTCTCAGAATATATTTTTCCAAACGAAGACAAATAAAAAATTTTCTAAAAATTTGCAGAACAATGAAGGCCTTATCAGCCGAACCCACTCCTGGGTGTCTGTTCTCAGAACACAGTTCAAAAAGATGTATACACACCTATGTGAATTGCAGCTTTGTTTTTGATAGAAAGACCTGGAAACATCCCAAGTGCCTGATGACAGATGAGTGGATAAAGAAGTTGTGATACATAGGCACGATGGAATGCTACTCAGCTGTTAGCAACTCTGAAGTCGTGCCTTTTGCTTCAAGAGGGACAGAATTGGAGGGAGTTGTGCTTGGTGAAATAAATCAGAAGGAGAAAGACAAATACCAAATGATTTTACTCATCTGTAGGACATAGAGAATTGAAATAAGTCAACAGAGAAAGCCAAATGAAAACAACCTCTTGGAATCTGACAAAAGAACTGAGGGAGAGGGATTGGAGGGATCAAGAGGGGGGGAAGGAAATACACGATTGTAAGATTTTTACGTGTGAGTTATGTAATGACTTGAGGGTAAATGCTGATAAATGAAATAGAAATATATAGATACTATATGTTGTGATGGAACAGATCTGTTATCTTGAGTTTTGTGGAAGTGAAAATATTTTTCACCTGATAAAGCTTTACCAAACTACATAAATACAGAAATATTTTAAACAAAAAATGTATATATTTACAATTAGCTTCAATGGAATAAGATTATTCCAATGACAATTTCTTGGCTTTGAAACTAAATTACAATAATGCAACATTTATCTGTACTGTTTTGTAATTTTAAAAAATTTATGATCATTAAAAAATTAAATCTCATAGTAACATAGAAAAATTTGTGGAAACCCAAGCATAAAATTTGTAAGTCTCACTAATAAAAATTAAAAAAAAAATTTGTGGAATTGAACAGAAGAATGAGTACTTAAGGTTAAATTTACAGAACTAAATACCTGTTATAAAGAGGAAAGTGTTGAATGCTTAGCCACAGCATCTGTTTTCAAAAACTAGAAAAAGAACAGATTTAAGCATAGGAAAGGAAGTGCTAACAGTGGAAATTAATGAAATAGAAAATATGAAAACAAAGAAAAATAGGGAAGTTAAGTTCAGATCATGGTATGTTTTTTTGTCTTAGGGTTTGTGAGATTACAATTTGATTTGTTTTTATTTTGGGGCCATGATCATTGGTTGTCAGGGGTTATTCTTGACTCTGTGCTTACAGATCACTCCTGGCTGGCTTGGGGGACAACCATACTGGTTACTGGGGATGGATCCCAGCTTGGCCATGAGAAAAGGATGCACCAACCCACTTTGTTCCTTCTTTTATTATTATTATTATTATTATTATTGGCTTTTTGGGCCAAATCTGATAATGCTCAGTGTTACTCCTGGCTCTGTACTCAGGAATTACTCCCGGTGGTGCTCAGGGAACCATATAGGATGCTGGAGATTGAACTCGGGTCAGCCAAGTGCAAGGCAAATGCCTTCCCATATTGCTCTGGCCCCTTCTGTGATAATTTTGGGTTTTGGTTTTTTTTTATTTTTATTAGTCAGACACCATGAGGTACAGTTGTAGGCTTACAAATTTTTGTGCTTGGGTTTCAGTTATACAGTGATCAAATACCCATCCCTCCACCAGTGCCCATTTCCCACCACCACGGATCCCAGTATCCCTCCCACTCCCCATCCCCCCATCCCATCCTGCCTCTGTGGCAGGGCATTCCCTTTTATTCTCTCTCTCCTTTTGGTTGTTGTTGTTTGCAAAAGAGGCAATGAGTAGCAATCATATTTGGTCTATAGTCTACTTTCAGCATACTTCTCCCATCCTGGGAGGATCCTCCCAACACCCTTTACTTGGTGCTCCCTTCTCTATCTGAGCTCCCTTTTCCCCTAGCTTGTGTGGCTGGCCTCCAAGTCATGGAGCAAAACTCCTGGTACTAATCTTTGCCATTCTTGGGTGTTAGTCTCCTATTTTGTTACTTTATGTTCCCCAGATGAATGCAATCTTTCTATGTCTATCCCTCTCTTTCTGACTCATTACGCTTAACATGATACTTTCCATGTTGTACCACTTGTATGTAAATTTCATGACTTCATCTTTTCTAACAGCTGCATAGTACTCCATTGTGTAGATGTACCAAAGTTCCTTTAACCAGTCATCTGTTCTCGGGCACTCAGGTTTTTTCCAGATTCTGGCTATTGTAAAGAGTGCTGCAATGAACAAACAAGTGCAGATGTGTCACTTTGACTATACATTTTTGCCTCTCTGGGATATATTCCCAGGAGTGGTATTGCTGGGTCAAATGGGAGCTCAATTTCTAATTTTTTGAGAATCGTCCATACTGTTTTCCAAAAGGTCTGTGATAATTTTGAAGCTCACTTAAAGTTCATTACATTTCACAAGTTACTTTTCTACTTGTTTTTTAAAAACTGGTATTCTACTTGTTATTGAAAAATTGATATTAAATCAAATAATGAGCTCATTAATTTATTTAATGATTTTTTCTATTTTGCTCTTTAACCTAAAATTAACTTTATTCAACTTATTTTAATTTTACGTGCCATGATGTTAATCTTGAGAAGTTTGATTTTGAATCTTGTTTCTTTCTTTAATTTCTCATCATGTAGATGGTTTTAGTATGTAGAACATTTTTTCATAGCAGTGATTCTAGAACATTAGCCTCCAACCACCTGTCTATGATCCAGTGTATGGGTATAGAAAGGTTGAAACCTTTTGTCAATATATTGGTTCTGGATGATGATCTGTGGACCATTGTGAAAACAGCTGGTGGTTTTCAGATATAAAATGTTGAAAAGCACTATTTTGGAGGTTATATGGCTAATTCTTTTCTGTCTCTTATGTATTGGGAGTTGGAGTTCTATTGATTTCTTTTATCCTGTGGTAAGCTATAGTATATGGTTTGATATGATAGATAAAAATTTGTCTTTGATTCTTATGTACTAAATGATTTTTGGTATTATAGGGGTGAATTTTCTGTCTTCTTTGTCTTTTCCATTAAAAAAATAAATGGAGATTTTGTGATTCATGGTACCAATATGATTTCTCATGCACATAATTCCTAACACCACACCCCTCACTAGATGTGGGTGAGTTTTCAGTTTTATGATTGTTTCCCTGATTATTCTCTTTCTTGTTTTTAAGTTTCTGGGCTATATCCAGTGATGCTCAGGGCTTACTCCTGACTCTGCACTCAGGGATCATTCCTGGCAGGGCTCAGGGAAATGTATGCAGTACCAGGGATTGAACCAGGGTCAGATGCATGCAAGGCAAGAACTGCTGTGCCCCCTTATTATTCCTAATGTTTGTAGTTTTAAATTTTTAGTTTCTTATAGAGTGGTTTTGTTTGTTTGTTTGTTTTTTGGTTGGGTTGGGTTTTGTGGGTTTCTTTCCCCACCTCCCACCCCACACTTGTTGATTCTCAGGTGTTAATCCTGGATCAACTCAGGAATTACCTCTGGTGGGAATTTGTAGACCATATGGGATGCCAGGAATTGAACCCAGGTCATCTGCATGCGAGGCAAACTCCCTACCTACTGTACTATTTCTTCAGTTCTCCTGTAGAGAGTATTTAACAGCTGTTAGAGCTAATTTAATTTTTTAGGAAGTAGTCTGATTTTTGTTATGTGGCCAGAATGAAAATGTGTCATTGTAATTTTTTTGGATTTTTTGGTTTTTTTTTTAAATTTTTATTAGTGAGACACCATGAGAGTCGTTATAATTTTTTAAACTTCACATGCTTAAGCACTGTGTAAAATGTATTAGTACTACTTCATACAAATGACTTCACTTTTTTATATAGTGAATTGAAAATGACTGATATATTTTGTTCATAGTTAAGTATTTTAAATATAATTTTAAACTGTATTTACATTACACTTTAAAAATTGTACTTAAAATGTTGTGTGTTTGCATTATATAAAAACTTTTGTACAAACATATAAAATATTCCATAAAAAATATTTATAAACTAACCCAAATATGTGATTGGTAACTCAACATTGAAAACTTCATTGTTATTATAAGCTTATAAGATAATTATACGTAATGTGGAGCAACTTAAGACAAAATTGAGGGGGAAATAAAGTGTCTTTGATTTCTAGAATTTTTTTTTTTTTTGGTCATTTCGACTGTAATTTTTTGCCTCTCCGGGATATATTCCCAGGAGTAGTATTGCTGGGTCAAATGGGATCCCAGTTTCTAATTTTTTGAATTTTACCCCAACACTCAGATCTGCTGAAAAGGCAACAGTAGATAAGTTATTTTCTATTGCTGGTTATGAATAACACATGATGTCACATGGTTGCAGTGGCGGCCGCGCGATTTTGAAATTCTGAAATTTTAACACTTAAATCTGGAGGGATTTCTGCCAAAATCTGCTGGGTTCTGGGATTTGTTCCTGAGTCTCTTGGATCATGGCCATTAAGCAGCTTGATCAGGAACCAGAAAGGCCGTTAGTGGGTGGCAACTTGGGGTCTCTTTGGGATGGGGAGGAAAGGGCCGGCTCCACCCCCAACCCGTGAGGCCCTGCATGTCTCATCACTGAGGGCCCAATCCTTACTGTCCAATGGCCTCTGGAGGATGACGGCCACCAAGCTGCCTAGGACAGCACCCTTTCCCCCCCTGGAATGGCCCAGCGACAGTAACCTACTGCGGGGTCTGGACCATTTCTGCCAAAAATCACTGAGTATCAAGATTTGTTTCTGAGTCTCTGGGATCATGGCTGTTAAGCAGATTGAAAGGGCTAGCTCCACCCCATCCCTTGAGGCCCCCTGTGTCTCGTCAAACCTGACTGTCCAGTGGCCTCTGGAGGATGGCAGCTACTGGGCCACCAGGGGGAACAGACCAAGGCACGAAACCTATTCTCACCTGGGGTGGCCTACCGCCGGTAATCTGCTATAGGGACTGGAAGCATTTCTGCCAAAGGCCATTGGGTTTCGAGATTTGTTTCTGAGTCTTTGGGATCATGGCCATTAGACAGTTCGATCAGGAACTAGAGAGGCCATGCCTCCAATTACATAGCTGAGCCGGAGGTGGTTTGTGGGTGTGTCTCCCACATATCTAACATTTGGCTGTTTACTTTCTTAGTAAACTTTGCCCCAAGCTTTTGGGGTCTGGCCAAAAACACAGCAGCAATTTTGGGCTATCTGGAAGTCTGAAGATGCCATTAGGCTGCTGATGCACTTGTCTCACAGGTACAGATTGACCTGCTGGCGTCACCATACCCCCACTTTCTTTTTTTTTTTGAGGGTAAAAGTAGGTAAGGGATATTCTTTTTTTTTTTTTTTTAATTTTTATTAGTGAAACACCATGAGGTACAGTTGTAGACTTACAAATTTTTGTGCTTGCGTTTCAGTTATACAAGGATTGAACACCCATCCCTCCACCAGTGCCCATTCTCCACTACCACTGATCCCAGTATTACCCCCCACTTTTGAATCATTACTCTAATATAAATACAAATTTTAAAAACCCCAACATGTATAGAAGTATTTCTAATATGCTATGATAATGTACCCTGACAATAATATGAATTAATTGAAGTATCAATTTAAAAAGGAAAGAAATTAATAGTGGGGATAATCAGTGAAGATGCAGAGAAATGAATTTCTAATATGTTAAGAAAGTTGTGTTGATAGGATATACATTTATAGCATTATATGGAGTGACTGAAGGAAAATGTGGAGAAAAAGAGTTTTGGTTTGGTTAACTGGTTATGTCATTCATGAAACATGAAAAAAATATGTTAGAGTAGTGAAGAGAATTTATCATTATAAAGTTGGATTTGTTTTGGTGAACTTCCATTGACATATATGCATACTTTAGCTCCTTTCCAAGATATTTTGATCTATAGGTTCTCACTGAAATAAACTTGTTCTGAAATAAAATTTATTTTATCTTTAGAGTCATTGAAATGAACTTTTTTATTTCACTGTAAATTCGTAAAGAAGAGATGAATTTCTTTTATCACTCCAAAACAGCATGGAATATAAGAAGGAAATTCAATCACTAAAAGTGGCAAATGAAACTTTACTATAGTAATGTTACTTTGACAAAAATTTTTATAGTACTAAAGAGAAAAATTCAGTTCTTTTGATTAGTTGGGCTTTATTTGCTTTTTGTAAATGATACTGTCTTACTAAACTCTTAGACTTCAACTCGTCTTTTTTATTTTACTCTTTTCATGTAATGAAGGTAGGTGACATCTGAAGATATAACAGCATCCTTTTACATATATAAGTAGGCAGATCAGAGTCAGTGGTATAATTCTAGAGAACTTGATTCCCAACTATATTTTGTGCTATTTTCTTACTAATTATTAACACAAGAATGAAAATAGCAAAAATTTTGCATTCAAATATAAAGACACACTTTTGGGTCATTTTAGAGTTTATTGTCCCCTAAATTTTTTCATTGATTTATACAATACATTTTGAGTATTTTGACACAAAAAGAAAAAAATACCTTGGTCTTCTCTGTTATGGTCATTGTCAGTGCCCTGGAAAAACAATTAAATATGCAGCAAATTTCCAAGCTGCTTTCTTTCGCATGGCACATTAGATTTAACCTAACATCCTGGATTGCATCGCTATTGTGGTATGTACCAAGTATGATGGAGGTACTCAACAATATTTCCTTGCATTGTCCATAATAAATATTTGCCCATGAGTGGGTAGGGTGGAAGGGGAAGAAAGAAATGTTTTTCTTTTGCAGAGGAAACTTGTAACGTAGGCCGTATTTAAAGAGTATTTATAGTCCATTGTTGGCCATGGGTGTGTCATTCTGTTCTATTGAGGACTACATGTCTTGGGTAGTTAAGAAGCCACTTCAGATTGAATTGTATTAGATTATTCTAATTATTTATATGTAAATTTGTCAATAACAAATTTCCTTCCACAGGAAAACAGTATTACTGAAGTAAATTGCTTTTCTTCAACACACCTTAAATTTAAGACATAGTGACTGTAAATTTAGCATGTATGTGATGAGTACCTTGGAGAAAATTACAAAACTAAGTTCTTTTAAAACATGTCAATTAGTTAAAGTACATCAATGAAGCTTTCATGAATGATGGATTGAAAGGTTTGGTTTTGGTTGCTCTTTCCCATTGTGTTTTACAGAATTCATGCATCTTTCTAATACAAAGATTTTTTTTCTTTTCAATTAAAATATTTCTTTTTTATGCTTATAATTTCAGTTTATTTGTTTTATATATATATATATATTTTATTAGTGAAACACCATGAGGTACAGTTGTAGATTTACAAATTTTTGTGCTTGGGTTTCGATTATACAATGATCAAGTACCCATCCCTCCACCAGTGCCCATTTTCCACCACCATGGATCCCAGTATCCCTCCCACACCCATCACCCCCATCCCACCCTGCCTCTCTGGCAGGGCATTACCTTTTGTTCTCTCTCCTTTTGGGTGTTGTGGTCTGCAAAAGAGGCATTGAGTGGAAGTCATGTTCAGTCCATAGTCTACTTTCAACATGTATCTCCCCTCCTGGGAGGATCCTCCAAACACCCTTTATTTGGTGCTCCCTTCTCTATCTGAGCTGCCCTTTCCCCTAGAATGCCCGGTTGGCCTCTAAGCTATGGAGTAATCCTCCTGGTGCTGATCTCAGCTATTATTTGGTATTAATCTCATACTTTGTTACTTTATATACCCTAGATGAATGCAATCTTTCTATGTCTATCCCTCTCTTTCTGACTCATTTCGCTTAGCATGATACTTTCCATGTTGTACCACTTGTACATAAATTTCATGACTTCATCTTTTCTAACAGCTACATAGTACTCCATTGTGTAGATGTACCAAAGTTTCTTTAACCAGTCATCTGTTCTTGGGCATTCAGGTTTCTTCCAGTTTTTGGCTATTGTAAAGAGTGCTGCAATGAACAAACAAGTGCAGATGTCACTTCGACTATACATTTTTGCCTCTCTGGGATATATTCCCAGGAGTGGTATTGCTGGGTCAAATGGGAGCTCAATTTCTAATTTTTTGAGAAATCATCCATACTGTTTTCCAGAAGGGCTGAACCAGTCGACATTCCCACCAACAGTGAAGGAGTGTCCCTTTCTCGTCACATCTGCGCCAGCATCGGTTGCTTTTTTCTTTTGGATGTGGGCCAGTCTCTGAGGTGTGAGATGGTATCTCATTGTGGTTTTGATCTGCATCTCCCTGATGATTAATGATGTAGAGCATTTTCTCATGTGCTTTTTTGCCATTCGGATTTCTTCTTTGAGAAAGTTTCTGTTCATTTCATTGCCTCATTTTTTGATGGGGTTGGATGTTTTCTTCTTGTGGAGTTCAACCAGTAAAAAAAATTTCTTTTTAAAAACAAACGTGACAGAAGTAAAAACCAAAAGTTGTCCTTTGCCACTTGCAATAAGTTCATTACAGTTGAGAAAGATTGCTAATACAAAACATGTCAAGCAGTCATTCACTGGGGGTGACAATAGAGAGAAATTGGGAACCGGTACAGTGGTTCAGTGGTGGAGTGCACGTTCCACAGTTGAGGCCTAGTTTTGATCCCCAGCTCTGAAAAAGAAAAAGTCATCATGATGTTCACTCTTGTACCTTTCAAAGTGGGTGACGCTTGATTCTTAGGGGAGGAGACTGTAAAAGGGAAAAACTGAAAATTCACAAGTCCAAATGTAATCCACTCCAAAATACAAAAGGAAGATGGGGCAAAAAGTTAAATCTAATTATACTGACAAGATACTTCAGAAAGAAAAAAAAGCCCATGACAATCAAAATTCCAGCCTTTTAGCTTGGGTCCATGTTAATGTATGTGAAAATGAAGGATTGTACAGATTACTGCAGTAGATTCTCAGAACTGGTTGATAACTAGCAGAGCCAGGGCCTCAACCAGAGATTTAACCTGATACACAGGAGTCAGTTGTCCACTCCTGGTAGCTGAAAACTTTTCTGGGAAAAGGAAGATCCAGTGACTTTCGGAGTCAACAGCCCATTTTCCTAGTCTCTGGTTGAATTAGAGTGTTTCTATTGGGGTTATTCCTTTAAAATACTTGCAGCTTGAAGTGGTTGATAAGGGAGCTTTCTTTTGTTTCGGCACCATGTTCGGTCCTTAGGGTTTACTCCTGGCTTTTGTGCTCAGGGATCACTCCTATCATTGCTCATGGGACTATACTAGGTGCTGGGGATCGAACCCAGGGTGGCTGTGTGCAAGATAAGTGTCTTACCCTCAGTATTATCCCTCTATCCCCTGATGAGGCCGTTTTTAAAAGAAAAACAACAAAAAACTGCTTGTCCCCATCAGTCTCCACCCTTCCAAATTTTAATATTAACCTAAAATTATAGCAGTGAGCATCCCCACCCCTCCAAGTTGCCTTGCCCAACCACTGCCACCAAGTACATCCCTACACTAAAGATAGTTTATTTTATTTTGAAATAACATTGGTTTACACTAGAGGTACATGTAGTATTTGGCCTACCAACCCCTTTTCAGATAACAACAAAACTTACTCAGCATTGCTCCCCTGGAAGTCTGCCTTCTTTAAGCAAACAGAAAGTGCTCCCCATTTGCTCCCAAGGCTCCTACTACCTGCTTGGATCCTTCAGCACTCTTGGTGTTTGGGTTGTCTCCCATATTGGGGAAACACAGTTAAAAAGGATGTAAATGCTTACATGTTTGGGGGGATAATGTCATAACATCTCAGCCACCACTGGAGTGCCAGTACCCCTCATCAGTGTCCATTCCACTCCACTTTGGTAACCTCAGTTTTGTCAAAAGAGTCTAAGATTTCTTTTCCCTAGACAGTGTATTTCACATATATGCCACATATGAGTTGGGCTGGAGCGATAGCACAATGGGTAGCGCATTTGCCTTGCATGCAGAAAACATGGCCGACCCGAGTTGTATTCCTCCGCCCCTCTCGGAGAACCCAGCAAGCTACCAAGAATATCTCTCCCGCATGGCAAAGCCTGGCAAGCTACCCGTGGCATATCCGATATTCCAAACACAGTAACAAGTCTCACAATGTTACTGGGCCCACTCGAGCAAATCGATGAACAACGGGAGGACAGTGACAAGTGACCACATATGAGTTAGACCATCTGACGTTTGTCTTATTTTTATTTAACTTACAATAACCGTCTCCAGTTTCACCCTCATGATACAAAAGACTAGGTTGCATCTTAGAGCTGAGTAGCATTTCACTGGCTGTATGCACATTGTCTTTATCTATTCACCTGTCTTTGGACCCAAACTCAGGGTTTGGGTTGCTTCCTTCTCTCGACTATTGAAAATAACGCTGCAGGGGACATAGGTATGAATGCTTTTTAAATTAATGATTTTTGTGTGTCTTGGGGATATATACCTAGGAGTGGAATTATTGGAACTATCATGTGGGTAGTTCTTTTTTTTTTTAATTCTTTGAAAACTCTCTACGGTGTTTTCTGTAGAGGCTGAAGCAATTTCTATTCCCACCAGTAGTGAATGTGAGGATTCCCTTTCCTCCACACTCGGCCAGCACTTCTTGGTGTTGGTCTGTTTGGGGGAGGCCTTTCTCATGGTTGTGGAGTGTTTTCTCATTGTCAGTTTGAGTTGCATTTCCCTGACAATCAATGATGATGAAAACTTTTTCATGCACCTGTTGGCTATCTCTGTGTCTTCTTTGAAGACTGACATTTGATTTTTGAAACTTTTCATTTTTAAAATGCTTTTGCACAGCCCCTAGGAGGGAACTGCATAGAAGCTTCACCTTCCTTTCCAGGGTTTGAACCTCACCTATCCCCTGACCTCTTTTTATACTGAAAAGAGTAGCAGCACCACCCCCTTCACCCCCTTATCTTTGTGTGTATATTATCTTTGTGTGTATATTTTCACCTAAAGAATAGTTTTGTAGGGGGAAGGAGAGTGGGCCACACCCAGCAGTGCTCAGGCCTTACTCCTGGCAGACTCAGGAAGCCATATTCAGATGTGTGCAAGGCAAGTACTGGACCCACTATACTCTCTCTAGCCCATATTGCTTATTTATTGACAAGGTGTTTCAACATCAGAATCCTCTCTTCTGTCTTCCTCTTTTCAGAAGTAAATAATGGGTTTTCATCATTTGCTCTTTGCTGTTTGGGAAAATGCATCACCTTTCTATTCTAATTGTTCTTAACATTGAAATGAAACAAAAGGAGAACTTTAATAAATGTGTTACTTTTCAGGGGTGGGGGAGGGTGCCACTCCCATTGATTCTAGGCTTAACTCTATGGACTGGACCGGTCAATGTTTGGTCCTGGTGACCCTGTGCTTCTTGAACCCAGTGTGCTGAGAGCTGACAGGCCCTCTGTGCAGTGCCCTGATACCACTGGAGCTCCATTTGGTGATGCTCATGGTCCATGAGCTGCCAGGGATGCGCACGTGCATGGGCACATGTACCTGTCGTACTTTCTAATCCTTTGAACTGTCTCCTTTACCCTATATTTTACTTGTGTCGTTATTTTACAGAATTATAACTGATATTAGAGGTTTAGGATTACTTTAGGTTGTTTTACGACCTGCTTTTATCAGACACAGTAAGGAGTAGGCATTATTTTCCATTACTGCTATTAATGTTTACTGCCATAAATTTTTCTTGGAAAGGTTCTTGATTTTGATTAACAAAAAATTATATATTCGTCGTAAAGCCTCTCAATCACAGTCCTACTGCATCTGATGGCATTTACTTTCACCCTCCTGAATTTAAGGTCTTTATAATCTCATATTTGTTTCCTTGATGGTACATATTGTCAGTTAGGTAGTGGGGATATAGGTCAGTATATACAGAGATGTTTCCCCTTTTCTCCTAAAACAAGGAATTAAAAGGAAAGGCCTGTCTGTGCTTACCTGCAGTAATGTACTGTCTTGATATTGGCAGAAGTTTGTGGTTTGATGTAGCATCACTTCCCTCACTAAGGTTAATTGCTAGCAAATGACTAAATGGGAATTTAGGGGGATCGTGGCAGCTGTCTGCTCTGTTGGTGGAAACAGGAGTCCTGGCGCCATTTCAGGGGGCATTATTTGTGTCTGTCTATCAGAGTTACAATACAGTTGTTTCTCTCAGTTTCAGTCTTCTCTATAGAATTTCTGTCAATTGTTTGACTCCATTAAGTGTGCAGAGGAAATAAAAGCCTGAATGACCAATCCACCAGGGGCTATGCATAGGCCCTTTCTTTGTCCATACTCAGAGCACTGCATTAGGTCTCATTATCCATTTATAATAAGTGACCTCTGCCCCCTGGGTCATTGGAAAATATTCAGTGTTCTTTCCTGACGCATACGGCACCTTTCCCAGTAGACTCCAGCAACAGTAAGACGTCTCACAGTCTGAGGACTGGAGCACATTTCAGGTCTTAAATACACAGCCCTGTGCCAGATCATTTTGACAGTTTTCTTTTTTCTTTGTTCTTGATTTGCTCTTCATTCATAAATTGGCCAAGAGAAGTCTCATGTCTAGAAGATAAAATATAGTATTCCTTTTCTCCTTTTGCCTCCACCCAATCCCCTTTTGATTAAAAAAAAAAAACACTTCCCCATGTTTTTCAGCTCTGTTTTCAGGATCGATTTGCCTTGATCTCTTTTTGCTGATTGAGGAATTGAGAAATATTTGCATCTACTGAGTGGAAAGCTGTCACTTTGGGAAACTGTTTGCCTATTGTCCAGGATAGACCTGGAAGTTATTTATGATGTGTTAGAAAGTTCTCTGTGCTGCCCAAATACATAGTAAGGAGGTTTCCATCAAAAGGCTTGAAAAAGGCTTTGACCCCTCCCTTGACACTAGTATCCAAAGTTATTCTGGGATACAATTTCAGATCATATATCAGATGGTTCAGTGCATACATCTGTGGTTCTATTCCCAGTTCCCAGTGGGTAAATACTTGGGGGAGAGAGGTAGAATAATGGTCAATGGAAGAAATATAGTTAAAACATAAGAAAACTGTCATTAAAAAAAGAAAAAGAAAACTCTCATGTCCTGAGATTTACCCTGTATATATTGTCAGTCTCCACCTAACTTCTCTTCCCAGTGCCAGGGATTAACCATGGCAGACACTTTACCTTCATTCCTGGGCCCAAGAGTTAGCTTTTACTACCAGTTACTGACCTTTGTATGGTTCCTGCGTGTGGTGCCAGTAGACTTCGATTATCTATTAATCTGTTGGTTGGGATCAGAAAAATAAAAGGCTGAGAACCATTTCTGTAGCAATTCATGTAAGAAACTGAGCCTAGGAGAAAACGTTTGCAAAATTATTGTTAAATTTAAGAGGCATGCATTTGACTAGTAAAGGTTCTGTACTTCATTTAGAAACATGTTCATCTTGTATTTAGTGTCACATGTTGTTCATTTTATTAAAAATGCATCCATTGCCCTGATCCAAGGAATCCGAGTTTATTACAATGTGTTAACAGCAATACTGTTCAGTCAAACCAAGAGTCTTTATCCTAGCAAAGTAGTTTTCCTGTTGAGTGCAACCTGCTTTCAGATATTGGGGGCAGAGGGGGATAATCTCCTCAAGAATGACTGTGGAATTCCAGCACAGATTTTTCTCTTCAGATTGTTGTCAGAACTCTCTCCATGACAAGAATTAATATATTAACTGGATTATAGCACCATTTGACAAATTGCTTACTAAATACACCAAAATTGATTGGATGTTTTGTATTTGAATTGACAAATGTCTGCATTAGCAGGAGGAAAATCCATTAATTATAGCTACTCTCAACCATAGAAAATATAATCCTATAAATATAGATTTTGTTAAAAACCTTGACTGTAGCAGGGTTGCTTAGATGTGTACCCACACCTCCTTGCCATTAATAGGTTTCCTCTTGGCCACTGTCTTTTAAATAAGAAGAAACTGTTTTCTGCTGTATCATGTGCATCAGGCTTTCCTGATTGCATAGTGGTTATTAGTTTCCAAAAGATTGTAGTTCAGTTTCTCCTCTCCGTTCTCAATTGCACCACTGTCCTCCTCTTATTTTTTCATTCAAAAGCTTTACTTTGGCTTTAATGGTGAATATACTTCTATTTCTCTGTTAGGGGAAAAAATGGTTTCCTCATGATCCTTTTTACTAAGAGTGACATCTACAGTAACCGAGACAGAAAGGAGGTGGGTGAATGCCCTTTCCTGTCTATCCACAATTGGAATCTGTTCTCCTTAGAGCTTGTCATATGACAAGAGCCTTTTGGCCATGTGATTTTGTAGTACTTGGGGGGAGATAAGAAACTCTGAATTGTCTTTTTTGCCTTCCTACTACAAGTTCTTGCCTTCCTACTATGCTTTCTTTGTATTAGTGACCACATGAAGAGCATCAGTTTCACCCCTATAAGATGTCAAGCCTGGGTCAGAGTTGAATTTTGTAACTACTGTTTTGAGGCATCTGTTATTTTTTTCTCCTGGGCACTTGACCACCTTAAGGCCCAGCCTCTCTTCTTGGTATCAGTGGCCTGTTCCTGATTAGGTCATATATACCCTTCAGTGGTCCCTGAGTGTGTGCAGAGCCAGGAGTAAGCACTGAACACCGCTAGGTGTGGCCCAACTCCTCACTCAATAAACAAATACAACTTATAAATTGTATATTTGTGGAATTTATGTATTTCATGTAAATATTAAAATGAGTTCGTACAGAATTAGTCATACTGAGCTGGAGCACACCCAGTAGGGCTTTTGCCTTCCACGCGGCTGACCTGGGGTTCGATTCCTCCGTCCCTCTCAGAGAGCCCGGCAAGCTACCGAGAGTATCCCGCCCACATGGCAGATCCTGGCAAGCTCCGTGTGGCATATTCGATGTGCCAAAAACAGTAACAACAAGTCTTACAATGGAGACGTTACTGGTGCCTGCTCGAGCAAATCAATGAACAACAGGAGGACAGTGCTACAGTGCTATACCCTTCAGTACTGAACCAGACCAGCAATTTCTAAAACAAAATATTCCTTAAGTGTTACAGAGAATCTGCGGTCATGGCTCAAATTGCCTTCTTTGTTTCTTTGAGACCAAAAGCTTTGTGAGAGATCTCTGGCTTCCTGGGACATTTTTTGTCAATGTGATTTCCCTCTGTGTTTTATAGATTCTCGTTGCTTTTTATGCTTTCTCTGGGTGTGATAGATATGTGTTTATCAAGATAAGAAATGTGTCCTTAGGAAGTGAAGGAGAAACGGAATTCAGAGACTAGATGATGACTAGAGGAACAGATGTGCATGGGAGGACCAGGTTGAGGTGAACTGGCTGATGCTCTCAGACAAACATAGACACACAGAGGTGCTGGCGACACCCCTTCGATTCTATAGTTTTGTAAACAAATGGGGCTGGAGTGATAGCACAGCAGGTAGGGCGCTTGCCTTGCAAGCGGCCAACATGGCTGACCCGAGTTTGATTCCTCTGCCCTTCTCGGAGAGCCCGGCAAGCTACCGAAAGTATCTCGCCCGCACGGCAAAACCTGGCAAGCTCCCCGTGATGTATTCGATATGCCAAACACAGTAACAGTTGTTACAGTGGAGATGTTACTGGGCCCGCTTGAGCAAATCGATGAACAACGGGAGGACAGTGACAGTGACAGTGTAAACAAATGATAAATCAATAGAGATGGGGAAAAGAAACCCCAGAAATTGAAATTTGTATTATTTATGATACATGAAGATAAAACTACCTTGCCCTTTGTGTTTGGAATTTTAATTTAAAATAATGAACTTACTAAAGAGGTGATACACTGAGACTTTGTTTTTAACCTCTGTAAACCAGAATGTAGTTTTCGGTATTCATAGTTTTAGATTTCTTTTCTGCTATTTGCTTGCTGTATGACTTTGAACAAATTATATCTGTCGGCTTTAGTTTCCATTTTTTTTAAAAAAAGAAAATGGAATCGATAGTATATGCCATTCAGGATTGTTATTAGGTTAAATGATTTTATTCATCAAAAAGCTTCACACTAACTTTCTGAGTTGGAGTAAAAACTCACTAAAGATAACTGTTGATTGTAAATTGTATTGATAGAAGTAGTTCTTTCTTCTTTTGAAATCTTTCTTGTTTCCTTCAATTTTAAGTGTGATCCTGTCTAGTGGTTCTACTAGTTAAAATGCTTTGTTGTCCACAATTAAGAGAATACATTTGTACTACGTCATATCTCTTCAGTTCTTAAGTGGTCATCTGGAAAAGTATGGCTCCATCCTAATGCATGTGTTTTTCAAAGCTACAAGAAGAAATTTTACTTAGCAATTCTAATATATTGATGTATATAGAAAAAAATCTACTTGCTTTGAGTATCCCTTTCATCTTAGTAATTTTCAAGAATGTCTGGTGCATTCTAAAAGGCTTTATTCTGAAATTCCTTATCGATAATTGCCTTGAGATTCTGAAACTGTCACCTAAAAACAGACACCTAAAAACTGTCACTAAAAACAAGTCTCTTACCATTGAGACTTACGAAATGCCAGAAAATATTTTTGAGTTTATTTGACATAGTTTATTATTTCAGTGATTCTTTCAGTTTTTCACTCCACATTCCTTTCAGTTTGTAACAGACATGTATTTATATAATATTAATTAGGTGGTTTTTAAAAAATGTATAGGAAACAAAGAGAGAAGAAGGGGAGGGAATCAGGGAGTTAGGAATGTAGGAGGTAAAAACAAAGGGAAAAAAGAAATGGACTATTTCAATTTGTTAAAGGATCAAACATACAGTAAGTCAGAGCTAAAGGTACTAACATGGGTGTTTCTGTGTAAATACTGTGAATAGTACTAAATATTTCACATGCCCTAGCTAAGGAAAGAATCTAGTTGCTTCTGTGCTGACCTGCAGATGGTAAGTTTGTTCATTTGTCTTCATACGTCCATGCCATAGTCTTTAACTTCTATTATGAAAATGTTTAAACAGAAACAGATATAATGCTAATATTAGATCTTTTTACATGTGATATATTGGTATGGGTGTAATCAAAAAGCATTTTAAAATATGCCACATGCAATCACAGTGGCAACAAGTTTTGGAGATAACTACTTCCATTACTATGGCACTGTGAATCAAGACTTGTAAAAATACTCTCTTGTGTATAGAAAGATTAAATATATATATGCATATATATGGTAACTGAGATGCAGTATTCTCTGTCTCATCCTTTTCCTTATTCTATGAATTTTCTGGTTTACTTAGAGGTAAAAATGAGAACATTTATTTACTTTATTATATGGGATATACCAGGAGTACTTAATGAATGATTGGAAATATTTTTAAATTACATTTTTAAGTATAGGTTGAAAACGATGATGTCTTCCAGGCCTAAAAGCTTTCAACTTTTCATGCCAAAAGAACTTTGCCTCTTTTGCTTAGGCAAGAGAAAAATTGGTACTTAATTCTTTCTGCTGTATAATAATGTGGACTTATCTAGTATGTAACAAGATAATGAATAAATGAAGAATGGAAGAAGTTGCATTGAGTCTATGCAAAAAATTATTTTTGCCATTTTTACAGTTAAGACAACTTCTCTTTATTTTTATTTATCAAGCTTTATTATGAAGACTGAACCGAGTACATTAGGCTCTCCTTTCTATGCCATTCTCAGTGGACTCAGAACCAATAAGTGTACAATCACTCTCCCATTTCCTGTATGTACAAATAGGTACATTATTAAATGAATGCAGTTTAGTGATCAAAACCAGTGATTCCTTACTTTTAGAACATTAATTTACAATAGATTCTGCATATCTTCTACTCATTTTAATCATTCGCTTGTAAGAATATTATATTTTATAACGTTTGTTGAATTTAGAAAGAATTCTTTCCAAAAGATCTGTCTTACATAACAGATTAGCTCTTATGTTATATAGAATACAGTTGTCACTGTTGAATGATTACAACACTTAATTCTATATTGCATTAAAAGTAAGAGAGCTTCTAGCTAATCTCCAGCAAAAACACATGCTACCATATATGCTTGAGCAGTTGGTTGACTCTATTTATGATACAGAAAAAAGAAAGTTTTTCTTGATATATTTGTTCAGAGATAATGATCAATATACATGAGTGAATGAATGAGTATATAAAGCATTCACATTCTCATTTTAAATACAGTTTACTAAGAAACCAGGAGGCAGAGGAAATTCACAACATAATTTTCTCTCTCTCTCTCTCTCTCTCTCTCTGTCTGTCTCTCTCTCTCTCTCTTGCTTTTTGTGTCACACCTGGCAATGCACAGGGATTACTCCTGACTGTGCTCAGGGGGTCATATGGGATGCTGGGAATCGAACCCGGATTAGCCATATGCAAGGCAAATGCCTTATCCACTATCTTTCATACATTTCATCATTGAATTCATACATTCTATCATTGAAATGCATCTAATTTGTTTTCCTGACTTCTTGGATTGATTGTATTTACCACATTAATTTTAGTGTCTAAATTGTAAATTGGCGTAAGTATTCACAGGCATAAATCTTAGATTTGTTTACAATTCTGAGAATAAGTTCTCAGTGTCCTCTAGCCAGATATGACAAATGTCTTACATTTTTGTAAGAATGAGCTTTGGTAAGAATAGTTTTTGTGACTTAGTTTTTGTTGGCTTGACTTATATGTTTGTATAGATTATATAGCTCATGGTAAGACTAAGTTTCATAAACTATACACAAGTGTTATATGATCAGAAGGTGATACTTTAGAAGAGTAAGATTGGTCCTACCTTGGGGTGGGGTTGGGGATAGTTCACATTTGGCAGTGATGTGGTACCAGGGACCAAACTAGGGCTCTCACTACAATCATGTCTATTGAACAGTCTTCTTGACTCTGACTTTACTGTACAAGTAATTCTAGTCCACAGTAGTTTTAATGTATATGTAATGAAATTATACTTGTGAATTGAGTTACCCTAATATACATTTATATAGACATTGTGTACTTCTTTCCAGGAAGATAAATTCCACCTTGATGTTAACTGCAAATGTTTTGAAGGGATAGTTGCGGCTTATTCAGTTCTCAGAAGTGTATTGGGACGATCGGAAATTTTTTGTAGATTCTCTGATGTTGCCAGTAGCATGAAACTGTTATTTAATTATTTCTCTTCGTTCCGTGATATTTAAGCCTATATTGAGAAGTAAAACTAAGTTGTTACCCCTTCCAGATGTCCTCAGGAATAGCCTGTCCAGATGTTAAATGTCAAATGACCACTATTGTAGCAGTAGTAACAAATGAAAACCCCTTGGTTTATGCTTTCTGTGGGACTATTGTATGGTACTTAGGGGTAGAGAAAAGGAAAGAGATGAGCAGGATGGGGGGGGGGATTCACCCAGTGTTGTCAGTTATTCAGTGAAATCTATTATCTCAGATGCAATAAGGATATGCCATTTTTCTAATTATATATTGCCTGTGACTATTCTTCTGGGAATGTGGAATAAAAGGAAAGTGAAACCAGAGAGGTACAATAGCTGACTGTTAGAAAACTTTAATAATTAATTAGAGAACATCTATGAACCACAGGGTCAGGGTGCAAAGAATAACATTGATCTATTTAATATATAAAGTAGGGAAAGCTTGTTCCCTTTTATGTATTGTAACACTTCAACTGTTGTTCCACTGGTACAAGAGAAGGCGCCTAATAACAGAATATCAAGTAATATATAATTTCATTCCTTAACTGTACTTTTTTGAGATACACCTAAGTGGTAACATTTATTAATCAGTTATTAAACATTAATTAAAACTTCTGTCTAGTCTTTAATAGCAATAGAGATGTTTCCCTAATAAGATTTTTTTCTCAGTAGATTAACTATTGAAAGAGATACAGTTCAGTCTGATACCTCTTGGGGAGTTGGGATGGATTTGGGCCACACCCAGTAGGGCACAGGGCATACTCCTAACTCTGTGCTCAGGGATCACTCCTGGTAGTGTTCAGAGGACCATACATAGTGCTGGGGATCGAACCAGTATTGGCCACATGCTAGGCAAGTACCTAAGCTCTTGTACAATTTCTTCAGCTCATGATCTGACCCCTTTTAAAGAGGTTATTATTATTTTTTTAAGTCAGGGTTTAATTTTAGCAGGTTAATAGTAAGAAAGCATAACTTGTTTAAATTTTTGATCTCTGATTGCAACTGTTTGCATATGTTTGTTAGCTGTTATACTTCTTTTCAATTGCTTGTTCATTGGGGAATGCCTTAAACCTTTTTGCTTTCAAATTATTTGCCTTTTTGAGACTTTTGTTTCAAAAGCAAATTTTCATTTCTGCATTAAAAAATGACATTCCCTAGCAGAATTTATACCTCAAATCATGAGTGCTTTCTGATCAGAAACAGAATTTGGTAAAGAGCCCTCTCTTATTGTATGGCCGACATATAAATGCTGTTTTTAATAAGTCCCAAAAATATATTGAAGTTTGTCCTTGGATGAGAGTTTATCACTGTTGGCCTTTGGGTGAACTTTGAGCCTGAGCTGTTTCATTCAAGGCAGCATGATGTCATTTAACTCACAAATTTCTTTGTTGCTAGAAAAAAGGAATGTTGTTCCCCTAAATAACCTAGAGGTCTGAATATTGCTGGCACAACATTACTCACCTATCAGGCCTCCACCAAAGACTTTAGTATGGAAGGGGTTTTATTGTTTCGGTGAGGTTATATGGTAGAGCAGAACGGAAAACAAAATCCGCTTTTAAATAAAATATTGACAAATGGACTATTGAAGAATATGTTACTGCCTGACTCAGTTAAACACAGCTTTCTATACTTCTCCAAATAAAAATCTTGGTTCTGACTTTTCAAAAAAATTATTTGGAAGAAAAATTTCTTTCTATATTCACCATCTGACCATATTTTATATTTTAATCCAGCTGAAGCAGATAGCTATTAACTCACACAACCAAGTTGATACTATTTGAATCAGCATTTGCCCACTTAGTAGAAAAGTAGATTTCCCTTATTTCCAATGCAGAGAGACTTATTTTCGGAAGTGGAACAATTTTTAAACATCTCTTAAGATGGGTAGTGTGCGTTCACTAGCAGCAGAACCTGTAGCTCATTACTTAGTCCTCTGAAGCTTCCAGAGCTCTAGCTAAGATAATTTATTACTGGGAGTTTAAGAAATGTAGAGCAGAATAGAACAAGAACAGAACAAAATGAATAGATTTTCCCTACATTGGTTCTATAAATAACCACTGCTCAGTGTTCAGCATTATGCTTTGTGATCGTGTATGTAAAAATGATAGTTATACCCCAATGTGCCTTTTAACTTTTATGTGCATTGTCAAATCTTTTTTTTCTTTCATCACTTTTTAAAAGCAAATGTGCTGGGGCCATGGTTGTGGCTCAACTGTTAGGGCATATGCTTTGCATATGTGAAGCCCTCAGTTTCATCCCAGGCGCTACAGGCCATCTCAGCTCTGCCAGGTATGGCCCTCACTGTTTTTAAGAAGCAAATAATAGTCTTTTTTTTGTAGCTTTTTTCCCCATATGAAAGCAACATTTAGGTACTATATTGTGAACCTTGTTCTCAGTAGATTTTTTTTTATTCTCTAAATAGCTGAACCATGCCAAATCACTTAAGAATGTAATGGCTTACTCTTATTTAAAGAATTTTTAATATATGAACAATATAAGCATCCTTAACCAGAAGACCAAGTTTTTTCACGGTACTGAGTCCAGCAAGGTACTGAGAGTATCTCGCCCACACGGCAAAGCCTGGCAAGCTCCCTGTGACATATTCAATATGCCAAACACAGTAATAAGTCTCATCATGGAGACGTTACTGGACCCACTTGAACAAATTGATGAACAATGGGAGGACTGTGCTACTTAGAACACTAAGACATACGTGTTGCTTTTTGGTTAATTTTAAAGTATTTGATTCACTGGAGTGGGGATTTACTGTTACTCTTTTTGATCCCTGGCATTTCAAAAGGTTTAAATTTCTTCTTCACTAGTTAATAACACATATGTAGCATTTTGATTTAAATCTACATACATAACCTGTAAGTATGAGGATGATTCTGTGTTCATTCCATTAATCCACATTAATCCACATTTCTTAGTGTTGTTTTAGAAATGTTTTATTTGTTTGTTTGTCTTTTTGGGGGCCACACCTGAGGATGCTTATTATCAGGAATTACTCTTGATGCCAGGGATCAGAGCCATATTGGTCATATGCAAGGCAAATGTCCTACCTCCTGTCCATTGCTCCAGCCCCACTTTAGATATATTTTAATACAATGTTTACAATTCAAGTTTAATGATCAACTGAATCATTAAATTCTTAGGGTTTAAGAGCATCTAAAGCCTTGCTCTGGGGGACTGGAGAGATAGTAGAGTGGTTAAAGTTCTTACCTTGCACATAGTTGCCCCTGAGTCTGGTTTCATCCCAGTACCTCATGTAGTTCCCTAAGTATCATCAGGAGTGATCCATGAGCAGAGATCCCAGTAATAAGCCCTGAGCACAGCTAGGAATGACCAGCCACCCTTCCCCCACTTCCAATGAGAAAAACTAAAGCCTTACTTTGAACTTTTATTAATGTCAGACTTTTGGTGAATCCTTTTTAAAAATTAGTATATTTTATCTATTAATTTATATGTTACATTGTGAAGTGCATTTAAAAATTCAAGATGAGTATTTATGCAAGCTATTTATAGATTTGAGAAGTCATACATTGTTTACTATTCTAATATGCAGAATTTATTATGGAAGATTAGACTCAGACAATATCAATGGAACATCTAAACTTTTTTAAAAAATGATTTCACTTACATTGTTCTTTTAAATGAAAAGAACTTGGTGATTAGACTAACAGAATTAATTTGTGAAATTTGCCATTGGAGCATATTCATTTTTATTTGCTTTAAATATAATCAATAAAGTAGATAAATATATACAGAAACATACACATATCATTGCTAAATAGCAAAAGACACAGGATTTTTTTTAAAACCCTTATTTACTTAGTAGGAGCATCAATACACTTTCCGGAGAACACAATATAAACAAAGTCTGGCTCACAGTTACCTCATAATGATCCACTCATCCTGCTTTTGCTTGTTGATCTATACTTACCAAATGCCTGTGTGTTGAGGCAGTGCTTTTGAAGTTTATTCTCTAAAAGTAAATTGACAGTGTATTCTTTTTATTTAGATGGATAGCCTCCTTTTAAATTCCTGTGCTGGATGTTGAACAGAGCACGAGATTTACTTCTCTGCCCTATATTCTTTTCTTGTCTTAAGTTTATTAGTTATCTAAGAATTGTGGGAAAACGTAAAATACACAAAATTCTTTTTCTTAGGTAGAAGGTTTATAATGAACACAAGTTTGCAAGGTGTAAATGTATGCACATATGTACATGTATATATGTACATATATTTCCCCAAACTTGATTTTTCATTAAACTCTTGGTTTTTCAATAAATTTGATGAAATTTCATTTTCCACATTGTCAAAATGCTGTTCTATTTGACAATATAGAAAAGATGATCTCAGTCAGTATAACTCGCCGCACCAGATTTCATCTTTACAGATGTAAGATGATGGGAATTGGGCACCCCAACTGCCAGTGTGTTCCATTTCTCCAACTGATCATTCTTTTGCTATTGCTTCGCAAAGATCTCAGCAGCGTCCATCTTTGTTTTTACTTCAAAGCTTTTTCAAAGCCTGTTACTCCTCTGTCTCTTGCCCGTATTCATCTTGGACACAGTGATAAATGGAGTTCTTTCCAAAGAAAGTGAAGAGACTGTCACAGACAGACCATGTGGGAACTCACACCCCATGCCCTTACAGCCTGAGGCTCTGTTGCTGCTTCTTTAGTCTCCACTCAAGAAGGAAGATGTGCCTTTTCACAGCTGTTGATACCCGCAACTACTCCTTTCCTTTTTTTTTTTTTAATTTTTATTAGTGAAACACCATGAGGTACAATTGTAGACTTACAAATTTTTGTGCTTGGGTTTCAAGTATACAATGTTCGAGTACCCATCCCTCCACCAGTGCCCATTTTTCACCACCACTGAGCCCAGTATCCCTCCCACCCCCCATCCTCCTCATCCCACCCTGCCTCTGTGGCAGGGCATTCCATTTTGTTCTCTCTCCTTTTGGGTGCTGGGGTTTGCAAATGAGGCATTAAGTAGCAGTCATGTTCTGTCTATAGTCTACTTTCAGCATGCATCTCCCATCCTGAGAAGATCCTCCCAACACCCCCTTTTTTTTTTACTTTCTTTCATAGATTTTATTAATTTTTTAATTAAAAAATTTTTATTAGTGAAACACCATGAGGTACAGTTATAGACTTACAAATTTTTGTGCTTGGGTTTCAGTTATACAATGATCAAGTACCCATCCCTCCACCAGTGCCCATCCTCCACCACCATGGGTCCCAGCATCCCTCCCACCCCCCACTCCCCCCAGCCCACCCTGCCTCTGTCGCAGGGCATTCCCTTTTTTTGGTACTCCTTTCTCTGTCTGAGCTGCCTTTTCCCCTAACATGTACGGGCTGGCCTCCAAGCCATGGAGTGAACCTCCTGGTACTTATCTTGGTTGTTCTTGGGTGTTAGTCTCCTATTTTGCTACTCTGTGTTCCCCAGATGAATGCAGTCTTTCTATGCATTTCTGACCCTCTCTTTCTGACTGATTTCGCTTAACATGATACTTTCCATGTAGTACCACTTGTATAGAGGGGACTTTCCTCAATATAGTTAAAACTACTCCTTTCTTTTCCCTCCCATCTTTGGGGTTTTCCTTTTCCTACTTTCTGTTCATGGTACTTTTGCTCCAGTCTCCAGAATACCTTTTCTTATATTCAGTTAGAGAAACTTTGCTCTTACATATTTACACTCATAGTCTTTTCTTTTTTTCTTACCTCAGTGTCAAAGTTTTGAATTCTTTTGATCTGTATTGCCACATCCTTAAGATGGTAAATTCGGAGTGAGTCTTCTATCTGGTTTGAGGGGAATTTTCAAATGTAAAGGAAAGTGAGGGAGAGGGATGAATATTTATTTTGTGTTAAAATATTACCCTACCAGCCATACTTTTGGATTAGCCATCATCTAAGTGCTTTAAAGCATTCTTAGTTTTAAAGCAGTGTTTGTAATGAGTGACTATAATGAATGAAACTTTTTTACAATCCCTATACATGAAGCCAGGATCCATGCTTAATGTTTCAGAGATAAATATTTGGTATTTTTATCTATTTTTTCAATTTTTATACATTTTATTTTCTTAAGGTATTTCACAACAGTTCTCATTGTTAAGATAAAATATCACATTTTTAAGATAATATTCATACACCCAGCCCACCAGTGAGCATCTTCCCACCACAATAAGAGAGAAGTGTATGAAGGTTGTTGTATTTCATTCTGGAGCCATTTAAGCCTGTATATAAGAGAATACAAGCAAGTATGTTTAAACCAAACAAATGTGTACTACTTTAGGTACATCAGTGGGCTAGAGTATAAGAGGTCGCATTTGCAGCCTCGAGCTCCAGGAAATACTGCATCGCTCTCTTTCCAGGAGCTTTATTTTATAGTCTCTGAATCTTGGCTGTTGATGAGATTACATGACACTGGGGGCAGTTTGTGGGTGTGACTGCTAATACATAGTAGATCTCTTGTTTTGTTACTTTATATCCCCCAGATGAATGCAGTCTTTCTATGTCTGTTCCGCTCTTTCTGAGTCATTTCGCTTAACATGATACTTTCCATGTAGTACTACTTGTATGTAAATTTCATGACTTCATCTTTTCTAACAGCTATATAGTACTCCATTGTGTAGATGTGCCAAAGTTTCTTTAGCCAGTCATCTGTTCTCGGGCACTCAGGTTTTTTCCAGATTCTGGCTATTGAAAAGAGTGCTGCAATGAACAAACAAATGCAGATGTCACTTCAACTATACTTTTTTGCCTCTCTGGGATATATTCCCAGGAGTGGTATCGCTGGGTCAAATGGGAGCTCAATTTCTAATTTTTTGAGAATCGTCCATACTGTTTTCCAAAAGAGCTGAACCAGTCGGCATTCCCACCAGCAATGAAGGAGGGTTCCTTTCTTGCCACATTTCACCAGAACAGGTTGCTTTTGTTCTTTTGGATGTGGGACAGTCTCTGGTGTAAAATGATAGCTCATTGTTGTTTTGATCTGCATCTCCCTGATGAGTAATGATGTAGAGCATTTTCTCATGTGCCTTTTAGCCAGTCGGATTTCTTCTTTGAGAAAGTTTCTGTTCATTTCATCGCCCCATTTTTTGATGGGGTTGGATGTCTTTTTTTTTTTTTTTTTTGTGGGGCGATAGCACAGCGGTACGGTGTTTGCCTTGCATGCAGCCAACATGGCCGACCCAAGTTCGATTCCTTCGCCCCTCTTGGAGAACCTGGCTAGCTACCGAGAGTATCTCGCCCCCACGGCAAAGCCTGGCAAGCTCCTCGTGACGTATTTGATATGCCAAACACAGTAACAAGAAGTCTCACGATGGAGACGTTACTGGGCCCGCTCGAACAAATTGATGAACAACCCGAGGACCGTGACCGTGACCGTTCAACCAGTACCTTGTATATCCTTGATATCAACCCCTTGTCAGATGTGTATTCGGCAAATATCCTTTTCCGTTCTGTAGACTATCTTTGTATTTTGGTCACTATTTCTTTTGAGGTGCAGAAGCTTCTTAGTTTAAGATAGTCCCATTTGTCTATCTCTGTTTTCACTTGCTTGACCAGTGGCGTGACATCTTTGAAGATACCATTAGCTTCAGTATCATGGAGGATTTTGTCAACTTTGTCTTCAATGAACTTTACAGATTCCAGTCTGATGTTGAGGTCTTTAATCCATTTTGATCTTACTTTTGTACATGGCGTTAGCCAGAGATCTGAGCCCACTTTTTTGTATGTAGCCATCCAGTTTTGCCAGCACAATTTGTTGAAGAGGGTTTCCCTGCTCCACTTCACTTTTCTTGCCCCTCTTATTGAGGATTAGATGATCATATGCGTGGGGGAAGATGTCAATATATTAAACCCTGTTCCATTGGTCTACGAACTCAGCCTTTGTTCTAGAACCATGCTGTTTTAATTACTACTGCTTTGTAGTAGAGTTTGAAGTTAGAGAGGTTGATTCCTCCCATTTTCTTTTTTCCCAAGAATTGCTTTAGCTATTCGTGGGGGCTTATTGTTCCATATAAATTTCAGGAGTGTTTGCTCCATTTCTTTGAAGAATGTCATGGGTATCATAATAGAGATCACATTGAATTTGTACAGTGCTTTGGGAAGTATTGCCATTTTGATAATGGTAATTCTCCCGATCCATGAACAGGGGATATTTTTCCGTTTCCTCGTGTCCTCTTTTATTTCCTGAATTAGCGTTTTGTAGTTTTCTTTTTACAAGTCCTTTACTTCCTTATTTAAGCTGATTCCTAGGTACTTGATTTTCTGGGACACAATTGTGAATGGGATTGTGTTCTTCATGTCACTTTCTTCTCTTTCACTATTTGTGTATAGGAAAGCCATGGACTTTTGGGTATTGATTTTATAGCCTGCAACTTTACTATACAAGTCTATTGTTTCTAGGAGTTTCTTGGTAGAGGCTTTAGGGTTCTCTAAGTATAGTATCATATCATCTGCAAATAGTGAGTGCTTGATTTCTTTCTTTCCTACCTCGATGCCCTTTAATATCTTTTTCTTGCCTAATCACTATTGCAAGTACTTCCAGTACTACATTGAACAGTAGTGGGAGAGTGGGCATCCTCTCGTCCCTGATCTTAGGGGGAAGGCTCTCAGTTTTTCCCCATTGAGTATGATGCTTGCTGTAGGCTTGTGGTAGATGGCTTTAACTATATTGAGGAAAGTCCCCTCTATCCCCATTTTGGCGAGGGCTTTCATCATAAACGGGTGCTGGATCTTGTCAGATGCTTTCTCTGCATCTATTGATCATATGCTTTTTATCTTTCCTTCTGTTGATATGTTAGATTATGTTGATTGATTTCCAAATGGTAAACCATCCTTGCATCCCCGGGATGAATCCCACTTGGTCATGGTGTATGATCTTTTTGATGAGTCATTGAATTCTATTTGCTAGTATTTTGTTGAGAATCTTCACATCCGTGTTCATCAGGGATATCGGCCTGTAGTTTTCTTTTCTTGTGGTGTCTTTGTTTTATTTTGGTATTAGATATGGGCTTCATGGAAACTGTTTGGGAGAGTTTCTGTTTTTTCAATTTCCTGGAAAAGCTTGAGAAGAACTGGCAGTAGGTCCTCTTTAAATGTTTGGAAAAATTCGCTAGTGAATCCATGTGGACCTGGGGTTTTGTTTTTGGGAAGACTTTTGATTACAGTTTCAATTTCCTTGATGTTAATAGGTCTATTCAGGTACTCTATATCTTCTTGATTCAGCTTTGAGAGATTATTGGAATCCAGGAATTTATCCGTTTCTTCTAGGTTCTCGTTTCGTGGCATACAGACTTTCAAAGAAGTCTCTGATAGTCTCTGATGATCTTTTGAATTTTTTTGGTTTCTGTTGTGATGGGCTGGAGCGATAGCACAGCAGTAGGGCGTTTGCCTTGCACGCAGCCATCATGGCCAACTCGAGTTCGATTCCTCCGCCCCTCTCAGAGAGCCCGGCAAGCTACCGAGAGTATCTCGCCCGCACGGCAGAGCCTGGCAAGCTACCCATGATGTATTTGATATGCCAAACACAGTAACAACAAAGTCTCACAATGGAGATGTTACTGGGCCCACTCGAGAAAATCGATGAACAACGGGAGGATAGTGGGCAGTGGTCTGTTGTGATATCCCATTCTTATTTCTGCTTTGATTTATTAGGGTTCTCTCTCTCTGTGTGTTTCTTTGTGAGTGTTGCTCGTGGTTTATCTATCTTATTTATTTTCTCAAAGAACCAGCTCTTGATTTCATTAATCTTTCAGATTGTTTCTTTGGTTTCCATGTCGTTGATTTCTGCTCTAAGTTTTATGATCTCTTTCCTTCTGCCTGATTTGGGCTCCTTCTGTTGATCCTTTTCTAAGATCTTGAGCGTTGATACACATGCATTTTTTTGCCTTTCCTTTCTGTGCTACTCTCATACTAAGAATCAAATCTGGACTCTCACACTTGAAAGGCATTCACTGTACCACTGTCCCTCATCCCCAGTCCTCAAATAGATTTTAATAAGGAACCCTATTATCTTGGAGTCTGTGGGACTGCTCAGCAGTAAAGCCACTTGCCTTGCAACTGTTAGTTGGGCACCTGCCTTATAGGTATAGCTGGTTTGTCACTGATTTGATTCCTGGCATTGTAACAAAAAAGGAAAGGGTTGTGAAAAGAAAGGAAATTTTTACTATCTGACATTTGTTTTTAAAATTTCTTACCAAATTATAAGACATGTTTCTGATGGTTAATTTCTTTTTATTTTATTTGGAATTTGGGGGGGTCTGGGGGGGGTGGACCACATCCAGCATTGCTCAGATGCTGTTCCTGGCTCAGGAGACTGTGTGGTACTGGGGAGCTAACATAGGGGCCTCCTGTGTGCCAGGCATGATTCCAGCCCAAAATGCTTTTCTGCCTCCATCATTTGATTTTTGTTGAGTGTTGTTGTTAATTGGAGGGAATTGTAATATTTTAAGTCCTGCAGGGCAGGACAGCGTTAGCTCATTTGTACTGAAATTCTGATGAACTTGTACTCAGATATAGCAGTTTCTTTTATTTTTTAATTTATATATTTTTTAGCTATTTGTTTTAGAGTGAACTTTATCATAACTAAGTTTCTGTAAGCTCACTTTTTATTTTAAAAATATTGTTACTAAGGTAACATGGCTGCAGGAGGGTTAATGCATGCATATGCCTTTGGTGTATAGTTACTGCCCCTTCGCCACCATTGAAGAGAGTAAATGCATTTTTGAAAGTGTACTGTTAACAGCAGATCTTGTTATTCCTAAGAAATATGTTAATTATTTGACTTTCAATTACGTTTTGTCACATTTTATCTTAAAAATAATCATGGTATTCAGGATGATTATACAAACACTCATTTCTAATGCATGGATTAACATTGTGGAAATACATTTACTTTCTTACAGTGGCTCCACCTGGAAGTCCTGGGCCCATTACTCGACATGGGTCCTATGACAGTTTAGCCTCTGACCACAGTGGGCAAGAAGATGAAGAATGGCTTTCTCAGGTAAAACTCTGAAATGTTTGGCCTACTAAAGTAAGAGGAAAAAAGAAATCCTTCATCTGTCTTTATTCCTTAAGAAATTGTTTCCCTTGTTGGAATATGGATATTAATGGGAACTCTTTTTTACACTCGCTGAGAATTAATCAGTTCTCTTTCCAAATGAAGAACTTCTAATAATTCTGCTGCCAAGAAGCATATAATACATTTTTTACTCAGCTATATATCAGAATATGTATATATTTTCATACAGGATAAATAGAAGATACATAAAAATAAGCTATATATCCAAATATTTATATATTACTTTTCATACAGTGTAAATAGAAGATATATAGAAATATGTATAAAGTAAAGGCCCTCCCATTGATCATCGATTTGCTCGAGCGGGCCCAGTAACGTCTCCAATGGAGACTTTGTTGTTACTGTGTTTGGCATATCGAATACGTCACGGGGAGCTTGCCAGGCTCTGCCTTGCGGGCAAGATACTTTCGGTAGCTTGCCAGGCTCTCTGAGAGGGGCGGAGGAATCAAACTTGGGTCGGCCATGTTGGCTGCGTGCAAGGCAAACGCCCTACCGCTGTGCTATCGCTCCAGCCAGAAATATGTGTGTGTGTGTGTGTGTGTGTATATATATATATATTTCCAACAGTTCATTTATATCCTTTAGGGTTTTAGATTTAAAAATTTTGTCCTTATTAGAGAGAGAACAGAGGGGAATGCCCTCCCACAGAGTCAGGGTGGGATGGGGGGGATGGGGGGGGGTGGGAGGGATACTGGGATGCGTGGTGGTGGAAAGTGGGCACTGGTGGAGGGATGATATTTGATCATTATATAATTGAAACCCAAGCACAAAAATGTGTAAGTCTGCAACTGTATACCTCATGATGTCTCACTATTAAAAAAAATTTTTTTTGTCCTTATTTTGTGCCACACATAGTGGTATTCAAGATTTACTCTCAGTTCAGTGCTTAAAGGGCCATGTGGTCTTGAGTTTGGGACCTAAGCCTCCAACATGCAATACTCAGAAGATGGTCCTATGAGCTCTTTTTTTTTGACTGTCCTATGAGCTCTTCTTGGCTCAGTCCTTGGACTTTATTTACACTCTTTGCGTTAAAAAATATGAATGGATCTTACTAAAGGAGTAAGGGCATTCAAGAATCTTTGAGATTTGCTTTTAACTCCAACATTTTGTTAAGATTGCATCTGTTTTCTGATTAAGGGTCTTCCACTTTCTGCCCTGTGTGTGTGTGTGTCTTGATTGTGTCCAACTGGGTTTTCTTTCCTAAACCCAAGCAGTGTTGCTTCCAGCAGTCTCTAAACCAGTTCTTAACAGCTTCAGCTGACCCTTCCTCCCCTTGTTCAGTGAAGCTGTCTTCATCTCACTGGCTTTGAAATAAAAGATACTTGGGCAGATTTCAAAATGATGAGATTACAAATGACTTCATTACAAATGCTGTTATGTCTGCCTCGAGTCTGACATCATTTGTGTAAGTGAATGACCTGTCTCAGATTACCAATCCAGAGGGTTTTCATCAGACAGGTGCCTCTGTGGGGGCCCAGGCAGCTTCACTGCCTTTCTTTAAGAGGTCAGCCTGCAATGCTAAAGGAAATCGAGAAACGTGAGCTGCAGAGCCTTCTAGGTAACTTGCATTCTATTGCATGTGAAAATAAATGCTCACAGGAATCCCTGTGAAGGAGGCTTGATGCCACCTCAAGGTCCCCCTTTTCTCTGAGGATGCCACCCTAAGGTCATAAACTAACAAATACAGATGCTGGCAAAGAAGCCTCTGTCCTTCACTTCAACTTTTCAGCTAGCAAAAAAGATAATGTATGTTGTCAGTGTGAAAGCATGTACAATATGTTTGTTGTGCACACAACAGGAGAGCGAGCAGGAACATCTGGCCTTCTCCTGGGTGAGCTGACACAGGCATCTGTTTACCTCTCGGCTCTGTGACACTGATGGCTTCAAGCTTAAAATATACAAAATGCTCTGTCCGTGGCCTCATTTATATTGCCAGATGCAACTCTTTGAATCAGAAATCACTGTCCCAAATTTGCATGATTTCTCCCCTTCCTTCCCCATGATTAGTGGGAATGTGACTATGATATCAAGACCATGATTCTTTTGCCCTTTAGAACTTAGAAACCTCTAGCTGCACTTTGGGAGCCTTTTCTGTCAGAGAACTATATTAAATATAAAAAGTTGGGGGAAAATAAAGCACACTGGAAATCATTTCCATGAAGTATCTACACATGTAAGGACGTAGGATTTACAGACATTAAGAAGTAGTGTTTTCGGGACAGGAAGATTGCTTCATAGCTGGAAGCCTGCCTCATGAGCAAAGTGGAGATGGCAGCTGGAATAGAGAAGGATCACTAAGAAAATGATGTCTTGAGGAACCGGTCATGATGGGAGATGTGTGCTGAAAGTAGATAAAGGACCAAACATGATAACCTCTCAGTGTCTGTATTGCAAACTATAATGCCCAAAAGTAGAGAGAGAGTGTGGGGTATATTGTCTGCCATGCAGGCATGGGGAGGGTGGGAAAGGGGGGCTATACCGGGGATATTGGTGGGGGGGAATGTGCACTGGTGGGGGGATGGGTATTTGATCATTGTGTGCTTGTAACCCAAACATGAAAGCTTGTAACTATCTCCGGTGATTCAATAAAGTTTAAAGAAGAAGAAGAAGAAGAAGAAGAAGAACAACAACAACAACAACAACAAGAAGTAGTTAGTGTTTTGTCAAGTGTTTGCCTGTTTAGTCTCCTAATCAAGTCACACTTTTGTAAAATTGTATGATACTTATTATTATCAAGCAGATTTTTGCCAGAATTGTTTTCTCTTTGCATTACTTTTAAATTATTTTATGTGGAGCTAGAGAAGCAGTGCAGGGGTTAAAGTGTTTGCCTTATCTTGAACGTAGCCTGGGTAGATCCCAGAAGTGCTGTCTTCCTCTGAGCACTACCAGGAGTGACTCCAGAGCTCAGAAACAGGAATAACCCCTGAGCACCACTAGGTATGCCCTCTTCCTCCACTGCGCCCCCCCAAACATAAAATTTTTTTATGTGGGTCAAAGAGAAATAACTGAATAGTCTGAGCACATACTTTACTGTAGGAGTCTCAGATTTGATTCCTGAGCATCAAGTCCCCTGAGCTATAGTATAGTATAGTATACCACTAGGTATGGTAACAACAGTTACTACTACTACTACTACTACTACTACTACTACTACTACTACTACTGGCATGAGCATAAAATTTCTGAATCAGTCTAATAAGGTTTTGCAGCAAGGGAAGTATGTGTGTCAGTGTGTATTTTTGTTGAGAAGTCAATCATAAATCATGGTATTTTGAAGATCAGCTACTTTGAGAGAAAAAATATATATATATCTGCATTTGATTTCTTTTAACAACAGTATAATACTTATCACATATGGTTGTAAAAAGAAACTGGCTTTGGCGTTGAGAATTATTTCAGACCTTTTCTTTTTCTTGGATAGTTCAAGAGCAATTTCAAATTTATCATGAGTTTGATGCTCAGTGAAGGAATTACTTTAAATCTGTGGACTGATAGGTGCAGTAGTCAGTGCATGCCCTCAAATTGGTAAGAGCCTTCTAGAGTGAATGAAAAAAGGTAATCCCTAAGGACCTGACACTAGACAAAAAACTGATCCTTTCATTCTTATGTAGAATTGTGAAAGTATGTGTGTGTGCATATGTGTGCCTTTTATAAATAGTTACAACTATAAAATATACATAAGTACATGTGATTACACCGCATAAATATGTAGCACTGTAGCACTGTCCTCCCATAGTTCATCAGTTTCCTCGAGTGGACACCAGTAACGCCTCACAACAAATTGTGAGACTTGTTGTTACTGTTTTTGGCATATTGAATACGTCACAGGGAGCTTGCCAGGCTTTGCCATGCGAGTGAGATACTCTTGGTAGCTTGCCAGGCTTTCTCCAGAGGGGCAGAGGAATCGAACCTGGGTTGGCCATGTCGGCTGCATGCAAGGCAAGTGCCTTACTCACTGTGCTATCATTAATATAAAAGTTTGCACTAATCCTCTACAATTTTTCCAAGAAATCTAATAATATAAAATTTTTATACTCTCCAGGTAGATATATTTGCAGCCAAAAAGTTTCCTTACTTTAAATAGGTATTACTTTGTCCTATCAGGACACATCCCTTAGTAAAGGTAAATTAGCAAGGTAAGCCCAGTAGGTTAGATTTTGAGTAGAGACACTTACTTATTGTTTCTTTAGAGATATGATAACTAAAAAGAAAACTTCAGGAGTTTTCTTTGTTTTAGTGTTGTGCAATACCTTCTCAGCGCTGTTAGTTAGGGCCCTAAAATCTTCCCATGTTGGAAACACCTCTTGCTGTGTTGTTGGAAGGTATCTAGCTTGAGGCAGTGTGTTCCGGTCCAGATTCAGATAGTTGATCCGAAGTTTTTTCATCTTTTTTCATAGCCGTTTCATCTGTTTCTTCTTGATCAGATTCATGGAGAAGTTTGAGCCTTTTGATGGGACACCAGGAGCGTTTTTTGTGGAAACTGCTGCACTGTCCTCCTGTTGTTCATCGATTTGCTCGGGCGGGCCCAGTAACGTCTCCATTGTGAGACTACTTGTTACTGTGTCTGGCATATTGAATACGTCATGGGTAGCTTGCCAGGCTTTGCCGTGCGGGCGAGATACTCTCGGTAGCTTGCTGGGCTCTCCAAGAGGGGTGGAGGAATCAAACCTGGCTTTGCCGGGCCAGCCGCGTGCAAGGCAAATGCCCTACTGCTGCACTATTTCTCCAGCCCATGTCGTTGTCTGTGGAAATAAAAGCATAAATATGTACATGTGAATATTTACAACCATAAAAATACACATAAGTACATGTACTTACAACTATGCATATATGTATATGCACACAATTACACAAAACATTTGAACAAAACAAGTAGTCTTTTTGCGTATACCTTTACAGGAATGGGTATCCCATTTTTCTCCTACTCGATTAAGATGATCTTCTTGGATAATATAGAAGTTTCTAAAGAGAATGGCATAAAATGTTTAAATCATGATTCTTTATCTATTCCAGGTAGAAATTGTAACTCACACTGGACCCCACAGACGTCTCTGGATGGGTCCCCAGTTCCAGTTCAAAACCATCCACCCCTCAGGCCAAACCACAGTCATATCATCCAGTTCATCTGTGTTGCAGTCTCATGGTCCAAGTGATACTCCACAGCCCCTTTTGGATTTTGATACAGATGATCTTGATCTCAACAGTCTCAGGTAATAAGAACTAGGGAGTGAGTCATCTATTTCATTTGTAATGAGCATCCTAAGTACTTTTCATTTATCTTTGGTTGGTATATATTATTGTTGTAGAGTACATCGATGCAGCTAGTGATTCACTGTTATAATTGGGGTTGTTAAATGCAGTATGATAACTATTTGTGTTTGAAAATGTATTTTCTTGATCCCAATATTCATTATACTTTTTAAGTCACCTAATTTTGATACTTTATTCAATATATCTGTACCTAACTTCTTAAAATACAATTCTGTACTCCTTTTCAAATTTCTGTGGTGTTTTCTTCCATCTTTCCTAATCCTGTACTTTTCTCACTTTGTTGAGAAAATATCGAGGTAATGTCACTTACACTTTACTACATATATTCTGTGCTCCTTTAAGATTCATAAGAATTGCAAAGTTTCCTTTTATTAATAGTATTTTATACACGTAAGTATTTTTTTTGTAATATCACATTTACCTTAGGATTTAATTTCTTTTACCAAAATACAATTATATATCAAGGTACAATAGAAAGTGACTGATGTAATATAATTTCCCTTTTCTTGAGGTTTTTTAAGAAGTTGTGTTAAGAAGTTATGTAGGCCAGAGAGATAATACAGCATGCCTTGTTCATGGCCAATCCAGGTTCTATCTCTGGTACCACATATGGTTCCCTGAGCCTGCCAGGAATAATCCTGCGAGGGGGAACAGGCCAAGGCACAAAACTGGTAACCTACTGCAGGGACCGGACGCATTTCTGCCAAAAGCCATTGGTTTTCGAGATTTGTTTCTGAGTCTCTGGGATCATGGCCATTAAACAGTTCGATCAGGAACCAGAGAGGCCGTGCCTCCAATTATATAGCTGAGCCAGAGGTGGTTTGTGGGTGTGTCTCCCACATACCTAACTTTTTGCTTTGGTAGACTTTGCCCCAAGTCTTTGGGGTCTGGCCAAAGGCACAGCAGCAATTTGGGGGTATCTGGAAGTCTGAAGGCTCCATGAGGCTGCTGATGTACTTGCCTCACAGGTACAGATTGACCTGCTGGCGGCACTATACCTGCAATAATTATATAATATATCTTGATTCTTAAATGGCTGCCTAAACTTTTATTTATTTTTTTGCTTAGGTATTTTTTAATTGAATCACTGTGAGCTACAGTTACAAAACTTTCCAAACTTTTTATTGTATATTTTAATAAAATTCTATTTGAATTATTTATTAGAAATATGCTTTCTTCTACCTCTTTGTTCAATTAATAACATCATTATAAGTTAGCAAATTCTTTTAATAGTTCATATGAAGAAATGTGACTTTTTAAAAGCATTTTTATTATTTAGTTTGTTTTTCATTTTTATTCTCTCTCCTTTGTTACTTCATTTCTTGACCAATATTTTCTCCAGATTTCCAGAAATGGCACTTTCTCCCAAAATTTCAGCCAATAGTGTCAATACAATGAGTGGTAAACAAATTTTTATTGTTACCAGTAATAAAATGTGATCTGGTTGAGATCATGAACAAATTTTCAGGCAGTTGAGTAAGTCCTCAATTTTGTGATTCAAATCAGTCATTTTATGTTTATCAGACTTTCAGTTACTTAAATGTGAACGAGACATTTAAGATAAATAACCCAGAAAACTATGTCTAATTCATTACCTGAGCTATTCACAAGAATCTGATGACTGTCACCCTGTCCCTTAGCTTTGGAGGACACTTCCATCTGCCACTATGTGTGTGACATCTTCTAGATTTCTTTCTTTCTTTTTTTTTTTTTTTGGGTCATACCCAGCAATGCACAGGAGTTACTCCTGGTTCATGCACTCAGGAATTACCCCTGGCGGTGCTCAGGGGACCATATGGGATGCTGGGAATCGAACCCAGGTCTGGCCACGTGTAAGGCAAATGCCCTACCCACTGTACTATCACTCCAGCCCCATCTTCTAGATTTCTTGACTGTTCTTTTACCACAGATGTTATCTTTGCTTTGGAGGACACTTCCAGTGTCACTATGAGTGTAATATCCTGTGAATTTCTTGACTGTTCTTTTACCTCAGATGTCACCTTTCTCCTAAGAGTCATTTGATCTTACCTTTTTAGACCAAAGAATGTTTTTCGTGTCTTTTCAGAATATTTGGCAGGAACTTTTTACTTTTTCTTTACACTAAATATCTCCCAGTAGTGGGCATGTGAATGATTTAAAAGTTTTCATGTTGTCTTAAATCATGGACTGGGTTTTGTGACATACAAAAACTTCAGTAACCTTTATTGCTTCCACTGTGCTTTATATTCTAAAACTTGGTCATATAGGTTGTTCATTCAGCGATTAACCCTCACAAAGAATACTATTTTGGTGAAAAATTTGGGTAGCATCTCTTGAACTACAAGTGTCTTGTGTAACAGAGCTTTCCATCTAGCCTCAGACAGAAATTCAACTCCTCAGAAGTTCCCATCTTCACCCCCATTTCCTGATTGCTCTTTCTCAGTTCCAGCACCTCACCTCTGTTTCTTCTACATTGTGTTAGACTTCTGCCTAGGCCATATGTTCTTTTTAAAATTGTGGGATCTTTGTTTAGATATATTTTGTGGGGAGTTAGGCATGCTCCCAAATGATGCGTAGGTGAGGGGACCCCACCAACAATTCTCAAACAGGTAATACATAGCCCCGAGGATTAGTCCAGCCTCATCCAGCAGTGCTAGGGTAAAAAGTGCCTCTAGGATTGCACTCCTTTTTTCGTAGGGAGCATGTGGTGATGACTTCAAATCACAGTCATCCATACACATGTCAGGCAGGCTCCTTACCCCCTGTGCTGTCAACCTTCTGTTTAGATTTTTTTTGAGGTTCTTCATATACTTTATATCCAGCACTCTGTCTAATACCCCATAAAATATCACTAAGATTTATGTGCTGCTATGATAGTCTATCTCCCAACACCTTAACCAAAAATGGGAACCGGAAGTCATAGTACTGGCTATTATCTCCATTAGGGAATCAGACATGACTTCACCTCTGTCGGGTCCTTACTAAGAGCAAGGCTTAAATATAAAATCTCAAACTATTAATTCATAGATCTGAGAAGCAGCATATAATTTGGTTTTCTTTCAATTCCTGAGAAATTACTTAAATTTTATTTCTCTGAGTGTGACCCAAAAAGCCAAAAAAACAAATAGCAGTGCTCCTACATTATGTAATTTTAAAAAAGCCAAAAAAATTTTTTGCATCTATTAATGGACACATCCATAACTTTACATATCTTATATGTATATGTGATTTTGATTTTGGGGGAGAAGAACTTTCAAGTTCAGTTATACAATCAAGTGTTGTCAGTTATCGTCATCATTTTCATTTATTTAGATTCTCAATTTTTCTTCTAACTTATATATAACCTACAAGTCACTGTACAGTCCTGTTTTTTATATATTTCTTATGTTTTTGGTTCATTTATTATGTTGTGCAATATCACCATTAGAAATTCCATCACCCAGAACAGTGACATCATCCAGACAATTTCACTTTTTTCTCTTATGGAAAAAATGTAAACATACAAATGTATAAAAAAGAAAAAAAAACGAAGCTGAGGATCTGGAGCAGTAGTACAGCAGGCAGGGCTTTGCCTATTATGTGACCAATCTGAGTTCAGCCATAAGGTCCCCCATGCACTGTCAGGAGTAATTCCTGAGTGCAGAGCCAGGAGTAACCCCTGAGAGAGCTGAGTGTGACCCAAAGAGCAAAAAAAAAAAAAAAAAAAAAAAAAAAAAGAAAGAAAGAAAGAAAATAGTTGAATGAAAGACTCATGTATTTGTTGTCACATACCCAAGTAAGCTCTAAATTATGCAGAACCCCTCATACAAATTGAATTAAAAATAGGAAATACGTTATCTCTCATAAGTTATTAAGACAGGAGGTACCTTTAATTTGAATCAACACATATATAACAGACTAGCTTCTTTTTTTTTTTTCTTTTTGGGTCACACCCGGCGATGCACAGGGGTTACTCCTGGCTCTGCACTCAGGAGTTAGTCCTGGCAGTGCTCAGGAGACCATATGGGATGCTGGGAATTGAACCTGGGTCGGCCACATGCTAGGCAAGTACCCTACCCCCGTGCTGTCTCTCCAGCCCCACAGACTAGCTTCTTGTTTCTCTAAGGAACCTGGGGAGAAAAAACATAACCAAAAATTAGGGCCAGAGACTTGGAGTGTGCACTCCTAACTGTGTAAGGCCTGGGTTTAATCTCCAGTCCCAAAAAAGGTCAGGTGTGTTCCAGAAATCAAAAGTATACCTAAGAACCAGAAATCATATTTTCCTTAAATTTCAGAGAAACTCTACTCAGATCCACCCATTCTATCGTTAATTCTTCTTTGCCTTAAATTGGTGGAATTATCACATTTAGTTTAGAAAAACAAGTTTATTAAAATATTGGTAGCATGCTTTATGGTCCTCTATAGCAGTAATCAGCACTTAAATGTTAGCTTTTGTATGTTCCTGTTAGATTTAAAATGTCATCCATCATCTCCCCATTTGTTTCTTTCATACAAATATATGTGCCATATACATTCCAACTTGTTTTCAATAACTTTTCTTTATCTGCAGTTTTTATTTGTCATTTCACATTTCTGAAGTCCCCCCTTGCAAATAAACCCCTTACCTTTCATCAATACCATGTGAACATGTCTCTGTCAAATCTTACCTCAACACACTGTCATTACTGTGCTTGGTCACAAACCCCAGGGTCTGCTTATTGTAATTGTATATTTACATTTTAAATCTTTTTAGGGATTTATTGGTTTTTTTTGTTTTTGTTTTCATTTTTGCTTTGGACCATAATCACTAGTACTCTGGACTCACTCCTGACTATGTGTTAAGGGGATACTGGGATCTGTGGTGGTGGAAAATGGGCACTGGTGGAGGGATGAGTACTCGAACATTGTATAATTGAAACCCAAGCACAAAAATTTGTAAGTCTACAACTGTACTTCATGGTGTTTCACTAATAAAAATTAAAAAAAAAAAAGAATTTCTCCCCTTGGGCCCCGAGCAATAGTATAGCGGCTTGGGCTCTTGTCTCACATGTGACCAACCCAGGTTTAATCCCCTGCATCCCATATGGCCCTTTGAGCACTGCCAAGAGTAGTTCTTGATTACAAGCCAGGAGTAACCCCTGAGCATTTCCAGATGTGGTCCAAAATACAAACAAAAACCAAAAAAGTTTTGGGCCAGAGCCAAATTACAGTGAGTAAGGCGCTTGCTTTGCATGTGGCTAACCTGGGATCAATTCTCTGCATCCCCGATGGTCACCTGAGCACAGCCAGGAGCAATTCCTAAGTGCATCGCCAGGTGTGATTCCCCTTTCTTCCCCCCAAAAAAGAATTTCTCCTTCCGTGCTTGGGTATAGGCAACGAGGGATCAAACCTTGGTCTCCAGGCACACCAAGAGTGCTCTCATCCCATCAAGCTGTTTCTCTGACCCCTATTTGCATGTTTAAAGTTTTTCGTTCTTCTGCATACACAAAAGCTATTACTGTGTTCTATATGTATAATTCCTGTTACAACACAAGATCTTTTCTATCTGTGGTAGATGTGGTATATAATCCCCATTTACTCCTTCCAAGTCATGTATTATCCCTTCTATCTGCACATAGTTTATATATTTCATGTTTTTCCATATCTACTTCTTCCTAGAATAATACGAACAAATGTAATGTTGTCAAATACTTATTGGATAAATGTAATATTAGCAGTGCATGCTTATGTTATTATGGTTTTTTTATTTCTCTAATTTAGGTCTTTGAGTCATATGGAGTATTTTGGTTGTTAACAGTACCAATCTAATACCACTGTAATAACACTCTTGATGTTTGTAGATTTATCATTCTTAAGCAACTTGAGTATTCTGAGCTAACTTTTAGTTCTGTTGACACTCTTTTGATCCTTATTGATTGGTAAACTAATGGTAATAATTCTGATTATACTGATCGTAGTCTAACCCATGCCAGGCAACTTCCAGCACAGCTGTGATGTGCTATCAATATCCTGAGCTATTGTCATATATAAATTAACTTTTCGCAAGATTTTTAAGGGAGTTCATTTTTCAAAATTTTGTATCTAATAGTGCTGTCTTTTATGCTACACACTACTATTATTCATAGATTTTTAGATCATCAAAACTTTTCTTTCTTTTTTTTAATTTTTGTTTTTGTTTTTTGGGTGGGCAACAGCCAATAGTGCTCACGTATTACTCTTGGCTCCGTTTCCAGGGATCACTTCTGGCTGGGCATAGACTACCATTTGGGGTTCCTGGAATTGAATCTGGGTCAGCCTGTTGCAGGCAATCTCCCTGCCCACTGCACTATCTCTCTAGCCCCAACGCTCAAAACTTTTCATATCTGTTTCTTGCAAATGCCACAGTTTAGGTATTAAGTATTTTGTTTCCTTTTCTATTCTACTTGATTTACTCTGGTAATTAATACCAATTTCTTAATTCCTTCAAAATTATTGAATGACAGACAGAAAAAGGGGTGCAGAGTACAGAGAATTCTGTGCTTTATTCTTTAGAGTTAGGGGCTGCAGCTTCCTTGTCTGTTATGCTTTAGAATGAATGAGTCTTTAATGAATTGGGCTATTTCACCATTCCTGATTTAAGGTCTGTTGTAGCAAGTGACAGTTTTGATGCCAGTAACATATGTGAATTAAATTAAATTGCCTTTCAGGATTCAACCAGTCCGCTCTGACCCAGTCAGCATGCCAGGGTCATCCCGTCCCGTCTCTGATCGAAGGGGAGTTTCTACCATGATTGATGCTGCCTCAGGTAGAAAACCACCTTTGAAATGTTTTCTGGGTAGTTCTGTGTATTCTTAATTTCTTGCACAATATAAAAAAATTTTTTTTGTTTTCCTCCCCATTTTCCACCTATTTTTGGATTTATGTGCATGTGTGTGCATGTCTCTGTGTGTTTGTGTGTTAAATCAATATTGTGCCTACATTTATTGCTAAACAATGTCATGCATTTAAATATTGTTAAGCTTGCTGAATGATTCCATGGAGTTGGCACTTGATTAAATGTAATGAACACAAGATTCAGGGCTACAGGGTTGATGACTATTTTGCCTTTGATCTGTGAAATGTGGAGAAGCAACCTTGACAGAGAACGTAAATACAATATATGGATTCAATTTACTCAACCTGTTGAGTATCAAAGTGCCCTGTCCTGTGGAAGTTGAGGGTTCAAATGCTGTCGTTTAAATGGTTTTATTATTGAAAGCATAAAGTTTAGAAATTCATTAACTTAAATCTAGTCTGCCTATTACAGTTATTAACTTCTTATTCTTGGAGCCAAGCCATGAATATGGAGTATTAGTACCTGGAAGTAGATCTTTGCTTTTGTAGGTGATAGTTGTTATGTTAGTATTAGGAAACTTTTTTTTACCTCCTCTGCCAAATAGTAGAATTGCTTGTAACAATACATTTTCTCATCTTTAAACTCAGTGATAAAGTGATGCATATATTTTGGTGCAGCTGTGGAGAATCTGAGATAGCACACAGCAGGGTTTCATAAAAAGGTCTCCTACAAGTAGAGTTATTGCTCTTTTAGTCAAATAGTTGAGTCAGAGAGGATTTTAATCTACAGCAATTTCAGAATCCTTAGAGACCACTGATATGATTGAAGTTGAACTGTGAAAGAAAATGGAAACAAACACAAAACTGATTTGTGAAGGTCTCCCATTTAAAAGACCGATGCTTCTGTTTCTGATTCTGTCTCTGAATGCATTTCGAAGCTTGAAAGCTAAAAGATTTTTTACAGTTTTGTATCTTTTTATCATTATTATTAGTGGTAGTAGTAGATTGTACCTTGTGTTTAATTAAATCGTATCTGGCGCGGTGTCTTCCTTTTTAACACAGACTCTTGCTTTGGAAAACTGATACTTGTTTTTCTGCTTGGACTTGGCAAGCATGGCTACTCGCTAGAATCAAACACTGAAAAGCGTAACTTCTTGATGTTTGCATCCCTGCATTGACAGAAATACTGTTAGGTGAATTAAAGAAGAAATCTTTACAATAGTTTATTTTGAGAATACTCACACGGTCCATTCATCGTGAATTCTCATTTATCACTGTGCATCCTGGAAGTTATGTACATTAGCCTGAAGTCTTTTACTCAAGGCTACAGTAGTAGGCGCAGTTGGGGTTCTGAAATGTTTTGAAATTCACATGTTGTATTTCAGAGTTGGGTGACTGGCTACTAGCAAGTGATTTGGGTCACTTGTAAAACAGGTAGAGTGTGCTTGCTAGGAGCTTCCCCATTCAAGACTATCCTCTAGCTATTATTCATTACTCACTCTGCTCTGTCTGGTTTAGCACTTTGTGATATTACCTCATGCCATAATGAAGAATTTCCGTGAACTATTACAATCATAGTTTAACTTTGTTACAAGAATAGTTTTTACCTTGATATTTGAATAAAGATTTATGTCCATTTCCATGAGAGATGTGTCCCAAGAGTTTATGGAATATTGTTATAAAGTTATCTTTTGAGTAGAGAAAGGATTTCACAGTGGCTGAGCCCTATTGATGATTTCCTTGGTCTATTTTCATTCCAGAAAACAAATCTTTTCTGAAAGATAGGAAGAGCAATGAAATGTATGCACTGCTTTCTCTAACACTGACCTAAAAAACTCTGTAGGTGAACTTATTAAAAATACTTTACTTCTCAAATTATTTGGATCCCATTTGTTCAATTATATATGTATATATATATTTTCAGTGAGTAATATTTTGGGGGGAACTTCATAATTTATCTAATCTGACTGTCATTGTTACAGGTTTACTTTCCTATTGATGTTTAATAAGATAGGGGCAAAGGGGCTTGGGTTCTTCATGAAAAGAAGTTTATGGTAAAATTTTGTTTTCGCACCTTTACTAGAGGGCATCTGATACATGCTTATAATTTCTTCTGAACCCTAAGTGCTTTTCTGATTATGACTCAAACATTGGAGTTAGCTGTGTATTAGGAAGATGCCGTCCGGAGCTCTGATGCCCTTTGCTCAGAGACAGGTGGGCTCCACTAACCTAAATTCATCCTTTTGTCTTACCTCTAAATTATTTCTATGAACATTCTATTATATTTTTAGTTATTCCAATGATACAGTTTATAGCTGTTTCTCAGATTTTCATGTAACTTTTGTTCTATCTGTTTAACTTAGTTGTGGCATAATTTTCTAATGACTTTTCAGAGGCATAGGATTTGAAATGCATTACTAAGTACTTTGAGAGCTGTATTACTTTCAAATGAGAAATATTTTATCTAAACCTTTTATTGATTGGCAGTGTTACTCTAATCAGACTAAAAGGTGTCAAAGCATTGTGCCACCCTTGCTAAGAAATATTTTCTTTTCTTGGTGTCTTGATCATCGAGTGTGCCATGCATCACTCCTTTACATCTGATGAATATGTTTCCTAAAATTCATATTTCTCACTTGTTATTGTCAGCAACTTAGGATCCCTACATTTTCAGCTCTAGTTAGCTCCTTCTAGTCTCTCTTTTTTTTTTTTTTTTTTGCTTTTTGGGTCACACCTGGCAATGCACAGGGGTTACTCCTGGTTCTGCACTCAGGAATTACTCCTGGCAGTGCTCAGGGGACCATTTGGGATGCTGGGAATTGAACTCATGTTGGCTGCTTGCAAGGCAAATGCCCTACCTGCTGTGCTATCGCTCCAGCCCCCCTTCGAGTCTATGTTTAAGCAGATACCTTTAGATTCCACAAATCTATGAATGCTTTATAGGTAATGTTAACTTCATAACATGTTCCATTTGGTAATTGATGATTCAAATGATAATATACTAAGATTTTGAGTTTTAATAGTTGCAGGACACCCTCTTCTTGGCTAGTGAAAAGGCTGTTCTGGAAACAAACTTGATGGATTTAATCCTTACACAGGTTGCTTTGAACAAATGGGATTGAAGGAATTGCTTCATTTTTCCTGTGTAAAACTAATCAGCATTAATGTCATATACTATTTATAGACAAAGCACTGCATGGATTATTTTTTTTTCCTCTGTATGTTCCATTTGGTTAGGTACTTGTTTAGAATTCCTTCCTATTGTTTGTCTTTAATATGTGTCTTTCTTTTGATAAAAAAAATAGCTGAAAAGAACAATAGAAAGCTAGCTGTCCATCTTCAAAGTTCAGACATTGTCCCCCCCCCCCAAACCCCTCTCTCTCACACCCTCCTCGCACGTGCGTGCGCACGCACACACACACACACACACACACGTGATTGTCATTTTCTTTCAAGGTAGATATCTATTACCTGCTAGATAGTTCCGTACCAATTCTTGTTGCTTTTGAGACAAACAGGAGCCTAGAATAATGTCCTTCATTTTGAGTTTGTTCTAGTTTATACTTAGGTTAAGGAAATTAATATTTCCTGAGGAAGAATTCAACACAATTAAGAATAAAGGAAAACTTATTCCTGGGTTCCATGAAGTGAAGGCAACTTTGTCCACTTCTACTCTGGCAAGCATTTTATAGAGAAGATAATGTATTAGATGTAGTAAGAGCAGCAGTATGCACTGTTCTGAGGAAACTGACAATGGGAGAAACAAAATTGACAGATAAATACATGGAACCTATCCTGTAGAGTAGCTTTGATACATAAAATGTCAGTTATATCAAAAATTTAAATAGGGGCATACTTGATTATGTGTTATTTGTTATGATTCTTGAATGGAGAAATTTTTGTTGTGCAGTTGAAATAATTAGGAAGAAATTCTAATTTAGGGGGCCAGAGCAATAGTAAAGTGAGTTGTGTGCTCACCTTACATGTGGCCAACCCAGGTTTTACCTGGCCTGAGTCTTGACAAGAGTGATTCCTGAGCAAAGAGCCAGGAGTCAACCCTGAGCACATAAGATATTACCCCCACCCCCAAAAGAAAGAAAGAAATTCTAATTCAGGAATACTTTCAGCACCCAACTTTTCTCACTAACAGAATGCTTTACTTTCTGAGGAAAATGACATATTTAAAAAATCCCAGATTAATGTGATTCTCCTGATAATTGGTGCCTGCTTCATGGTTATAGTATTGTGTGTATCAGACCTTTAAAAAGAACCAATACTGCTTATTAGAAAAGGATGATTGAGTCACCAACAGGGACAGTACAGTCAGATCTATCTCTGTTGGAGGGACGTTATTATAGAGGCATTTTTTCTCTTACAGAGATTTTCTGATACACTGGGGGAAGATGATAATGTAAAGATCATATTTCATTATCTGTAGTTACCATTCAAAAGAGGTAGAGAAACTTAGTCACTGTGTCTTGAAACCATGAGAGACGAAAGATCCTGGCTTTTAGGAAGGATCTTTTTTTTGTAAAAAGCGAAGAGAAACTGTTCAGTGGTGAGGTCACTTAGCTCAGCGATTTTAAAGCTGGAGCCTAGTGACAGGACCATAACGTTATAATTATGGTTTTGAACTTTCACTAAAACTTTCAAGTTGTATTTCTGATATCTCCCTTCCTCTCTGCATCCATTTAGAGGGGGAAGAAAAGAGAATTTAAGGTTCTGTATGCAAAAAAAATGTTTATCACCTGTTCTGGCAAGGGCACATTCAAATAATTTCCTAAAATAATTCCCAGATACAAATATATCGCATTCTTTAGAATTATTGAGGTATTTATTTGATTAAATTATGTGGTTTTCATTTAGTAGAGTTCAGATATTCTTTGTGATTATAAGGTGACGAAAACTCCAGGCATACTTGTACCTTGGTATTGAAAGCCTGTGTGGGATCAGTAAGAGGATTATGGATAAGGGTGAAATTAAAAGAAGGCTTAGTCTTGACCTGTGAACAGCCCTTCACAGGGGAAAATGGAGGTCAGTGATTTTGCTTTGACACTATTTATATTTAAAACAGAGAATATTCAAATACTCATTGGAATTTTTTATTGGAAATGAGAAGTTGATGCATTATTTCAACTCTGTTGAATTCCCACTATCTGTATAGAATCATAATAATGTTAGAGAGAGTAAGAATAGTGGGGAAGGACTTGACTTGCCCATCAGGAAAGTGCTCAGCTACATCTTTCTCCTTCTGATTGAAATATTCCTCTCGTTCTTCTTTCTAATATTTATAGGATGTTAGAAGATCAAAGTCAAGTTAACAATGTGGAAAAATTGAAAAATTTAGTTCAGCAAAAATAAGAAAAAAAAATAAAAGATTACCCTACTTCAAGATGAAGAAAAGGTAAACAGAAGTAGAAGAAGCTGTTGGGAAAGTTTTTTTTCTGGTGACACATTGCTTCTTTGAATAAATCATTGTGTCAACTAAAACCTTGCCTTTGCTTTCTCTATCACAAGCACCAGGTCCTTGACATGACTTTACGTCTTTCCTAAGCATTTTGAGAAGGAATTGATGGAATTCTCCCTACTGTTGATATACCAGGGACCACATAATTACATGGAACTTTTTGGCCAAATGACCCAGCGTTTCTTTTTTTGTGCCTTTATTGCTACATCTTTAATACAAGCCTGGACTGTTTATGCAGTCTGTTCCCTGAGACTGTGGTGGCAGAGGGACAATATTGGGGCAGTATTAGAATTTGTTTAAGTCTGAGCCGGGAATTCCATTTGTCTTAGTGACATGAGTGTCAAACTGTTAGTGTCACACTATTTTAAATTGTGTCCAAGAGCCTGAGAGGCTTATGCCTATAGGTGCTATCTATAAACTTAGAAACAAATAAAAGAGCCTCTCTGCATTGAGTATGTCAGCCCAGTGAGCAATTAAAAAAGCAGTCTGGGACCCTCACCCAGGCAACTGAGAGCTAGAGCTCATGATAGTCTGCTGGACAGTGATGAAAACGCAGAGAAAAGCTAAAGCCAACAATTAAAGTGAAAATAATGTTCCTGGGATGAATCCTGTTTTGCAAACTCGTGGGATGGAAAGAATCGTGACACGAATCTTTGCTTCTAATGTTACATGTGCCGATAACTACTTGTTGGGGAAATAGTTTCAAAACCCCAATCTTGTTTCCATAAAATGAGAGCATTGAAATAGATTATTTCCCTCCCAATTTGAAAAATAGATTAATTTGTAGTTTGGATTACCATTGGGAAGTTGTAAAAAATTAGTACATAACTTTGCATGTAGCAAAAGTGTACATGTAGGGCCATAGATATGGTAGAACACATTGCTTGCCTTGTGTAGGGGGTAGCCTGGGTTCTGTCTCTGGTACCCCATTGTTTCCCCAGACACTATTAGATATATCCCTGGGATCTCCCACCAGAAATACTGCTCCCCTTTAAAATCTTAATTACATAGCTTGATGAAATTTTAAACCCATATAATTATCATTTACATGGAAATATAAAGTATTCCAATTATTCCATAAAGTTTCCTATACCCTAACAGTATACCTGTGACCTAGAAATAAGCATTGACTTTTTCATCATACACAGAAAATTAGCTTTTTTTTATATTGAGCTTCATGTAAATGGAATCTGTAGATACTCTGTATGTCTGGCATCTTTGCTCAAATAAATGTTTTTGAGATTCATTCAGGTAGTATATATGCCATTAGTTTTATTTGTTTTTTAAAAAATCATTGCAGTGTAGTAAGAATATAACATGGTTTATATATCCATTATATTGTTTTTGACCTCTGGTTTATTCTAAATAAGTTTTTTATAAACTTCCTTCAACTTCTATGTTTTTTGTGCATCCTAAGCATTGAACTTTCAGCCATATGCCTAGGATTGAACTTAATGACTTATTAGGCAGGCATAACTTACATAGAAACTGCCGAGACTGTATTCCAAAGCAATTTTTACCATTTTAATTCTCTTTCAGCAGCAGCATCTGACTCATTCTAATGAATATGAACTGTGATATTTTCCCTCCTGTGGTGAATATTGTTATCAAGCACCTTGAGTGTACTTAATGTTCATTTTAATATCTTGTTTTCATAGTGTCATTGTAAAGTGTTTAACCACTTTAATTTGGTCTTTTGTCTGTTGACCTCAGAAATTCTCTATCCTGAATTATTTTGCAAATATTACTTTAATTTGTTTTTTCACTGCCTTATGGGATATTTTAATAAAAAATATACATACATTTTTTATGGTTGTTTCAAATACAAAATCTTTCTTCTGACATTGATATAATACCTTTTTCTCTCGAACCTATATGTTTTTCATCTTTGCATTTAGTTCTAATATCCTCTTTAAAGTATTTTTTATTATGACGTAAGGCAAGGATCAAGGTTCAGTTTTTCCAGTTACAGTAATAGATAACTAGTTACTCCAATAATAGTTATCAAAGGTAATTTGCTTTGCCTCCAGTAAATCTCATTGATGTCTATCAAAGGCACATTTTTCCTAGATTCTGTATTTTATTACATTGATCAAGCTAAAAATCTGTCTTCACAGATGATCATTCTATCTCAGTTATTTTAGCCTTTTAGTAAGTTTGAAATTAAGCAGCCTAATTCTTTTACCTTTTCATGTATATATTAGCTATTATACGTTCTTATATTTCCATAGCCATGAGTGTGAACATAAATACTAGTGGTTCCCATGGACTGCTGGAAGTCCCTGTTTAAGGGGTCTGTGAATGGAAACTATTTTTTAACAGCATGGAGTCATTATGTCTTTTTAATACTGTATTAAAAGTTTTATAGATGGTACAAAGCAATAATAGATAATATGTATGGTTTCGTAGCATGTATAGTAAAAGCACCAAACTCCACTTGTTTGATAGTTCATAGTATTTTATTTTAAAAAAGATAGGGCTTGAGAGAAAGTTCAGTAAACTGGAGCATATGCCTTGTACGCTGAAATTTCCTGAGCACTTCCAGGAATGATCCCCTAGTACTGAGCCAGGAGTAGCCCCATAGCTGGGTGTGGTTGATGAAAAAGGGAATTGATTATTTAAAATGTTTTTATAGTAATAAAAGTAGTTTATTATATTCTAAATTTGAATAAAGTAATTTTATGACATTTTGGTGCCGTTGTACTTATTTATTATAGTCCCCACGTCACGCTGGAACGATAGCACAGCGGTAGGGCGTTTGCCTTGCACGCAGCCAACATGGCTGACCCGAGTTCGATTCCTCCGCCCCTCTCGGAGAGCCCAGCAAGCTACCGAGAGTATCTCGCCCGCACAGCAAAGCCTGGCAAGCTACCCGTGACGTGTTCGATATGCCAAACACAGTAACAAGTGTCACAATGGAGACGTTTCTGGGCCCGCTTGAGCAAATCGATGAACAATGGGAGGACAGTGACAGTGATGTCACAATGAAAATTAAAGTAAGATAGTTGGCTTGAAGAAACACACTTATGTGAGTTTTGTTAACTGACCTGACAGTTGTTTTCGTGGTGGGTCATTGTATTTGATAGAGCAGTTGACAAACTATTTTGAGATTTTTTAGTATTTGACAAATATTTCTCAAAAATAAAGTAAGCCCTGTTACATCAAGGATAACAACTGATAAAATCAGGGTCAGAGGTAGAGTACATAGCTTGTGTGCTTGTGTGCTCCCTGGCACAGGGATTCCTCTGAGCACAGAGCCAGGAGTAGCCTCTGAGTACCTACCTCCCCCCTTAAAAAAAAACCTGACAATTTATTATCAGTAATTCTAGTATTAAGCTGAAAATTTTAAATTTGGAAAACATATCCACATGTATTCACCTTGTCTACTGAACAGTTTTCTATTACTTAAAATATGTTTCTGGTGAGATAGATTGTTAATTATCATAGGTTGTTAATATGTTTTTATTTCATGTAATATGGTAAATCAGTATTTGGTAGATCTGTTGTATTTCTCAGGTGAATAATTTTATTCATGCATGATACCACAAAATTATGTATGAGTAGTGAATTTATAGCAGCTATAAGAACAGAGGATTTTAATATAGCAAACTATGAAAAATAATAGTATTACATATGTTACTGCAACTGATTTGTTAAATGTCATATCAAAGAGGTATGTATTCTAAAAAAAACTCTGCCCCTTTCTAATTTTTTTTAATGAGACCAAGTTATTTTTACATACTGTTAAGTCACATCTCAGAATGAATGTATAAATGAATAGACATCTAGCAGTTGTCTGTTTCAAGCATTTCCTCCCCCCAAAAGTAAAATCATCAGCATTCTCACTGTATTTTTATATGGAAATTATTTTTAATAAATGTGTCATTTATATTAATATGTTAATGTATTTTATTATATTTAGACATGTTAATTCATAGGTGTCTTCAATATTATTATTACTCACAAGACACATGAACCAAAGTTCTTTTAACTCCTCTACTTTTGAGAGCACACAGGCACCATGATTAGAAAATCAGATAGCTTGAATCCACTAAGATATTTACATATATGTTTTAAGACCTCTAGTATTATATTTAGTAGTAAAATATCAAACACTTGTTCCTTAGATTAAGATGATCACTTTTCTTCAACATTACACTGAAAGTCTAAGAGAATAATAAGGAAGAAAAACAATAAAAGATACATAGGTTAGAAAGAAACACAATTATCCTTTTTTTTTTTTGTAAACATAATTACAGAGTAGAATTAATACATGAGGGCCAGGGATGTGACTCAATTGATAGGAAAAATACCTCACACGTGTGAAACCCAAGGTTTGACCCCAGGATTGAAGGCCCCTGCTTCCACCTGCTCCTCATGACTCGAAATGACCCTGAGATTAAACACAGTTGGGTGTGGCCCACAAAGTAACACAAAAGAGAAAGAAGAAATGAAATGTCAATCAAATCTTATCCCATATATGTGTAAATATCTTAGTATATGTACATATATATACACATAAAATGCATATGTATATATACACAAAAGCATATGTATATATACATTTTTCATAGGGCTTATTCCTGCCAGTGCCTGAGTTTTAGGGTCCATTCCACTAGAGCTACACCCAGCAGTGCTTGGGAAGGTTTTGAGTGCCCAGGATTGAGCTCAGGGCCTCACGCGTGCCAGGTATGTATGCTGTAACTCGAGCTGTCTCCCCAGTGTCATTCCTTTAATTGTCCTCCCGTTGTTCATCGATTTGCTCAAGCGGGCCCAGTAACACTGTGAGACTTGTTACTGTGTTCGGCATATAGAATACATCACGGGGAACTTGCCAGGCTTTGCCGTGTGGGCAAGATACTCTCAGTAGCTTGCCGGGCTCTCTGAGAGGGGCAGAGAAATCGAACTCAAGTCAGCCATGTTGACTGCATGTAAGGTGAACGCCTTACCCGCTGTGCTATCGCTCCAGCCCCCTTTAAGTGTATATTCTATTACTCATTTGGGCTGGAGCGATAACACAGCGGGTAGGGCATTTGCCTTGCACACAGCCGACCAGGCTGACCTGCGTTCCATTCCTCCACCTTCGATTCCTCCGCCCCTCTTGGATTGCCCAGCAAGCTACCAAGAGTATCTCTCCCACGGCAAAGCCCCACCTGTGACGTATTGGATATGCCAAACACAGTGACAACAAGTCTCACAATGTTACTGGGAGTGCTCAAGCAAATCAGTGAACAACAGGAAGACAGTGACTGATTATTCATTTATTGTAATGAAAAGATGGAAAAATTATGGAAGAGACAAACTGACGTTCTAAAACTGGGAAACATAATATTTAAATAATACAATGAGTGTGCTTAAAAGCTGAGAGTTTTCAACTATTTGTAAAATGTATTAATTCAAAGTTTCAGGCATTTCAAATAGCTCAGTGTATTCCTAGCAAAAATAATAGAAAATGGTACATATCAGAGTTAAATTTCTGAAAGCCCAAAATCCTAGAACAATTTTACTCTGCCTACTATGTTTCTTTATTTTTTAATTTCAGATTCTAGTGCGAATTGAATTTTGACAAAATTAGAAGAATACTTATAGATTTCATTGGTAAGATGAGATCCTTGTCTCCCAGTGGTCTATGAGGCATCTTCATGGTGTTAGCAGTAGATGACAGGAGAAGATGGGAGAAATTTCCTATTGGCATTCCCAACACTTAAGTCCAGTGATTTCACATCCTCTCATTTGATCTCATTTAAGTAGGATCACAGATCCATTTCAGAAACGTGCAAGAGTAGGATCAAAGACATGTTGCTTTCTTATTTAGAATTACTTGAAATACTGGCTCTAAAGATAGCGAAAGGCTCAAGGCTCTTGCCTTGCGTATGTTCAGTCCCCACCCCAGCATATGGTCCCTTCAGTACACAGAACCAGTAGTAAGCACAGCTCAGGGTGGCTTGCAAACAAAACCAGAATTACTTAAAATGTATTGTGGTGGTGCCTCAGGTAGAATGAAACCCCTTTTAGTCTTCCTGATCAAATATTCATTTCAAATCACATGTGGGCTTTCAAGAGAATCAGCTATTCAGGTGGCGAAATGTGTGAATGCAGCTGGCAGTGAAGTTCCCGTGTGCTGAATTCCCAGCTTGTCCTTATTGCTTCAGGCAACAACTGACAAGCCTGCCTGGCCATTGGCTTTCCGTTTCTGGCATTTATAGGACTGAAAATTCTTAGTGTCACAGATACTTAAAAGCTGTCCCTGTTACGGTGGCTACAAACAGTGCTGGAGGGTCCTTGTTGCATAGAGATGTAATCGATATGGTCCAGAGTTCTTGACCTGAACCTATAATTATCTGGATGTTATAAAGGTAGCTTGTTGTTACAGAAAATGCCTATATTCAGAACATTGGGGCTAGAAGTTGTGAATGGAGGGAAGAAAAATAGAGGCTTTGTTTCTTTTTTTTTTTTTAATACTTCATAGAATTTCAGAGGCTATCATGATGATCATAGAAGAGTGGATTCCTATAGGATTAGCATCTTGTATCTTTAGGATTTGGGGTGCTGAAGTTTAAATCTCACCTCTGAGTTTATCCCTAATAGCCTTCAAAAATCATGATTTCCATTCTGGCATTTTGTGAATGTAATTTTTTTAAATATCAAAATAGATTTTTTCTCCCATGGACCAAACACCTGCAGTTGAATTGCATCTTTAAATATCTTTTTTGAATCTGATCTTTACATGTTTCTAAGTATATGCTGAAAAAAAAAAAACTTGGGAGAGCAGGTATTCTGACCTCACATCCTGATCCACAGACAGAGTAGTGGAAATAACACTTGTAGCTGTTAGATTGAAGGATGCCAACATTGGTAGTGGGTTTGGAGCTGGAACTCTGATTGCCTGAAACTCTGGTATCAACAGCTTTGTAAATTATGGTAAGCAAGTTTAAAAATTGAAGTAAAAGCAGGAAAACAAATGGAGGAATAAAGTTATAGCTGACGTGAATCCTGATTGCTGTGCACCACTGGGCTTAAGATAAGCTTTGGATGTCTTTGTTAGTGGATCCCCCTATACTTAAGAAGCTTGGAAAAAGATAGGAAAACAATGTCTCATGCTGGAGGGCTCTTTGAAAACAAGGACTCTGTATTTTCACATGCCTTGTATTGTTGGCTACCATAGAGCAAATAATAGATATTTGTTGCGTTGTTAATCTCTGATAAATCATGAGGCCTTAAATACACCATAAATGAATTAAAATTTAATAATGCTGAATCATTATATACCCATTACTGTTAGACCTAGGAACTATATTCCTGACCTATGGTCCTCCATCAGGGTTGCCCTGAAGTTAATAACCACTATTCCTTTGTTTGGGCCATCAGAAAATGTAGTACTTGAAATATTTTGTAGAACTTTTCAAATTCTCTCTCTCCGTTCTCTCTCTGTCTCTCTGTCTCTGTCTCTGTCTCTCTCTCTCTCTCTCAGTTTGTAATGGTCACACTCAGCATTGCTCAGAATCAAGGGATTATAATTAGTGGTGCTCGAACCCCCATGGCTATACCCAGTGGGTCTACCACATCCAAGACAAGTACCAAGTACAAGCTCCACATACAGACCTGAAGAGCTGGGTTTGAATAGCTTCAGGGGAGACTTCTCAGCCTTCAGCACTGATGAGGTGCTGTTGTCTCCCCAGGCATCACTGTTTTTAAATAATATGCTGCTTTTATTTGATATCTTTCACATCTAGTTAATAAAACTAACTGTACTTGTTAATAAAACCTACTGTACTTACTGTCTCTCCAGTCCATTTTTTTAAAAAAGCATTATGTAAGTATTAGGGAGAAAGGAATGTAGCTAAAATGATGGAGCACACCTATGTACAAGGCCCCAAGTCAATTACTGGTACCACATGGTCACCCAGGCACATTTGTGTAGGGCCTATACCACCATGCTCCATTGCTCCACATACAGACCTGAAGAGCTGGGTTTGAATAGCTTCAGGGGAGACTTCTCAGCCTTCAGCACTGATGAGGTGCTGTTGTCTCCCCAGGCATCACTGTTTTTAAATAATATGCTGCTTTTATTTGATATCTTTCACATCTAGTTAATAAAACTAAACAGTGACCCTCAAAAGCTAACATGGAGATGAATGTTTGAAGGTTATCATTAGCCTTGACTGTAGCAGTTTTTTGTTTACTGGGATCTCTGATTGCCACCAGCAAAGGCCCACTGAAATGAGTTGATAGGCTTTGTTTTCTGCTAATTTTCAGGTTTTTAAGGTGAAAAAAAAAGGTATTTTAAGCTGGGTCTTATTAAATATGAGCTCAGGGTATTGGTATACAGGGGATCTGAACAAGTACATTGCAGATTCATTGTAAGTTCTTACCATTTCAGTGTTTTGTACATGTGTTCTAGGTAGCTATGTACCAAGATATCTTGAGTCTTAAGCCTGCTAGTATTGAAAGAGTATAGTTATTTGGTAAATAAATGCTCAGTGTCAGTTTTGTAGAAAATACCAAAAGGTGCACTTGAAACTTTGACTTTGCCACTTTGTATACTCTTTATCTGTTTTTCAAATAGAGAGTTACTGTTTGATTTTGAAGAGAAAAAGACTCTCACTCTTCTGTTTTCCTCTCCTTAAAAAGGTCAGTTGGAGCACCTGACATCTTCTGTGTCAAGAGATGTTCCTTCAGTGAATCAATCTCTCGAGTTTTTATAACCATGGTAGAGCCCTGATTCCTGAATCAGAGCTCCTAAGCCTTAACAGAGTTCAACTTTGGTTGGTGCCTGAATCTTTTTTATTTTATTGAAAAACCAGTGTAACTTTATTTTTTTTTAATTAGTGAAACACCATGAGGTACAGTTGTAGACTTACAAATTTTTGTGCTTGGATTTCAATTGTACAATGATCAAATACACATCCCTCCACCAGTGCCCATTTTCCACCACCACGGGTCCCAGTATCCCTCTGAAACCTGTTCTTAATTTTACTCTTTATTCCAATTCACCCAATTTATTAAATTAATCACTCTCTCCTCTGTTCTTAAACTTTTACTGTTGTGTTTATCACCTCATATTAAAGTTAGTTGAGCACCATTTCCCATTCTAAACTGTGAGCTCATCTTTGTACTCCCCACAGTACCGAGACTGGTTCGGCCGCATAATAGACACTCAATAAATGTTAATGAATTCAACATTTCAGCATGGAATATTGAAACCAAATTCTCTGCCTTGACTAAACACCGTAATGCCTCTTAAGTGAGAAGGTTTTCTTGTGCACGTGCAAAACATTCATGCAAAACTCTCTTTAACACCTAATAGAAGTTAATACCTTTCTGAATTTGACAGGTTACTGTTGCACATTGTGATGACTTTATTTGTGTAAGTGAAGAAACTGAGGTTAAAGATATTAAATAAGGTGTCTCTTGTCACCTAATGTGTGGTAAAGTGAAGTTATGAATCAGTGAGTGAAACCTACAGTTTTTCCAAATATTGAGCATCTCTGTCATAGTAGCATCCCTTGATTTTGTTCAGTAGGTGACAAGATGTGTATCTGAGACAGAACAGGAACTTTCCATATTTTATCTTTATGTCATATGCTATATGCATGAAGGAACCGGCAGAGGAACCCAGGCATGCAGGTCCCGGGGCTGAGATCTCCAAGCCTGCTTGGATCTGGACTGGGCCTTCTCCACCCAGATCCCCCATCTTCCAGTAGGTAGGCGTCACACCCACCAGCTGCCACCGGTGCCAGGTGGTCCCATCAACGACCAAGACCCAGAGACTATAAAACCCAGCTCCCAGAAGCAAATGCGGCCACATGACATCTTATTATCTCGTTCTTACTTTGGAGAACCCAGCAGGATACCGAAAGTATCCTGCCCGCACGGCAGAGTCTGGCAAACTTCCCGTGTCGTACTTAATATGCCAAATACCAGTAACAGCGATGGGTCTCATTCTCCTAACCCTGAAAGAACATTGAGTGTGGCTCTTTTAAAATCTCAGGGATAGGAAGAAGGAGATGTTACTGGTGCCTGCTCGAGGCTATCAACGAACAACAGGATGATCGTGATCATGATCATATGCTATGGACATCACAGAATTCATAAATATACCTCTACTCATTGAGGGAAACTTTTTTAAAGAAACTACTGGTACTTTCTCCCTGATGAAGATTTGATAATTTCTTGTGAGGAAAGCTACTATTGATCAGAATGTGTTTTCTCAACATGGGAAAGGCTTTCATTAAAGAATAGTGATTGTTCAAGGTCATGTTTCTTTTCCACCTACTTGTAGGAAGAAGCAAACTTACAGAATATTCAAAATGTATATGTGGTGGTGAGGTAGAGCGAGACAAAGCTATTCTGTTTCTCACAGAGGGAGATTAAAGAATATGAACAGGCTAAAATTTTCTGATTCTCAATGGGCCTTCCTAATTGTAAATGGACCTGCCACCTTGGTCTTCTCGTCTGACCCTGCACATTTGAGGAGGAAGTCCCAATAGAATATTATCCTCAATAGTATTTATCACCTCAAAGTTTTTAGCTGCTCTGAAACCTGCAGGAGCTCTTCAGAACTCAATCATGAGAATTGTGTTTTCACATGTTAAAAGTAGTTAAGCTTGATTTCTTACTGTTTTTATGCCTTCTATTTAATAGATTTGATCCAAGTATGAATAACTAGAAATGCTCTGCAGGGATATTTCTTTCGTTCCTGCTATTGATGGTAACATTTTCGTTGTAGTTTGCGTGGCTGTTGTGTCAAATAATTGGTTCATGGTTGGAAGCCTGCCTCAAGTGCTGCGGGGGAAGGCAGTTGGATAGAAATAGAGAAGGAACCACTATGACAATGATAGTTGGAAATGTTCACTCTGCTAAGAACTTCATGCTAAAAGTAGGTAAAGGAACAGACATGATAACCTTTCAGTACCTGTATTAGAAACAAAAATGCCCAAAAGGATGGAGAAAGTGGGGGATGGGGGGACAGGGAGAGAGAGAGAGAGAGAGAGAGAGAGAGAGAGAGAGAGAGAGAGAGAGAGAGAGAGAGAGAGAGAGAGGTGTCTACCAAAGAGGCAGACTGGAGATGACGGAAACTGGGGACATTGGTGTTGGGATACTGGTGGAGGATGTATGTGGTGTGTGCTGGAACATTGCATGATTGAAACCCAATCATGAACATCTTTGTAACTGTGTATCTTATGTTGATTCAATAAAAATAAATAAATTAAATAAATAATAGGGCCAGAGAGATGGCTCAATGGGCTGGATCTCATGTTTTACATGTAGGAGGTCTAGGCTTGACACCTTGCACTGCATGGCTCCTGGCCTCTAGCAATGATCCCCATGTATGGAAACAGGTATGTAGCCCTTGAGCACTTCCAGGTGTGGCCAAAAAACAAAAAAGAAAGAATACTAAGAGTAGTTCTGATTTATTTCAACAGTACTATCTTATGAGTAAAAATGGAAATTATTAAAGATCCTAGGCTATAGTCCAAACAGTACAATTCTAGAGCTTGTATTCTTTTTGCTTGTTTTTGTTTTTGGCCACACTGATGGTGCTTTTGAGTCTATTCTTGGTCAGTGCTCAAGCAGTGTTTGGAGGGCTTATGAGGGGCCATGTAGTCCCAGTAGTCAAACCTGGGACTTCCACATGCAGAGCATGTATTCCAGCTCTTTGAGCTATCTCCCCAGATCGCATCTTATATTTTTATTTTATAAAGTAGTTCACAACATTTGATTACATTTAATATTCAGACACCAGTCCCACCACCATTACACCTTCTCATACAAATTAATATATGAGTTTTCTGAGGGTTTGCTCCAGTTATAAAATATTCCACTTTGATATTGTATACAATTATATTAAACAAAGAAGTTATTGTTTGCTTCCTCCTTTACCATATAGTTCTGTCTTTTAAAAATAGTATTAGTTAGAGTTGGAGAAAGTACAGTGGATAAGGCACTTGCCTTGCATGCAGTGACCCAGGTTCAATTTCTGGTATCTCATATGGTCTCCTGAGCTTGCCAGAGTAATTCTTGAGTGTGATGTCAGGAGTAACCCCTGTGCATCACCAGGTGTAATCCCCAAATTAAAAAATAACAATAGTATTTTATTAAAAAATATTATTGCTTTAGGTATCAAAAAACCCACTGATTGTAAATTCTGTGATCCTATGTTGTTTGGATGTACTCAGTATTCTGAAGTGTCTAATGACAGTTGTTTATAGGAAAAGTTTTCATAGCTGTGCTTTGGGCACTGTGCTGAATGTTGACTTGTAAACGGAACTGAAAATTGGCATTCATGGCATACGGGTTGGAGGCTCTAGAATGGTAATTATTCCTCGACTCTCTTTTTCCTCCTCAAAAAGAAAAATCTCCAATTGGTTTTTTCCCAAGTTAAGCTGACTTCGGTTATATTTGGTTTTGGATATAAAGACATTTTGCTTTGTTTCAATGGAGAAGAAATGGAGTCTTTTTTTTTTTTATGTCTGAGGAGCAGAGTATCCTTTAAGCACGTTAATAAGACTGACTTTATGTTTGTTTTTTGCTATCTTCATCTGTCAAAACAGATTGCCATGTGTTCACACTTCTTCCCTGGCCTGGCGCTGTGTTGGTCTGTCTTCTTCTGTTTCTCCCTCTTAGCTTCTTTCTTCCTATTTTGAGGATTCTTTTTTCATTTCTGTAAAGGAAAAATCTGACAAGGATGCGAAATATGACATTGTTTTTTATGCATGAAGGTTTTTGTTTGACTGTCAGACTTGTTCCTGGCATCAGGTTGGTGGAGGGTTTTTAGCCTGGGAGAGACTTTGTTTGGGATCATAAAAGTGTTGGGGCGTCACTGCCTTCTATTCTTCCTTCTTCGAAGCTGACATTAGTGGTTTCAGCTCTTGTTGACCCGTCTTTCCACCAACACTTCAGAGCCTATTAGAGGACAGTACTTGGATTTTTCTTAGGATGTGTGGAGAGAGAAAAAAAACCTCCTCAAGTTACAAATGGTTTCATTTAACAAAATGACTATTTCCCTTGGAAAAGTTTTGTCTTTTCTTTCAAATTTCCAGGAGTTGGGTGGGCTTGATGTTTGTTCTTTCACAGCGTCTCTCCACCCCCGCACTCACTTTGGCATAAATTCTGGGAGCTTTCAACTCTGTTCTAGGCTTCTAACAGATCCTTGACTATGGACTGACCAAGGCACATTTTCCTGCTAAAAAGAAACTTTCTGAGTTATAATGATGGGACAAACTGCTACAATTCTGTTTGTTTCCATTGCATAAATAGAGGAAATGCTTAGGAAGATCAGTATTTAACTATTTCAAGTAACCTTTGAGGTTGAGATGGATGCTTTTTTAATAGAAAAAGAAAGCACTTAATTTCACATTTGATCAAATATTGGATAAGTGGTAAGCTCATTTTTACTTAGGCACCTTAATTGTTTTAAGCTCCAAATCAAGTATTTTGTGTCATCTTGGGCACAAATCTGTATCTTGTGCTGTCAGAGAATTTAAAGCATTTTCATTTTCCCCTGGTATCTGAAGGCTTTAGAAGTGAAAAAGATTTTTTTCACTCTCACCACAAAAAATAATTTTTGTCATATGCCTCACCCTTATTTTCACATTTTTTAATTTGCATTTATCCTTTGCCACATAAACTTCGCCCCACCCCAGGCCAGAGCACTGTTGATATGAGTTTTTCATAGGCAGTCCCACAAGGAATCCCTGAGGAAATTAAGGATTTCCTGGCTAAAGCAGAGTAGAGTTCTTCCATTGTGTCAGGGAACCAGACCATGCCCTAAATGTAGGCAGAGCTGAGAATAGAAAATGTGTGAATTCTTGATTGTTTCAAGCTCTGTAATTTATTATCCGCTACCCTCCATTGGTTTCCTCTTTGCTTTTGACTTAACTGTGACTTTGTAATGGAGCCATATCTGTGTCTTCACTCTTTCACCCCTCCTTGCTAGAAAACATTTAAATTGGGTGATATATATCAATGTTTTACTTAAAGTTAGTGAAAACTATCCTGCCACAGAGCAAAATGCTTTAAAATTTTTCCCTGTACCCACCCAGCTTTCCATCCAGGTGGTTTACCCCAAAACCTGGACTTTGCTTTCCTTAGACCTTTAATTTTTTTCAACCAGAGGATCTTCAAAAAACTTAGAAGGAGCCTCATTTCATTTGTGAGGTTTTCAATAAACATTAAGTGGTGCTGTGGCTAGGATGCCTTGAATGGCCTTGAGTATGCTGACACTAGAGGAAAAACCTACAGAATTCCTACACTAGTTTTTTTTTATTCTGTGTTAAGGGGAAAAAAGACAAGTAAGAAACATAGAAGAGTTTTCACACTGGTACACTCTAGACAGTCAGGGCAGCAGAGGAATTTTCCTAGAATTCAGGTTTATGATTCTCAGCAGATTATTTAAATGTTGTCGTCCTTGTTTGTACATGTTCTCTCAAGAAAGTTTGGGAAATGCAGGGACATATAAAGAATATAATTTGTAAGCTAATTTTATTCTAAAGATAGAGCAATTCATTCTAAATGTTTTGGTATAACATTTCTTAGTACCTATTCTCTCTTAATATAAAAGGTAAAGGTAAAGGTAAAGGCCCTCCCGTTGATCGTCGATTTGCTCGAGCGGGCCCAGTAACGTCTCCATTGGAGACTTTGTTGTTACTGTGTCTGGCATATCGAATACTCTCGGTAGCTTGCCGGGCTCTCCGAGAGGGGTGGAGGAATCGAACTCGGGTCGGCCATGTTGGCCGCGTGTAAGGCGAACGCCCTACCCGCTGTGCTATATAAAATACTTATTAAATTGATGTATTGATATTTTAGAACCTAGCATTTATTATTCCAGATTTTCCTCAATTCATGAAAAAATTTTAAAATAAGCTACTTAAATATTCTTGTTCTGGGGGCTGGAGCAATAGCACAGCGGGTAGGGTGTTTGCCTTGCACGCGGCCGACCTGGGTTCGATTCCTAGCATCCCATATGGTCCCCTGAGCGCCACCAGGGGTAGTTCCTGAGCGCATAACCAGGAAGAACCCCTGTACATCGCCAGGTGTGACCCAAAAAGCAAAAAATAAAAATAAATTTAAAAAAATAATCTTGTTCTAAATAATTTGTCTATGTCATTAAACCTTTCAGGTACTAATTAGTTTAGCTTACTGGTAAGAATATAAAGAGAAATTTTTCTTTCATATATTTCCAATTTTCAAAAAGAATATATGTTAATTCTCATGTGCTAATTTAAAAAATTTAATGAACACTTATAAAGTGTATTTGGCTAAAATTACCCTGATAACAGAACCAGACAAGTGCACTATAATTAAAGATTCTTACAGATCAGCATCCCTAATAAATATCAATGTAAAATTCTTCAACAAAATCCTAACAAATCCAGTTCATCCATACATTAAAAGAAGCATATGCTGGGCCAGAGAGACAGTACAACAGGTAAGGCGCTTGCCTTGAATGCAGCCGACCCAGGTTCAATCCCTGACACCACATATGGTCCTTCAAGTGATCCCTGAGGAAAGCCAGGAGTAAGCCCTGAGCATTGTCAGATGTCATCCTCCTCATTGCCAGAAAAGTATATGCCTTAAGTGGGCTGTAATACAGTACTGTGAGATTCAATCTAGTCCAAGAAATGGGCAAAATGTTTGGATACACAATTCTCAAAAGAAGACATCTAAAAAATAAAAGAGGACATTAGATGACCAGTGAGCATATGATAAAATGGAAAGATGCTCATTATCACTGATTTTTTGGAACTGCAAATCAAAACAAACGTGAAATACCAACTCATACATTTGAAAGACTTATCAGAAGAAACAAGTGTAGGCAAGGATGTAGAGAAAAAGAAACAATCGGATCTTTTCCCAGAAGCTAGAAATAGTGCTGCCATATGATTCAATAAAACCACTTTTTACTAAATAATACAGAAACATTAACACTAAAAGTTATATCTCTCCAATAGTTATTGAAGCATTATTTACAACAGCTAAGATATCGAAACATCTAAAGTTTTTGTTGAGAGATGGCTGTGACTGGAAATATGAAATATTATTTAATTATAAGAAAATAATAGTTGAATTGGCTTTGAAGGAAGAAATAGAAGAGAGAGGGCTAATAGACCTATACAGGGCTTTACACCCCAAAAAGAAAGAGTACACATTCTTCTCCAGTGAACACGGAACATTTTCCAAAATAGACCACATGTGAGGCCACAAAACATAACTCGATAGAATCAGTAAGATAGAAGTAGTATCAACAATCTTTTCAGACCAGAATGCGCTGAAGATAGAAGTGAATCACACAAAGACACCGAGAAACAAATCAAACACCTGGAAATTAAACAACTCAATGCTGAACAATGAGTGGGTCAGGAAGGAAGTCAAGGACGAAATCAAAAGATACCTGGAAACAAATGAGAATGAAGACATGAACCAGAACCCATGCAATGCAGCTAACGCCACATTAAAAGGAAAATTTATAGCTTTGAAAGCATTCCTAAGGAAGGAAGGAAGGGTCTACATAGATAACCTGACCTCACAGCTCAAGATTTTAGAAAAAGACCAACAAAAGGTACCCAAACCAGGCGAAAGAAAGAAATAATAAAACTTAGAGCAGAAATTAACGACATGGAAACCCAAAAAACAATCTGAAAGGTCAATGAAACCAAGAGCTAGTTCTTTGGGAAAATAAACAAGATTGATAAACCACTAGCAAGATTCACAAAGAAAGAGGAGAAAGAACCCTAATAAACCAAATCAGAAATAAAAAAGGGACATCACAACAGAAACCAGTGAAATTCAAAATATCATCAGAGACTGCTTTAAGAGTCTGTATGCCACGAAAAACGAGAACCTAAAAGAAATGGATGAATTCCTGGATTCGAATAATCTTCCAAGATTGAACCAAGAAGATGGGATAACTGAATAGACCCATTCATATCAAGGAAATAAAACCGTAATAAAAAGTCTTCCCAAAAACAAATGCCCAAGCCCAGATGGATTCACTAGTGAATCCTTCCAAACATTCAAAGAAAACCTGTTTCCAGTTCTCCTCAAGCTTTTCCAGGAAATTGAAAAAACAGCAACTCTCCCAAACAGCTTCTATGAGTCAGATATTTCCCTAATACCAAAAGCAAACAAAGACATCACCAACAAAGAAAACTATAGGTCAATATCCCTGATGAACACGGATGCAAAGATCTTCAACAAAATATTAGGAAATAGAATCCAACAACTCATCAAAAAGATCATACACCACGACCAAGTGGGATTCATCCCGGGGATGCAAGGATGGTTTAACATTCGGAAATCAATCAACATAATCCATCATATCAACAAAAGTAAAGATAAAAACAATGTGATCATATCAGTAGATGCAGAGAAAGATTTTGGCAAGATCCAGCACCCATTTATGAAGAAAATTCTCACCAAAATGGGTTTTGAAGGAACTTTCCTCAAGATAGTTAAAGCCATCTACAAAATTCCATAGCAAGCATTATCCTCAATGGGGAAAAACTAAGGGCCTTTCCTCTAAGATCAGGGACAAAACAAGGATGCCCACTATCACCACTTCTGTTCAATATAGTACTGGAAGTACTTGCAATAGCGATTAGGCAAGAAAAAGACATTAAAGGCATCCAGAAAGGAAAGAAAGAAATCAAGCTCTCACTATTCACAGATGATATACTATATCTCAAGAATCCTAAATCCTCTACCAAGAAACTCCTAGAAACAGTAGACTTTTACAGTAAAGTCGCAGGCTATAAAATTAATGCCCCCAAATCCATATGCCTTCCTATATGCAAATGATGACAGAGGAAAGTGACATGAAAAAAACAATCCTGTTCACAATTGTGCCCCAGAAAATCAAATACCTCAGAAACATCCTATCTAAAAAGGTAAAGGACCTCTACAATGAAAACTACAAAATGCTACTCCATGAAATAAAAGAGGACACGAGGAAATGGAAACACATCCCCTGCTCATGGATAGGAAGAATTAACATTGTCAAAATGACAATACTCACCAAAGCATTATACAGATTCAATGCAATCCCTATAAGGATACCCATGAAATTCTTCAAAGAAATAGATCAAGCACTCCTGAAATTCATATGGAACAACAAACGCCCACGAATAACTAAAGCAGTTCTTGGGAAAAAGACATGGGGATGCATTACCCTCCCCAACCTCAAACTTTATTACAAACTGGTAATAATTAAAACAGCATGGTACTGGAAAAAAGACAGGTCCATAGACCAATGGAACAGGGTGTAATATCTGTACATACAACCCCAAATGTATGAATAATCGTTGATAAGGGAGCAAGGAATGTGAAGTGGAGCAAGAAAAGTCTCTTCAACAAATGATGCTGGCATAAATGAACAACCACATGCAAAGAAATGGGCTTAGACCTCAACCTAACACCATGCACAAAAGTCAGATCAAAATGGATTATAGCACTCAATATCAGGTCAAAATCCATAATGTACATTGAAGACAAGGTCAGCAAAACCCTCCACGATATTGAGGCTAATGGTATCTTCAAAGAGGACACTCCACTGACCTACCAAGTGGAAACAGAGATAAACAAATGGGACTATCTTAAATTAAGAAGCTTCTGCACCTCAAAAGATACAGTCACCAAAATACAAAGATAATCTGCAGGATGGAAAAGGATATTTGCCCAATAGCTATCCAATAAGGGGTTGATATCAAGGATATACAAAGCACTGGTAGAACTACACAAGAAGAAGCCATCCATTTCCATCAAAAAATGGGGTGATGAAATGAACAGAAACTTTCTCAAAGAAGAAATCTGAATGGCTAAAAGGCACATGTGAAAATGCTCTACATCACTAATTCTCAGGGAGATGCAGATCAAAACAACAATGAGATATCATCTCACACCACAGAGACTGGCCCACATCTAAAAGAACAAAAGCAACTGATGTTGGCGCAGATATGGCGAGAGAGGGACTGTCTTTCACTGCTTGTGGGAATGCCGACTGGTTCAGCCCTTTTGGAAAACGGTAGGGACAATTCTCAAAAAATTAGAAATTGAGTTCCCATTTGACCCAGCAATACCACTCCTGGGAATATATCCCAGAGAGGCAAAAAAACATAGCCGAAATGACATCTGCACTTGTATGTCCTTTGCTGCACTGTTCATAATAGCCAAAACTGGAAAAAAAATCCCGAGTGCCTGAGAACAGATGACTAGTTAAAGAAACTTTGGTTCATTTACACTTGATCACTTGACTTCCTGTTAATCATCGATTTGCTCGAGTGGGTGCCAGTAATGTCTCCATTTGTCCCTGTCACATGCTAGTGTAGCCCAATGGCATCTGTTCGTTCTAGGAAAACGAAGAGCCTCAAACTGATCGTTCAGGGTCTTGATGAAGAAGTCTGACCATCTCGTAGGTGGGTGGCCACGTTGTCTCTTGACGTCCCATGGAATCCAGCTGGTAACAGCTCTAGTCCAGTGGTCGTCTCCAAATCTCATTACATGTCCAGCCCTTCTGATTTTTGACGCCTTGGCAAAAGAGACAGCGTCCCTGATTCTTGACCATCGACGGAGGTCGGAACTCCAGATTCTTTCTCTCATTTGAGTGAAATGTGATACTCCAGGCATAGCTCTTTCAATTCCTCTTTGGGAGATCCAAATAGCATTCTCATCCTGTTTTTGTAGGGCCCAGGTCTCTGAGGCGTATGTTAATGCAGGAAGAACAGTGGAGTCAAAGAGACGTGCCCAGAGCTGGAGGTTCTTCATCCTCTTAGCTATTTCTTAGATGCTCTTGAAGGCCTTCCAAGCCGCTCTCTTCCTCCTGCACAACTCAGGTGCCAGGTTATTTGTCGTGTTGCCTTCTCGACCTAGGTACACATAATTGTTGCATTTGGAGATGTTCGTTCCATTGAGAGCAAATGGAGCATCAGGAACGAGGCTGTTTCTCATAGACATTGTCTTTGTGAGATTCAGCTGTAGTCCGACCTTTCCACACTCACGGTTGAAGTCGGCCAGCATTTTTGCTGCTTGGCTAATGTTTGGTGTTATTAGAACGATGTCATCAGCAAAGCGGAGGTGGTGTGGTTGCCGACTGTCTATCTTCACTCCCATTCCTTCCCATTCCAGTCGTCGCATGATGTTCTCGAGGGTGGCACTGAAGATTTTCGGTGAAATATTTTCATCCTTCCGAGCCCCTCTCTTGACATTGATGATCACTTCTTTGTAGAATGGTGAGATCCTGCTAGTGAATCCATAATACAGCTCACAGAGGATCCTGATGTATTGTGTTTCAATGCCCTGATGGGCTAGGGCTTCGATGACCGCTTCCGTCTTGACAGAATCAGAGGCCTTCTTTAAATCAATGAACATTAGACAGAGCGGCATCTTGAACTCCCGAGAAACCTCAATAAGCTTATTTATTGTGTGGATATGGTTGATGGTGCTGAATCCTTTTCGGAACCCTGCTTGCTCACATGGTTGTCCTTCATCTAGTGTTCTGCTAATCCTATTCAGGATGACTCGAGTGAATAGCTTGTAGATGACAGAGAATAGGCAGATTGGGCGATAGTTGCCAATGTCGTGCATGTCTCCCTTCTTGTACAGTAGTACAGTCCTGCTGGTTTTCCATTGGAACGAAACCTTGCATTCAGACAGGTAGTTGTGAAGAGCCAAGCCAGCGTATTGGTGGGTACTGAGGGCAGGTTCTTCAGGTGTTCAGGTCTCATCTACACAATGGAGTACTGTACAGCTGTTAGAAAAAGATGAAGTCATGAAATATACATACAATTGGTACTACATGGAAAGTATCATGCTAAGTGAAATGAGTCAGATAGAGAGGGACAGACATAGAAAGATTGCATTCATCTGGGGAATATAAAGTAACAAAATAGGAGACTAACTTCCAAGAATAGCTGAGATAAGTACCAGGAGGTTCACTCTGTGAGTTGAAGGCCCACCGTACATACTATGGGAAAAGGCAGCTCAGATAGAGAAGGGAGCACCAAGTAAAGGGAGTTAGGAGGATCCTCCCAGGTTGGGAGATGCATGCTGAAAGTAGACTATAGATCGAACATGATTGCCACTCAGTGCCTCTTTTGCAAACCACGGCACCCAAAAGGAGAGAACAAAAGGGTATGTCCTGCCACAGAGGCGGGATGGGATGGGGGATGGGGGATGGGGGGTTGGAAGGGATACTGGGATCCATGGTGGTGGAGAATGGGCACCGGTGGAAGGATGGGTACTCGATCATTGTATAACTGAAACCCAAGCACAGAAACTTGTAAGTCTACAACTGTACCTCATGGTGTTTCTCTAATAAAAATTTTTTAAAGAAAAGAAAAGAACAGTTGTTCCATTCACAGCAAAATGGAAGAACTTGAAAGGGATTATGCAAAACTAAAAATATCAGAGGGGGGGAAAAGACACGTATTTGTCAGTTTCACACAGCTGTAGGTATGCAACATTAGGATTTAAAATTGCTCAACAAATTTTAAAAATTGAATTATTTTTAAGATGGTATAAGGAAAATCAGTGCATATTGACAACAGAACTAAGGTTGCCTGAAAGAGAATGGATGTCGGACTAAAACAGTACAGTGTTTATAAGCAAAGGTGTTGCATTTTATATCTGTTATTAACCCCCCCAAAATTTTAAAGCTACTGAGTGCCCAGGGAAATAAAAAATAAATTTTCATATGAAAATAAAGCTCTGCAAATCATTGTACTAACAAAATGATGTACAAAATAGAAGATGATTGTCTAAATATATACAAAGTATTTGGCAATTGTCACTATTAATTTGTGGTAAAAAAAAACAAAACAAACTTGGACTTAGGAGTGACAGTGGGATTCCAAAGGAATGTATAAGAAAGACCATATGGGACAAACCCACAGCTAACATCAGTGAAAACAAAGCTTTTCCAGGATATATGTTCTCACCTCTTCTAGTCAACTTGGTACCTGAACTCTAGCCAGAGCAATTATGCAAGACAAAGAAATAAAAGAAACCCAGATTGAATAGGAACAAGTAAAGACTAAGTCTCTATTTGCAAATTATATTGATGCTTATAGAGAATTTTTATAACTAATAAATTAAGAAAAGTTGAAGGATACAGAATATATAAAATATACTTGCCACCCTGTGCACTAATAAAATCGGAAAGAAAAATTAATAAAAGTAATCCCATGTATAATTACATCAAAAGGAATAAAATAGCAAGCAGGGACTACATTTAACTATACAAGTCAAAGACCTGTGCAATGAAGACTTAATCCATTGATTAAGTGAAAACACTAATGGAAAAATAGTCTTCTTATGAAATTGAAAAATCAATATTGTTGAATCGTCCATACAACCCAAAGCAATCTGGAAATTCACTCCCTATCAAAAAGAATGATGAGTTCAGAGAAATCACTGAAGAGGTAGAACACACATCTAGCTTTGACCAACACCTTCCACAGGAGGTAGATGTAGCCCTTGAGCACTGAGTTGTCATCAGATCTTCCCCAGAGCCTGCCCCCTAGCATTGTCATGGTGTCTGAGAGTCACAGGAATATGGTACCAGGCCCACAGTGCTGCCCGGGGACTCCTCTCCACAAAGGAAAACATCAGCAAAACAAAAATACCTGTGATTTGGTGAATGTATTTTCCAGTCTATCTGATAATTGGTTCATATCTAAATGTATTAAGACCTAATGAAACTCCACAGAAATAAAAGAGCCTGTGATACAATAGCAAATCAAACCTCCCTGAGATATCACCTCATTGCTGCTGTTTCAAAGGCAAGAAGCAAGTGTTGGTGAGAATGCATTTTAACTTGGAATTGAAATTTCATTTTAAAATGGAAACAAGCATCTAGGGTCCGCAGGAGAGTGGGGGGAGAAGGGAGGGAAGAAGGGAGGCTAGAGAAATAATACCGTGAGCAGTATACTTGCCTTGCAGGTGGCTGACCTGGGTTTGATGACCATCAGCTTATATGGTCCTCCAAACTCAGCAGGAGTGTTTGCTGACTGCAGAGCCAAGAGTGACCCCTGAGCATTTCTGGGTGTGGCCCCCAAACAAAAAACAGAAATGACCTATGATATGGCATATTTTTATCAGATGGAAATGAAAATATTCAGAAGATAGCTGATTGGTCTACGCATCAGTATTGACAGTATTCAAACCTTGAGAACAGCCTCTCTTAATTTTGTGTGCAAATGAATAAAGAAAATATAGCAGATATATGCAAGTGATCTTGAAAGCCTATAGAATAGACCTTAACAGTTCTTCTCCCAGGCTGGGATGAATAGCACCGTGGCTTTGACTCTTCCTTGGCAAACTTGTGCTTAATCCCCAGTGTCCCACATGCTCCAAGCATCATCCTGGTATCTCTGCTGTCTGCAATCCCAAGTGCTGCAAATTGTGTCTGGCCACACGGCATCCTTCTCTGTGTGTGTATGTGTGTGTGTGTGTGAGCACCATGAAAGGGGTACAGTCCTCACAGGCACTGCAACTAAAGAGACATGCCAGTACCATGGCCAGTGCTATCTGTGATGAGTCCACATTAGATAAGCACCACAGCAAACCCAGCAAACACCAAAACCATACTCAAGTGCCTCCACTGTGAGCAGAAGCCCCATTGAGTATGTGTATGAGCACCCCATCTTATGTGTGTGACCCTCAACCAATGAGCATCATAGTTACAATGGGTCGGTGGCCCCCAATGGGACCTGAGAGGTAGCCTTATGCACTGAGGGCATGATTTCATATGGGAGGCCTGGAGTCAATCCCCACCACCACACGGTCCTCAAGTGCAACACCTGAGCACACAGCTCTGGGAATAAACCTGAGCCCTGTTGGGTGACACCAGAAAAAGTAAAATGAAACAGCAATGAAGGGGGGAGAGAGAGAATAAACAAATAGTCATAAGTCTCTAAAAAGTTGTCACCTCAAGAAAAAAAAAGTAACTGTAGTAATGAATGTTAATTATGAATCAGACTCATTGGGTTGATCATTTCACAATATAAACATATTGAATCACAGGTATTTTTCATCTTGCTTTGACTTCAGAAACATCTTCTAGACTGATAGTATTGTGGGGCTGGAGTGATAGCACAGACAGTAGGGTGTTTGCCTTGCACGTGACCTACCCGGGTTCAATTCCCGATTGCTGGCACTGTTGCTCTTCTTGAAACCTGCTGCCAGTATTGCTGCCTTGATGGCCATGGGATTTGTTTTCTCTGACTCTGAGTGTCTGGGGTTCACTTTGTGTGTGCGACCTTGAATCCTGCTCAGAATAGGCATAGCTTTGCTGTATCCTCTTTTAGGCCATTTGCCTTGCACACAGCCAACATGGCCAACCCGAGTTCGATTCCTCCGCCCCTCTCGGAGAGCCCGGCAAGCTACCGAGAGTATCTCGCCCACATGGCAGAGCCTGGCAAGCTCCCCGTGACGTATTCGATATGCCAAACACAGTAACAACAAAGTCTCCAATGGAGACGTTACTAGGCCCGCTCGAGCAAATCGATGATCAACGGGAGGGCCTTTACTTTTTTTACTTTAGTGACTTGTTTTAAGGTAGAGTTAGTAGCTCAGTCTCTTCTCTTCCAGATATTTTACCTTAAACCTGCAGAGACTTCAAGTATATACAAATATATTGCAAATATAACTACTCTGTAACTAGTCCTTATAGAAAGAGCTAGAGGTGAATACCTGTTAAACTTACACTGTGTTCTGAAACTCCTAGTAAACTGATCCTCTGTTCTGATACTGCCTTGGTTTGAGTTACTGATTCCTTTTAGTTCCTTTGTGATCTGAATATTCTGCAGTTGAAATTTTGTTATGCTGGGTGGCATGGGGGAATGAAATTTTATTACTCTTGGGGACAAAGGGGGTAAAAATGTTATTACTCCGAACATAATTCCTCTTTTGGGGGGGGGGAGGAACAACCAGCAATGCTCTGGGATTACTCCTGGCTCTGAACTCAGGAATTTCTCTTCGTGGGGATTGTGGGATGCCAGGGATAGAACAGGGTATTGTCATGTGCAAGGCAAGTGCCCTACCCACTGTACTATCCCTCCAGCCCCTGAATGCAATTTATCTTGTGAAATAAAGAACCTATTTAAAAGACAGAAGTGTTTTCTTTCTCCAGGCGTCCAGATCTGGAGAAAGAATAGATCTATCTATAGATCCTATCACAAACCCTTAGATGCCATTTTAAGTAGTACTGAGTTAAAGGACCCCAGAACTAATTTGAATCAAATGAACAGTTGAAATTTTAATTAACATTTACCAAAGTTGTAACTCATTTGGCAGAATCCTAGTGCTTCTTTTTAAGATGCATGTTCTTTGGTCTTTTTTTCTAACCTGATTTTCTTATAGCTCATTCCATTTTCACACTGCAAAAAAAAAATACATTCTAGCTTATCAATGAAGAGTTGGACTTCCTTTTGTTTGTTTATTCCTTTATGGAATAATTTAAATGGTACTTGTTCGGCAGTTCACACTGAGTAAGGCTGACAGTTCAGCCATGTGGAAGCCATTATCTCACCTTGATGCTTGCAGGCTGGGGCCTTTCCCTGTTTCATAATAAATAGCATCCATATACAGGAACATTGTAACACCTTCTGAAGACAAGATTTTTCTCCTCCTCACCATAAGAGAGGATTAAAAAAATAATTCCCACCTAACAAGCATATAGAGCAGGACTGTCCATAGCTATTAATATGCAAAATAAAATACCGACAAACCAAATTGAACATTACCATAAAGAATCATTGCATGACCAAATATGATTTCTCCAATCTTTAAGAATACTATTATATAGGCAATATTAATTGGTTCCATATGAAAATATCATATTACCTGATGACTAGAGGTTCTTTTATAAGAAGTCAGAATTTATTTTGAGATAATTATTAAGAGACTGGTCACTGTCACTGTCACTGTCATTGCCCTCCCGTCCATCGATTTTCTTGAGTGGGCCCAATAACAATTATTTAAATTAAAAATAATACTTATCTTAAATCAGGATGAACATTATATTTAATCTGCTAATGTTCCTTCAAAAGTCAGGTAATGACAACCCTGCCATGAGCTCTCATGTATAACTGCGCTGTCTAAAGAAGGGGGTATAAGTTATACAGTATCATTTATAGAGTCAGGAGTGGCACCTCAGCACTGCCAGGTGTGGCTAAAAATCTAATTTTAAAATAAACTAGGATGCCTTTCAGAGATGCAGAATTTATTTGCATAAATTAGCTGACATATAGTGTTTCTAAATAAGCAAACTGTGGGTGGTTAAAATCACCGATATTCCAATATTCAGAATTTGCATGCAACCCCAGGGATCTTATTTGAGTCTTGATAAAATTGTTCTTTGAGTTAAAATTTGCCAAGATTATCTTTAAACTGTCAGTAAGAAGAAAGTTCACAAATTTTTTAAGAGAAAATTTCTAACTTCCAAGAAAAAATTGTTAAACACAGCACATATATAAACACTCTCACCAAATTCCTACATCAAGTGTATTAAATTTATATTAGTCACAAAACATAATTTTTTCCAAATGAAAACTCTAAAGGAAATAGACATGGCAGTTTATTTTATTTTATGCTCAACATCTAGGAGGTTACAGCTCAATAATAAGTTAAGAGCATTCTTCAGTAGTCTTGGTATGATGACCTATCAGAATCACAACTAAACCCACTCACATAACTCTCTCCTTGATGGGCTTGAAGTGTGAAAGCTTGGTTGCTAGCAGTTGCCACAGAAAGAATGTACCAGATCTTTGAATTGACTTGAGTCCTGGGAGGGGAGCAGGGGAGGTCTCCTGAACATCTCACATTCACTCCAGCACCTCTTGGTGGGGAGCCAAATAACAAGAGCTTCAATAGAATATTTCTGTCCAGACACTGGCTTAAATGAAGGTATACTTCACTTGGAAACATCGTTTCAGCTTTTGGCTGGAATCATTGTTGAAGAGGAGCTTCTTTAGATGTGAGGCCATGGGGGAGTTCTCTGAGTCCATGCATTTTCACACATCTGCTAATGCACAGGCCCCAGTGTGAGCATTAGTGCTCAGGAATGTGATGTGGATTTGAGATGATCTCCGCAGGATTTGGCAGGTCAGAACAAACATTATCTTGCTCCCATATGTTTTTGTAGGATCTTGAAAGGGAAATCATATACATTTCCTTAAACTGACATGCTGAATTTTCCCACATACACCAAAAAACCCTCTCAGCAAAAATAAATTCAAGAATATGTATATATGACATTCACATATTTAGCATCTGTTGTCAATACAACAATTTGAGCTGATGGCTGTTGGGAGTCACATAGAGTTTGCATTTGACATTGATTTATGTTTAAATGACTTATCTCAGAAACCTGGTCCAAAAGATTAAAAAAAACGGAAAGAGTGCACATTTTCATGTAAGGCTTTAAAAAAAAAATCTTTGTATTCTTCATTTCCTTAGGTACAGTACACATGGGAAAGAGCCTCTCGTTTCTACTATTTCTCCTCAATAGCACTGTTGTCCAACATGGACCTCTCTTCCCCAGTGTTTCATTGTGTTCAAAAAAACTATGAGCATACATGTATATGTATACATCCATATCTGTGACCTGACATACTAAGTGCTAATACATTGCGAAGGAAATTTTTGTGAAGTTAACAAATTTAAATACAATATCAATGAGAGCCCATTCTGTGGACAGAAACCCTATTTGTGTCTTACCAGCCTGGAACAAATCCAGTCTTGATTCCTGTAGGTTTGCCTTATGGTGGTACTCACTCAGTGATACCTAACCCTTTTCCCAAGGTTTTTCCCCACCCCTTTTTCAGTCTTGTCTCTGGAGAAAATGATGTGTAATCTGCCAGTCATTTTGCTTCTTTGCTCTGCCAGCATGTTTCAAATAAAGTCAGATAAAGATAGCACGAATTTCTGCTACATAATGGCATACACCAGAAGGATGACACTTTGGTAACTGGCACAAGAGTATCTAAATCTAGTCATTTCAAACCACATCACAAGGAGACTCTCTTACAGAACTGAAGGTAATAGCCCTAATCACTAATCCTAATGAAATTTATTTGTTTTTATTTGTGAACAGGAGTTTTATCTTGCACTGTGATGTGCCTCATTAAATCAGTTCTGTAGTTTTCTCTGCTTATGTCATATGGTTTTCAGACTCTTGATTTTGGGGAGGTTTTTTGTTTTGTTTTTGTTTTGGGGGGCCTCATCTGTCTGTGCCTAGGGCTTACTCATGGCTCTGCACTCAGGAATTATTTCTGCTGGTGCCAGAAATTGAACCCAGGTCAGATATGTGCAAAGCAAATGCCCTCACTATTTCCCCTCAATTATTATTTAAAATAACTGCCTCCCAGGAGTGTACTTTTTTTTCTGCCAAAAAATATTTTAATTTATTAAATTTAGTTACTAGTTGCCTCAACATTTATGAAGCCTCATCTGTGCTAGATAATAATATTTGCTATACTTACAAATAAATGTCCCTATAAAAGGCAGTAGATATGTACTTCGCATATTTAAGGAACCAAAGCTATGATTTAAAAAAAATCTGGTAGTCAAAATAATAATATTCTTTTTTTAAAATTTTTTAATTTTTTTTATTATTTTTTTTATTAGTGAAACACCATGAGATACAGTTATAGACTTACAAACTTTTGTGCTTGGGTTTCAGTTATACAATGATCAAGTACCCATCCCTCCACCAGTGCCCATCCTCCACCACCACGGGTCCCAGCATCCCTCCCACCCCCCATTCCCCCCGTCCCACCCTGCCTCTGTGGCAGAGCATTCCCCCTTGTTCTCTCTCTCTTCTCTTGGGTACTATGTTTTGCAAGAGAGGCCTTGAGTGGCAATCATGTTTGGTCTATAGACTACTTTTAGCATGCTTCTCCCACCCTGGGAGGGTCTCACAACACTCTTTTTTGGTGCTCTCTTCTCTATCTGAGCTTCCTCTTCACCCAGAACATGTGGCTGGCCTTCAAGTCATGGAGCAAAATTCCTGGTACTAATCTCAGCCATTCCTGGGTGTTAGTCTCCCGTTTTGTTGCTTTATGTTCCCCAGATGAATGCATTCTTTCTGTGTCTATCCCGCTCTTTCTGACTCATTTCGCTTAACATGATACTTTCCATGTATTACCACTTGTATGTAAATTTCATAACTTCATCTTTTCTAACAGCTACATAGTACTCCATTGTGTAAATGTACCAAAGTTTCTTTAACCAGTCATCTGTTCTCGGGCACTCAGGTTTTTTCCAGATTCTGGCTATTGTAAAGAGTGCTGCAATGAACAAACAATTGCAGATGTCACTTCGACTATACCTTTTTGCCTCTCTGGGATATATTCCCAGGAGTGCTATAGCTGGATCAAATGGGAGATCAAATTCTAATTTTTTGAGAATTGTCCATACTGTTTTCCAAAAGGGTTGGACCAGCCGGCATTCCCACCAGCAGTGAAGGAGGGTCCCTTTCTCACCACATCCGCGCCAGCACCGGTTGCTTTTGTTCTTGTGGATGTGGGCCAGTCTCTGTGGTGTGAAATGATATCTCATTGTTGTTTTGATCTGCATCTCTCTGATGATTAGTGATGTAGAGCATTTTCTCATGTGCCTTTTTGCCATTCGGATTTCTTCTTTGCGAAAGTTTCTGTTCATTTCATTGCCCCATTTTTTGATGGGGTTGGGTGATTTCTTCTTGTGGAGTTCAACCAGTACCTTGTATATCCTTGATATCAACCCCTTGTCGGATGTGTATTTGGTGAATATCCTTTCCCAGGAGTGTACTTTTGCAGTCCCTGCAACACCTCTAGTTGTAGCCCTAGTGGCCCTTGAGCACTGTTGGGGATGAGCATTGAAACATCTAGCCACATTGGCTAAGTGTCAGCATGAGTGGTTTCCAGATATCCTCAACACTACTTGGGAGCCACCCTTAAGTATTAAAAACTTAAACTCATACTGAATATGTGTGTCTCATACACATACATTTGTTGAGAAATCAGATAAAAAAATTTGGGTCTGTGTGTATATTGATAATTGTTGATCTTCTTATGAATAATTTAGATGAAAAAATGATTTCTTCTGGGAAGGTAAACCTGGAATTCTACTCCATTATGGAAGGCCCTTCTAGGGAATATTATCAGTTAAATACTTTAATAAATACCAGTCTTTGATTTTTCCAAGCATCTGATGGGCCACCTAGGTCATGAAACTGGACTAGTCTAAAAGTTTGAAAAGTTTGGGAAGGTAGAGATTTTAATTATATATATATATATATCTTGTTTCATTTATTGACAATATTCTAATTAAGAGCTATTGCACTATAAGCAAGATCTTGCAATTAATTGAATATTGCTATTTATATGTATATATTCTTATATCATCATTTGTTGACATTTCTTCTATTCACTGTTATATCTTTAGAAGAAAAATGGAAATGTTTCCCTAAATAATAAATTCCCCTACTGGTTTTCTTCAGCAAGGTACATTTAATTGATCTGTTCTAAATATGCAAGATTTTTTAGTTCTTTGAAAAAATAGTTGTAGTTCATTTTTCCTTCTTATTACTCAACATAACAGAGCTGCCTGCCAAGTGACCCAGGTGCGGGTTGCAGCAGGTAATTTCCTGAGCTATATGGTACAGATGATTTTCTGTGTTAGGAGATGCTATCAACTCACCTGGCCTGCTAGTGACAGAGAAATCCTTTGTTTATTCATTTAGTAGGCAGATTAACCCTAATGAATATTGGTTTCCTGGAAATAGATACAGGTGACAATGGCAGAGTGAGGAGAGGAGAGAAGTAAGACAAATTCCCTTTTCTTTCTTCACTTAGAAATAACGGTGGCTTTCATAACAGTGTTTTAAATCAGGAAGGAATGGAAAATATTTGAAGTTAAAAGCTAGATTTAAATAATCAATCTGTACTTTTAATTTTGATTTGTTAGTTGGTTGGTGATTTTTGTTTTCAGAAACATTAATGATTTTTATTGTTTGGGCAACAAGTTACAAGTTTTATGTCTATATATTTCAAGTTAGAGTTTCAAGGAAACATTTAATTCGATACTTTGGTCCAGTTTGGACAGAAGTAATCACATGAACAAGAAAATACAAATAAATCCTTGCACTCAGCAAAAATTTTGTTAGTTGAAATGGTGCATCATTCATCAGTCTCTCCGAGCACATGGGAAGAAAGATTCTTGAGCAGGGTTCATTTCTATATAGTCTGTTCATCTTCTTCAGTGACATACTTATTTATTTTCTCAAGAACAAAGATGAAAGACAATTTAGCCGTTACAAAGTTATTCTTAGAATTGTAATAAATTATAAGAAATTTATGGAATTAAGTTATTTTAATTTCCTTAGTTAAAACTTTCACTGAAATCATTTTGTGAATATAATAATGGATATTTGAAAATGTCAATAGCATATGATGAAATATTTGTGATTCCTACTCTTCAGTGCTACTTACTGAAGAAAGGAGACTTTGCAACAATTTTCAGTGAATGGTTTTGAAGATACATTATTCCCAAGGCATGAATGTATAGACACAGATGTGGAAATCTCTTTCCACCAACTTTTCCAGATCTTACGACTGTGATTTATTTTGCGCTGTTCAAAGACTCCCCAAATGTCTTCTTTTACATAACTTTGCCCATTGGAGGACAAAGTTAACATTCCTTCCCTCTACATGCTACATATTGAAGATAGGCTTTTCATAATGCATTTTGTAGTTGACTATAAAATGTCTAGGACTTCAAGGGGGGTGAAAAAATAGTTTACTTTTCCATGAAGATTTAAAATTTATGATTTCTCTTAGCTATAGGTTTGAAGAACCTATTTGTATTCTGTTATGATGAGTTCTGAAAAAAATGTGAGATATGTACATATGCAGATATGTATAAAGAATTCAGAGGGAGTAATAAATTCTGCAAGAATCTTACAGTTTTTACTTAAGATTACTTTATCTGTAAGACTAATGTTTCTATAACCTCTGACCAGATACAGAAGATCCAAGTGCTTCCAAGGGTGAGAATTTTTCCCAGCCTCATGTCGGTAGTTTAATTCATTCCAATTGTGTGGTGCAGTGTGGCATGTTGAGTACATCAGAGACTCATTGTAATTCCTAATTTACATATTACCTTGCCAAAATATGAGGCAATGCTTTACTGAATTGTCAGTAATATTTATTTTCAAATATATTGGGGGGAAAAAAGAGAAAGCAATGTATATGTGTCATATTATCTTCACATGAGCCACTGCCTGTGCTAACTGGATTTTTCTTTCCTTTTAGTAGAAAACCAAAGGACAACAGTCATTATACGATTTTGTATTTTAAGTATTTTCATAATCCAACATAAATTGGCCCACCCAAGGATTATGTCTGTCTTATAAAGATGTGTTTACATAGTCATTGGGTGAAAGATTGCAGAAGTTGAACCACTAGTTTTGAAAGTTGAGCCAGGCCAGGAAAAATCAGGATACAATTTGGCACTTATGGAGACGAAATGATTTCCTTTTTAGCTGCTGATTTCTACTGGGAAATGTATCCTTGGACTGAAAATTGCATCCGGAAAAATGTTTATGTAGTGTTTTTCAAATGACTGATTATTCTTCTAACCTTTAACATGAACTGTGTCTAATTTTGGTCTCTTTTAACTCTTTCGTTTCTAGGGGCTTTTTCTCTCAGTGGGAAAAACATTGCTAACAAAGGTATCTTTGCTGCTGTGAATACAGGAATTTCTTAGATGACAGCAAGATTTCTTCTTGAGCTAGTTTTCTAAGGATGAGACCAGTGCCCGAAGCTATCCATCCTTTATCACAAGCACTGAAGTTTCATAGTTAGTCTGCTGGGCAGCTACTTTGTCTTCTCTTATTCTACCAACAGCTTGCAGTATGATGCAGGAGCTTCATCTTTGGAGTCTTCCCTAAGATTTGTACCCGCTCTGTTGTTTTAAAGTTACAGTTGTGACTTTCTTGGCACTTGTTGGTCATAGCGCTTTGCAGGGATCTCTGTGTATTCTGTCCTTACTCAGCTATGGCAGGAGGAAAAAGGCACTCATAGCTCCCACTGGTCTTTGCTGTTCATACTTCATGGCTTACTACCTTGTGGTCTCCTCTTGCTGTTTTGAATATCTCGTTTAATTTTTGGTTTTTGGTGGGGAGGGACTGTACCCAGCAGTGCTCAGGGGCTCCTCCAAGCTCTGTTCTCAGGGGTTGCTCCTGGTGGTGTTCAGGGTTCTGTGTAGTGCCAGCAACCAAACCCAGGCCTCCTGCAGGTAAAGCATGCTCTACATGTGTTCAGGCTTTTGAGCTCTCTCTCTGACCCTTAGATATATAATTCTAAAGAAATGGAAACTAGATAAAATTTGTAATTCAGTTCCTTGGTCTCATGAGGTTCACAACTCTACCCTATTGGACAGCACAAAATGACTATTTTCATCTGTAAAGGAAATTCAGGTGGAGATGCAGCACTAGAAATTTAAACGGATAGAGCGCATTTCTGATGCTCAGGTAGAAATAAATATTATAGAGCTGCAATAACGTCTACCACTGCTAGTAAACTGTGTGCTTGCAAATTCTCCTGAGATGCTTAAAATCTTTTGAGTTTTTCTTCTTTTTGTGGTGATATGGTTCTAAAAAGCGAGAAATATGATAAAGAGAGGTGATTGGAGCGATAGCCCAGTGGGTAGGGCGTTTGCCTTGCACGCGGCCGACCCAGCCAACCTGGGTTTGATTCCTTCTCCCTTCTCCGAGAGCCCAGCAAGCTACCGAGAGTATCTTGCCCACACAACAAAGCCTGGCAAGCTACCCTTGATGTATTCGATATGCCAAACACACTAACAAGTCTCACAATGGAGATGTTACTAGGAGGACAGTGCAGCAGTGCTAGAATGTATTTGTGTGTGTGTGTGTGTGTGTGAGAAAGAGAGAGAGAGAGAGAAAGAGAGAGAGAGAGAGAAAGAGAGAGAGAGAGAGACTACTTCTAATTGCATGAAAAAGAAAACTTAAACTCACACTTGAAATTAACATATCTGCCAAAAGGAAGTCGTTATGTTAACTATCATTTAGAAGGAAGAATCCAGAGGCCAGAGAAATAGTACTGTGGGTAAGGTGCTTGCTTTACAAGTGACCAACCTGGCTTTGATCTCCAGTGCCACATATGGTCCCCTTAGTGCCACCAGGAATGATCCCTGAGCTCAGATCCAGGAGTCAGTTCTGAGTACAGCCAAGTGTATGCTCTTCCCCCAACCCCCACTCTCTCAGAAATAAATAAATACATAAATAAATAAATGGAAGAAAGAATCTGTATTGCATTCATATTGCTCAGGAGAAGATATTCAAGCAAGGAACACCACAATTCCCATTGAGATCAGAAAATATGATTAAGGAATTTAAATGTAATTACCCAAAGTTTGGCTTTTCTTTTAAAGAACCCAGTCATTTTAGAGATCCTTGATACTGTAAATCTGACAACTAAATCTGGTTGTTTTTGGAAGATTTCCACCAGGAATAGTGTGAGTCAAGGATGAGTACATAAAAAAGAAGCCTGTGTTGGACGGACAGCTGAGCAATATTATGTTTTAACTTAAGTCAGATTTTATCACTGGCTGATTTGCAGAGGGGAGATTTTGTGGAATGTGTAGAATTTTTAAAAGATTCCTATCTTATGTATGTGATTGGTATACAAGTTTCTTTAAATGAAATGTGGGGCAACAGTAAGTATATGTTATATCAAACTGCCATTATTTCTGAACACAGTTATAACAATACATTTGAGAAATTTTCTGTTGTTTTTTATTTTTTGAGAACAAATTTCTTTTCTACCCAAGCTGGTGGATTAGAATTTGAAAAGAAATAGCCAAACTTTTAGTTCTCCTCTGTCTTAAGTGCTTTGACAGCTGTGTAAGATTCCCAGTGAGCAAGTAACTCAGCAGAGTTTGTCACCATCCTTTTCGGTGTTTCTTCACTGTCTCGTCAGACATCTGGAAATGAGCATGTTGGCAGTCATCTCACAACATGATTTTGCATTTACTTCATGGTGCTAGTTGTTAAAAGGTGATTTTTTTTAAGGAAAAAAAAAGCAGCTTTTGGTCTGTCATAAGGTCAAGTGATGATTAGTGATGCAGACTCCCCTAAACATATGTTTTAGCCCAGCAAAGTGAAATCAGTTCTCCCAAATTTGGTAACCATTAGAGTACTTCCTAAGTCACTTCCCGATGTCAAGCCTAAGGTGGAGAAGGGTAGAGGACTATAGTGATTTCTCTGCAGTTTTCTACCAAAGGGATTTAATTTGGCAGCTGATACAGCCAAGGAAACGCTCACGCAATGGCAGAGCTAGACAGGAAACACTTTGACAGTACTGTTTTGATAGAGGATCATGAGATCAGGCAAAGAGTTGTGAACTTTATATGTAGCCCAGGCCTTGGAATACAAAGCTGGCTACTAGGGGTCGCAGAATCAGAAAGTTCAAGGAGGAGGACCATATCACATCCTTGGACCTGTTTTCCTCTAAAGAGGAATTCTAAAAATGATGCAGTTCTTTGAAATGGAGTCACCTAATTCATGAATTTTGTTGGTATTTTTGTTTAACCTCTCACCAGCATTTTTCATCTTTACATTTTTTAAACATGATTGTTAGCTTTGAGTCCAAGAGCAGACCTCATCAATTCTGACCACCTTTTTATAGCTCTCAGAAGAGCTGTCTTCCAAGGAAAACATTTCACTGAGTAAAGTTTTGGAAGATGGACGTTTTATAATGATAACTTTTGACAACATGCTCTGGTCACCATGTGTCTCTCAGGCCTGGCGGTAGGTGGGTATTTGTCAGAAACAAGAATATGTCTGAAGGGGTTCTCTGGATGGCAGGCCAACTTGATTTTGAGTTTCCTGAAAGCATTCTGGATACCTTGAAGAGGAGCTTTGTTTTTTCCTCTTATTTGGTGGGGGGAAACCTAGAGTCTGGGTTGTCGAGCCTTTGTGTGATGTCTGTTTCTCCCATGAGTTACTCTGTGCTCTTCTCATATTTTAAGACACTGCAATTTGATTAATGTCTTCTTCTGAACCCCTCTTCAAGGCTTGCAAAAGTCATTTTTGTGTATGAGGCTGACTGAAATGTTTTCTCAGAGCAGGGTCATTAACATTGATTACCTAAATCACCAGATTCACTTGGAAAAAAATAATTCCATTTCTACCTTAAAATATTGCCACTCCTTATCTCTAAACCAAGAATGATGGTTTGCTTGTTTTTTTTAACTGAATTACAGTGAATCACAAAGTTATAAAGGTATTTGTGACTGAGTTTCAGATGTACAATATTCCACCAACAATTCCTTTACCAGGGTCTCCAGTTTTTATCCCCAACACCTTCACCCCCACCCCTACCCAACCTGCCTATGTGGCAGGCACATTTCCCCTACACAGTTGTCTTAATGTTGTGTTCCCTTCCTTAACTTACCCCTTGGTCATTAAGAATGTTAACTGATCCAGCATTTTTGGAAGACAATATGGACATTCCTCAAAAAAAAAAACTAGAAATTGGACTTCTTAATGACCCAGCAATTCCAGTCCTGGGAGTATGCCCCAAAGGTCCAAAAGGAATGATTGTGTTCCTCACTACCCCCTCCATTCTCTGCTTCTGTGGCTCCCACAGCTGCCCGTTAAGCCCTGGGTGCTGCCTGACCTGGTTTCCTTCCGTCCTTAAAGCAAAAGACCTACTGAGTTTACAGGAATAATTCCAAATTAATTTGTGATGTGGTTTTTATTTTTGTTTATTTTGTGGGATCCTTGGGCCACACCTGACTATAAAAGCCTGCTTGTACCTGGCTCTGTACTCAGGGGTCACTCCCAGCAGTGTATGGAGGGCTATACATGTGACATCACGGATCAAACTGAGGTTGGACACATGCAAGGTGGTGCCTTAAGCCCTGCACTGTCTGTACCTCCAGTTTTTTATTCGTAGGTCTTTCACATGCATATTAGTGACAATTATATGTGTATGTCTTTCCATTCTAACTTAGAGCTTCTTGTGCCAATGAATTCAGTGTCTTCCTTTCCCTTTCATAAATAATTCTGTATTCTTTCCTTATCATTAATTTTCTCATACATAAAAGAACAATCACTACAACCCCAGGAACCCCATTCATCAGAATAACACCGAAACTCATTCTTACTTAACTCTTGTCTGGCACAGTGTGGCAGTATACAGCTTCTTAGCACAGATGTTAGTCCCTCTCCCTTGTCACTTCCTTCTGTTTAGCTTGCATAACTCTGATAGAATCTTCTTCTGATACTGCTTTTATCACGTTACTCCTGTTTTCAGGAACCTTTCATTATGTCCTGTTTTACAACCCAATAGCTAAATTGAATGGAGATTTTAAAATGCTAGCTCTGCTTCCTGTATATCCACTCTAAGTACCTGGGCGCTGCCCAAAGTAACCTTTTTGTTTAGTTGGGCTCCTGGCAGTTCAGATGCCAGCCCAGAAAGTCAATTATCAAGAAACATTTCTTCTGCGGTCTTCAGAGACTTTTTCTTCCCAAAGTCAATGTCAGACAAGCGTTCTAGGTGAAACAGGAAATGCACTATGTTGATTTCTGTGGTTAGATTCCAGAAGTGCTCATCACCTTGAGGGCTGCTAGTACCTAAGTTAGATTTCAAAGTTATATTTTTTAAGCATTGGAATGGAAGAATCCTAGTCTTTCTGGGAAACATGTGCTTCTACATCGGAGGGGGTTCATCCATGTTAGGACAAAGTCCCTATATCTGATAGGCCAGTATCATGCCATCAAACTTTCGTAGACAAGCTACAGTGTAATGCCAAAGAAGTTGGGGAGCTGTTGTTTTTGGCTCCTAGGTAAGTGTGTTGGCTCTTTTCTTATTTTTCTTTTTGGGTCACACCCAACGATACGCAGGGGTTACTCCTGACTCTGCACTCAGGAATTACTCCTGGTGGTGCTCGCGGGACCATATGGGATGCTGGGAATCAAACCTGGGTCCGCCGCATGCAAGGCAAACATCCTACCCACTGTACTATCGCTCCAGTCCCTAGTGTGTTGCCTCTTCATCTTGTGGTGTCACATATTTGAGTATATGTCACTCCTGTGCATGCTATACACACACTGTAATAGGCAGAGAACTAGAAAGCAGATTTTAAGTTGGTCATCAGAAATATTTGGGAAGCCATGCCCTCCATTCTTGACTTACTTATTGGCATGCCTAGCTGCAGTGAGATAATACACATTGCAGATATTTATATCTAAACTCATATCCTAAAATCTTGGATGTAGTCACCATAGTCTGATTGTGTTGGCCTATAAGTAATAAATTTTCTGATTGGCATTTAGTGCTAGTTCTTTAACCCTTTAATGCTCTCAGAAAAGTTTCTTATGATATGAATCTCAGTATTTATGGGGAATTGCAGCAATCTTACCTGTGAATAAGAAAGATGTGAATTCCATTTTCAGCTAAGGAGTTGTGACTCAGACCCAGGTGATATGGCTGCAGCAAATCAATAATAGTGGACATAGAATTAGAGCTACCATTTCCTCTCACATTGCCCTCTTTCCCTCATATTTCTCTTTTTCCCTGTGAGTGGTTTTATTCCAGTCTTTGACTCACACATGAGGTCAATTTTTGCGTATAATATTTGAAATTTTGGTTTCTATAGTAAACTCCTGTAGCAAATTGTTTATTCATTTTTCTGGATTATTTGTAAGAACACTTTCTGTGAAATAATAGTGTATTTATAATTTTATGATCAAAATTCCACTGGAGCAAAGTATAGTCATATTACAGACATTGATGAGTTCTCACCAGGACATTTTTTTTTTTAATTTCTAAATGACATCTCTAAAACGAGAGGTGAGAAGGCAAATTTCTAACTTTGGTTGAATCTAATTATTCTTATCTCCCTTTGCTCCATCTTGGTTCTTAATTTTGATTTAGTTATCAAAATCATTAAATTGAGAGTCCAAATTCATTTAGTGAACTCGTCGTCTATCTCACATTGTTAAGGGGAAATTATATTCCAAACTCTTACAGTTAAGTCTGAACAATTTGTGTTTGGGATTTTAAAATAAATCTGAAACACTTATTGTACCTTCTTAACTTATCATTTCTGCATTAAAGTTCCTTCTTCCTTGAGGCCTGGGAGCCCCCAGGCCTTTTCAGCATCGTGGTCTGCACTTCTCTGTTTTTCTTTCCCTGGAAGTGCTGATTAGTGACTTGCGGTGTGGATTCTGATTTATCGCAGAACAGGGCTGCCCCTTAGGGGCTGAGCAGAAACACTCATGAAGGAGCCCTGATTAAAAAGAGTGGTAATGAAGACAAATGTTTCAGAGGGAGTTGAGAGAAAACCAGTCCTTGGCATTCCCTCTCGTTCCTCTGAGCTTTTGAAAAGAGGTAGTGGTAGCCAAAGGAAATATTTCTCCTTTGTTGTTTATTTCTCATGGCACTGGAAACATTTTTCTTTTCCTCCTGGGTGTTCTAATTCTCACTTGTTAACTGCTTTTCATGCAGGGTTACAATTAACCCCTGGCAGATTCCTCACCAGGTTACCCTTAGACCCACTGCATGCCCAAAGAAGTTTTTAGTGCTTTGACCTATAACCATTTTTAAATTCTTCAGACTTGACACTTTTGCCTAATTTCTCAGATCATTAAATCACCCTTCTGGGTTATTCCTAATGATTTTTACTAAATTCGATGGTAGGAGCCTATAACCTTTCTTCCTTATTTGTATAAGACAGACTGCCAAGAGAAAAACTAAATTCCCAGTCACTTGGTAATTTTAATCATATCTGGGTCCAAAGATTAAAATTCAGTGTTATGCCCATAATTAAAGACATGGTTCATTCCAGGATTACTTGAATCTAGGTAGGGGCATTGCAAATAAGTGTCTTGCCGATAGATCTTTGTGCATCTGCCAAGTCAATGGCTCTATCATCTTTCACCACGTGAGGATAATCTATTGCCCTTGTCAACTTTACCCAAATTTTTATCTTATTTCAGATTATTCTCTCTAATTTGGAATTAATGGTGAGGATGTAGATTATCTATGACAAGCATACACAATGAGTCTCTTTTAATCATTTAATGGACCAAATACCACATTCAGAACAGTTAGGTAATTAGAAAGATACCATGGAAGCTATGAAGTATTCTCAAGAGCAGGAACTTACTTCTGTGTGCTTACCTAGCTAATGTGCTGCATCTTTTGTTCAGTGCAGACAAGACAAGGTGGAGACAGAGCAAGAAATAGAAGAAAGATCCCACCTCCTGTTCCTGACATTAATAGATGTAAGAATTCAAGCCAAGTTTTAAAAATCTTACCCCCTCCGATTGACTTTTCCTGCTGAAAGTTTTGCTTTCCGGAGGTGGACAGTGGTTTCTGAGCCAATCAAGGGATCCTTTTTTTTTTTTTTAATTTTTATTAGTGAAACACCATGAGGTACAGTTGTAAACTTACAAATTTTTGTGCTTGGGTTTCAGTTATACAGTGATCCAGTACCCATCCCTCCACCAGTGCTCATTCTCCATCTTTTACTTTTTCTTTTTTAATTTTTGTTAGTGAAACACCATTATTTACAAATTTTTGTGCTTGGGTTTCAATTATTCTGAAATAATTGAATAATTGTACCCGGCCGCACGACATCTTATCATCTCATTCCTACTTTGGACAAACTGGCAGGCTACCGAATGTAACCTGCCCACACGGCAGAGTCTGGCAAACTCCCCGTGGCGTACCCAATATGCCAAATACCAGTAACAATGAAGGGTCTCATTCTCCTAACTCTGAAAGAGTCTTGAATATGGCACTTTTTTAAAAAAGTCTCAGGGCTAGGACAAAGGAGACATTACTAGGGCCTGCTCAAGGCAATCGACGAATAGCAGGATGGTTGTGATTGATTGTGTTGATTGTGATTAATTGGGTTTCAATTATACAATGATCAAACACCTATCCCTCCACCAGTGCCCATTTTCTACCACTGCGGATCCCAGTATTCTCCCACCTCCCATCCCCCCTTCCCACCCTGCCTCTGTGGCAGGGCATTCCCTTTTGTTCTCTCCTTTTGGGTGTTGTGGTTTGCAGAAGAGTGGCAATGAAAGTAGACTATAGACCAAACATGATTGCCACTCAATGATGAAAGTAGACTATAGACCAAGCATGATTGCCACTGATGAGTGGCAATCATGCTTGGTCTATAGTCTACTTTCATCATGCTTCTCCCATCCTGGGAGCTTCCTCCCAACACCCTTTATTTGGTGCTCCTTTCTCTATCTGAGCTCAAGTGGGTCCCGTTTTATGCAGAAAATCTTATCACACTTAGAGAGCTTGGCCAAATATATAAGGTAAGGGAAAATTCAAATCTGATCTAGCCAGATTAACAAAACTGGTTAGGCAGTGTGTGTGTGGGGGGGGGGGGGGAATAGAATCAATTTGGTGTTTGTTTGTTTGTTTGTTTTCCTATTGGGCCGGAGTGCAGAGGCTGCAGACAACAACCTTATAGTTGCTTTCTGCAGCCTGTTACTTATATGAGTTGCCCTATGACATAAACTAGAGAGCTCTCTGCTGTGGACATTTATGTCTATATTCCTGCTGGCTCCATCTTAGCTTTTACACGCATATGGGGAGTGTCTTTGGAAAAACCAAGGCACAGTGAAAGGGTCTGTAATGGCCAAGGCATCAAACTGACACCAACCTGCACAATAAGGAGGATATGATTGATTTCCCTACACCTAGGGACAAATTCAGGTTCTGTGGCTACTAGAAGATCCTCATCTTCAAGAAATGCGCTTTTCCAAATTTTATGGAGGTGAATTTAATGTAATAGAGCTGAACCTAAACTTCTGTTGCTTACTGGAGAAACACTTAAACTCCCACGATAAACATAGGCTCAACATGGTTAGAAGACAGTTGTACAGGCTAATGGCAGACAGAAAATAAAAAAGTAAACAAAAAATTCTCCCCATGAATAGAAGCACAGGTCCAGATGGATCCACTAATGATTCTACCAAAACTTCGATGAACAGTTAATGATTATAGTCCATAGTCCTCGAACTCTTTCAAAATATTGAAGAACTAGAAATCCTCCCTAGTTGCTTCTATGAAACCAGCATTAAACCTAAAAAAGACAAATACACTACTAAAAAAGAAAAATCATACACCAGTACCTTTGATCAATGTGAATGCAAACATTCTCACAAAATTCTAGGGATTCAAATCCAGCAATATATCAAAATGGTTATACACAATGATCAATTGGTGTTCATCCCAGGGATGTAAGGATTGTTCAGTATATACAAATCAATGTGATATCAGTAAAAAAGAAAAATAAAAATAATATATCAATTGATGCAGAGATGGTTTTTGAAAAAAATCAAACACACACATTTTTTGTGGTTTAAAAAAATTCTATTAAAATAATCTAAATGCCCTATGAATAAATGGATCAAGAAGTTGTGATACATTTACACAATGGAATACTGTGCAACTCTAAGAAAGGACAAAATCATGGAACTAGAGAATATCTGAAGTTAGCAAGATAAAAAAAATAGATACTGAATAATCTCTCTTATATGTGAGACTTAAAGATACACAGCAAGGTAGCAACAAAGGTGTCAAAGGCAACACAGCAGGAGAACTGAGCCACTGAACTGAGTATGGGTGAGAGATTGAAAGAGAGGGGCACTGGGAACTTTGAGGAAGGGAGATTGGTACACTGATGATGGGTGTGGTGTTGGGACTACTTGGAAAATCTTTAACAGTATTGTAAATCACAGTGCCTGAATCAATTTTTTTTTAAGTTTTAAAAACTTAATATCAGTGTAGAAAAACACCTCATCCCAGCTCTCTGGACAATTGATAGGCCTTCAGGCGACCCCCTCTTTGGTCACACACCATATAAATCCTACCTTGTAATTTCCCACTCCCTTCTCAAACTTGGAATTATTCATGTTAAAGCACCTCCCAATGTTAACATGATGGTCTTTGTAGAATGTTTACTTCTATTTTAAGGCAAAACAAAATCCACAACAAAACTGGTAACAACAAATTATATAGTGTTTCTCAGGTATAGTGAAGTATGTTATGGTATGTCATTCTGATGAACAGATGAAATTAAAGATTAAACAGCACTCATTAGAACTTGGTTGGGTCTTCACATTTGCATTGTTTCTTGTAAAGATTGTTCACTCCGAAATCTTCCCCAAGTGTAAAGGCAAGGTCAGGGTCTGAGTCAAGGCTAAATGATGTCAAGTACAAGAGTTGTAGGAAAGGGAAAAAAAAATTTTTTTTTGCTGCAGTTCCTCTGGCAATAAAGGAAGATTTGGATGGCAGGACCAAGTGCAAAGTTGGTAGAATTACTTCAGGAGCATGCTTTAGGGTAGTAGAATTCCATGCACGTTTGAGTCATTTGACATTACATCCCTGTTAACTGGGAAAGAAAGACTCTTTCAGTAATTCCCAAGACCAAACCAAATTCCCCCTCAAGTATTGATGGGCCTTTCCTGGTCTGAAATACTGGCATGCAGTTCTTTATTTTTCCTGGCTTCAAACGGGCATATTAAGATTTCATGGATATCTAAATTTTTCCTCTGAGTATCTGGGAGCACATCAGAGAAACCAAATAGAAAAGAGGGAAAAGGAAATAGGTTATTTCCTTAGCCTTTTGAAGCCAATGGATTGGAAGTGTGCTCTCTGTGACGTTCATTGGCCCAGCATTGCCAGGAATCCCCTCAAACACTGTCTTTTGTTCCTTATTGTGGGATCTTTAACAAACTGTTTCACAGGCTTCTTTAGAACATGATTTTCACGTGTGTGTTCCTGAGACCCTTTGGTGCAGATTCGCAGAGACAGAAGCCCAGGTGGACGACGGGGGCATTTGAGATTAAGGTATATAGTGGACAAGGAATCATACAGAGGAAAAGGACAGGAGGTAGGATTCCCTGATTTGAAAAAGAAATATTTTTATTTTTACTCTTACTTTTTCTAATTTTTTAGACCAGTTAAGTCAGTAGAGCTGGCCAGCAAGGTTTAATGAATCAAAGTCAGAATAAACAGAGAAGTTTACGCATATTTCTTTAAAAGATGAATGGAGAGCTTATAATTTCACAATAGAAAGATTGCAATCAGTGACCATCACAAACATAGAAAGGTAAAATATGTGGAAATACTGTGTTATTGTGAATATTATCTCACATTAACTCCATGTCTAAATTAAGAAATTAAGTTGTTTTGTTGTGGTTGTTTGTTTGGGGAGCTAGACCAAGCCATGCTCAGTGGCTACTCCTAGCTCAGTGCTCAGAGGTCACTCCTAGTGATGCTCCAGAGACCTTTCAGTGCTGGGATCCGCACATAGACTTCCTGTATGCAAACCATGCATTCCAGATGATTGAGCTTTATCTCCAGCTTCTCAAATTAAGGTTTATCTGGAATTAACTCTCCAAACAGGCTTTTTAAGTCAGGATTCAAAAACAAGCATGTCCACTACAGAACCCTATTCTTTAAACCAAGATTTACTCTTTCATTTAGTCTGCTTTTAATGTAAAAATTGAACTAAGAAAGTTACAGGTTTTTTGGATTCTAGAATGCCTGAAGATATTATAAATTTGGGAGAACTCTACCATAGTAGGATATGTAGAGAGAAACTGGAGTGTGATCATTTCAACTTAGTGATACCTAGTATCAATTAAGCCTATATTGTATGTCAAGCAGCATATAATTAAATTAATACTCACCTTAGTTAATCCTAATCCTGAAAACAACTTTTTTGGCATAGGTTTGTGGTTCTAAGATAAATCCTAACTATAAAGAGTCAAACTCTTTAATCTGTATGTGGCACTGGTTGGAGAGATAATACACAGATTAAGGTGCTTGCAATGTATCTAGCCAATCCCAGTTTGATCCCCAACATCACATATGGTCATTGAATGTCAAAAGTGACCCCTGAGCACAGAGCCAGGATTAGCCCCTGTATACTGCTTAGTGGTCCCTGAAAGTCTTTATGACAGCTGCTTAATTTTTAAATGACTTTACTAATACTAGTAAATACATGTCTTTTAAAATAAAAGGATTAGGATTATGAAGGAGCACAATTTTTTAAAAAATTATTAAAGTTTAGGTAGCATGCTTACAGTAATTTTAAAGTTTATGATGTCGATGTACAAAGTTGTGCACTTCACAATTACAACTTTCTACAACTGTCTTCCTGTCACCTCTAGTCTGATCTTCACCCTGCCCATACTGTCAATCCCCTACCTACTGCTTGTTAAACAGTTTTGTACTCCAAGAACAACGGTTTGTAATTGTTCAATACTGTCTGTTGCCGTGTTTTTTCTCTCTAGATACTGCAGATGATTAAGATCATCTGGTATTTGTTCTAACTCTGATATAGTCTGCTTGACATGATACTCTCCGGTTCCATCCATATTGCAATGAGTTACATGCTTCCATCTTTTCTTACAGCTTCATAGTATGACATTCTGTATTTGTACCATAACATCTTTATCCATTCATCTGTTAATGGGGATTTGGATGTCCTTGCTGTTTTGCTGGTTGCATGAAGCAACCAAAAATATTTTTAAAGAAATATTTTTCCAGAATAGTTCTTAGTATTTTTCTTTCACACAACTTTTAAAAATTTTATTTTTAATTTTATAAATGTGTGCATAGTTTTTAGATTTTAGTAAAAATGTGCAGAGTTTTTTCCTTTGGAAGTAATAAATAAATTGCTTTCTGAAATATAATATAAATAAAAGAGACCGAAAAGTCTCTAAAATTTGATATGGGATAAAATGTGGAGTAATTGACATATGAAGAGCACTGTAGCACTGTCCTCCCATTGTTCATCAATTTGCTCCAGCGGGCATGCTGGTTTTTTTTTTTTTTTGCGTCACACCCGGCGATGTACAGGGGTTACTCCTGGCTCTGTGCTCAGGAATTACCCCAGGTGGTGCTCAGGGAACCATATGGGATGCTGGGAATCGAACTCGGGTATGGACGCGTGCAAGGCAAACGTCCTACCCGCTGTGCTATTGCTCCAGCCCCGGGCATGCTGTTTTTTAATTTTCACATTGACACTGAAATATCTTATGTTAACTTCATTATAATAAATGATTATAGTGGGATGGTTTCCTAATAATTGGTACATTTTGTCACTTAACTTTAATTCTCTTAATTCAAGGACATGCTCATTTAGTACCAAGGAACTAATTTAAGGATGCTGTTGTCACACTAATCATATTTCCATCAGTGTCAAATGCCAACCAATTATCAAGAAATTTATATCTTCATTAGGTAAATGTCATTTCACCACAACGGCCTGAAATGAGCTTTTTAATTCTTAGTTTGTGTCCCATTCAATTATAAGTATTAAAAGCAAGCTAGTAACAGCACTTATACCGAAGTCCCATATTTCTTTAGCATTGAAGAGTCAGAATTTCCAGAATTCAGATGGAAAGTCTGAGGATTCACTTTATAAATTGGAACAGCTAAGTTGTTATCTTGATTTCTGTGTGTTCATGATAGTAGGGCTTAGCAAACTGCTGTCTCTCCCTGTATGTTGCTAGCCCACACGTGAAGAACAGTTCTCACATTTTTAAATGCTAAGAAAAAAAATCAAAAGAAGATTTTTCTGAAGCCTGAAAATTCTATGAAATTCACATTTGGGGCCCTCATAAAGTTTTCATGGAACACAGCCATTTCCGTTCACTTCTATATTGACTATAATTGCTCTCTTGCTCAGACAGCAGAATTAAATAGTTGTAACAGGAGCCAGGTGATCAGAAGATACTTTCTCTTTGGTTCATTACAGAAAACGTTTGCTGAACACTGATGATGTTTTTCTAGCCTGCCACACAAACCTTCATGTCTGTCTGGGTTTCTTTTTCTTTTTTTTCTGATAACAGACTAGACTCTAGCCATTCTGAACTGCTAGGACTTCTTAGATTCCATCATGCTTTGTACATATCTAAGCATTTTACCATGCTCTACTCTCTACATTAAATCATTCCTTTGTATCCTGCCCACCCCTGACAAATTCATATTTGTCTTCCAATTCTTCTTATGTATGGTGAAGCCCTCACATCCTATGCTCTGTTTCCACTTTACATTCCTTCACAGACAGTGGAAGCAGACATTGGAAGATGTATGTTGTCTCTTGTACATCTTATAACCCTGGAACAGGATTTTTCAGCTGAGGCAGTATTGGCATTTGTACAGGATCCTTCTATGATGTAGGGGCCATCATGGGCATTGGAGGATATTTAGTGGCATCACCAGCCTCTCAGCATCAAATAACAGTATCTTTACCCTGGCCCTAGAAGAAAACAAAAATGTTTACACACATTTCTTGTTGCTCCCTTGTGCGCAAAATGTCCCTCTTTAGAACAGTTACCCTCAAACCTTGCAAAGCCACCAGCCCAGAGTAAATGTTGAACTATGTGTTAAAGGATTTGATTTGCACTGAATTATAAGCTTCAAGTGGATGGTATGTATGACATGATTATTATATCATTAAGGCTTTTTGTTTTTGTTTTGTTTCAGAGCTACATACAGGGCTTATTCCTGACTCTGTCCTTAGAGATCACTCTTGGTATGGATCTAGGGTCTTCCACATTACAATCCAAGCCCCTTATATTCTGTACTCTCTCCAACACTGTAAAGACTGATTTTGTTTACTGTGAGTTTTTATAAGTTGCAGTATTAGGTTGATTCTGCTTGTCTTCTAGATCAGCTGTCAGTGTAACCAATTATGTTGGTACTCAACTACTCAATTATGTCGGTACTTAACTTATTTTATTATTCTTTTATTATCATTAAAGTCAAAGGATTTTTGAAATACTAAATTTTAAGTGGCTTAGGGCTAAAGTGGGGTTGGAAGTAACTTTTCTTTGGGATTGCTTTCAGTGTCAGTTTGGGTTTGCTGAGAAGAGATATGACATTGGGATTAGACATGCACATGCAAGGGAGGGGGCGGGGAATGCATGTGAGGACTCAGAAGGAGGATACCTAGCCAAGGAAGGTGAAGCCGCTTCACTGTCTTCAGACTCTGAATACTGAGGAGCGGAGGAAGGAAGATGAAATTGGAAGTATAGAGAGGTCTTGATCTGGCCTGTCTTTAAGCTAAGGTGTTTGTTCCAAGATTTCTGGAACAGACTAAAAGGGACTAGCACCAGGACCTGCCATTGTGTTGGTCCATGGCTCTAAGCTCCCCACACTGTGGCCTTGACCACCTGGCACACCTGCCCAGCTCTCACAATCAATTCATGTGTCGGCAGTTCTGATCAGTGAGACTCCATCACCACATCCCTGCTTTGCTCAGTTCAGTCATACTTGAAAATCTTCCCTTTGTTCTCTACATTTATTTTGCAGTAGCATGAACTTCAATAATAATAATAATAAAATCTCTTTCTAGTTTGTGTGTGTATGTGTATGTGAATATTTGTAACATTCTCCCTCTATTATGAATGGTGGCTCTTTTAAGCATATATTATCTTTTTAAAAACACAAACTGTGAGGATGACCTGATTTCTCTTCATAATCTTGGGGGGCGCGTGCAGACCTAGAAAAGTCTAGTATTGTATCTTGTTCTGAAGTCTTAAGACTAGAGCATTGTGGGGGAAAGGCAACTGGGATAGAGAAGGGATCACCAAGTAAATGAAGATTGGAGGTCTCGCTCGGGATATTAGATGTGTGCTGAAAGTAGACTATGAACCAAACCTGATGGCCATTTAGTACCTGTATTGCAAACTATAACACCCAAAAGGAAAGAGATAGTAAGAGGGAACGTGCCTGCCACAGAGGCAGGGAGTAGGATGGACTGGGGGTGGTGAGAGGGATACTGGGAACATTGGGGATGGAGAATGGGCACTAGTGGAGGGATGGGTACTTGAGCATTGTATGACTGAAACATAATAACGAAAGTTTGTGAGTCTGTAATGGTATTTCACAGTGATAAAATAATTTTTTAAAAAAGAATAGAGCATAGATATGAAGGTGCAGAGGCTCAACTCTTGTCCGGCTTCACAATCTGTATTCATTTCCCTTGCCCACCCTGATTCCATGAAGCCAGATAGTTGCCACAACACAGTAGCCTAACTTCTTGGGGGAGCTGAAAATGAATGCACCTGCTAATGATCATGCGTGCATGTGGCATGTCTGAGTAGTTTTTAAATCATGAGAATATTCGCCTTGTTCCCAAAGTTTATTAATGCCGAAATACTTTCTTTTCCATAGAAAAGCCCACAAACTATGGAAAAAGTAGGTTTTCTGTTTTATTGCAGTTACCATTGTGCAAACAATGGTTTATATTCTCACCATCCATCTAGAGTCTACTTTTATCCTTCCCTCCATGTCTTTATAACCTGAGGTGGTGGTAAATCTGCTCAGTGTCATATCTACTTTTCAGAATAAAAATATGGTAGGTGATTTTATCTATCAGTCCTATCTTTCACTTTGAGCAAATGGCACTATAGCAAATCTGATCTTTAAGATGGGTAATTTTTTTTTCTTTTTGGGTCACACCTGGCAATGCACAGGGTTACTCCTGGCTCCTGCTCTCAGGAATTACTCCTGGCGGTGCTCGGGGGACCTTATGGGATGCTAGGAATCAAACCCAGGTTGGCTGCGTGCAAGGCAAATGCCCTGCCCATTGTGCTATCACTCCAAGCCCCTAAGGTGGGTAATTTTTCAAATGGATTTGTATGTTGGAATTTTTTCTGATAATGAAATCTACGGTATGTGAGCCACAGGTATTGCACATTAGTTTTATTGAGGAACTGAATTTCTTTTATCCAGTTTTAATGAACTGAAACAGAAATACTCACATCTAGCAAGTAACTATGATAATCTAAGTTGATCAACATAGCTTTGAAGCCTTAGAACTATTAACCTGACATTAGCACCAGCACATATCTTAGGTATCATAGACCCCTTTTCAGAATGAACCAGTTAACAGTGTTGACTACATGTGGAGAATGCTGGGTTATTTGCTTTCACAGAACAACTCTGAAAGTTTACTACTTAAGTTTACTCCTGCTATAGAATTTTATGGGAATCAAAATTAAAGCTTAAAAATTAGAGTTAATAATGGTCATGAGAACATGGAAGGGTGGTGGGCTTGGTGCTAGAATATTTAATGCAATTATTGTAAACAACTTTTTAAAAATAAAATAAAATTTTAAAAATCTGAATTAAAAATTAATTTAAAAATTAAAGTTAAAAATTCAATTAAAGGTCAGTTACTCAATAGGGGATAAAGTCACATTATATTGATACTTTCACGTTAATGAACATCAACTAGTGTGCAATTTCTCTGTTGAGTTGATTTCTACTTATTCTTTTGGCTTTGTTTCATGGGCCACATCTGGTAATACTCTGACTTCTCCTGGCTCAGTGTTTGGGGTTGGCTCCCAGCAGTGCTCAGGAGACCATATACTTTTTTTTTTTTAATACTTTGGTCTCCATATAGTCAGGAGACCAAATCCAGGGCCTTCTTCATTGCAAAGCCTGTGCTCTGTTCTGTTCATCTACCTCTCCGGCTCCTTTTTGGTTGGTATGATTTGACATTGGCACAACTAATGCAGTACTGGGAGTGTGCGTTGCTCCCTGTGATACTTGGGGGACCATGGGGTGCTGGGGATCAAACCAGGTATTGTACTCCCGTCATTTCAGCCATCTCCCTGAACCCTCAATTTAATTTTATGGTGAGAACATAAATGATCTATTTCAGGGTCTAGATAATAATTTTGATTATTTTATCATGTAAGAATGATTGTTGGATGGAGGCTGGAGCGATAGCACAGTGCATAGGGCATCTTCCTTGCACTGGGTTCGATTCCCAGCATCCCATATAGTCCCCTGACCACTGCCAGGAGTAATTTCTGAGTGCAGAGCCAGGAGTGACCCCTGTGCATCACCGGATGTTACCCAAAAAAAATAGAATTATTGTTGGAATAAGAGACTTTGGCTTTGTTGAGAATATCTTTTTACTTGAACTTTATTTTTTTTAAAATTTTTATTAGTGAAACAGCATGAGGTACACTTGTAGACTTACAAATTTTGTGCTTGGATTTCAGTTATACAATGATCAAGTACCCATCCCTTCACCAGTGCCCATTTTCCACCACCACAGGTCCCAGTATCCCTCCCACCCTTCATCCCCCCACCCCCACCCCACCCTGCCTCTGTGGCAGGGCATTCTCTTTTGTTCTCAGTCTCCTTTTGGGTGTTGTGGTTTGCAAAAGATGCATTGAGTGGCAATCATGTTTGGTCTATAGTCTACTTTCAGCATGCTTCTCCCATCCTGGGAGGATCCTCCCAACATCCTTTATTTGGTGCTCCCTTCTCTATCTGAGCTCCCTTTTCCCCTAGCATGTGTGGCTGATCTCCACGCCATGGAGCAAAATTCCTAATACTAATCTCGGCCACTCTTGGGTGTTAGTCTCCTATTTTGTTACTTTATGTTTCCCAGATGAATGCAGTCTTTCTACGTCTATTCCTCTCTTTCTGACTCATTTCGCTTAACATGATACTTTCCATGTAGTACCACTTGTATGTAAATTTTATGACTTCATCTTTTTTAACAGCTACATAGTACTCCATTGTATAAATGTACCAGTTTCTTTAATCAGTCATCTGTTCTCGGGCACGCAGTTTGTTTCCAGATTCTGGCTATTGAAAAGAGTACTGCAATGAACAAACAAGTGCAGATGTCACTTCGACTATACTTTTTAGCCTCGCTGGGATATATTCCCAGGAGTGGTAATGCTTGCAGAGCTATAAATTTTCCCCTTACTATGGCTTTTGTTGCATCCCATAAGTTCTGGTAGCTTGTGTCTTCATTCTCATTTGTTTCCAAGTATCTTTTGATTTCATCCTTCCTGATCCACTCGTTGTTCAGCTTTGAGTTGTTTAATGTCCAGGTGTTTGAGTTGGTTCTCCGTGTCTGTGTGTGATTCACTTCTATTCTCAGTGCATCATGGTCTGAAAAGATTTTTAACTTTATTTTTTGTCCTTCCTTTTTTTTTTTCCAAAAGACACTAACTACATTTAGTACTTCAACAAGAAACTTACAAAAGTTTCCATCTTTGGATATACTCTTAAGTATTTCCAGGAGCAGTGTTTTGGGGTATTTTCCTGTCTATTATATTTTAATTATGGAGGTTAGAATAAATTATATTGAATTGATGTATTTTAATCAATAATACATTCTTATAAAGCAGAAGACTTTTATTTCTAGTGCTTTCCTAAATTCGTTTTGCTTTGTTGGCAAAATCTGTTTAGTCCCACTTATGCCTTTGTGTATTTATTAAATCTATTAGATGGCATGGGGCGGGAGACCTCAATTATAACAGAGACAAATGAGTTTTGTTATTCTTAGGTTTTCAAGAGTTGTTAATTTTTTATTTCTTTGCATTTTACACCAGCACTTAACCTTGTGTTAATTGCTAGTGATTGAAGCTCTGAAATATAGATGGCGCCATCCCTGGTCTTAGTCAACAGTCCCAACAGTGCTGGGTGAATCCTGAAAGATTCAAGCATCTGTACAGACCTTTCTCCAATCGTGAATGGAGGGTATGATTCTCTAGTCCAAATGATACAATCTAAAAATTTGGAAGGCCTTAAGAAAAATAAAGTTTAAAGATATTTTTCCCTTCCCCATTTCCTGAGTTGTTCCTTTTAAGGAAGTGTGATGAGGTTAGAGATGTCTGTGATCTGGCCAAAAGAGGTTCACAAATACTGTTTTCATATTTGTGGTTTTGGTGTTTCCGCTAACACATGTGCCTTTCTTCTTCAGTTTCTTATGTACTCTGTCACCAGAGAATTGGCTGCCCACTCTGAATTGTGCAGCCATCAGATGGATTCAGTGGGGAGTTTGTCTCTAGCAAGGACTCCTGATGTCCAGGAATTTGTGAGCTAATTGTCATTGTAGCCAGAACTCCTTGTGTAGATCACTTATTAGCAAAGATGGATGTGTTCTTAGCGACAGTTTCCTAGACCCCAAATATTCAGCACAGTAGTGTGTGATTAAATACATTCCCCCTCATGCTTTATATTCTCTGAGGTACAAGAATATGAAGACACAACCTCTCTATTCCCATAAACTGGAATTAAATGGATAAAAATATGAACTCCAGAGAGCATAGCACAAGACAGATGGAGTTCTCTAAAAGTACAAAGTATATGAGGCTGGAGCGATAGCACAGTGGGTAGGGCGTTTGCCTTGCACACGGCCAACCCAGGTTCAATTCCCAGCATCCCCTATGGTCCCTTGAGCACTGCCAGGGGTAATTCATGAGTGCAGAGCCAGGAGTTACCCCTGTGCATTGCCGGGTGTAACCCCCCAAAAATAAATAAAATAAACAAAAGTATAAAGTATGGAAAGGTTATTTATAAGAGGAATAGTCATAGATATTTCCATGTAAAAAAGTGTCAGCTGGGCCATAATGTAAGGAATAGGTTATACTTTGTTAGGTGAAGATTGAGGGAAAAGATTCTTTGGGGGAAGAAACAAGAACAGAATACATGTGCACTGGACGAACTTGAGTCTGCTTTGAATATAGAAGATTGGATGTGTGAGGTGAAGTTGTGGAGGGTCAGACTGTGAAGCAAAAGAGCTAATGGATGAACTAAAATGGGTACAAGCAATGTGGGGAGATCTTGAGGTGGGTAAACAATGAGTTTATGAAGATTATTCCAATAGCAAGATTGAATAGAAGAGGGAAAGAGTAAAGAAAAACAGTCCATTAGCTGATTCTCAAAGTATCTATTTATACTGCACAGTCCCATCAACTGAGTGTTGACTTATACATATAAAAATTACTCATCTTGAATCAGAAAGAGAGTTAAGACTCTTGCCATGTAGGAGGCTGATACTGTGTTAATCCCCAGTACTGCATGGTTCCTTGAGCACTGCCATGATAACCCCCACGCACAGAGATGGGTATGATCACAAAACAAATTACTTCTCTTTTTTTTTCTGGATAAATAGTGCCTTGACATTTGGTCATCTTAGAATAACCTTTGTTTAATTTTGAAATATAATAGAGAAAAGAACACATACGTTGGTGAAAGGTCTCTGCTTTAAGGTTTTTTAAATTATTAGGTGAATTGTTCTTAAATGACTTTTATGTCAATATTTTCCCTTCTGGAATGACTGTACGACTCTGGCCACATTATAGATTGTAATGTAGTAGTTTGACAATGCATGATTTAAGATACATTTTTGTCCTAATCTGCAAGTGTCCTGACAAATGTTAAGTAAGCAAAAAGCATTGCCTCTCTATGCCCTTTGTTCATTTGAGTGATTTTTTTTTAAAGTGTAATACTGAAATGGTACAGGCATGAAGCCAAGTCCAAAACCCATCAGTGCCACTGCTACTTTTCATAATCAGTACTATCACTTTCCTCTGCTTATCTTCTTGCTTCACCTTCACCTGTACAAATGGACTGGGGTGACTCATTTATACAAGGTAGGGAGGGTTCTTTTCCCTCTACCCTGCATTTTTAACCTGGCATTGAAGTAGTAAATGCTTTAACCAAGGCCCTTTGCATCTGTACATGGTCATTTAATATTTTAAGGTTCATTGAATCTTCTGTGTTTAGCTTATGAGAAAATTGAATATTCCCATTAAATGATTGTACCAAGATATTCAAGTTCTTCAAAGAACTTCCATTGATGGTAACAATGGAATGTATTTATTCCCTCTTCTTTTTCACATCTTCTCTTAACCTTCATATATGTCCCCTCTTATATTATTGATATTTATCTTATAAAAGATTCTTTTGCTTAGTTTTGAAAAATTAGCTGACATTTTTATTAAATTTTCTGGTTTAGGGCTTTGTATGCATATTATCTCTTATTGAGGATTGACTTAGGACACAGATTCTTATTTGGCAGAACCAGGTCCTATTATTGAACTGCTCTGCTTTCCTTGGTGCTAGATGATGTGACCACAGTCTTGCTAATGCAAGAACACTGCTCCAAAATAGTGATTCTATAGCAGAGTCAGAGAATTGTAAGAATGGAAGAGGATTCTGTGTAATCTGTATAATTGAAGAAGTGTTTTTCATCTAGCTTGATTATACAGGGCCCTGCATGGTAGCAGTGCTAAAAACAACATACTCTACTGGATATTAGGGGCAGGAGTTTATCATCAACGTTATTTGTGGAAGGGATTGAAGGCCAAAAAGGGAAGTTGGTGTGGAATAAAATATTTGGAGGTACTCTTTTTTTATGTATCCTTATTTGGTGGTAGTAGTATTTGTCGCAAACTAATATGTTAAGAGGGACATGGATATGGTGGAACAGCATTGTTTATGACTTGATTGTTATTGACTTAATGTGACGGAGGTTTGGTTTTGTTATGTCTTATTATGAATTAATATATTATTATTGTAAATTGCCTATTTAGGTATATGTTCAAAGTCCTCCATAATAAAGAGGATTTAAAACAAGTTTCTTTGAAAGAATGCATTCCATGAATTTGGACTGGATAGATTTTGTATATTTTTCCATGCAAAATTTTCTTGGTTGTTTAGTCAAAAGAATTTTCTTCTAACATTTGTTCCCTCTTTGAACCTCCCTCATGTCTTTTCCTGATTCTGTTACAGAAAGAAGGAACTCAGCTTTTCTAGTTCTGAAGGTGAAGCTGCCTCTGTAGTACTGGGATGGTTTATCTAATTTATCTTATGCGTAACTTCTCTTTGACATTATTTTTGAACTCAAAAACTTGCTTGCATTGTTCTTGTTAGTGAAAAAAATCGCTAGGATGTACTTAGTAATTGGAGTCAGCTGCACTTAAGACTGTTCAGCCAGACTGTTATTTTAGCCTTCACTAGTAGGGTTTTTAACACCAGTTTGACCTTACTTTGAAACATTCTCAAAATACCATGCTTTAATATCGATTTATATACTTTCATATTAAGGCAGGGCAGGTTCCCTGGGGAAAAATATAATGAAACTCTTTAGTTCCCACAAATACAAAAATAAAGGTAAGCTCTGATTTTGTTTTTTAAAAGGTAAATAGGGAAGGAATTTGAATACCGTTTTCTTTTGGTTGAGGTATAGTACTTGCAAATGCATCCTAAAGTGCTTAAGTCACAGAAAGATAAGGTACCTACCAATTAGTTGGGTTGATTCCTTGGGCCCGTGTGCTTCACTACTTTCTTGGAGATAGTGACCACAAGTGCTCAACTGAGAGCACTAGTGAGATGTTCAGTTACCTTGTTCCTCCACATGCAGTTCTACATCCCTATAAATTTATGACAGGCATATTTGGGTTAATTTAGCTCCATCACCACTCCCATCCCTGGGAAAAAATTCCTAGGTCCTCATTTATTTCAGAGGACTGCTATCTCTCTCTCTCTCTCTTTCTCTCTCTCTCTGTCTCTCTCTCTCCCCCCTCTCTCTCTTGCTCTCTCGCTCTTGCTCTCTCTCACACACACTCTCTTGCTCGCTCGCTCTCACTCTCGCCTTCGCTCTCTCTCACTCTTGCTCTTTCTCTGGCCCTGTTAAACTTCCACCTACTAGAATTTTAGAGGCAGAGTAAATTTAGGAGTGTAGATACTCTTTTTCAAGTCTATGGAGAGGGTTAGAGAATTCTCATGACATCGGTTCTTTTTCTGAGGACACTGCTATCAGCAGCTCCATAAAAGGCAACTGGACTCCCTCCCATCTCTTCTGAGCTTTCTACGTGTACGTCTAGATACCATGATAGATCCAGTGCCTGTGAAGACTTGGAACTTTTCAGACAATAACTCAGACTTGTTTTCTCATACTATATATAGGAAATGAACAAGTGTTTGCTAATGAAAGAGTCCTCCAGGCCCTCAATATCTTTGGGTGATGTCAAAACCTCAGGCAACCAGTAGGCACTCCTTTTTAAGTTTAAAAAGTTGTTGTTTACGTTACCACTCTGAAAAATCTGGCCTAATATTTTCCATAAAATAACTGAATCTCTCAAAAGAGTTTAATATCATAATTGCGGATCCACCGTCACCAAAATCCAAGTTAGCTAACACCGCAGTAATTCTCTGCATGTTTTTGAGTTTTAATTTGGTTTTACTTAACTCTTTATTTTCTTAACTGACTCCAACTCAACTATAGAAATTGTTTTTGAGTTGTCGAGAGAGCCACAGGTTACATATAATTTCTCAGTAAATTGATCTGCATTAAAGAGTTACTTCCTATAGATTAGCTGAAGTCATGAGACTGGCTGGATCCCAGACCAGGGGCCTCCCTGCATTTTTAAGGACGCCCTTAGTGACAAATTGCTCAAAACCTGTTTGGCTCACCACCATGAGGCTTAAAATATAAAAAATATAAAAGTGTTTGAAATTTTCTTTCTATGTTTCCTTATCAGAAATACTCATTTAGGCCATAACAACTGTTAGAACATGATAACAACTCCAGGTCAGCTGTCAAATGTTTACCATTATCAAAACTCTCCCTGGAGGGAGATGCAACTTTGGCTCGCCTCACCGGCAGTAATTTAATTTTTCCTTCATTCTGACTCGGAAATGGCAGCATTTTTCAAAGCTTCCTCCCACTGATGGCTGAAATTTTCCTTGTGAAATGATTTCCACCAGTCTTGAATCTTTCTTGTTTCTGCCGTCTTCACCTTTGCTGATGGTTCTGCAACTCATCACCAGCTATGCAAACTGACAGTTCACATCCTGGGGCAGCAGTGGGGTCTGGCCTGCAGAAAGGAGCAGCCTGACCAAATTTACGCTCACAAGATCTCTTAATTCACAAAAGCATTTGCTCTAGTTCCTGTTCTCTGCTGCAGGGGCTAGGGAGAGGGTGTGGGGGTTGGGGCAGGACCACTGGGAGAATGTTCTGAAGAGAAGAGAGGCTCTCTTCACACTCTACTGAGTACACAGACTTTGGAGATGAAAAACAGACGGAGGGAGGCATTTCCAACCATCTTGCTGATCTGTGCAGGAGTTCACTGAACTGGACTGCATCGCACCAGAACCCCGCGTCATTTAATGTTACTTCCAAAAAATTGTTGTTAAATTGTAGGCACGGAGAGCCCTCCCCTTTTACTTACATTGACCAAAGAAGATAGAAATTTCTTTCTTTAACGAAAATTTTTAAAGTGCAATACTGCAGTGTGAATGACCAGAAATGGCTTTCTCTTGTGGAGAGATCTGTTTAATGTGAAAGTTCTTCTAACAGGAGTGCACAGAGGAAGTTTTAAGTTTGATTTGAGTTTCATGTACATGCTTTTTTTTTTTTTTTAGTTCCCCCATGAATTTCAGCCCCAGTCACTTGTTTGTAGAAACAGCCAGACCTTCCCTGGCAGCATCTCAGATACTCCTGGAATCTTCGAGAGCCTTTTATCTTCTTTTTGGGAGACGTATTTTCGTCCTTTCCCATGTAGTCCCTTGTCTCTGCAGAGGTCTTCTGCCCCGTCTGCACGGTCCACCCCAGACAAACAGCTGGCACATTTCTGTCCTGTGGCACGAGGTCCCCAACAGACTCTTCCAACCAGTGTGGGTCAGTTTTAACAATGCCTTTGAACTCAGATTGCTTAAAATAAAGGTAAAATGATAGAATCCCGAGACAGATTTGGATTCCGACTTTTGCGCTTCACTGGCTGTGTTACTGCACTCCTTGTTTGTCTCTCAGTCACCGTAAAAGGAAGGGTGTATGGGTGATAATACACTCAAGTCCCTAATTTAGATCCCACTAATTCAGAATGTCTGATTATGCTGAATTTAAGTGGCTCTTTGAATATCTCTGAGTGAAGATTGTTAGGCAAATTCTATTTTAGATAATTATTTCAGAGGAGAACAATCATGGATAGAAGAAAAAAATTCAAACACCTGTGTATATACAGTTAGTTGTGTATAGCATTCCTTTTCCCAGTTATATCCAAGTACATCTAAAATTTACTTCTCAGTAAGGGTTCTTAATTGTAACTCACCTATTTCCTTGTTTCACAATTTTCCCCCTAACTGCTTGAATTATAAATAGTTTCATATTCTCAACAGTGCATTGGGAATGCAATGGAGTTTATAGACTAGTAGGAGATGCAGATACCAGTGCAAGATATCATTCTCCAGAAGAAACATAAAAAGTAAGTTAAAGGAATTTATTTATTTTGCAGTGCCAGTCACTTAACCCAGGGCCTCACACTGCAAGGCAGTTGGTCTGTCACTGAGTGACATCCCTTGCCTTCTATAGGAATTTTATATAAAGTAGAACTATTTTGAATGTACATATGAACATATTTATATGTATACATGTTATTTTCTAAACCTCCCAAATTATATACATAAACAATCACATTGAAATGTTGGGTTTTTCCCCCCACAACTTGATATAATTTAGTGCCACATAAAATCTTTAGTTGATGTATATGGAAGCTCCCTCAATTTCATTTGTTGTCCTACTTCCTATTATAATACCATCGTCTGACTGAGTATCTACTACATACAAGATGTTTTGTTTCAGATTTAAACTACTAGTTTTAAACTAGTTTAAACTACTTTGCTTTAAACTACTGGAAAATTAAAAAACTCAGTTGCTGTCTTGGTGGGACAATGGCAGTTATTTGTGCTTCAAGTTTCTATCCCTATTCCACCCCATGCTGCCACTGCAGAAATGTGGACATAGCATTGCCAGACCTTTCATTTAGTTAAGACCGGAAATTCACATTTTTATGGACATTTCCTTATTTTAAAACCATACCAGCAAAATAAAAGCTTGCAGCCTTTATATTATACATTTGATAGATCCATTTTATCCTCACAACATCCCAAGGTAGGCAGAATTATTTTATTCTTGCCCATTTTCATCAGAGCTCATTTTAGAAGCAAGGATGGTCATCTGTTCCAGGTCATTCTCCAAACACTGCCCATCAGTCACAGTGTCCCCTCCTCTCTCCCTTAGATACAGGACAACGGTGCCAGAGATGGTTTGACTGTTTGGGTAAAGCCAGGTCTATAACAAAATTACCAGACCATGTAGTATTATTGGATTATAAAGTCTCATCTTTCGTGATCAGTTATTTACTGTGGTAGGGGAAATTAATGATGACATGAAGAAACTGGTGACTGTAAATACCAACCGAAAAGCTTGATTCCCTTTGCTGCGGATACTTTATTTCAACTCCATGGCATTTCTAGAAATAAAATACACAAGTACTCTAAATCTTCTCTAAAGTTTTGAAGTTCACCAAGAGTGGCAAAAGTATTGGTGGCAGTTTTACAAAACTGACCTTGCCAGAGACAGTGGACAAATCAGTAGTTCTCAGGATCTACTAAATATTTAAGCACTTTTGTTTAAATTCTAAGTGAACGCTGTGGCCTGAAGGAGTTAACACACCTTCACAAACCTGCCTTCAGCTGGCTTGATCAGGACCAATATTATTATTATATACAGCTGTAAAAAGCTGGTTCATCGCATAAATTGCGTTGAAACACTTAGGCCACAAGATTACTCAAGAAGAATTGTATTGCTTGTTCAGTCATATATTTTGATCTTTATTACTGTAGTTTATTCTCATGAGACTTGGGGATTAGCCTTGCTTTTAAAGTAAAGAGTGTATCTAGGCGGGTAAAAATATAAAATGAAAATAGATTTTTAATGGCAACTTCGGTTCTTAGCATTAATTTTACATGCATTTTTCATTCTGAACTTTTAAACAGTTTGAGAAACATATGAGAGATTTGTGAATAGGGGCAAGAGCGGGTCAAATGTATCAAATCCTTGGATTCCAGCAAATGTCGGATTTGTGGAAGAGCAGAGAAGCACACATGTGTTGGGAATGTAAATTAAAATAAAACCCCACTTTGTGGAGACTTTGGGAAGTGAGTGTGCCACGTTATGGCAAATGTCTGAGGCGTTTGTCTTCTTAATAAACTGGCCAAATATTAAGATAAACATTCATTTTATCAGTCTGCATTTTTTCCTCTCTGGATGAAAGTGTTTCAGGAAAAATCATAAAAGAATCTATGGTAGCTCAGAGAGGTTAAACTCAACAGTTGTTTTCTTTGAAGTCCCTGGCCATGAGGTTAATTGCCAAAACTGCTTGTGGAAAAGGTGGTAACAATTTAACAAGACTGTACAACTGCAGAGACTTAGATGAATATCAGGTGTTTGCAGATGTTTTTTCCTAACAGGAAAGGGGGTGGGGAGCAGAGGTGGAACAGAATAAGAAACAGGGAAGAGAGAGACCTGAATAAAGTCCCAACTAAACAGCCAATAATTCTTTGTTTGCTTAGCCAATCATCCTGTAATTGGCCAGGGGGTTAATAGGAGTCTATTGATTGGTCAGGAGGAGTGCTTACTGTGGCTATTTTTACAGTATGCTCCCAGACAGGAGGCTGCAATTACTGGAGCTCTCATTCCCACTCTTTAGGGCCATTGCTGCTCTGATTTATGAAACCTGATCAGGTTGGTGTTGGCAGTTTATGTTTTAAGTGTTGCCTTCTGGGTCTTTGCCACTCACAGGTCAGTGTGCTATTTCTCATCATTTATTGTGATCATTTGAATAGGTAAGCTTATTTATGACCTATTGGAGTAGGATTACGTTAAAAATAATCACCACCACCCATGAGGCCTGAAAAGTAGGAAGAAATGCACAAGCTATGTGGTAGAGTCCTACCTGCATTAGAAATAGAAGTCCTGCCACGAGTGGGGAGTTTACCCTGGATGAAAACAGTGTTATTTTTTTTCTTCCCCCTTATCCACCCATTTCTCAGCTCTTCTTATTAATTTATACTGACAGTTAACACTTAGGTATTGCTTTTGTGCAACTTTTTTCAATTTAGTGCTGGTATTTTAGGGTTAGGAGACTGAGGCCATGTTTTAAGTATCAGTTCACCAGTAGAGATTGTTTTGGGGTCTTGTAATAGCGCTTGTCAGCCTTAGCCCATTCTGACCTGGTCCTGACCTGTACATTACTAAGGGAGTACTTAACCTCATCATTTCATTTCTCACTTGCTGAACTGGACTATAAATTCTTTGGTTACTGAAGTTCTGAATTTTTTTTACCCTAGGTCAAGCCTTCTTTTGTAGAGTTCATTAGGGAGCCCTGTTGAAGGGGAGTAAATCTCTACTGAGAAAGTCCTTGAGCCACAGCTAGGACAGTGGATTTCACCTGCACCTCACACTATTGCCACTAGTGGCACTGCTGCTGCTATCATGTCCTAGTTTCTCCCCCTTCTTTCATTAGACCACTGCTACAAATACCAGTGCTACTCCTATTTTTACCTTTTAGTTTAGAATCTGTTAAGGACACCTGCAGATCCTCTCATTGCTTTTCAGTCTCTCCATTACTCCATGAGTTGTGTTTACTTATTTTCCATCCAAAGGCATGAAGATTGAGCAGTCACCTTTGAAGCATTTGCTGCCGATTTTCATTCACATTTTGTTTTTGTTTTGTTTTGTTTTGCTTTTTGGGTCACACCCAGCGATGCACAGGGGTTACTCCTGGCTTTGCACTCAGGAATTACTCCCAGTGGTTCTTGAGGGACCATATGGGATGCCAGGGATCGAACCCAGGTTGGCTGCATGCAAGGTAAACTCACTACCTGTTGTGCTATCGCTCTGGCCCCTTTATCCACATTTTGAATGATTGCTCTGTTCCTGGCATTCTTGCACGTGCTTTAGATACAGGGGACGGAGGAAAGACCACAGTTTGCTTGCTGTCTGCACTTCTACAAGTGTAGTGAACATCCTAAAACCTGCCAAACTTTCTGTAGGATGTGTAGCAATCACTATCCCCACAAAGGGAGACAACCCAACCACCCTCTTCATACCCATGGAAGGCTGTGTTATGATCAGGGGGAGTGTGGCCACAGCTCAGTCATTTTTCAGGGTCATAGGCTAAAAGTACGACAGTTCTGATGCTGAGGTTTGCGTGGTGAGCCCCAGAGAATGTTGGCTAGTAAAAGATAGAGGCATTTTGAACTAGAAGAGATAAAAGCCTAAGTGATTCAGTTCTAAAATGTATCTTTCATTCTATAATGAAGATAAAATATCGAGGTTATGTTTAAAGAAAAAGAAAGAAAACAGACCACAAGTACCTCAGTAGTGCATATTTCAAGTCCTTTTTCTTGTGGAGAAAATGATACCAGTTTGGTGGTCCACCTCCCTTTACACTTACACAGCAGGGGAAGCTATTTCTCCACCTGACAAAGGATCTACAAATAAATGAAAGGGGCTTTTTGGGGTCAGGGAAGTATTTTTGCTACATGGACTTTGCAAAAGATAGTGGCCTTCCTGCTTCCTTATTTAAAGTTGCTCTTCTCCCCCCAACCCCCACCCCCAGCCCCATTCTGACTCACATTTTTTCTCACTCTCCTCAAATCCCTAGAGCGCAACAGAACCTCGACCATTTTCTTCATGGAACCTTGTTCATGGAACTCCTTCTGCCGTTGGTTCTTCAAATAGACAAGTTGCCTTTTTCTGGCCTCCCCTCCTCATTACCTCACTTTAGAAGTCTGTTCTGATTGCGATTCCATCATTTCTGAGAGCCTTTTCAACTGCTCTTTTCAACTACCCTATTGTTACCATAATGTCATGATGTAGGAGCGTGTTGATCTGACCTGTCTCTCAGCAGTAATCATGGTTTAAGCAAAATGTTAGTTACTGTGTCTCCCTAGCATCATCTGCCACCAGTTCCCTTCGACTTTTGAGAATATCACTCCTGCCTTTCTCGCTGATTCGCATAAAGGCAAGATTTTCTTTTCTTTCCTCTCTTTTTTTTTGTCTTTTGATGTCTTTATCATGCATGTCAGGGGGAAGAAGTGACTCTCAAGTCAGACCTCTCCAACCTTTAATGTAATGCGACATTATCTATTTAATTAATTTGGAACTCAAAAGAGAAAGTAGCTTGGCACTTTGAGACAGACTGCATGTTCGCTTTTGCCAAATTCAGAACCCACAAAATCCCCTCAGAAAGATTCCTGCATTACTTCCTCTTCCATTGGACACCTTTAGAACTTTTGTATCTATTTGTTTTCTTTGATAAGCTTTACTGTTTGCCCTATTGTTCATTTTTATATCAGAACTCAACAGCGTTTATCAGCTTCTTTAGAAACACTGTGATGTTGAACTGTCATATCCCCATTTGTAGTTAGACTCTGTCTCTGACTTAACAAAGAAATTAACAACCAAAATGTCACCACTTCCGTGAAATCATCCCTGTTCCATAAGGTCTCCGTGTTTAGCATTCTTTTACTGATGAGAACGACATTACAAGAATAAAGAACAAGCAGGAGATGCTCCATTCATGCTTTATAGAGATGGAGATGGCAAGCAAAGACCTGAAATAGCAAGCATAATATTCATCTCCTGTGGTTACTTTTTCCCTATTTTTGCTCTCTTTCTCCTTCTCCCTTTCTTTCTCCCTCTCCTTCACTCTGTCTCTCTCTCTGTCTCTCTCTCTGTTTCTCTGTCTCTCTCTCTCTCTCGTCCCTTCTCTCCCCCTTTTTTCTTTTCCTTCCTTTCATTGCCTCTCTCTTTACCCCTCCCCACCACAGGCAGTGCTCAGGGCTTACTCCAGGCTCCGCTCTCATCACTCCTGGTGGGCTCAGGAGACCATCTGGGGTGCTAGGGATTGAACAGGGGTTAGCCATGAGGAAGGCAAGCACCTTAGCTGCTATACTGTCTCTTTGGTCCTACTTTGTTCTCTTGAAGGACCTTTCCTTTAGGTATTCGCTACATTGCTGACCCTTGCTTTTGTTTAGTTTTGACTTTGTTTTGTGTCAACCATGGCTATTGTTGGACAGTGTTGTTTAGTTTTATATTTTCATATTGGAGCCCCACCAGCTGTGCAGCTCAGGGGCTGCCAGGGTCCCTCCTAGGTAGGCAGGGATTGGGAGCATAGGCTGCCGAGGATCAAACCCAGGGCCTCACATTTGCAGACATGTTTTCGACCCCTTGAACCAAGTCCCCAGCCCCCTGGATGACCACATCTTTAGAGGAAGGAAGTGGGGGGAGGGAGGGCGAAAAGAAAACATGTAATAAAGCAAAGTTTGTCATTTGAGAGTTGAAGCAAATATAAGACTGGTAGATATTTATAAAACTTTGACTGCTGACTCAGCCATGACACAGTCACCTTTTTGGGAGTTCTGAGGGAGTTTTTTCATTTGGGCAAAACTGTGATTTCATGTTTATAGTTCCAGGATAAAACAGACACCACAGACTTCCACGTTCTTGAGAACTAATACAGAATTTTCACTAATACAGAATTTTCACTAATACAGAATTTTAGTTAATGATCAGAATGTCTGCTGGTTAATAAGTTTAGGTTAAAGAAATAAAATTATTTTTGAACAAAGGATTTTTGCACAGATTATACGTTTTAATATAAATCTGAAGTATTCTTTTGATTTAATGTAACTTTGGTTTGGGGATTGTTGTTGGTTTGCTTGCCAAAGATAACTGAAATAATTTCATAAATGTGTTTCTCTCAGAATTTTTTCTGTCTTGTCTTTTGATTGTGAAAAAGTCACTGATAAAACACAGTACTCATTTTAAAATGAGACCTTTCAGGCATCATGGAAAGCTGTGCATAGCCCACTTATGGGAAACACCTTCAACATGCTCATTTGACACTACAGTGGGAAAAACATGAGTAAAGAGCATACATTTGAACAAAACAGTTCTCCACCCTAGATCATGGAATTTAGAAACTGTGACTAAGAGTAAAAAATGAATAAGTTCATGAATTTTGTAAATAGGAGTGGGCCAGCAAAATAGATGCAAAATACAGAACCACTTGCCTTGGAACAGTATATAGGTCTTGAGGCTTGGGTGGCATCAGAATGTTTTTTGTGCTTTATTCTTGATGATTTATTATGTACCAATGTAAGTGAGCATTATTGTTCAGAAATACATGAATCTCACTTAAATCTGTGGGGTGTTTTTTTCTCTATTTAATCAAATTTAGAATATAGGCCGACTAGTGGCAAAAGAAAATAATGATAGAGAAAGTATAAGATTGAACATGAATCTTTGTTTGAATTTACCACCAAAGCCAAGTTTTACATCTGTCTGGAGCCAAACATTCCTGGTATTTGTCAATAAGCAAAAGAAAAATATTGGCTTTCAGATAACAGGCATTTGGTGAACTGGTGACAGTCAGGCAAGCGAGAATGTTCGAATGACTTCAGCTCTTTCTAGCTTCATTGTGTCAGCCTGGCAGATCACATGTGGCATTATGGAAATCAGCAAATGAAAACCATATTGATCAGCATTGAGAACAAATGTAAAAAAGGTGGTCTCAAGGAGGAGTCGGGGCGAAGAATGCTTTCCTGGTCAACCTGATAGGCCCTTGTTAAGGCCTTTTAATCATTTATTAACGTAACCCTCCTCTTCCCTTTCCACTCAGATTACCTCAGCCACAGAGCATCCTGCTCCATTTATCTTTTAATGTTTCCTTTATTCAATTTATTTTTAAGCTCTAAGTTATACTCTTATTTCAGAATTGAGTTTTACTTTTCATGGGATTGTTTTAAGTGACTTAAATGACTTTTCCCAACAAACTCACAAGACAAAGGAAGAAAAGCATTTGCTGAGATTCACCTATCAGCAAATAATTTACTTGGTATGTACCACAACCAAAAGCAGAGAGACAAGAGAGACAGTCAGCCAGATACATACATATATATATAGGGGGTGGGGGGAGAGAGTGGGGTGGACAGAGGGAGACAGACAGAGACAGAGAGAATCACATCTGAGTTGTTACTTGTGAAGGTTTGGATCAGCGTTTCAAATTTAAAGTCTTCCTCCCTCCCCCCCCTTTCAGGGTTTGAAATTTAGCCTGATAAAATTACTTCAGCTCTCAAACTCTTTTGCTTTCCCTCTTTTTTTTTTTCTGTGACTTAAGTAGAAAGCCGGAGTTTTCTTTTACCACCCTACTTTGGTAGGAAAATCAGAGCAATAATCAGCCCACCAAAATTAGAGACAAGCGTGTGGTTTGTGGACAGTTCTGTTTTCCCTTGGTTTCTCACCTGGAGTTTTGCAGGTTTTGCCTCTCTGAAATTACATTAGATGTTGAGAGGCTTCTCTCCCTACCTTTTTCCTGACCTCTCATGCTCCCCTCAGATTTTTGGTCCAGGTTCATTATTTGGTAAGAAATTTCAAAGATTGTTGATCTCTCCCCCACCCAGCTCACCCCCCCCCCCCCACACACACACAGACTAACGTAAAGTTTTGTATTTAAAGAATAATCTGTTACTATGATTCTTTCAAATACAAAATGAATTATGACCATAATTGCTTCTGTTGTACTTTGGACACGAATCATTCATTAAAAGAAGATTCGGATGCATAAAAGAAGCCTAGAATATTAAACTAAGGCCCAGAAATTGTTATGTTGAACAATTAAATGTTGAACAACTCTATGATGAACTGTATGTATATTTTTCCGTTTTGAAATCACCTTTTTTAGATAACACATTCAGATTTTCAACATTAAACAATGAGATGTCACTTTCCCATAAATTGAACATTGGATTCTGAAATAGATATTCATTAAAAGAAACAAAACATGCGGTTTATCACTGCATGCTTTGACCAGCTAAATCTCTTTTTGCTGTGCAGTCCTTGTTTGTGGCCGTTTGGGCAAAATTATTTTTATCTTTGCTTTCCTCTGTTTCCTTTACTTTCTCTTGCAAGCATCTTGAGAGAATATCTCTGATTGATTTGGATATCAAAAGATGCTCTATGTGCAAATCTAATTTACCCCCCCCCCAAAAAAAAAGAAGCAGGAATTTTATTCCATTTTGTTTCTCCTTGGGGACTCCAAAGATATTTTCAGTAATATGTTTGAAAAATCTACATCTAGAATATCTTTTCTTTCATCTTTTTGCATGCTCATTGATTTCTAAGTGCTTTCCTCATAGACTCACGTTGCTATCTACTTTCCTTTCTGGGCTCTACATCAAACAGTGCAGGAATTAGAGCAGGAGTACTATCTGCGGGAGACTTACTCTCCTGGTTTGTTGCAGAAGAGCAGAGCATTAAACTGTGAGTGGACTATGCTGACGCTCTCTGGCTCTTTTCCCCCTCCCTCCCTTCCTCTTTTTTCCACTCTTCCCTCTCCTTCTCTTCCTCTCTTTCTCCCCCCCACCCCCATTCCCAATGGGAGTGTTGTTTATAGAGCATTATAATTTATAACTGAAGAGAGTGGATTTAATTTCAGTGGAGAGGCTCGCCAGCAGGGCGCCAGCCTGCAATCATATGAATCAGCAAGCTGCAAACTCTATTGAATGGAAAGTATTATCGCTGGCCACAAACGGACACTGTTTCTCCTAAACAACTCCCTTGGTGCAGGAAGACCTTGTCTTCATTCATCTATTTTACATATCTACTTCTGTTTTAATTTTGTCATTTCCTAAAAGTGTTTTCTCTTTAGATTGCAACTTTTCTCTAACTACCTTGTTTCCTGATCCAGCATTGGAAACTTCTATTGTATATTTTTGGCTGATTTGATATTTCTTGTATCTCCATCTTTAATGTGTATGATTTTAGCTTTTCCTTTGCTTCTCCTTCCTACATAATCTTTCTTATTTAAATGAAAATTGTTAAGCATGCAAGCCAAACTATGATGCACCATTATCATTTAATACTGTGAAGTGCTAATCAGTTTAGGTCACCCAAAGTTTTATTTAATATTTTGTTTGTACTTGGATTTTTTTCCTATGTTGATAGATTTATTTTCTTGACCAAGCTTTTAGGCGATGAATTTTTATTCTCTTATATCAACATCAAATCTCTTATGCCTTAATATCTAGTATTTCAAGTAGTCTAATCATTTTTTTATAAGTTCTAGACTATATTCCTGGCTTTAATCAATGGTCGGTATTTGTTTCAGTGCAATATCAGCTTCTTACACATAGTTAACAATCAAGTTAAACTTATCAAACTGGAACCTTTGCTTTTTAAAATATATTTTAAAGAATTTAAGCAGCTGTAAAATCTGCTGAGAATTTTAGTGGTGAATCTTTAACTGAGATTACTCACGTTGCTTTACTATTGTATCAGATATCAAGCTGTCTTCATGCAGACTTTTGAGAAGTTTCAGCACTCAAGTCTTAACAATGAAATCGAAGCAGCACAGATAGTGGGTTGACTGATTCTGCTAGAGAGTGAGCACGGGCACAGGAGGCAGTAAGGAATCCTTACACAGCAGTGAAGGAATCCTGTTTAGACCTCAGTGAAAAGTCAGTCTCGTCTGGCCACATTTATTTAAAAATATAGTTTTGATATATTTTTCAAATGCTAGAAAATATAAAAGCCAATCCCCAATGTGCTGAAAGCTCAGAATTTTGATAATGAAATTTATTTGTGTTGTCAGAAATATATTTGTCTTCTTGTATATATATGAAATTATTTTTATATCAGTTTGAATATTTCTCACACAATTTAGCATTAACAAATCAGACTACACATAACCATAATTTTTCTCATTTAAAGCCAAAACTTATGAATCTATCTATATTCATAAATTTTCTTCTTTAAAGCCTAGGGATAGAGTTATAGTTTTCACTGTCTTAGCTAGGATTTTTTTTTTCTTCAGCCTACTCAATAAGAATTACACATACGAACAGAAAATCAATATGTTTACTTCTGCTTATTTTCAAAATTGAATGTTGCTCGCCCTTTTTCATATAAGAGAAAGTATTCCCAGTGTCAGCTTAGAGAAGTTTTATTTCAATAGGAATTTTAATTTTTTAATTCCAGTGGTGGTCATTGTTTCCTCTGTCAACAAGTAACTATCAACAAAAGTAAATTTTCTTATCACTTGTTTTTATTCCAAGAAGTCATATGTGAATTTTGTGGGGGAGGAGGAGGAGATGTAGGAGATTGCGGGTAAGATGTTTCTAAATCTCTTTATAGAACCAGTTGTAAACTCAAAATGTATGCACTTTTATTGAATTAAAGTTAGAAAAGACACACTGTGAGAGGCTCTTGACTTCATCCTGGTGCCTCTCAGAGAAAGAGAACCTCCAAGATCCTTTGTCTTTTCACTGGTGTCTTGTGTTTTACTATTTTTATTGTTTATTTTTACGTAAAAGATGTCCCTCTCTCTACCTGGAATAGAAGGTGAGGTTTAAAACAATCATGATTTATTTATGCCCTATTCTGATTTACTCCTAAATTCTTTTGAAAACCTACCATAAGAGCTCAAAAATCTCTCCAAGAACAGTTTTGTTTGCTTGCATACAGTGTGCAGAGGGATTCCTTTTGTTATGCTAGTACCTAGGATTAAATCAAATCCTTTGAGATTTTTCTGCAGCTGAGAAGTAGACAGCATGTGTCACTTATCTCTGTCTGAAGGAAGCATATATGTTGAAAGTAGAGCCATCTATAAATATATCTGTCCCTAGTCTTCATTAGTGACTAGATCAAAAAATAGAAATTGAGTGTGGGGAAATACAGTTCACAAAAAAGTTCCTTTCATGCTCTAAAACGGAGTGGTGGTAGTGGTGGTTTCTTGGTTTTGTTTTGTTTTCACAGATTCTTGTTCGTCACAGTGACCTGACTTCTTAACATATTATCTGACTCCCTGATCAGGAAAACTTCATAAAATAGTCTGAGTGGGTTTTTCAAATGTTACTCATAGATGACTCCGTAGAAGTCCTGACCAGGGTCCTATAGGAAATATTTTGCATTTCCGTCATTGCTAAAGGCTCCCTTGACTGTTAATAACCAGCGTTTCCAAGAATTGTCTTTTTGGGTTTTTTTTTGTTGTTGTTGTTTTGTTTTGTTTTTTGTTAATAAAACGTGTCGGCGTCTAAGTCCACAGCTCTGCTTCCCCTCCCTGCAAACACTGCTTTTGGACGTGTGCTTAGCCGCCTCAGCGAAGCTTAGAAGTCAGCTGCATCTGTGTGTGCCAACTCTGCTTTGGGAGCAATTGAGTGCACCATTTGTTTTCTTTCCTAAATATCACAAAAGTTGTACTTTCCATTCACTTGGTTTTTTTCTTTTTGCCTTGGGCTCAGGGTTTACCATTTTTTCTAACATCTCGGCTTCCAAAATCTAAGAAAGGTCATGGCCTCCTTCCTGATTGCAGTGGATAACGTTGAGGTCTCTTTGTAACCTTGGGAGGTGGGTAGGAAAAGGCCCTATTGGTGGCTGCTTTCCTCACTCTTTGGAACTTTGATGTGCTCCTGCAACTGATAGAAATGCAGGGGCGTTCAGGGAGAGGCAGCTGGCTGGGAGCGACAGATTAAGATATTTCTGACCCACAAAAGTAACCAATTGCCCATATTTCTTCATTTAACATAATTAATACCTTGTATTTCCAGTGACTTTGATAAAGTGGCCTTCTTCCTCCCACCCTGCCCCCCCCACCCCTTCCCTCTGTCAAATTTGGGATGACTGCTAGAAATCTCTAGTTAAAATCCTCTACAGATGATGAAGGATAGCATGTCTTAAAAAAGCTAACATCAAAAGTCTCAATTAGGTTGCTGCCTAGCAGGAAGCTTATAACCACATTAAAATGGAAAAGTTATTTCATTTTTGGTATACTGTATTTCGGCAGTAAGGGTTGTAATCTAAGAGCCATATGAAACATTTTGGTTTGGCTGCCAAGGAAATTCATATTTTATTATAAATGTGTGATCACCGGAAATATATATATGGGTTGTTTTTTCTTTAAGTTTTAATCATTTCTTATCAACTATTTCAAAAGAGGAATTTGATGCATTTGGAATTTTGAAAAAGTCTGAGGTGGATTTTAAAAAGATTCTTGTGTTGTGTTTAATTTAGAGCAGTTGTCCTTATTTCATTATCACTGTGCACAGTGTTTTCTTTGAAAGACACACAGGGGGCCTGCAGGTTTCAGCAATATTGATCAATCATGGATTCATGCCTGTTTTTCTTCCATTTTGCACTTTGGTGTACACATTTCAGGGGGAAGACACAGATGGCATCTTTATTTTAAACAGCCCAGTAATGGTTGAGCAAGCCGTCTGGAAAGGTGATGTCAGCCAGGGCCAAGTGGTTGCTGGTTGAGGGTAGTCATCCCCTGCTTTCCCCCAACGCACACACCAGCTTCACAAATCCAGTTTCATGGTGCCTGAGTTGCTGTCTGGTTGGTTGAACTCATTCTCCTCAGCTGATATTTAACTAGTAGCGTGTTCTGGCTTTGCTGGCTTTTCCATGACTAAGATGAGCAGCCGTGATCTGTGATGAACAGAATTCAATTACAGTCCTCTCTCAGAGCGGGGGGAGGAGGGGGTGAGCACACATTTAATGCCATCACTAAATTGGATTCCTCCTACTAAGAAATCCTAAATTTGTGTTTAATAGCCAGATAAATGTAGAGCTGATTTACATTTACATTTACAGTCTGATTGTAGATATTCGTTGATAGAATATAGCTTGACTTGATGCGGATGGTTTTCTATTCGAAATGATCTGTGTCCTGCACCATTGCCTTTTTTTTTTTTTTTCTTAAGTCAAAATTGAAGCTCTCTTCCTGGAGGCATTCCAAGGTGAGGAAGTAGACAGTGATTGCACTGTGTTCACAGCCTCTGTGCTTCCTGGGCCTCTGTGGTTCACAGGAGGGGAAGCTCCCTGCAAGATGCAGTTTCTCTGTGCACTGAGGTAGGGAGGAACATCACGCGGGACAGCTACAGTGGGCTTGGAGCTATGCTTGTGACAACCGGCTTGCTTTCTGTTCTCCACAAATACGTGTTGCATACACGTTTGCTTCCACAGAGGGGCCATTTTCTCATTTGACTACAGAGAAAGGAGAAAGCCTCACACCATAATTTATTTGGAGATGCCCTGACAGAATGCCTCGCTGTTTCCTTCCTTGAAGCAGACTGTTGGACAGCAGCAAGACCAGAATGATCCCAGTAACAAACCTTCTTTGTATGGTTCACTGATTTTTTTGGAGTCTGCATTTATTTTAGCAGACCTCTCTGATCGCTTTTTTGCAGTTTTCAGCTTTTTGTTGTGGAAAACAAAAATAATAAGTAAACCAGTTGAGGAATACATTTCTCTTCCTGAAACCCTTTCCATGTCAGAGTGCCCCTTGGGGCGGAGCTTTGCGAGGAACCCTCCATATGGAATATGTGAGAGAAGAGGATAGAATTTACATTCTTAATGTTCCTGTCTTTCCTTATTATTTGAGACACTCAGAAGGACTAACATTGGTGTTTGTATTTTTTTCCCTTAAAAAAAAATGATAAATTGGGCTGTGGCCCTGGCTTCCATCTCCCGCACCCTTCATGATCTCCTGAGCACTGCTGGGAGCAATCCCCAACCACTACCTGGGCTGCCTTCACCCCTCAGAAACATGGATGTATAGATCTTGATTGGGTTTTATGCGTAGTTCTGTCAATTTTGTCTTTGTGGAAGATAACAACAGCACTCTGTTCACTTTCATTCATTCACCAAATTTTTGGTTGAATTACCTATTGCAGAAAGAACAGTGGGTATCCAGAATGTATTTATAACCTCTGCAAGCAGAATAGATGTTCCATTATGTGGAGGAAGCACTCGAGTGCATTTGATGAATCTGATTAAGGCATTCCTTCATACCAGCATTTAGCATGAAACTCTTCTTACCTATGAGGACATGGAATGATTTCTTTTAATACTCAACCAAAACATTTTATTTTTTGACCAAGATATTTTCAATTTGAGGAATAACTTTAGTACATGGCTTCAGTGTAGAGCCAATATTCATTTAGTTTAGATTAAAGGTTTCATTCTGGAGTTGACTAGGAAGGAGTACTATTGAGTATAGATTAAGAAAGGATAATATTCCATTTATCCAGGAGTTGAAACAAAGAAAATTCAAATAAGTCCCAAGATTTCATTAAAGCAACCATATTGTTAGGCACTGAAATCAGTGATAAAGATGTGGCTTTATTTGTGGAGACAAATATTGGAAAATTTATAAAACGCATAAAAGAAGACAATAAAATTACCATGAATCCCATGTGTGGCGATTCTGAAAGTGTGGCTAGGTTTTGAAGTATCTCATAATTTATCAAAGACATATTAAGTTATGATCATTATGGCTTTCATACTAAGTATGATTCAGAATTTTCTAATGCTAATAAATTATCTGTATAATGTTAGACAAAGAAATTAGAATAAACTTACCCAAGAACACAGGAAATGCTCTGCAGGAAATGATCTGCCCTCTTTGCCCACCATTATGTACCTTGGTCACAACTACTCATGCGTTCTAGGGGCATTTATGTGATTAATAAATTCTTATTGATAGAGAATTCTTCACTTTCGCCCGATTTATCCTTTCAAGAACTCAGACATGAATTAGACATTTTGTAAATGAACAAACTAGGGCTTAGAGATTATTAAGTAAGGTCAAAATAGTTACTGTGTGTTAGAGTTGAGAGTCAGATGAGGTTTCATCAATCCCCAAACTGGCTCTCTACCATAGGCTATGGCTCATTCTTGGGATGGTCTTGATCGTAACTGAAGTGGGTTCCTTGCTGATTCAGCTCCCTCGTGAGCCAAGAGAAGTTTTCCCCAGTTATTGCTCGTTGAGGACATGCCCCTGCCCAATTCCTTTTCTTCTTTACAAAACAGAATACCTGCAGTTTATCAGCAAGTAAAAGCCTGGAATTTCTTCCTTGGCAAATATTTTTTCTGATAGTTGTTATCTAGTCCTACCAATTTAAAGTAAAACCCAGTGAGATTACTCTATAGGCTTAATTTTCCACCGCGGGGCATTGTCACAAGTTACTCTAAGTGGAGTACTTGGACAGGTAGGTCGGCACAGGTTTTCTATGCAGGGGGAGCTGCTCCATTTTACTTTCTGTTTTTCAATGCCTTTGAACTTGGTTTTAATTTTTTTTCTTTTCTCCTTCTAGTCTTGTCTCTATCCACCATATCTGTTTTCCACCATTTTACCCAGTGCTACATAGAATTATGTATTGCTGCTAAAAATTCTATTTTTAAATATCTTCTGTAATGAAAGTAATTATATTTCCTCTCTAGTACAGTACCAGCTGTCTCTTGTTTCTAAAAATCATTGGGTTTTCCCGTTGGGTTTTTATCCTTCATTCATTGAAAACAACTGAAATTGATGCCCTTTCAAAATTCAGCATTAATTTATTTCACAGGCTGGATCAACTTTGACTCCCTACCTCCTTCTTTTATTTCTCCTTACCCTAGGCTCTTTTCAGCCCCTCCATTTTCTCATTAACTTCCACCCTTTGGAAAAACCTTAATGACTCCAACTCTATATTCATTTACACCTCTTTTCTTGTCCCTTGAGGGTAAATCTACATTGTGTATTTCACTTTAATTCCCAGGCAATGTTGTATCGCCCCTCAAGTCCCCCCCCCCCCCCAAATCAATTCATTGGACCAGAGATTTTGAACCAATAATAAGTGCGTGGAGAGTACATCATGATTTTCTCACCTTATTGAAATATTTATCTCCATTTTTCTTTTCTCCAGTCAAAGTCTAGAATTCCAGTGCATCATTCCTCAGTAATTTAATTAGGCCGCTAGTTTGAGGCTTAATGATGGATCCAGAAATGTATGATATGCTTGAGAGATCAAGACAGCAAATTGATTACTGTTGTAGCAAAGGTTGGCAAATGTGGGAGAGGGAGCAGGTACTGCCCTGTGCTGTAGGCTCTGAGTCAGCGATCAAGGTCAGTCTTGGTTCATTAACTTCTTCTGAGGGCTTATAGTCATCGTAAATATAGCCCGGCTAACCTGGTATTCTATACAAAATATAATATGGTTTGAGAATGGCTTATGTCCATGTCAGTAACACCTTAGACCAATACAGGATGCTGTAGGATCTAGAGTAGCATAAATTGAATTCTAGTCATTTTGTCTAGTTTCCTGGTAATCATAAAGAGAAAATCTCACTTCTCAAGATAGAAATCTGATAAATATTCTCCCACCCCTGAGAAGATTATGCAAGGACCTCCTCCTAACTTAACCATCACAAGTCCCGAGTTTCCCAACTGCAGACTCTGCTGTTTCCAATTCCCCTTCCTCCTGTCCCTCACACAATAGTTCCCCCTCATCCATTGTCCATCATTTCAAGCCCCTGGGGGGAGCTTCAGCCACTTTGAGAAACATTAAGTCATTTGTTTTGAGGAGCAGTAGGCAAGGAATTTAGTTATTTTTCAGTTAACGCTTGAATAAATATTGGAATATATTTAATACTAATTTTAAGATCCTATAAAGAAATCTATTTCACAACAATACCAATATTTCATTCCAATGTTTAGATAATAAGTAAAGTAAAGGCCCTCCCGTTGATCATCGATTTGCTTGAGCGGGCCCAGTAACGTCTCCATTGGAGACTTTGTTGTTACTGTGTCTGGCATATCGAATACGTCACGGGGAGCTTGCCAGGCTCTGCCGTGATAATACTGTTATAAATTATTTTGATTGTAAATTGTGAATAAGTCTCGCTCTAAATAACTTTCAAGATATTTCATGTAAAAACAAGTGAGGACAATATACTTATTTGTCTGGTTCTTTGCTCAAAAATATGGTAACTTGCTTTGGAGTTTGATAAGTAAAATTCAGACTGAGCTAAGAGATGGGATCTTTTAGGGATACCTCAATGTGCTTTATAAGCCTGTTTTTAAGAATTTCACTTATGATAGATATCTTTCCCTTCAATTTCTGTATGTTGATTTTCATATAAGTGAAGTAACTAACATTATCTAAGTATGAAATGAAGACTTCCTATATGCAATTTTACCTAACCTTCAATGAATGCTTGCACCACACTTAACCTTACACCTGAGACAAATAGACTTGAAATTTATATGTTGCAGTGGTTTTCAAGGTATTGACTAGCCTACAATTAAGGATAATGAGAGAGCTAGGGGGGCGGAAGATGAGAAAAAAATTTTTAATAAATTAAGAAAACAAGAACTGGGGTACAGAGTAATGGTTGTGACCATTTTCAGTACAGTGTGGCTAGGTAATAGAGAGAGCAAATAATATCTTTCCGTGGTAGAAAAAATGCACCTGAGAGTTTGGCAAGGCCAACGTATCCATTGTTCACAGCACACAGTACTAGATAGAACTGCGTAAGTTGAGAGTTTCAGGAATCTCTGCAGGGTGGTACTGCAGCTTCAATTGAGCACTGTTGTGTGAGAAGCTACCAAAGTCCTGGGAAACAAACCTGGGAAAAGATGAAAGAAAACATTCACTGGCACTCACACAAGTCTGGAGATACGTTCTGTTCCTATCAACGAGGTTGGAATATCTTACAGTTTACCTGAAGTAGGGAAAATACTCTGAATGTGTTTGCCTCCATAGTGGGGCTAGATTTCTCCCAGAGTAAAATGCTTTTTACCTATTTCATAAAGCTTAAAAGCAGGGTTTGAAGCACATCAGAATCAGAAGACTTGAAGCTGGTGATAAGAGATGAGTATTGCGAGTTTTTAATGCCTTAAAGTGGTATAATGTCCCTTCCAGATAGAGTTAGATAAGTTAAATATATGTCATGAACTCCAAAGAGCCACTAGAACAAAATAGCTTATGAGCCAACAAATGAATATGAATTACTCAAAATATTCAATTATTCTAAAAGAAATCAGGGAGAGGCAAAATATGTACAAAAGGTGCATGGAGAAAATACATAATGTATAGTAAAATTGTAGATGTAAACCCAATCCTCTTACAAGATTGTATTAAATGTAAGTTGACAAAAGACTGAAATTGTTGGTCAGAGATAGAATAGAGGTAAAAGTGCTTGCCTGGCACACAGCTGATCCCAGTTTCATGCCTCAGCCTCATATATGTTCCCCTGAGCACCTCCAGGAGTTACCTCTGGGAACTGCTGGATGTGGTCCCAAAACAGAAGACTGAAATTGTTATATTGGTCTTTACAAAATGGTATATTTAAATATATACTGCCTACAAAAAAAACGTAGACACAAAAAGGATAAAAGTAAAGGGATAGAAATAGCAGTGTAATAACACTATTCAAAACAAAGCAACTATGTCATATTATTAAGTGGCCTCCAGAGGAATAATTTTACAAAATAAAGGAATATTCCTAATGTTAAATGTGTTAATTAGTAAAGAAGACATGTTGAATGTTTGTTTGCTGAACAGCAGGGCTTTGAAACAAAAACTGAACTAACACAGAATTAGCAATCACGATTATTGTGAGAGGTTTCAACATCTCTCAGTCAATAACTGATAAAAACAAAATAGACAGAGAATTGGCAAGCAGATGGGAGATTTGAATAACACTCATAGCTAACTTAATCTGAATCACTCATTTTCATCCCTTTTACGCGGATTTGCAAACTAGTGGTTGAAAACCACTGGTGAGAAATCATGTTTAAAGTGAATGGGTCCAAAATAAATAAATAAATAAAATGAATGGGTCCTGGCTGGAGTTGCCTGCTTTGCTTAACAAGCAAAGTGCCTGCTTGTGGGAGCAGGTACTACACGGTTCCCACAGCAACCCTAAGCACCCACAAGCAACATCAGGTGTGACCCCCAAACCAAACAAACAGCTATACCTCTAGAAACATAATCACCTTCCCTCTCCCTACCCCAGGGACACAACATATATACTGATAATCCATAGTGTCAGCCATAATGCAGGCCTCAATAAATTTCAGTGATTTTTATCATACTAAGTATATTCCATGACCACACTACAATTGAATTTAAAAACAATAAACATAAGGTAATTGGGGGGAAATTTCCCAGTGTTTGTAAGCTAATACTTCTAATTAACTCATGGAACTAAGAAAAAAGAAAAATTGAAAATTATATTGAATTGAATGCAAATTAGACCATCAAAGTTTGTGAACTGCACTAAAGCAGTACGTAGAGGGAAATTTATAGCCCTGAATGCCTATATTAGAAAAGAATAAACGTTCTAATGATCTTAATTTACATTTTAATTAGAAGAAGAGAGATTAAAGGAAAGTCAAATAAAAATAGAAAAATGATAGAGAAAGATCAAAGAAAGTTAAGTATTTTTCAGTATAGCCAGAAATTGGACCCAGGGCCTCATGCATCCAATGAAAGTGGTATATCCTTGAGTTATGTTTACTTTTTTTAGCCTGACAACAAAAATGTGGTTCATAAAAGAAAAAATATTGTTAAATTGTGCTTCATCAAAATCAAGACTTCCTATGATACTATTAATGGAATGTCACAGACTGGCAGAAAATACTGACAAAATTCACACATTGGAAGAAAATATTTTATGTATAATTAATATTTTACATCCAAAATTATAAATATATGAAAATTAAAACATGAATAATAAAATACATTTTAAAATGGGAAAGTGATTTGAACAGATTTCACTGAAGAAGAAATGCATATAGCAGATAAACAAATGTAGAGACATTTAACAACATTAGTCATCAGGGAATTGCAAATTAAAACCAAATGAGATGCCACTACATACTAATTAGATTTATGACATTAAAAATGCTAATCAAAAACCAGGGATGTAATTCAGTTGTAGTGTGCATTCTCTGCATATATGACACCCTGGGTTCTATCCCCAACACCTAAAAAATGATTCAATAAACTTTTAAAATATTTATTAAGTATTTATAAGAGTAGAGCAACTAGATCTCTCACATATTGTTTTGAAGATATACAATTGTGTAGTTTTGGGGCTGGAGCAATAGCACAGCAGGTAAGGCGTTTTCCTTGCACACAGCCTACCCGGGTTCGATTCCCAGCATCCCATATGGTTTCCTGAGCACTACCAAAAGTGATTCCTGAGTGCAGAGCCAGGAGTAACCCCTGTGCATTGCCAGGTATGACCCCAAAAGCAAATAAATTAAGAAATAAAAAAATAAAATTTAAAAAATAAATAAAATTTTGTAGTTTTGGTTTTCTCATTAAACAGTGATAGGTTTGAATACATGGTCGGTAAAATGACTATATGATGACTATATAACCACCAGACGATGGTGGAAATCAAGTTGGTAGTTTCTCTTCCCCCTTACTCATGCCCTCTTTCCCTCCTTCCCTTCTTCTCTTTACCTCTCCACACACAGGTGAGCTAAGTGTTCACTGATCCACACCCATACCCACAATTTGACAGTTTCATTACATTAAACATATATCTACTGTATGATCTCATCATTACACTTCTAAGTAAAACAAGATGAATGCATGAACCTATACAAAGGCTCCAACTAGCATGCAATTGCAGCTTTAATTATAATAACCAAAAACTAGAAAAATCTAAATAGTCTATTAGCAAGTAAATGGATAAACAAAAATGTATTTATTTATAAAATGGAAGGAATGGCATATTAGTTAGCAGTAAAAAGTCATGAACTTTTAAGAAATGCAGTTACATGGATTTTTTGAAAATAATTAGGAAAAGAAATTAAACAGAACAAATATGTATTTTATGGCCTGCTACATATAAAATTCTAGAAAATGCAACTCAGTCTGTGGTAGTGGAAAGTCAATGAATGGTTTACTAGATACAGATGTATGGCAAGAAAAGAGGTGAATTGCACAGAGACATAAGGAAATCTTTGCCCACAATGGATATATTCATTATCTTGATTGTGGTGATGGTTTCATGGATTTATTCATGTGTCAGAACATCAGATCATATACTTTTATAGGCTCAGCTTATTGAATGTCAGTTAAAATGTTAAATTCTCAAGAATGGTGATTTGTACCTTCATCCTGTAGTCTGTTCAGCATTTCTATTTTGAGATTTTTGTGTGTGTGTTGCAATTCATCTTGAGGATCTTTTATCTGGTGGGTAAACATTATATAAACATTTACCTACCATGTTTACATACCTATGACTGTTTAATGAGAAAACCAAAACCAGAATTTTATGATTCTATACCAAACCAACAGAGTGGATATGTAAGAACAGCTTAACAACTAATTAATAATCTTTTGCCCTATATTTATCCATTCTAGAATAAAATAAAATTAGAGTCTGCATCTGTTTGGGATAGTATTTTGCTTTTGTCCTCTCAACTACAGTTCAACTCCTAAACATTTTTTTTAATTTTCTAAATTTTCACATTCCTGTATATTTTTGCTGGCTGTATACACCCAATCTACTATCTTATTGCATTGAAGTCCGGCTTGGACATTATATTTTGAAATCTGTATTACACAGTCTTTTATCCTTTTATTAGTTTAGTACTTTAAGCTTTAGACATAAGAAAGAAGACTATCAGTGAAAATCAATTGAAATGCAGTTAGATAAAGATCTGTTGTACTAGGCAGAAGGCTTAGTAGCAGCACAATATAATCAATTAGGACCCTCCAGCTGCATACAGAGTTTTACCCAGCCAATCACTTTTCACACGTTTCCTCCATTAGGTTGACTCGAGTTCTTTTTTTTTCTCATGTGAATTATGATGAATGAGATTGTTGTTATGAATATAGAGATTGGTCATTACCCTACAGAGACCAGACTCTGCTGGCGTGTAATGATTAGGGCTTTCTGCTCCTGCTATCAATAAAGTATAAATTTTTATCTGTCTCAAACTATAATTGGGAAGCTGCAGTCATTGTTATCTAATTCACTTAACAATGTTATCATTGTAAATTGTTTTTGTTCCTCTGGGTCATTTACATAACTTTTAAGTGAGTTGGAGGATGGATGAAGGAATATGATTTATCAAATAGGTATGGGAAATTTTTCATGGCTTAAAATAAAATTCTACCCTCCAAGAATTGGTACCTCACAAATGTAGCAGTCTGGCTATAGCCCTTTAAGATATCAAAAAGTAAAAATAATGCATGCAGTTTCAGAGCCTACATGAAGATGGAGTTTTACAAAATAAGAGCATTGGCTTATTATTCATGTGTCATAGTCATTAAATTCTCAAAATTATGTGACTTTTTTTTTCTGGACTTAGGATTGGGCAATACCCCAAGAGGAAGAAAAGGAGTTGTTAAATTTGGTTTAATGTACTAAGTAACTACAATGCCTTACTGTAAATCAGGCTGATTAGCCTAACATTAGCATGTTTTATTAGGGAATCTAAGGGAGGGAGGATTTGTCTTGAGAACACCCAGGTTGATTATTAGAGAAGGTCCTGCTATTAAATTGTTGAATTGTAATAGTTTTCTCCATCTAATAATGGTTTTCCAGTCCTAATATAGTGTTTTATTTTGTATTGTTTCAACTTTTACCTATTCAAGCTGCTTGTTGTTCCAGGAATGACTTTTTAATTTATTTTTTATCAAAAAAATAAGATACAAAACAAGGGATCTGAGAGAGTGTGCAGTGAGTTAAGGAGTCACCTTGCTCATAACTGATCTGGGTTCTAGCCCAGGCACCTGGGTCCACCAGTAGTGATCCCTGAGTGCAGAGTCAGGAGTAAGTTCCAAGCACAGGTGGGTGTGATCCCAAAACAAACAAACAAAAAAATTGAGCAAAAAAAGCTAGATGTTGGTGCCTGTAATGCTTGGCCCTCACAGAGGTCAATGCATGAATATAAAGTTTTCATTATCAATATGAGTAGATAAGTTAAGCGTTACATGGGAAAGCAGGAACTGTTACCTTACGGATGAGCACCAAAGAAAACTCACGGACAGATGCTGTTTTTGGAAGCTTAAAGCAGGGAACCTTTGAGATCCATTGATGAAAAGACCTTTGTGTTTTGTGCCATGAGTGTGGGGGAAGAGGGCTCAGTTCTCCAAGAGTTAATAAGCACCAAGAGCTGTGCTTATCTTGTAGCTCTAGTAAGCTTTAATCTGTAAGCTTGATTACCTCCTAACCCTCCACCATTCACCTCCCACTTCAGACACCGTGGGGGCTTTATGGCAGTGTTAATGGCATTGTGCCCAACATTGCCTTTAAGGAAATATTTTTACAAAGAAGAATAGCAGAAAGACTATATCTGTCTACTATGTCATCAATACAAAAATAAGCTTATGAGCTCCAGAAGGCAGAAGGCAATGACTGTCCCTACTGCAAATTTGCAGGTGAAACATCCTTTTTTGCAGGCCATCTTGTACCTGGCCTAATGGCATTTACAGTCTAGAAGAATTCACTTGAGATACTTTAATGAGATATTCCATTGTCTATCAAAGAGATCTTTGTATTTGCCTGGGTTTTTCATAAAATATGTTTGCACGCTCTAGTTATTTAGGTTTAATAGGGACACTGCTACATCACATTGCTCTGCATTTCTCAGTACTGAAGGTTTTCTGATACCTAAGTCCAGATTCAGTTCTCCCTGTTTTGCCAAACATCATTAAGTCATTATTGTAGAGGACTTATTGTGAAGGACTGATTAAAAGCTCAGAGGAGCCCTTGTACATTTTTATATTAATCCCAAGAGCTTTACGATATTCTTTTCTATTCCTAATGAGTATTCTGAGTAGATGATATATTACTTTATGAAAACTATTTGGAGAGATAAATTATGACAAAAATGATTATGACCCCAGATAAGAGATTAAAGTCTTCAGCCAACAAGCCGTAATAAATAAGTAACGGAGCCAATAAACTGTTAAACTGGGAACCGGTGGGTAGAAACATTATTACTTAAATTTCAACCTTACGATGTCCAAGGGAGTGAATGAAGTGGTGATACTGACACTTGTATCTCAGAGTTACCTGAAGAATAGGTAATGCCTGACAAATCGGAGGAAACAATTCTGCAGATCCACCAGCTACCTTTATTAGAGTCTAAATTCCATGCTGTATGTCTGTCCAGTAGAAGACACAGCAGCAGAACAGCCTCAGTGGGGTTTGTAGTATTGCCTACAATAGGATTTGGGTTTCAGCCACAAAATAAAATTATCTTTGCCAGGTAGCACTAATTAAAGAGGAAATCCAACAATCGGGTCAGGCCTGGGAAGCTCAATGAAGCCAGGCCTTCCTTACTGTCATGGTGAACTTTACTCTCTCTCTCAGCCCAGCAACTACAATATTCCTTTGCAGGTAATTCTAACTTGATTCAGAAAACTTAATTTTTTAATCATTAGCATGACTCTTCAGATACAGAAATGCCTAGTTTCCAAGAACCTATTTGTATGAAAAGGTCTAAACACCAAATGCCTTCTAGTTATGCTCAGATGATGTATTTCATAGATACTCGGAGTTTAAAAACTCCTTATTCCTATGAGTGATGTTATCTTTGAACTACCATTTGTAGGTCTATAACCCAGAAATTATTCTAGGGTACCAATGCAGCTAGGGCTAGCTGGTCTGTTTCAATCATTTTCTTAGGATGAACCTTTTTTCAGAATGAATAATTTTGAACTTTTTTTTAGAATGAATAATTTTCCTTCTCTTTGGGAAAAATAATCTCCCAAATGGTGTTTTTCAGACATTAGATGAATGTAAGCAGGCAGTTACAGTAGAAAGTTCAATCTATTTCTTGCTGCTCTGAGTTACTACTTGCTCATTTAGAGGATACCATTGTGATAGAAGACTACGCATCTTGATAAAAGACCTAAAGAAATTAGGAAGCATAAAATTTGAAGCAAAAGTTCAGAACAAGACAAGAGAGCTACCTTAGTGAGTTCAATGTGCTTTGGATGCAAGAGATCCGAGTATAATCCCTAGCACCAAAAGCAACCCCTGAGCACAGAGTTGGGAGTAGTCCCTAAACACACTAGCTGTGGCTCACAAAAAAACAACTCAAAATAAAGTGAAAAAAGTGTAAAAAGTACAGAAAAAAGGATATTAAAGGTGAGATAGAATAAGGAAACTTAAGGGGGCAAAGGGTAGAGGCTCAGTGAATTAGATTCTCTCCCTTCCGCCCTAAGTAGTTTCATCTGTGGTTTCTATTTATAGATGGCACATAGTCATTATTGAAACTTCAATATGAGAAAAGCTTAAGAATGTTTCAATTTCCTCAAAACCCCATGTTGCAGGGATGGTTCCACTGAGCATTTTGTCATGCGTTTTCCAGGTTCCTTATGTCTGATAGTATGACTTGCATTAACTGTGCTGCTGTGGTGTTTTTGCATATATATATATATATATATATATGTATATATATATTTTTCCAGAATACAGTTTGTTCTGAACAGTGGATTCCTAGAGGCACGAGTACTGGATCAAAAGTAGAGGTGTCTTCAGTGTGTATAGATTTTGACAAACTGATTTTCATAAACAAACTTGGCTCCATTGCCTTGCCCATAAATTTTGCCACTTTCTTTATGTCCTCATCACAAATTGATCATTTCAGTTTTTTCCACATTTGGCCAACAGAGGCCAGAAATTTGAATTACTATTTATTTCTTCCTTTGTGAAATGTCTGTTTACATTTCTTGACCATTTTTAATTGGGTCTATTGAGTGGTTTATCTCTTGTAATAATGTGGTGCAAACATTTTCCCGGTTTTTTCACTCCATGAACCAATGCAGTCTTCCTTTGTCGACCTCAAATTTTATTCCCCCAAACCCTTTCACGTTTTAAAACTTTCAAGTGTTTTCATTATCCCAATACCTTCTCATGTATTATTGAAATACCTATTTCAAATGTTAACAAACTAAGAAAATAACAACTTCAGAAATAAAAAGATGATTGTAATCCTGGAGAGATCATACAGTGGGAAGGGCACTTACCTTGTGGCAGCTGCCCTGGCTTGATCTGCAGTACTTCATATAGTCCCCTGAGAACCAGCAGGAGTTATCCCTGAGCACAGAGCCAGGAGCAAGTCAGCTTCTGTTATTGGATCACCTAGAGATCATCATCATCATCTACATTAAGGAAAACACTGGGTGACAAATCAACTCTGAAACCAAATTAGAAATTTCAAATGGATTTTTTTCTTTATTGTTTTCAGTGAGCAAATTATCCCTTCTTTAGTCCAAGTGGCTAATAGGAAAGCAAATATTAAAAGTGTCTTTGTTTCTTAATGTTTCATTTCTAATACAAAGTCTTCATAAATTTGCTTTATCTTTGTATTAGAAGCATTCTTTCATTGTTCCCACACATTTTAAGTTATATGAAAACATCCCTAAATTTCGGAGACACCTGAGTTTGTTTAGCTAGTTGTTTGTGTGTGTATATATATGTGTGTGTGTGTGTGTGTCTGTGTGTGTGTGTTTGTGTGTGTTAACACCTAGTGATATATTTTTTAACATTTTACTCTGAAAATAGTTAAGTATATTTAGGAACTGCAAAGATAATACAGTGGTAAGGTGTTTACCTTGTATGTGGCTGATCCCAATTCAATTCCTGGCACTCCCTAAGCCCCACCAGGAGTGATCCCTGAACACAGAGCCAGGAATAAACAGACTCTGAGTACAGCCAACTGTGACTCCAAAACAGATACATTGCAATCTATTTCTATATGCAAAAGTGAATAGCTAACATATTAGACCTCCATTATTCACCTGAAGTAATTGCCTGTACCATTATCTTTCCACCTATCTCCCTAACCCCACTCCTCATGTTGATATTATAATCAAGTGTGATTACAATTTGCATACCATAAAATTTACCATTGTTAGACATATCCTGGCAAGCTACCCGTGGCGTATTCGATATGCCAAACACAGTAACAAGTCTCACAATGTTACTGGGCCCACTCGAGCAAATCGATGAACAATGGGAGGACAGTGACAGATATAATTTAATGCGTTTTTAGTAAGCTGTGCAACTTTACATTTGTTTCATCCCCTCCTTATCCCTCGATGCCAGTTTCCTTATAACTCTTAAGAATGAATAGCTGGGTAAAAAGAAGGAAGGAAGGAAGGAAGGAAGGAAGGAAGGAAGGAAGGAAGGAAGGAAGGAAGGAAGGAAAAGAAAGAATAGCTAAGGGCTGGAGCAATAGTACAGCAGGTAGGGCGTTTGCCTTACAAACAGCCAACCTGGATTCGATTCCCAGCATCCCATATGTTGCAGGGATGGTTCCACTGAGCATTTTGTCATGCGTTTTCCAGGTCCCATATGATCCCCTGAGCACCCCCAGGAGTAATTCCTGAATACAAAGCCAGGAGTAACCCCTGAGCATCGCCAGATGTGACCCAAGAAAAGCTGGGGAAAAAATGAATGAATGAATGAATGAATGAATGAATGAATAGCTAGAGCAATGAGGTATCACAGGGTTTAAGGCACTCGCTGTACATGCAGCCTTCCTAGGTTCAGTTCCCAGTACCATATGTGGTCTCATGAGCCTTATGAGGAGTGAGGGCTGAGCACCTCGGTTGTCACACACACATACACCTCTCCTCACTCCAGCAAAAAAAAAAATTAAAAAGAATACCTGCTTCTATATTGTCTTTTCTGAACATTTCCTCTAAATGAAGTTTTATCGTGTGTTGTCATTTGAGTCTATTTAGCTTGTCTTTGAGGTTCATCCATATTGTAAAATGGATCTGTTCTTTGAATTTTAGCTTTTAAGGTATTATAGCTGTGGAATTCAATGACTGTTTCACTTCATTTTCTTCACTTTATTATGACCTGAATTTGTGCACTTGTACTGAACGCCACTATTACTTTCATTGCCATTTTAGAGGGAAGAAGTGTGTTTTTGACAAACTGACCTTTCCCATATCTCCACACTGTAATCTAGTAAAGGAAATTGTTCCTTAATTTAAGAGAGAAAAAAAAACTTTTCAATCTCCTTCTACTCTTCTTCTCAGATGCTGAATACCATTTTAAAACTTTTGCCAGCGTAATTTTTCATAAGGGTCATTATTTAAATATTTATAGTTTCTTGATTTTTAGAAAGAAAACATTATTTTCAAATTTTCCTCTTCATTGTTATTGACTGTGGTGCCCACCCATAAGCAAATTTGTCATTGATGGGCTAGAGAGAGAGTATAGTAGGTAAGGCCTTTGCCTTGCACGCTGGAGACCACCCCATATGGACCCTCAAGTCCTTCTGCGAGTGATCCCTGAGTGCAGAGTGAGGAGCAAGCCCTGAGCATCACTGAGGTGGTCCTAAAATTTTAAAGAAAAAAAATTTGTTATCGGGAGATCAGGGCTGGTGACAGGTATTCAGTGGTACAGTTCTTGTCTTGCATGTCCTGGGTTCAATACCTGTTACCACAAAAAAAGAAAAAAGAAAAAAGAAGAAAGAAAGAAAGAAACCATAAAATTCCATAAGAAGAATGGCAAACTCTGATCTCAAGTGTATTTTCAACATGTTGTTCCAAATTAGCAAACCATTTCTCTTTATCTCTGTACTTCAAAGTAAAGGCAATATTTTCATTTAATTGAGTTTATTTTAAAATATTTAATTGCTTCCTTCATGCTAAATATAGCATATCAGATTCATAATAAATGTCAAAAATATCATGTTTATTTTTCTACATGAGATTTACTAAGATTATCATTAAAAAATTGGGACTAGGAGATAGCTCAAAGGACTGGTATGATGCGTTGCTTGCTGGAAATCCGGTTTCCTTCCTGAAACCAGACAGTGCTCAGAGCAGTACTGGGAATGACCCCTGAGCACTAAGCAGGGAGTAGCCTCCACCTGGTATGACCCCAACATACCCTCCCCAAATTGTAATAATAATAATTTTAAATGAATTTACCTCTGGTGTGCCACAGGTAGAATATACAAAAATTCTAAGTGGGATTATAAATATGAAGGAAGAGCTGATGCTACAAAGTTTTAAGATGCAAAACAATAATTTGGCTTTTAGTTCTTAAGCAGAGTTTTGCAGCTGGGTTCAAAAACCTTGAACCAATAGAAATTACTAATAACTTCAACTAAATCAGAAGTTAATTTTGTGATTATTTTGGTAGTGCCATGAATGGAGCTCAGAACCTTAGAAGAATTAAATTAAAAATTGTAATACTTGCTCTTAGAAAGCTGTTCTTAAGAAAAGGAAAAGGCTCCGGCTCTGGAACGTTAGTATAGCAGGTAGGGTGCTTGGCTTGCATGTGGCTGACCTTGGTTCAATCCCCGGACCTCTAGGTGGTTGCCTAGCCCAACCAGGAGAGATTCCTGAATACAGAGCCAGGAGTAACCCCTAAGCACTGGGTTGTGCCCAGCCCCCAGCTAAAAAAAAGAGAAAAATAGGAAAAGGAAAACCCCAGATATGAAAAAATCAATGTAAAAAAAAGTTGATTCTTTCAGTCACAGGTTCCATCAGTTGGGGGAGGAACAGCTCCAAGCAGTGCACAGGAGGCTCTGAGCCCCCACTGGGCTGACATTCAGTGCAAGAGCCCAGAGGATGCTCCTCAAGCACTGTAATACCAGGAACACCCATGCTTGAGGTGGTGGTTGGGGAGGAGTCTGTGTTTGAGGATTCATCTGTTCTCTAAAATTTCATTTTAAAGTGCTTTTCACAGATGCCTTGTTAGCATAGTTGGTAGCAATTCAGTCTCATAAAATGATATTCACTAAGAAAAATAAATTTCATTTTATCTTGATATCAGTTCTCATTTTCTGTGCTCTTATGAACAAACATGAATAGAGCTGCAGAAAAAATATTTTGTAACTAATTTTTTCTGGTTTTCCTTTTTTTGTCCTATTTGTGTCTGTGTATCTCTGTGTATGAGTGATTTCCCTGTACCCAGTGGCCCTAAACCTAATATGGAAGGGCTTATACTAGTGTTCCTAAGTGAAGGAAGGCTGTGATATGCTTTATGGAGCAAATCCAAATATTTCATGAGCTTCGTGTGGGTATGAGATACAATGCTGTTAATCCGGAGTACATTGTTAATGATCCCACAATATGGTACATACTGTAAAAGGAAAAGGAAATTGCTGATTAGTACAAGATGCTACTCTGACACTGCTGTAGTCACATAGTACATAATAATGCTATGGAAAAGATGGGAGCATAAGGGATAATAACTGATAAAAATTGTAGTATACAGTATTGTTCTAAGGCTGAAAAACAAAGAACTTTGCATAAAATTACCTAAGGTCAGAAAAATAAACACTTTTGGCTTACTATGTCTTGCTGCATACTTCAATTGATAGTGCAGCATGAAAAATGCTACATTTGCAAGAGAAGCACATTCTGCAAATCAGGAGGATACAGGGAACAAATATTCAGATTCTGGTCAGTATTATTTTAAAAGGTTATATGAGCACACTTTTGAAACTAATTTTCAATTTTGAACCAACTGGCAAAGAACCATATAATGTAAATCGCCCTTTTTTCCCCTGAATTTAGAAGATGCTTTATTTGCTCGAGCGGGCCCAGTAACGTCAGACACAGTAACAACAAGTCTCCAATGGAGACGTTACTGGGCCCGCTCGAGCAAATGCTTTATTTAGGAGAATAAAAATAAAGAGAAAAGGAGAGTAAGCTTCCCACAGTGGAAGGGGATCACCTAAGCAGGGTTCCCTATAAATGGTACGTATTTGATGTCATGACCATAGTCTTTCAGGGACCACTCTGTTGATCCCATGGAAAATGTTTCTATTCACGAATATATTGTTCATAGTGACATTACAGAATACTGCAAATAGCAATAATTGGCTCTATTTGATAAAGGAATCATATACAAAATAAATGAACTCTTAATCAAGAATTAGAAAACCAATTCAATTAAGACATGTGCATTTGAACATACTTTGCCAACAAATTTTTTAAAGTAAAAGTATATGGAAAAATGTTCTGACATTTGTCATTGGGGAAATGGTACTATTCAAGAATGGCCAATATTTAAAATACCAAGTGTTGAGATAGATGTAAAGAAACTAAGGCGACTCCTGTGGTAATCATGCAGATGCAAAATGACCGCTTCACATAGTGAAATTGGCAGTTTCTTAGGAAGTTAAGACATATACCTACCAAATGATCCCTTCATTCCACTGAACTGGTTTTATTTACTCATGAGAAATGAAACTTTTTTTCTTTTTGGGTCACACCTGGAGATGCACAGAGCTTACTCCTGGCTTATGCACTCAGGAATTACTCCTGGTGATGCTCGGAAACCATATGGGATGCTGGGAATCAAACCCGGCCATGTGCAAGACAAACGCCCTACCTGCTGTGCTATTGCTCCAGTCCCCGAAACCTATTTTTATACAGACTTGTACTTCAATGTTCTTTTCACTTCTGTCCATGAAAGCCAAAACCTCAAACTGAACATCAGTGTTTATCAGTTCATGAAGAGAAGTTTTATTGGGGGTGTGGCACTGGGACAGTCCCCATAATTGGGCCTGATGGTTCAGTACTTGGACCATTGATAGCCAAGCAGTGCTGGAATCAAACCTGGGACTTCACTGGGGTCTGAGCCCAGTGATAATATATTGGGTACATGGCCTATGCGAGCTTGGTTTCCAGCAGCATTTATGGTCACCCAAGCCTTGCCAGAAGTGGTCCCTGAACACAGAGCCAAGAATGAGCCTTGAGCACCATTAGGTGTGCCCGCAAACCAAAGACAATTACAGAACTTAAGGCATAAGAGACATATACTCCAATCCTTTGATTTGTCTCCCTAACCCCTATGAAAAGGTGATTTGGGGGCTTTTTTGTTTTTTAGGTTATATACCTTCTTAGCAATACAAATGAAAGGTCTGCTGTTACAGTAAGATGAACAAATCACAAATGCAGATGCTAAGTGAAAAAAGACAAATTACAGTGTATTGCCATTTATATGAAATGTCTCTCTCTCACACACACACACGCCATTCATATAAAATTCTAGAAAATGCAAAACTATAGAGACAATACAGAACACTAATTGCCAGGAGCCCTGAATTAGAGAAAATAAAGTGATTTCCAATGGGCATGAGGGAACTTTTTTTGAGCATTGGAAATAGTTTTTATCTTAATTGTGATGGTTTGGTTTTGCATGCATTAGCAACAGCAACATATTTCTCCAAAGACCTGGAAAAATAGCACAGGGCTTCAGAATTTTACCTTGCAAGCATATAGATAGAAGCTCAAACCACTGGCATCCCACATGTGCTGAGCATGATCCTGACAGCTTTGCTGTTTAAGTCAGGAAGCTTTACTGTCTCTGTATCCTCGTGCAGCAAGTAATTCCAGCTATACCACAGCCAGGTGTATATAAGCACCATCAAAAGTGGTGCAGGCCCAAGCAAGCAGGGTGACGAAGATGTGTGCGTTTCACAGCTGGGTAGTGTGAGCTCTGGCATGTGACATGTGAGCCCAGTAGTGACCCCTTTAGTGAGCACTACAACCCCAATATCATGTGCCTTAACAGAGAGTGCACCCCTGGTGAACACTTGAGCCAGCATAACAACTAACAGAGTGCAAATTTCACTGGCCTTCGTGGCCCTGTGCCAGCACTGCAGGCTGATGTGCAAGCCCCCACTCATCACAACAGTATCAACAGCAAGAGCCGAGGGAGAAAGGGTGATCAAAATTAAAAGGTAGTAAAAGGAGCCAGAGCGATAGTACAGCAGGCAGGGTTTGTATGAGGTGGCCCGGGTTCAATCCCCGCTATCCCATATGGTCCCTGAGCACTGCCAGGAGTAATTCTTGAGTGCAGAGCCAGGAGTAAACCCTGAACATCGCTGGGTGTGACCCAAAAAAGCAAACAAAGGGGGAAAAATATTAACCACCTCTTCCAACTCAGTACTTATGATGAATACATTTCATCAAAGGCAAATTAATACTACTAATAATTATAATTAAACAACAAAACTCCTCTAATTCTACATGGCACAGACAAATAAAAAACTTATCCCTACGTATTCAAATAAAAAAAAAACTTGATTTTTATTGTAGTACTTGAATTTCTAGCCCTTTAGAGAAACAAAAGCTGCTAGTGGGGTTGAGTTATCTTCATTTAAGCCACTAATAAAATTTTTCTTTCTTTGAATGGCTAATGGGCTAATGGTTTAAATTCTTATCCATGTTCTAATATGTTCTTCGCTTCCATGACCATGCTGTGACCTCTCAAAACAAAAGTTAGAGATCGGAAGTAACTAACTGACAATTACAGTGGTTGATACACTCCAGTTTAAGTAGAAGTGTCCTCGTTTAAAATATGGTTCATTCATCGGTCAAACTGTCCTTATTTCCTTTAATTGAATTAAGATGGACAAATGAGAGATGTGTGCAAGACAGAAAAAAAAATCCTTTCACAAATCACTGTTATCCTCCCTCTGAGTGTAAAACGAATCAATTAAAACCATGTCAAAGCATCTTTTACTCTTGAACAACTTTAAAGCAGACAGAATTTTATAAAAGTAAAAATTTGAGTAAGAAATTGAGTACCTGTTGCTTAATTTAATTCTGAGATTTGTGGATTGTATTATTTTTTATGCTTTTGTTTAGCTACCAATTATTTTTTGTGCTAAAAAGTTTTCTGATTTTTTATTTATCTTCAAGTTGAAAATACCTGATAAGAAAATATACCATTCAAAGTTACATATGTACAGGTTGGTTTCCTAATTGTACATTTAACAGATAATATTCTTTTGGTCAAGTATAGGAGTAGGATGGGAGGTAGCCGGCTACTATGAAAAATGTACTATGAAAAATTACTACTCCAGGAAATTATTGTCCGATTGTACTTTTCTTATGTGTGGATTCATATACATTTCATGAAATAATTTTCAGTCTGTTAATGTGCATTTTATTGAAACTAGTTTGTTTTGCCCACACAAAGTAAATCTACTTTTTACCTCTTTCTACTGGTATAGACATAAATCTATAACTCAGAGCTCTTTTTCTATTTATAATATATGCTTTATACTTGATTTTTTCTCTTTCTAAAGTACATCTTTGATCATTGATGTGCTCATAATTTGTATTATGTGTTTATTTGTTTTTTTAATTGTTACCTTATTTTTGGAGGGCAAGAGCGATAGTGTGGAGTGGATAGGGTTCTTCTCTTGCATACTGCTGATCTGGGTTCAATCCCTGGAACCCCACATGATACCCCAAGGAGTAAAGTGATCCTTGTGCTCAGAGTGATTTCTAAAGTGATCCCTGAGCTCAGAACCCGAGGTAAGCCTTGAGCATCCACCAGGTGTGCATCCCTCACCCCCTTCTCTCCCCGCTAAAAAAAAAAAAAACTTACTTCTGGAGGTGTACTGAGAACTAGACCTAAAAACCTCTCACATAGGCAAGATGAGTGCTATTCCATCCCCATCTATACTCCAAGGTCCCATTGTCTTAAACAGTTTCAAAATCTAAAATACAAACTGTATTATGTATTTTCTTCTATATTTCCCCTCAGCTACCCAAATTTCTCTCATTGGTGACCAATATATCAGTTTCTTCACCCTTCCAGAATGCAGAGTGGAGAGAGAAGGGGAAATTCAAACTTATTTATAAATTTGGGTGAATTAGAGAGTGTCCTCCCTGTTACACAGCTGATTGAAGCAAGACAACATGTTGTTTGTGGGTCGTCAGTGAAAGGAATAAAAATTGCACATGTATCAAAGCACTGCCTGTTTCAAAATGTTTATTTTTTTTATTATAATCAATGTGCCCACACTAACTAAATCTAGGATTTTGAGTCTAAGATTTTAAGTGTTATCGGGGACATCAGTATGGGCCTTCACAAAGAGAGCTTAAGAACTTACTATATTTTTACTAGTTCTTTTTTAAAAAAATGTTAAAGTCCAAAAAAAAAAAGAACTTATTATATTCTGAATATCAGGCTACAATTCTTGTGTGTCTGTGAAATTCATATCTTATCTCCTCCCTTTTAGTATGGACCATCCCAACAATGAGAGCATGAGTATGAATTATTGATTAGCACAGATTACCAGCACATCTACCCTTATAACTTTGCCTCTTGTTTCTAAGAGTTTATTCTTTCCATTATTTTCCTTCTGAACCACCCAGGCCTGGTTACCCACCTTCTTTCAATATAGATAAATAACCCAGGACAGGAAAAGAAATTCCAGGGAATGTTGGCAAATATGCTTAGGGCTATTTATTGATGACTTCGCTCATTGGCAGAATAAAGTGTGTGTCACTTGTCATTAGCAGTAACAATTTCAACACGTTATGTTCTCGTTTTATGTACTCTGGTGACAACATGTTTCTGAACAGGGCCACTGGCTGTGGGTCACTAGGTCAGTCTTTGAGGTTAGAGTGAATGGGGTCATTTGCTATTAACCTAAGATTAGCAACTGGGTTTTTTTTCTTTTATTACTTTTTTCCTTTTTCACTGATTTCCTCCTATTTGTATAACATGCCAAATTAATCTTTGTGAATATTAGGATTTCTGTTTTCTAATCTGAAGTTTTATTTAAATTTTCAGTCTAGATTCAGACTCCTTTATCCAGTCCACAAAGCAATGCTCACTTTTTCTAGATTGAAATAAAATTACTATTTCTAGCATCCTTTCTAAGTGTACCAGATGCACCTGTTATTTTCTATACTTTTGCTTTTCTAAGGGCCTTCCCCCCCCCCACCAAATTAAGCAATTTGGGGAATATGTTTTCACCTGCAATGTTCTCCTTCCTAATCATGCTACCAAATTATGTCCAATACAAGTATTGGTTTTACTGTCATTTAAAACTCAGCTTCAGTGGAGTTCATGCCCAATTTAATCAGCTAATCAGTGGCTGAATAAATAGCAGTACTCCTACATAAATAAATAAATAAATAAAACTCAGCTTCAGGGCTGGAGCAATAGCACAGCGAGTAGGGCGTTTGCCTTGCATGTGGCCGATCCAGATTCAATTCCCAGCATTCCATATGGTCCCCTGAGCAATGCCAGGAGTCATTCCTAAGTACAGAGCCAGGAGTAATACCCCTGTGCGAACATAAAGTAACAAAATAGGAGACTAACACCCAAGAATAGCCAAGATAAATACCAGGAGGTTTACTCCATGGCTTGGAGGCCAGCCGCACACTCTAGGGGTAAAGGCAGCTCAAATAGAGAATAGAACACCAAATAAAGGGTGTTGGGAAGATCCCCCCAGGATGGGAGATGCGTGCTGAAAGTAGACTATAGACTGAACACGGTTGCCACTCAATGCCTCTTTTGCAAACCATAGCACCCAAAAGGAGAGAGAGAACAAAAGGGAGTGCCTTGACACAGAGGCAGGGTGGATGGGGAGGGGTGGGAGGGATACTGGGATTAGTGGTGGTGGAGAATGGACACTGGTGAAGGTATGGGTACTCGATCATTGTATAACTGAAACCCAAGCATAAAAGTTTGTAAGTCTACAACTGTACCTCATGGCGTTTCACTAATAAAAATTAAAAAAAAAAAAAGCAGTAACCACTGTGCATCACCGGGTGTGACCCAAGAAGAAAAATTTTTTAAAAAATAAAACTCAGCTTCTGTTCAATTAGTATCCCAATATCTAAAATGGTTGCTATGTGCTATAGATTACACACTGGGTTGTGTTACTGGGACCCCAAAGCAGAGCTGCCGATACACTGCTCTGGTATCTAGGGGAATGCCAAGACTTAAACTGCAGCCTCATGCCTGCTGTACCTCAGAGCTATCCCCAGCTCCAGTGTTTGGTCTCTTATACCAGACTTGTTCGCATCTTGACTCATCTGATTACTACAACTAGATTTTGCTTTAAGAAATTTTATCACATCCAGGTATATAAGCTGCAAGGTACATTTATTTGCCTTGTGTCTAAGAGACCCTGGCTTCAGTCTGCATTACTGCCAGAAAAAAAAAATTGATTACCATTGGTCATTTGTGTCCTTTCTCTCTACAGCTGTAACATTCGGTCTTAACTTGTAAGTAGTCATAAAAATGAATGTGCTGTAGTAGAAATCAGCATTAATCTTAAATTGCTAGTATTTTTTGAAGAGTTTATTTTTTTCCTTACTTTTTTTTCATTTTTTATAATTTTATTTATTGAATCACCATGAGAGCAGTTACAAAATTTTCGGGTCTAAGTCTCGGTCATACAGTTGAACACCTGTACCTTCACCAGTGCACATTCTCCACCACCAAAAACCCCAATATACCCCCATCTCACACCCTCCCCCTACCTATGGGGCAGATGATTTCCACATTACTCTCTCTCTACTTTGATCACATTCAATATTTTGACACCAGACCCACCATTATTAAATTTGAGATTTTACCCCAACACTCAGATCTGCTGAAAAGGCAACAGTAGACAATTTGTGTTCTATTGCTGGTTATGCATAACATATGATGTTGCGTGGCTGCAGTAGGGCCATGTGATTTTGAAATTCCAAACTTTTAACACTTAAATCTGGGGAGATTTCTGCCAAAACCCACTGGGTTTTGAGATTTGCTCCTGAGTCTCTGGGATCATGGCCGTTGAGCAGCTTGATCAGGAGCCAGAGAGGCCGTTCGTGGGTGATGACTTGGGGTCTCGTTGGGACGGAGAAATCAGAACCGGCTCCACCCCCATCCTGTGAGGCTCAACAAGTTTCGTCCCTGCGGGCCCAAGCCTGACTGTCCAATGGCCTCTGGAGGATGACGGCCACCGAGCCACCAGGAAGCAGGCAGAAGGACAGCACCCTTTCCCCCCTGAGGTGGCCTGGCAACAGTAACCTACTGTGGGGTTCAGTGCATTTCTGCCAAAAGCCACTGGGTTTCGAGATTTGTTTCTGAGTCTCTGAGATCATTGCCATTAAGCAGCTTGATCAGGAGCCAGAGAGGCTGTTTGTGGGCGATGACTTGGGGTCCCGTTGGGGTGGGGAGGACAGGACCGGCTCCACCCCCATCCCGTGATTCCCTGTGTGTCTCGTCACTGGGGGCCCAAACCTGACTGTCCAGTGACCTCTGAAGGATGGCGGCCACTAGGCCGCCGGGGGGAGCAGGCCAAGGCACGAAATCTATTCCCACCTGGGTTGGCCCAGCACCAGTAACCTATTGCAGGGACTGGACGCATTTCTGCCAAAAGCGGCTGGGTTTTGAGATTTGTTTCTGAGTCTCTGGGATCATGGCCATTAAGCAGTTCAATCAGGAACCAGAGAGGTCATACCACCAATTATATAGCTGAGCCAGAGGTGGTTTGTGGGAGTGTACATACCTAACTTTTGGCCATTTACTTTCTTGGTAAATTTTGCCCCAAGTTTTTGGGGTCTGGCCAAAAGGCACAGCAGCAATTTTGGGGTATCTGGAAGTCTGAAGTCGCCATCAAGCCTGCTGATGCACTCGCCTCACAGGTACAGATTGACCTGCTGGTGGCACCATACCCCCAAATTGCTAGTATTTAAATAAAAAATAACAAGTCTAAATGGGGGGGTGGGGAGAAATACAGCATGCTATAGGAATCAAGGTAAAATAAAAAGGAGTAAGAATTGCCAGAGTGCAGTATTAATCTTTGATGGGTGAAAAGAAGAGGATAGTTATGTCTGTACATACAATTTTAAATATATGAAACCTTTGATAAGAAGTTTATTAAAATAAACTAGACTTGGAGATGTATTGTAAAGAGAAGAACATTTTAACAAATATGGTCTTTGTTGCTCCTAACAAAAGTTCCTTCCAATGCCTGGAGCAAAGGAATTAATTTAGTACTTCTCAAGATAAAGAATGTAGAGTAAGCAAAGGTGTAGAACCAAAAAAAAAAAAAGCCAAAGGATTTTTTTAGAAGTTGATATTACCATAATATAAAATAGGCTGTATAATCATTGAAATTTGGGGGTCTGGAGATGTAGTTGGTAGTTGAACTCATGCCTTGTCTGAGTGACGCCCTGAGTTTGATCATCCCAGAGTGTGATTGTTGGCACAGACAGTTGGAATGCCCAGCACCACACCAGCAAAAAAAAGGAAGATGGATCTAGACCCATGTGTGTGTTTGTTTAAAAACTGAGACTTTACCTTACAAGGAATGGAGGAATGTTTCAAGCAGGAGTGATATACGGTCACTTGCATCTTAAGTGCAATTTGGTAGCTATAGAGAAAGCAAATTAGAAGAAAGGTTAAGCCTTTCAGGGAGACCACTTGAAATGTTCACCTGTCCTCGGGCACTGGAAAAATGGAAATGAAAAGAGGCTGGAGAGCCATTGAAAGTTGAGATGTGTTTAGAAGTAAAAGTTGCCAGGCATGGATATCAGGTATGAGGAAGAGGGAGTTCAATGTGAATCCCAGCTTTCTGTCCACTAATTGAATAAGAGAGGGAATATAAGAGGAGAAGCAGTTTAAAGGAGGTGGGGGGTAACTTGATACTTTTCATTTTAGGAATGTTGCAATTGATGTACCTATGCCTCAGCTAAAACAGACCACCTGGCTCCGAGTGAAAATTCGAAAGTTATCAGTGTAGACTATGAGGTGGGATAGAGTGAGAAAAATAATGAGTCAAAGGCAGACCCTGGAAAATAAGCAAAATGCTACAGGGCAGGGATGGATAATTTATTCAAGAGGTCTGGGGGCTGGCTTGAGAAAAGCTGTCAAAGAATCAGGACTAGCATTCAAAAAGTACAGTGCCTTGAGAAGGCTGTGGTAGAGAGAGGATGAATTCCTGCCTGTTGTGTCATTAAATGTAGGATAATGTAATGGTTCTAGGAGATAAGACTAGAAATATATTTTGGATTTAGCAATTAGCAAGTCATCAGAGGCATGAGCACAGCAGTTTGAATATTGCGGTAGAGAGGAAAGCCACACAACCACAAATTATGGAGAAAATGGAAATTAGGAAATGACCAAATAAAACATGGGCTGTTTCTGCTGCCATTAAAAAAAAGAGGATTAAAAAATACTTCAGCATATTGATAATGTGAAGGAGAAAATTCAATAATAAGAGATGAATTAAAAATAAAGAGATTTTTTTTCTTTTTTGGTCACACCCAGTAATGCTCAGAGGTTACTCCTGGCTCTGCATTTAGGAACTACTCCTGGCAGTGCTCCGAGATCATATGGGATGCTGGGAATCGAACTCGGGTCAGCCTTGTGCAAGGAAAACACCCTAACCACTGTTCTATCACTCTGCCCCCAAAATGGAAGAGAATTTTAAAAATAGATGATCCCAGGCAAGTTGAAAGGAATTAAGTTGGAGACCTTGAAAAGGACAAATTCAGATTAATGGCAAGAAATTGGCATATGTAGAAATTGGTATTTACAGATAGAAGAGGGAATTTAAATGAGTTGGCCTCAACCTCCAATTATCCCCTTTCATTTACCTTTCATGAATTTAATAAGAAGCACTCCCCTCACTTTTGCTTAACTTCTTTTTGCTATATATAGATACATACATATAGTTTTGCGAGGATCAAAGTGTTAAAACTATATAATGAAGTGTCAAAACTAAATGATGAAGAAAGCAGAGAGATAATACAGAGATTAAGGCACTCGTGGCTGAGGCCATGATCTAAGCCTAGACCCCCCAGTACCACCAGACATGGCTCCTGAGCACAGAGCCAGGTTTGGCCCATCCATGCTTCCAGAAATAACTTTTTGGTATGTATACCCCTTCACCTCTCTTCTGTGTGTATGTTTGTATTTTTTAAGTAAATTATGTAGTATCTGTAATTATTTATATCCAGTCTCTTGTTCATGAATATTTTGTTTTTTCCATTGCTTTGTTTATTTGGTTATTGTTTGTTAGGTCTTATGTGTGTGTGTGTGTGTGTGTGTGTGTGTGTGTGTGTGTGTGTTGCTTTTGTAAACCATCAATTCCTTGTACATTTTGTTTTATTTATGTTGTTATTTCCTCAGGATAAATTTCTAGTGATAAAATTGTTGAATCATTATGTGCTTTGTGAGGACTTTAGATATATATGGATCAGATCACTTTTCAAAGAATGTTTGGGTTTATCTTGTCCTAAGGATTTCTCTTTCTTCTCTTAACTTCATCTGTTGGCCAAACCAGTATGTAAAAGTAGTGTTTTTTGCTTTTAATTTTTGCATGGATATTTTTTCAAATTTAAATTCATATAATTTGAATATTTTCATTCAGCACTTGAATTATCTAAAGCATAACAAATTTTGTACGATTACTATAAATTATAAGGCTTAAGATTTTGTTGGGAACAAAGGTGATAACTCAGAAGGCTTAGCATGCAAAAGGCCCAGTATTATACCCTGCACTACAGGGTCCCCTCCCACCTCGCAGCACCACCTGTAACAACCCTTGAGCACTGTGCTGAAATTAGCTGATATACTATGGTCTAAAATATAAATCTGTGAAAAACTATTATACAAAATAAAAGGGAAATAAAACAGAAAACTGAGCAAAACTGTACCAGAACATATGTGTGTGTATATATTTATATTTATATATATATATATATATATTTCAAAACTCAAAAACAAGACTCTCTTGGGAGCTGGAGCAATAGTACAGCAGGTAGGGCATTTGCCTTGCATGCTGCTGACCCAGGTTCGATTCCCAGCATCCCATATGGTCCCCTGAACACCGCCAGAAGTAATTCCTAAGTGCAAAGCCAGGAGTTCCCCCTGTGCATCTCCGGGTGTGACCCAAAATGCGAAAGGAAAGGAAAGGAAAGGAAAGGGGAAGGGGAAGGGGAAGGGGAAGGGGAAGGGGAAGGGAAAAGAGAAAATGAATGAACGACTCTTTTTGAAGAAAATTGGACAAGAAATGCAAGGAATGGAGAAATACAGATTTTGGGTACTAGTATCTGAGAGATGGCTCAGATGACTGAGAGTAGGGCTTCCGCCCGTATGGGGGCAAGCAATGTCTTCAGCAGAGTTCTAATCAAAACTGCTGCTGCCTCCTTACAAGAGCTGTAGCCAATTGAAGCTAGTTGACACTGGATGCCTGATGAGGTGAGAACTCTTAGGAACAGAGTTAAGCTATGCACTGACTCATTTTCTGATTTACAGTTTTTAAACTCTACTAGGGAAATGAATTAATACAATTGCCCAATATAAGCCCAAGTTAAAGATTGATGTTTCAGAACTTCCATGGAAGCAACAATTAAACTGTGAGATAAAAGCCACAAAAAAAAAAAATGAGAAGAGTTCACCATATCTCCTATTAGGACGAACCACTAACCAAATGTTAACATGCATAAAGTACTACATTAATACCACGAAAAAAACATAGGCACCAAATAAAAGGTATTTGCCCAGGTGAAAGATGAAATCTTAAAATATATTTAGATTCTTAGAAGGATAAAGATTTATTTTATTAAATAATAAATTAGTGAAAATAGAAAGTCTGTAGATATGAAATAAGAACAAGCACATATGAAAAAGAATGTAATATATTAGCAATCAAAATAATGCAGACTGTAATACTAAGTTCACTCAGAATTTTTTTAAAATTTGCTTTTCTATTATGTCCATTTTTTGTTCTGTCAATGCATAAATGCCACACTGTCTTATTGTTTGTGTTGTACATTTTTATTTACTCAGAACACAGCAAGGAGATATAAAAATGTGAAAAAAAATAATAAATAAGGAGTTTGCAAATCTTCATATAATATGTTTTATATATAATATATATAAAACAAGAGTTCCAAAATAATACAGTGTAGAATGATCAAGAAATAATATTGCCATGAAAAACAGGATTTTCCAAAATTGAAGAGATTTAGTCCTCATATTGGAACTCTAACTTGACATACTGAATAATGGACAGAATGAATAAAAACAAATTTAGAACTATGTATTTTATAGTGCAATTAGAAGCCATTGATTTTTCAAAAACAGCAAGGAAAGGTATATAAATTAGATATTAGACTTCTATCAATGACTGTAGATACCAGAGACAATGAAGTAATGCACAAGAACTAAGCAAAATTCTTTTTTTTTTTTTTTTGAGAGGCAGGGGTGCAACACCCAGCAGTATTCAGGCTTACTCCTGGCTCTGCATTCAGGGGTCACTCCTGGTAGGCTCAGGGAACCATATGGTATGCTGGAGATGAAACCCCCAGGTCAGCTAGCTGAAAGGGCACCCTACCTGCTGTACTATCACTTTAGCCTGCAAAAACTTAAATTACAGTTCTATAACCAGCTAAAATTATCTTTAGTACCACTGAATTTACTAGTGTCTTGCTCTTGATAAAAAATTATTTAAAGATGTATTTCACTGCAGAAATATGAATGCAGAGGGAAAGAGTGATATATAAGATACAAAATTATGGGGCCGGAGTGATAGTACAGTGGGTAGGGCATTTGCTTTGCATGAGGCCAACCCAAGTTCAATCCCCGGCATGAGCGCAGAGCCAGAAGTAACTCATGAGCATCGCTGAGTGTGGCCCAAAAAGAGAGAGAGAGAGAGAGAGAGAGAGAGAGAGAGAGAGAGAGATAACAAACTTATGATGGTAATTAACTGAATATTATGATAGTAACAATGATAATTATAACTGTGCCACTTGTGTTATAGTTTATGTAGAGCTAAAACTTGGGACAATAGCAGTGGCAATTAAAACTGCACCGTAGCACTATCCTCTCGTTGTTCATCAATTTGCTCGAGAGAAACTTAAAGTTACCTGTTGCATGACAAAAATTAAGAGTACACCATTTGTAGAAATACAACCTAAGCTATTAAAAACCAAAAAGTGGTTATAGATAACTATTAGTGCAAAAGAAGGCAGAGAGTAACAGATTATTCTAAATGCTATAAATAAGTTACAATGTATAGATACTCATAATAAGTATAAAAGACCTTATAATACTAAAGTTTTAAAAATAAAATTCTGTATACCAGAAAAAGTGGTTCTGGATATTGTGTAATTAGTTTTTTTACCCAATGGTGAAAATTTTCCAGTCAGGTTCTCCTGTAAAGCAACAAATTACCAGTACATTATTATTACCAGTATATTTGCATAAAAATAATATTTCCTTTGAGTTTACATATTTTGTCATTAAAAGAAATTTATAGAAGCTTCAAAGATCCCATCAGTTAGTTCCCTTGAGGATTTAAAATTTTTCATTGTTTTAAGGCTGATTGAAATTCTGAGCTGCCTTTAAAGCAACTTCAGACCTCAAGCTTCTAAGTGTTTTTAAAAGATATACTGTATATATGATGCTTAAATTCATAAGCTAAATTTCCTTTTGGATTGTTTTTCAAAGACTAAAAATGCCTATGTCAGGGAATATTTTCTTTCCATCTCCCAGCTTCCCTATTTATCAGTTATTCTATTCTGACCTTTAAGATGGAGTTCACATTTTAATTACAGTTGTGTATAGCAATCTCCATTTTCCACAGCTGACTAGGCTTCAGGCTGGAAGAGAGAAAATGAGAGAACTTAATACAGGATTTCTTTTTGACAAGCTATCATGCTGCATTCCCTTTATATTCAGAATCTCTTAAATAATTATCTGTTGCAGTGGCTGAAGGACAAGGCAAAATACCAAATATTATAAATCTTGAGTTTTGGTAGGTGTATCACTTTATGCATTAACAGTCAATTTATTTTTATTAAAATTTTCATTTGTCACATGTGCCACTTGTGCTGATGGTCAAAAGAACTTAACATAATGTATGAAATTCTTCAAAATTTGCTCTTTATTCTATTACCTTCAGCTACAGATGAAATATTGGTTGTTTAGGATAAATTTTCCTATGTGGAATATGCCTGCACTTTCCTCCTCCCATTCCTGTGGGTCCCCCACCTCCATCATACTTTGTTCTATTTCCTTGCATACTGTAAGTTTCAGATATGCGTCATTCAATATAAATGTGCATAACTACATTAAGTTTACCAGTAAAAATTCAGCTCTATCTTTCACCATATCTTTCTAACCTTTTACTTTACCTACTCATCACCTTTCTCCCGTCCCTTTTAGTAACCACATTTGATCTTATGGTCCAGAAGTTTCCTTTTTTTTATTTACTAATTTATCTCTTTGAAATTAATGAAAGTGGATAGTATTTCAGTCATCACTGTCACTGTCACTGTCCTTCCATTGTTCATCGATTTGCTTGAGCGGGCCCAGTAACGTCTCCATTGTGACACTTGTTACTATGTTTGGCATATCAAATATGTCACGGGTAGCTTGCATGGCTTTGCTGCGTGGGTAAGATACTCTCTGTAGCTTGCCAGGCTTTCCGAAAGGGGCAGAGGAATCGAACCTGGGTTGGCCGGGTCAGCCGTGTGCAAAGCAAACGCCGTACCCGCTGTGATATCGCTCCAGCCCATTTCAGTCATGCCCTCTGTATTCATACATGGTACTGAAATGGCAGGGTTTCATCTTTTTTTTTATATAGCTGAATATTTTTGCATTGTGTGTACCACATCTTTTTTGCCATTTGTCAGCCATAGATATGTTAGTTGTTTCAGTCCTTGGTTGTAGTCATTAATGAGCTTGGGAGTTCATTAACCTCTTCAGATTAGAGGAGAGAAATCGCAGATTTTGTTTGTTATAATTTTCTGTTTTATAGGTAAACTCTCTGAAGTGGAACACCTAAATTGTGTAAAATTTCTTTTTTTCAATTAGTTTGAGGAGTGTCCATAATGGCTGCATCATTTTATGTTCTGCCTTGAGCATAGAAGGTTCTCTTTCCTTCCCTCCTCTTCACATCTTCTCTGACACGATTCTTGCCTTTTGAACAGTAGTTGTTCTGACAAATATGAGGTGATACTCTTTTAACATTTTGATTTGCATTTTTCTAGTAATGAAACATTATGCACTCACTGTCTGTATGTCTGCTTTCATTTTTGTGGGACTAAGTCAGAGGTTGATCCCAAGACCTCATACATGGCAAGATCTGTGTTCTGCCGTTAAGCCATCTTGGTACCCAACAACATTAAGCAAATTTAGTGCATGCATGTGTGTGTGTTTTAGTTTGTTCTAGTTTGCTTATTTTTTATAGTACCAGGGATAGACTATAGGAGTAGAACCACATCCCCAGCCCCATAGATCTTCTTTAGAAAATTGTCTATTTGAATTTTCTGCCCATAGTTAATCAAGTTTTTAGAAATTATTTAATGTTAGGAGTTCTTTTGATATTTTACATATTGATTCCTGTTGAACTTATTGTGTGCAAATATCAACTCCCATTCTGTAGAATTTTCTTTTTTAAAAAATGTGATGTTGTTAATGTGAAGCCATTATTATTCTTTCTTTAAATGAGGCTACCCAGGGAAAATGGACCAGGAGGACTGGTCAGTGGTGTGGAAGATAAAGGGTAGTTAAGATCGAGGAGGAACCGTTATGACAATAGTAGCTGGAAATGGTCACTCTGGATAAGAACTAAGTGTTTAAAGCAGATAAAGGGATATACATGATAACCTCTTCATCGCAAACCATAATGCACAAAATGAGAGAGAAAAAGAGAGAGAGAGCAGAGAGGTGCCTGCCATAGACGCAGGCTGGTTTGTGGGTTGGCTTGAAGGTGTGGGAGGGAAACTGGGGACACTCTGGTGCTGGAAAATTATACTGGGGAAGGGATATATGTTGGAACATTGTATGACTGAAATGCAGTCATAAACAATTTTTGTAATGCTCTATCTCATGCAATTAAAAATAAATAATAAATAAATGAGACTACCCACCCGGTGATGCTCAAAGGTTATTCCTAACTCAGGACTCAAGAATTATTCAGGAAAGTGCTCAGGGGACCATATTAGATTCTGAGGATCAAACCCAGGTCTGCCGTATGTAAAGCAAGTGCCCTACCCACTGTATTATCTTTTTTGATCCTGAGAAACCATTATTAATAGTATCATAAGCCTAAAAATATTTTTTTTAATTTTAAGTATATATAAAATATTCCCAAGTCTGATAGTGTGGGTTGTGGGGGGAAAAATCAGGTTTCTTTTGCTATGTAGAAACACTTTAGGTTTCTACATAGCAAATAAACACTTGCTTATTTTTGCTTTTGTTTTTCTAGTTACTTAAGTCCACAAACACATTCCTAAAGCCAATATCAGGGATTGGATCACCCATGTTTACTTTTATAAATCTTTTTTTCTTAGCTCTTACTTTCAAGTTCTTAGTACATTTAGAATTAATTTTTGTGTGGGTTTTTTGTGGTCTAGTTTTATTCTTTTAGATTCATCTTTTAAAGTTTTCCCTACATCATATATTGAAGTGATCTTTCTTGCTCTGTTATAAGCTGTTACTTCCCTTGTGAAGAATTAATTGACTATTTATGTGTGGTGTTATTTATGGAATTTCAGATCTTTTCTGTTCATCAGTGTGTGTTTTTATTTCAATTCCCTGCTGGTTTATGTACTGTCACTTTGTAGTATAGTTTGAAGTCTCTAAGACTAATTCTAAACTTTTTAATTCACAATGACTATAGTTACTTACATATTAAATCTATATTTATTCTATTTGGTTATGAGTACAAGAAATGATTGGTTTGAGTTCCTAGGGATAATCATGGGTGGGATGTAGTAACTCAGAAGCCCAAGCTGATTTTTTTTAAACCTTTTTTCTTTAAGGCATAAGGATCTAAACTTTTTTGTTTTCAAGAACAGTAAGATCATTGCATTTATATGTAGTTTCAAAACTGAAAATACAGAGATGTCTGCTTCTGCAGAGCTATCTAGAAGACTTTTTAGAATATACATATACAAGGGAAAACGTCGTTAGTTGCTGCTGATAAATTCTTGCTCTGACCCTAGCTGAAATCACTGTAGCCTGAGCTACTGAAAAGATGCTGTTCCATAACAGTGAATCTCAGAATTTATTTTTTCAACTGATACTTCCAGCTCTGGATTCTGTGACATTTGCCCAAAGGGAAACACCGGTCCCTTGGATTACACTGTGCATCCATTGTCTGAACTGTCACAGCAATAGCGCGTAAAGCTGTTTGCATAGCGTGCTAACTCTATCAGGGTCAGTTCCAGTCTGTGGCCGCTAAAAATGAAAACCATGCCCCAACCGGGACAAGAGCAGGGTCAACAGCTGGCAAAGGATATGGCAATCATTTATATAAATATGCTTTCTCAAGCCCACAAAAACAAAAAACCCCAACCCAACAGCTGGGAAGGGTTGGAAGTAGCCCCAAGGCTGGTTAGTCCCCTTCCAGATGGGGAGGTTAGACGGGGGCTAGCCAGACTGCTCCACATAGACTTCCGATTCGCATTAGAAATGAAAAGAGGAGAGGAAAGGGAAAAGGAAGAAAGGCTACAAGCATGACTGCTCTGTTTTTCACCTAACTTAATCAAATAAGTGAAGACTTTCCGAGACGGAAGGCTTGCATTTATCGGTATTCACGCTCCGTTTTTTCTGTTTATCATAGTGTCTAATACACTTCTTAACTGCTTAAACAGAAAGCATATATGCTCTAAAGTATAGTTTATATATAATGTCATGGTTATTTGTAGACATGTTGAAGCACCGATCTCAGATTTATGTCCTGTTTACATCTTCCAAACACTTATGTAGAACATTCAATGCTAGAGAAGATAATAATTGTGATGTTGGCTCACTCCCAGAACTTTATCCAAGGGATAGGGTTCATTTTTTTAATTTGATTTACTTTATAATACATCGTTATTGCACATCTAATATATCCAACAGAATAACGAATACCGTTTTCCTGAGTTCATCTTAAGGTTGCATACCATGAGATGGAGTATTATTTTTATAACCTGTTGATGCTACAGAAGGCAAAGGTGGGAAGTCTATGACTTTCAGACTTTTCTGCAGTAGCATTGTGGAACAGGAGATACCACAATGATGATGAAAAAGTAATTCTCATTATCTAGAAATGGGCAGATTCTAATAATAATGGAAAGTTCTGCTGAAGCCAAATTGAATGGCAAGCAGCACTTTCCTCTTTGCCAGCCTGATACTTGCTTTGGGAAAGCTTATGTAATGAATACATTTTTCTTTAGGTATAAGATGAAGTCATGATATTGAAATCCATAAAGACATAAGTTTGAGTCTTCTGCCGAATTTGAGACATTGTCTTAGAGAATATCGGTTTAACACAGAAGTTCAAGAATGTGTTTTCCTTCTTGTAATGATCTGCCAGAAACAAACATTTAGCATTATGCATAGAGTGCCACACTGAAAGGAACTTCCTTGTCATCTCATGTACTTGCTCTTCTCTTACTGTCTGGGAGGAGAGATCACAGAGTTGGAAGTAAGCCCTTTGGAGAATGCCATGGACCCCTAATTAGATATGAAGAAGTATATATATATGCTCAGGAAGTATAACACTGTGCCAAGCATGGTGTAAACCTTTAGAAGAACTCAGTTGGCAGTGCTGTCTGCTGATCCCAGATCGACCATGTGATGGTAAATGCCTTCTACCATGTGATGGTACATGCCTTGGTACACACATACCATCAAAGCACATGTCGCATCGAAGCACATGTCCTTCAAGTGGCCTCTCACTTTTTCACATATTCTGATTTGATTGTTTCTAGATTGTGTTTTAGTCACTGATTTTCATACATAAGGTGAAAATGTTGCCCCTCTAATCTCAAGTCTGTTTGATTCTTGGGTTTTTTTGTTTGTTTTTGTTTGGGGCAGTGCTAGGAATAAAACCCAGGACTTCACCCATGTGAGTGCTTTACCACTGAGCCACCTCCCCAACCCCATGATCTTTTAACAAGAAAACTAGACATTAAGTTTATATCCACTGAGTCTTAGATTATCTAGTAGATACCTGAAGATGTGAAATTTAAAGTGCAGGAAATGCTTGTTTTTAATCATGTGTTTATTTAAATCTTTTATTCTATAATGTTAACAGTCTTTTTACGATAAATTTGTTGGCGGAGGTGCTTTTTACCTTAATTTACATAATAGATCATTATTTTGCATGAGAGTAAGCATGTGAGAAAGATGCTTTTGACCGGATTGTCATTGCTCATCCTGCATATTCTACCCTACTAGCTATGCACACACTCTTGCTTAATCTGTTTGATTTGAACATACTCTTCACTTGGTCTCAGTTGGTCTCAAACTGAGCATTTATCTACAGACATTAAACATAAAAGAGTTCTAGATGTGTGCTCAGAGTTTAAGAACTAGTAGTTTAATTTTCTGACTCTGAGAGAGTCTGAATGTTTCCTTAGATTGGTGTAGATTAATTCAGCATAATTGGAAGTTTGAAAGGTGAATGTTTCTAAAGCTTTTAAGATACTTAGAAATCACCGATTCTTCCCTGATGGCTAATGTCTTTAATATATGTTTACATGCACCAAGGACTTTTCAATATATTTACACCATACTTTGATTACTAGTAATATGTAACTGAAAAAAACTTTTACTCTATCTTTTAATTCTTAGTTTAAAAAATGGGGAAGTAGGGTGTTGAATCAAGGCTGTCCATCCTGAGCATAGTTAAAGCAGCTCTTGTATCTTATTTTTATGCTTCTTAAAGCTTTTGTCAAATTATTATACCTTATTGGCTAGCTGGGGTGTGTTCATCCCTTTCATTTTTCTCTTTTTCATTTGTCTGAATACTATGTACAAATATATGATGAATATTTTCCTCTCTGTCCTGGTTACAGAGTTTGTGTAAGCCAGGCTTTCTCTTCCATCTCCACACTGCCACTGGTGGAACTCCTTCCCTATCAAATACGGTAATGGAAATAAAATAGGAAGAAACCAGCATGTGTTGTGATATTCATGCCATCTTGACATTATACTGGCAAAAACTTCCTGTCTTAGTTTAAAGCTGAATATGACTGATCACAAAATTCAGGGCTTGGTTGGCACCGTTGTTTATGTGTGTATAAGTTCATGTGGTTATCTGATCACTTATGGTTTTCTTTCTAATTCATGGTCTGACTCTGCTTCACCAAACGTGTAGGACTAAGTTAATAAATAAGAGGAACTAGTTGAAAGAAATAATTTCAGGTTAAAGAATTGTTGATTTAAACAATGAAGACAATGGATAATGAATGACTAGTACAATAGTTACTTTCTCAGACAGTAGTGACAGGTTAATTCTGATGGGCTCTCTGTAGTTGCCATAAGCATATTCATGACAGTAATGTTACCCCAAGCATAAGATCTTTATCCCATTTCAAAAAGCCCTGTAGACTTAGTTGCTTAAATACCTGAAAACATCTTTCCAACTTCTACCTTACTGCAGGGCCATGGGGTCATAACCTCTTAACCTTACAGGTTATAGGTCTCTTACTTTTTGATCTTTCTTGGTTCCTTAGTTTTTGCCTACTTCCTCCACAACATTCAAGCCTTGTTATATAAGGAAATTGGAAACACTAATTTTGGATGAGATAAGAGTTGCTCTCTCTTCCAGAATAATGCAAAAAGATGATTTTAAATAGAAACATGCTTGGGAAATTTTTAACAAAACTAAATACAGCGTCCTGTCTAAGTCAATGTGAAATAGGACTCTTTCAGTATTTATCCTTTTGTTCAAAGTACTAATAATCTAGAACATAGTGATAAAAATTTTTTTCTTTAGTTCACCACACAGCCTTGCTTGAGACCAAAGAATTCACTGTGGTTTTAATGACTATGAAATAGATTAATGAAATTAGTTGGTTACCTTTTGATTTTTGTCCTATTGGTCGGTTTGCTTCTTGATAGTTTTAACAACTAGCATCTGTCCACATGGCACTTTTTATTTATAAACTATCATAATATTTATTACTTTATAGCCATTACAATTCAGATAAAGATTATTTTGACTTTATAGTGAAGAAACCTGAGCTTCAGAAAGGTCCTTAATTTGCCTTAGGACACAAAAAACTTGCCTAGTGTCAAAGTTGGTATGTAATATTAGCCTTCTGGATCCTTAGCAACTAAGCAAACATTCCCACGAGAGAAACTTTAGGAATGGAGTTCATTCATTCATTCATTTGTTCATTCATTCATTTATTCCTCTTCTCCCTGCTTATCTCCTTCTCATCTTCCTCCTTCTCCCCTCTCCCTTCTCTTTTCCTCTCTTTCCCTCCCTCTATCCTCCTCTTCTTTTTCCTTCTCCTTCTCGTCCTCTTCCTCCTTCTCCTCCTTTTCCTCTTCTTTCTTTCCTCCTCTGTCTTCTCCTCCTCTTACCCTTCCTCCTTCTTCTCCTCTTCCTCCTCCTTCTCGTTCTTTCTCCTTCTCTTCTTTCCTCTCCCCAGTCCTCATTGGTACTTACCAGTGGACATAAAGTGCCGGGGATGGGACCCAGGGACTCCCACATTCATGCATTCCACCTACTTGAACCATTTCTGTCCCCTGGAGAAAATATCTTTTGATTTTCAACATGAATGGTAATACAGTATCTCTAGTTGTCTGGCTAACTGACCAACTTCTGATTAAATTATTATCTATTTACTGTTATTTTGCCTCTGTTCAGTTAATATTTGGATTTAAATTTTCCTCCCACATCCATAAAGGGGCATGTATAGTTGGATTAAATTCATAATTTTCCAAACTGAAACTTCTTTGAGCTTAGTAATCAAGTCCTAAAGTTCTTAAAAGCAGAAAAAAGGCCACATTTTTATATTATACCTGTCCTGTCCCCACCTTGACTCAATTATATGCCCACTCTCAAATTTATAAATTGATTTAAAAAATCAATTTTTTATTTAAAAAGACACACAGAGAGACCATCACTTAGAACATTAAAGCCAAGCTATAATCTCTCAGTCATTTTTAGTAGGCTCTGCATTTGCTTTTAAACTTTATTCAGTATCCATCCACCAGTCAAAGCTGGAGACCAAATGCTAACAAGATCCACCAAAGTCATTCATCCATTATCTTTTAATCTCACTTAAGTTAGGAGATCTTGGTGCCCGAGGGAGTACAGTGAGCAGGGTGCTTGCTTTGCATATTACCAACCTGAATATGGTCCCCAACACCCTTTATGGTCCCACAAGCCCTACCAGGATTGATCCCTGAACAGAGAATCAGGAATAAGCCCTGTTTACCACTGGGTGTGGCCCAGAAACCAAAAAGAAAGAGGCGAGATCTTGCTTTTTGAAAAACTTCAGGATGAATTTTAACTCAAATATAAAATCAAGCAGCAGCAATATTTCTTCTCAACTGCAGAGAACATGGCATTTGCCAGTATTTGCTGGTGGCCACATCAGAACAAGGTCCGTGCTTGACAATCAGACCTCTCTCCCATATTAATCTCCTACTTGTCTCAGTCACGATAACACTGAAACATGTGTGTGTGTGTTTGTTTGTTCTGAATTTATTTTTATTTTATCTGGCTTGCCAGCTGAACAAGGGGGCAAAGAATGTAATGTGGAAACCATCCGTTGCCACTGGAGAAGGGATCCAAGAGGAATTCCTGCAGCTGAGAACATGAGCTGTGAGCAACATGTTTAAATAGCTAAATAGCCAAAGCTTGAGTCAAGTCCATTTATATTTTGGGGTCCACTCTCTTCTTTAAGGCTCAAAGGAATCCTTTTGGCTTAGACAATAACAAATGTAGTGCTAAAGGAGGTGAGAGACTTGAAGCCCTGGAGAGTTCGCTCAGGTCATGCTTAATGGTAAGAAAGAGTGTTGTGTCTCCCCCCCTCCGTGAAGTACATTCCATGCTCAGTCCAAATGTGCTATGGACTTCTGAAGAAAGGCTTCTCTATACATGCCAAAGAAATGAGGGAAGGGAGAGAGAGGAAGAAAGGAAGCTGACATTTTTAAGTACTTCCTCTGTGTACTATGCATTCCCAAGTACTTGGGAAAGTATCAGATTTAGTTCAATCAACACCCTAGTGGGTTGTGATTTTTTTTTTAAATCACCATTTTGCTAGTGAGTAGACTGATGATATTTGAAATGACTTTCATCCAGCATATCTGGTGGGGTTTAGGATTTGATTCCAGACCTGGCTCCAGAGCCCAGGCTTTTCTTAGTTTCCCTAAAAGAATCACTCAAGGCCTCAGCTAGGGCTTTCAACAAAGTGTCTCCTTTCCTTTTCATTGTCCTTATATTCTTCTCTTGACTGTCAGGTTAATTGTTCCATTAATTATAATGAAACCACATTGGGCCCCAAATTTTGTTTGATGTTTGACTAGACAATTAATATTTTTTTCAAAGCAAATCTGAGAATTATATAGCATCACCATTGGCCTTCCATTGTGACAAAAGTGTGAGTGATGAGCTACGAGTGTGTCTGACTCGCTGCCAACCCAGAAGACAATCCCAAAACACATGTCCTGCTGTTCTCACATGGTCTGAGCATCCAAAAGGAAAATATACATATATATATATATTAATGCAACAATAGTCAAATTAAACAGCATGAGTAACTCACACCAGCTCAGTAGCTTTTCAAAAGGGCAGCCTACAGTTATGAATATGTTCTGTTTCAATTTAGATAACAAGACATTGAATATTTTCACCATTGGTTTAGAGTATCATCATGGTGACAGTGTGGTCTCAGTCTTCTTTTGTAAATGAGGGCTCATAAGAAATTATGTGTGGTTGATAGAGAACTTTGCAAATGGCTATACTTACTGCCTTTCCTCTAAATTATCTCCTAGTCCTAAGAGGAAATGTTTTCTTATAATTTTAATTCTTGTTTTTTTTTTAACTTATACTTTTTTTAAATAGACAACTCATGGCATCAGTCTTTGGTCTTTGCTGTTATAATCAGTGGTACATGCTTTTATCCATGAACCTTCTTTTCATTTGCTATTTTAAAATATAGGCATTTTAGTCTACCACCGTATATCATTGTACAAAAATTTAAGTCATCAATAACTATCCTTGATTTTGCAGTGTAAGTGCATAGTAACATTTTGTATGGGCACATTAACGTGTATGTAGAAGGTGAATATGCAGGATGTTTTCTGTCATTTTTTTGAGATTAAAGCTAATGAAGAAAACTGAAGGAGTTGACAAGAGCCTTTGGGATGACCTCTCCTTTCGCTCTCTCTTAGCAGGTCTTCATTAGTATTTTCATTTTATTTTATTTTTGTCTTCCTGTCTTCTCAGGGATATTGGGGCACAAAAAGGGGCATTTTGTAAAGAATTTAACAGTTTCCACATTGTCATCTGTGTGAAATCAGGAAAAGAATAATTAACAGATGTACTCTAACGTAGTTCACAAAGACTAGTGACCAGAAACGACTGGAAAAGATATTTCAAAATTCGTGGAAATTTCCAGCCACATTATTTTGCCTTCTGTTCATCTTTGTAAATGTTTTTTTCAGGTTAGAGTGTGACTCTTCCTTCCCAGCTGGATTTCCAGCCTTGTCCCTCAGACCAAAGACTCCATCAGTATCACTCCACAGAGAACGTTCTCTGTGTACTTGTACCCTCACCTTGGCGCGGGAACAGCCAGCCCTGCCCTATGGTGCAAAGCTAATTCACCCCCATGTCTGGCAGAGCTCTGTAGGGACATGAGGGAAAGGGCAGGGAATGGGGCCAAGAGATCATTCAGAAATGGGGTTCAAGCTGTGAAGCTGTGCCCGGCCCCCTTCTTTCACAGCTGGGGTTTTGGCTGCGTGTCCCTTGAGTTGTTCAGCATGGTGACCCTGGCTGCTCGTGATTTACTAACTGTTTTACAAACATTTCCTCACTCTGGGAGGTTGGATACACTCTTCATCCTCCTCAGCTCACCAGAGTCACTCCATGTCTGAGCCAAACCTGCCTTTGTTTACAACTTTTCCGGAAATTTTCACAGAGGGGGGAAGAAGAAAAACCCTCCCTCCTCTTCCAGTGTTTTATTTTTAAGTCAACACTTTCCTCAAGTTTATTTGTGCTCAACCAAATTCTCCTACAAGGTATTGCTCTATATTCAAATGGGAATTGCTCCATTTTCTATAAATAGAATGGAGGTCATGTGAACGAGTTTAGAAAAATCTAGATAGCACATTTTACTGGACCTTTACATTTAGTTCACTATTTTTTTGAAAATCATATTCCATGTTTGGATTAGTCTTTTTTCCCACATTCATATTAGACTGACCATTATGTGAAACACTGAATTTGGGAAAGATGGAGTGGAATCTTTTAAAACTAAAATACCCACGTTATAAATAACAAAATTCGTTGTTGCTTTATCACTGTAACTTTCTTTAAAACAGAGTTTGTAGCCCTTCCATTAAGTATTTCTAGGATATAATTACCTTTGAAAACACAGAAGTAGGATTTTTTTCCTTTAAGTTAAAAAAAAATGCCCTGAAGCTTATTAAATGTCCGAGATAATTTGAAGAAAAACGAAAGAGGGGAAAGATTTAAAAAAAAAAAAAAGTCCAATTCCATCTGAAATCAAAGGCAAACCTCTGGTTAACACTAGGAAGAAATTAAGTAACAAGTTCTGACAAATATGCAGTGGATTACCCCTATTTTGCTCATTTCCCCAGCCCACTGTTCAAATGAAGGCAAAGTTATAAGACTCTATCAAGATATGACTTCTTTGGGAGTAAGCTGTCTGAAAAAGGCAAGACATATTATTCTTTATTTTGACCTGGTCCCCATCCCCTCCCCACCCCAAAAGGGTTGAAGCTACAAGAGGAAAAAAACTCTGGCATTATTTTTTTCCCTGCTTTTCTGTCTTCTAGAGCCAGAACAGACAGAGTATATCTAAGTTGGATACAGCTAGAGGCCTGTTTCCCGATATAATGTGTTTTAGGAAGGAAAAATTGTTTTATTTCAACAAAGCCAGCTGGACTTCCTGGTGGGCCTCCCACATTGTCAACATCAATAGCATTTATTTGTTGACCAACAGAAGACCACCAGAATGAGGTATTTCCATTTCTGCATATTTCTAAGCCTACGAGAAAGAGAGCTGTTAAGAAAGCTAGTGTGAAGGAAATGGCAAACAAACATCATAGGTGATCCTGTGTGACATTCAGGAACTATTGCAGACTTCCAGTGCTCAAGACCGTCTCCTCAGTCATAATGTCGTTGACCTTGACATGCTCAGAACAAATTGGTCTTTGTGATTGCTACCACATGCTGCAGTGCTTCTAACTCGGCCATTGGTCCCTAGTGAAGGGGGCAGGAGCAGGGGCAGTTCTTCCAAGATTATGCTGCACTTATGTTCCCTAGACCCTCACCCAACATACTTTTCATACTGTGTTGTGTCTTAAAATTTCTAATTTAAAGTTGCCTCATCTTTGTAGAACCTGTTTAGAACACCTTGGTTTTACCTAAGCACCTCACAGAGGAATTATCTTTTTATTCCTAGGGTGTGGACTGTTACAGCAGCAGAGTTTAAGGCTGACTTTGTTTTTTAGGGGCTATTCCCTGCTCAGGACTATGTGGTGCTGGAAATCAAAACGGAATAGGCCATGTGCAAGGCAAGGGCCTCATTATCTCTCTGTTCCCTGGAAGAGAATTTTTAACTTTACCCCAAAGAACTCTTGACACCATCTGTATCTATCTGTCTAGTAGAATTTGAGCTTTTACAAACAACTGCACAAAAACTGCAATGTTGCTTTCTAAAGAGAAAGGAAAGGTGGGGTGGGAGAGGAGGAGAGACAGAGAGAAAGAAAGAGATCTTTGTCCTACCTTAAGAGTGAAACGAGATGAAGAGATGAACTTGTGCTTCTCTCTTCTGTCAGGGTTTTTGTTTATCTGAGGAATATAGATTTTAGTCAGTAAACATTTGTATAGGTGCCTCTGTTTCTGCTACATTGAGTAGGATGGTTGAATCCTGCACAATTCAACAGGTGTGGGACAAGTTATACTCTTAGCAAATGAAAAACTTCACAGAATCCAGTCATCTCAGAAGTATCTTAATCTTTCCTTTTATTTTTAGCCTTAAACTGATGCATTGGATCTCCTTTTCTATGGATCATGTCCACAGAAGTCTTTATTTCTGAATCACCTGATGATTTTGTGTGGAAACAGGGCCTTGGATCAAACTCAGAACCACTCAACTCGAAACATAGGACCTTCCTGCTGACCCCAGTGACATTCCAAGGGTGGAAATCCTGTAAAGGAAAGGTTGCAGCATAAGTCTAGGAGGTCCACCAGTAGGAAAAGTGGGCCACAGAGAGGAAATAATGTCAGAAGAGGGTCATGATTAGAAACAGGTTAGATATGCTGCTCTAGATTATGGGATTTTTTTTTTGGTGGCCACACCCCATATTACTCAGACCTTACTGTTGGCTCTGTGCCCAAGGATCAGTCCTGGAAGAACTCCGTGGACCATGTGTGGTTCCAGGGACCCAACCCCAGGTTAGCTTGTGCCAGAGAAGTGCCTTACGCGCTCTACTATCTTTCTGGTCCCTTAGATGATGCTTTTCTTTCTTTCTTTCTTTCTTTCTTTCTTTCTTTCTTTCTCTTTTCTTTTCTTTTCTTTTTTTTAAAGCAGTATTACATTTGATGTTATATAAGTTTCAGATGTGCATCATTTAAAATCCACATGTATTTATGCTACATTAAGTTCTCCACTATGCTTCTAGAATGCTGTGAATAACTATGTTATACAATAAGCACGCTACCGAGAGTGTCTCGCCTGCGAGTATCTTGCCTGCATGGCAAAGCCTGGCAAGCTCCCCGTGACGTATTCAATATGCCAAACACAGTAACAAGTCTCACGATGGAGACGTTACTGGGCCCACTCGAGCAAATCGATGAACAACGGAAGGACAGTGACAGTGACAATAAGCAGTGTCATGTTTTAACTTGGAGTGCATGCAAGTATATATGTGTGTGTGTGTGTGTGTGTGTGTATGTATATATGCCAAGTATATGTGTGTGTGTATGTATGTATAATTATGCCAGTTCTTTTGTGACCAATAACTGACTAGTAAATGAAAATATGCATTTCTTTTGGGGAGCAATCTCAGTGATTTTGGCAGCCACCAGCACTATGCCCTGTAGTCTAGGAACACTCTTCAGTGCTCAGGATTAAACCTAAACCCTGAGTATGTCTGACAGAGCGCCAATCTTTGGAATTAGATCTCCAGTTCCTAATACTTTATATTAAAAAGTTATGAGCAAGTTTTTTCTTTAAATGTATCCATTTTGGTCCATTGATTCTACTACTTTTCTAACTTAAAGAATTCAATATAAATTCAGAATAGTTTTGAAGGAACAGAAATAGTGAGAAACATTTATCATGCAAGTTGCGAAAGGAGTATATTGTATGCATTATATTTGAAGATTCAGTCTTAATATTTTTTCTTAGCACCTTTTCAACTTTTTTTCATATAAACTCTTAGGCTATGCCAAAGACAGCAAAAATGTTCTTTTGGCAGTTCTGTTATACTGCATACATAAAGGAACAGAAAATTCAGTATGATAACAGGTATTAGAACTTTGGGGTGGATGCAGTGAAGCTTATAGCCCCATTAAAGAATGAAGTTATATTCCTCCGAATTAGTATTTTGTATAACAATAGTAAGTCATTACAATTGCATTTTAAAATAACAAAAACTCAGGGCACTTGCCTTTTAGGTGGCCGACCCAGGTTTTGATCCCCAGCACCTCATAGGGTCCCTTGAGCCTGCCCTGTGTGATTCCTGAGTGCAGAACTGGATGTGACCCTCAAGCACATAAAACAAACCAAAAAATCAAATTTTCCTCTCATCCTCCATCTCCTGCTTTAAAACTTTTGTCTGTCTCTGATTAGTCTGCATGCTAGATATTGATTCCTTGTCACTAACAGATTGCACATGTAATCTGCTTTATTATTTTTACTGTCTGGGCTGGAGTGATAGCACAGTGGTAGGGTGTTTGCCTTGCACGCAGCCAGCCCAGCGGAGCTGGGTTCGATTCCTCCGCCCCTCTCGGAGAGCCCTGCAAGCTACCGAGATAATCTCGCCCGCACGGCAAAGCCTGGTAAGCTACTCGTGACGTATTCTATATGCCAAACACAGTAACAAGTCTCATGATGAAGACTTTACTGGACCCACTCGAGCAAATTGATGAACAACGGGAGGACAGTGACAGTGACAGTTAATAGTTATAGCTAAAACTTCTAGAGACCGACATACTTTAATTCATTTAATCTTCATAACTTTAAGTCAGAGGTATTGATAGAGGGGGATATTGAGTTAACAAATGTTTCCACAGCTAACAATGACACACCAACTTGCGATTATATTCAACCCAAGGTGCTCTAGCTAATTAGCCTGTGCACCATGTCACAGAGCTCTTTCCATAGCTTGCTGTATGTGCAGATATTAATTTCATTGCACCTCTAGGGTGGTTGTTAAAATGGTTTTGCTTAAACAGAGCTGCAGTAAACATCTTTGCCCACATTTCTTTGTACACTGAGTAGCATCTCGAAACTTTCAGTAATCTCTGCCCTCTCCAACCCCACCCCAGGCAATCTCTAAACTGCTCTAGAACCCTGAACAATAGGATATTTACCTTGTCCCAGGACCCCAAAACTTGAGCTGGCACATGAACTGTGTTTCTATTTTCTTGGAGCTATGATGTTTAAACTAAGAGATCATCTATATACATATTTATCTCTAGTTTTGGGGATGATTGTATTTTGGGTGTAGCTGAGTTTTTGGGTTTTTTTTTTTTTTTACTAACATAGCTGAAAACATTGACTGTAAAATTCTAAGATACTTTTACTTTTGTGGGACTCACAGAAAGAAAAGTATCACTACTATTGTTAATCTTTTTACAGAAGAACCTGTAGAAAATAAAAAATGTAGGCCTTCTGACTGATCACCTTTTTAGTTTTTATCTGAAATATATTGTCATGATAATACATGCGGCAATATTTTTAGTGCTTTATGGGAAATGTATTTGTCATATATGAAGAAGCTTTCAAAGACTGTGGCACTTAGAAACACAAAACCAAATTCAGCAAAGTTCCTTTCTCTGATTCCAGGGTAGAAATAATCTGTTTTCATCTGTGGTTTTACCTCTTACCAATAATATCATAACAACTGACTCATTTAATATTTTAGGAAATGGTCTATAAACATTTTATTGACTTCAGCTTACTATGTAAGGTCTAAATTCAAGCTGAAATGCTTCACAGACTCAGCTGTATAGAAGCTAGAGGCTTAGGCCCCATTCTTATGCTTGGTTTTTTACTGTATTCCCTATTGCTATACGTTTGACTTTTCTCAGCGCAGAGGTTTCTATCCCTCTCTGAAGTTGGCATCTCTTCCACCTCCTGGAGCAAGAAAATTTTCTTTTTGACATTGTTCTAAATACTTGCTGAATGCTCCAACGTGAAGCTCATCGTTTTGCTTTCTGACAGTGTACTCTAGGATTAATAAAGAAGCATACCCTCCCCCCAATGTGAGAACTAAGATAGTACATTTTATGAAAATTTCTCATTCTCAGATGCAATGCAACCTGAGCCCATTAGCCCAACTTAACTTGGTGATGTTTTTCAAAAGAGAAAAGGAGCAAAGCATTTTGGTACCCTAAAAATGCCTAGACCAGAAACTCCTCTTTTATAAATCAATGAAGTCTTTTAACTCTAGGAGGAAAGTAGGTATCTTCCTCTATGCTCTCTCCAGAAGAACTTCGACACAGTTTGTTCCCAAACAGAATTAGAAGGAAAAAGGCGGCTTAGCTGTATTTTCCTGTTTAAAGTACAGCTGTCCCTGAGTGAGAGCCGTTGTCAGCTCACAGTGCTCGTTGCAAACTTGCTCTACACATCCATGCTCTTAATCAGGAAGATGGGATAGTTTTGTTGCTAAGTAGAAAGTGGTGAAAAAATAGGAGGGGGGGCGGTATTTCTCTGTTGTAGCTCAGATCCTTTGGGTATTTAATGTGCAATTTCAACAAAGGACACTCCGAATTATACCTCTGCTTCAAAATTGCTTAAATGTTGAAACATATGGTCTCATGTTCCATTCGTTAGGAAAAACCAGCTGTTCTCAGCCTGCCAAATCCAAGTAAACATCCACTGTGTGGAAGAGTGAATCTAAAGTGGTTCAGTAAAAACATAAAAGCTGTTTTTGCTAAGGAAGAAAGGGAGGGGGAGTGAGGGAAGGCCACCCCGAAACAACAGCTAGGGAAGGAGAAAGAAATTCTGTACTGATAACATATTTTCTCTGGCTTGTACCTTGTGGATGGTGGGGCAGGAAGGGCTCTGGTGATGTTTCAATTAAAAAAGATTTGTAGGTATTCTTGTTGTCTCTTGCTGGTGAGAATCTTGTGATTGTCTCCCTGGTAGTGGTGATTTCAATAAAGTGCGATTATCTGAATAATTAATTCACTTGGCTACACCATTGTGTTCCCCCATTCACAGAGGCCAAAATGTCAAAGATCAAGTAGATTGGGAGACTAGGAAAATTCTCATTATAAAGGCAAGGGGAGGAGGGAAAGGATGAAATAGTTGGAATTTCAGCGCAGAGGTTTCTATTTATCTGAAATGTCAAGGGCAGTGTAAAATGTATTTTTAAAATGTGTTTCTGTATGGTTTGTGCCCATTCTTGGCGTGGCTGTGGCTCTACAGAGGCCATTGTCCTTTGAGGAGTATGAGGGGGTGTCTTTGTCTAAAGTGACAAAAAGAAGACTTGGAAGACTGGGCCTCCTTTGTTCCTGTGCGGTGCTGTAAAATTTGGTTTGAAATTAGGACCTCAGGGAAGGACCTTCAATAGAGAGCTTTCATTTCCTGCCAGCATTTTAATCACTCTGGGTTTAAAGTAGATGGCCAGCCGGCATAATGGCCCTATGTTTAAAGAACAGCTCGTATCTTGAAGGCCAGTTAAGGGATCTGTCATCCGCCCAATATTCGTCTTTTCTGTTTCCTGTCTATTTATGAAGATCACCCTCCCTTTGAGGTGGCTTCCCCAGATCCTTTTGTAGGAGAGCTGCTGCTAAGGCTTCCTAAAGAAGCTGAACAGAATCCCGTTGCTTGTGGTCCAGTAGTCAGCCTGCACAGGAAAGATCTGGAGTGTGCTCCTACATTAGACACGAAATCCCCCCAATTTGGGATTTAATTCCATCACTTGCAGAGAGGAAGCATCTTGTTTCACAACAGAGAAGACAAGGAGGGTCCGTATTGATCTCATCAGTATTATTGGCACCTGCCCGCCTGCCACTTGCTGGCAGCATTGCTGCTGTGGAAAGCGGAAAGTGGAAAGTGACATCATCCCGTCAGGCAGTCGCATCGCCGAACCCCAGGGAGGTGAAGTAACCTGAAGGTCTTGGCTCTCTTGTATGATCTGGTTATTTGTTGTTTTTGAGTAGAGTGGCCTTGTAACTCGGTTTCCTTTAGAACCCTTTAGAAATTGACTTTCGTGGGACTGGAGTGATAGTACAGCGGGTAGGGCATTTGACTTGCACACAGCCAATCCAGGTTCAATCCCCAGCATCCCTGAGTATTATCAGGAGTAATTACTGAGTGCAGAGCCAGAAGTAGCCCCTGAGCATTGCGGGGAGTGACCCCAAAAAAGAAAAAAGAAGAAATTGACTTTCGTATTTTATTAAATGTCATCCAGAACCCTTGAAAGGAGTGAATATTGCAGGCATGTCATGGATGAACAGGTAATCCTCCCAAAGTCAGTGTTTGGAACTGAGACTTCATGCAAGGAATCCTTAATATCAATGAAAGTGTCCTACTCACTGAATTCCACTTGGGACCTGTCACTGGAACACCTCTGTGACCAGGTGCTAATCACAGACTTCTTCCTGTGTGGTGGTGACAATCCTGAAGGCAAGTGGCTGCTATTAAATAAGATTGTAAAATGTTTCTGCAACTACAAGTGATCACGTCCAGGACTGAGAAAAGGAACAGGACTTTTCAGCTATAAATGTACTGTCCCCTCTCAGAGTCAGGAGTGTGCCACCACAGAATTGGGAAATTCTGGGTGCAAGAGGTAGTCCTGGAGTGAAACATTTGCCTTTCATGTAGTCAATTCCGGTTTAGCCCCTAAGCACCACAGGGAGCATAGAGCCTGAAGTAGTACCTGAACATTTCTAGGGATGGCCCAAACTATGCTCCCAACAACAACAACAACAACAACAACAACAACAACAACAACAAAGAAACTGCTTTTCATGAGCAGTTTTTTCTTGGCAGGTTATTTTGGGGAATTGTGCTGACTTCTACAGAACTGTGAGATTTCTTGTCTCACACTAAACTGGACACAGCCACCCCCAGTGATAATGTGATAATGCAAGTTAACCACAGCCGTCAGCGTCTGGTTCCCAGACCTGAATGTAAGAAAGGAGAAAACACCTTGCATAGGGTTGGAGGGACTGGGGTCGAGTATATTCCCTTCTGAAGAAACAAAGTGACATTAAAATTCTCCCCCCAAAATTATTGTTTGGTTTGCTCATAGGATAGCGTGTTTTGGCTCCGAAGTGCTTGTGACTTGCCCTTGTGCTTTGGGAGACTATTCAAGCAGAATTTAAACATCCAGAGCGCTTCCTGCCTCTGAGTTCCTCCCGCTGGGACCCCTTCATCAGGTCCCTAACTGCAGAAGTCTTCACTGCACAGTCAGGTCCCTGTAGAGTTGCCTCCCTTGGATGAATAGCTATTTGGAAGCTGATTCAAAGTGAGTGTTGCTCCATAAGAGCTATTGGCTGACAAGAGCTCAATCCAGAATTGCAGAGGTGTCCGCGAAAGGCAGACTCTCTTGAGGTCAGATTTGCAGATGTGCTTGAGCCTAATAGGAATTGCACATCCTTAGGCTCAGGATTTTTTTTCTTTGCACTCAGGCCATTTCTCCATCAAAGAACGCCTCTGACATTTCGGCCAGGGAACCATCATTGTCCTTATACCCATCTGTTCCCACATATGAAATAATTATGACTCACATCACCACTCAGCAGCTCCTCAGAAGGTCCAGAGTGTTTACTGGGTAAAATTTTTTAGGCATAGATTTGGATTGAAGACCGCCCACCCCAGCAGGGCTCTAGCATAAAGCCAGTATCGTCAAAGACCTGACTATAATCCACTTCATTCACTGCTGTGTGGGTGTAGCTACAATGTGGGAACCTTATTTCATTGAAGAATCTGAATATTTTGTAAGGATGTGAAGAATTGCAAACAATCTTTTCTGTAAGACCGTGAGAAGGAACAAAGCAGCTAATGTTAGAAAGAACTGGTACACTATTGTTTTCTGTCATTTGTAAAACTCAGTAAAAATATTCTAAACTTGGGCCAGAGAGATAGTACAGGGGTGAAAAGCACTTGCCTTGCACGCTGCTAACCTTAGTTCGATTCCCAGCACCCCATGTGGTCTCCCAAGCACTGCCCAAGAGTAATCCCTGAGCACAGAGCCAGAAGTTAGCCCTGAGCACCACTGAGTATGACCCCAAAACAACAAAAACAAAAGAAGATTCTAAGCTTGACCAGGTTGATATTCTCAACTGTTACTCTTTAAGCACTCTGCATATTCTTTCTTCAAAAAGAAATCATGTGCAGGGCTGAAGACAGGTCAGTGGATTAATGTTGTTTTGTGGTGACAGGGATTAAACTCTGGTCTCCACTCATGCGAAGCATGCCCTGGGTCAACCCCTGGGTTACATCCTCAGCCTCCAAAATTATAAGGATCTAATCTAGCTCTCTCGTTGACACTTGGAGCAGATAAACAGGAAATATAACTAAGATTAACTGCACGTATTATCTGTGACAGTAATTTTTCTTGTTTTTGTTTGTTTCAGTTTTTTAGTCATACCTGGTGTGCTGCCCAGGGCCTACTCCTAACTCAGTGTCAGCAGTACTTGGAGGACCATATAGTGCCAGGGATCCATGCCCGGTTTGCCATATGCAAGCATGTGCTCCACCCAAAATCTCCTCCACCGAAAATTACAGTTTTTCAGAATCTGCTCCTTATTTGATTTATTTTCTTTCAGTTGAAGGAGCAAATTTCTTGAAAATGGGGATCAAGTATGCATTTCCCCTTGTGTCATATTTTACCTCTTTTCAGGGGGAAACAACCCTCTTTTGAAAAAGAAAATATTTCAGGAGTCATTGACATCATAAACCAAGAACTTGCTGAGTTGATGCTCCTTATTCTAGATGGGGAATCCTGAAGTCTGCTTTTTCCCTGACCTGCTCTCTCTTCTTTTGACACTTCCCCTCAGTGCTACAGCTATAGTTCTATGTACTATAAAGTATATCTAGCTGATTCTTGACTTCTTCAGATCTGTAGTTATTCTGTTGATGTAGCATGTGAGGGCTACAGACAGCATTTGAATTACTGTAGAATTTCCCTCACAGAGTGGGGAACACTGATATTTATGTGCTGACTCTGGAATAAAGAAGCGTGTATTTTGAGTTTTTTGTTTGGGAGCTCTGACTTTGCATTCAAGGATCACTCCTGAACTCAAGGGACCATATGGGATGCCATGGATCAAACCTGGATCAGCCACATGCAAGGCAAGGCAAGGCAAAGCATCCTGCCCACTGTACTATCAACCCAGTCCCAAGAGAAACACATTTTTTAAGTAATTTGAGCTTAATCTAAAATTACTAGTCACTGTCACTGTCTTCCTGTTGTTCATTGATTTGCTCGAGCAGGCTCAGTAATGTCTCCATTGTGACACTTGTTACTGTGTTTGGCATATCGAATACATCACGGGTAGCTTGCCAGGCTTTGCCATGTGGGCAAGATACTCTCAGTAGCTTGCCGATCTCTCCGAGAGGAGTGGGGGAATTGAACCTGGGTCAGCCAGGTTGGCCACGTGCAAGGCAAACGCCCTAATTACTAGAATGAAAATAAATGTGGAAGTTTAATGCCAGCTGTTCCAGGTTACCTTCTCTTTCACTTTCAGGTATTTGACTCATTAACCGGTCAGTTTCGTAGATTCAGGAAGCATGTGGAAAACATATTGTAAACCAGAAATTGTCCTGGCTTAGTTTGACTTGCTCTAGTAATAGAAATCCTAGGAAACCTTTCTTGAAAAAAGATAAACAGGAACTAAGAGCAGAAATGCTTTTTCTACTGTCATTGTTATTTGGAGCTCTTGAAGGAATAGACAAATACATGAAGAATATATTCCCAGGACCTAGGCACACTCCAGAAGTTCCAATTGGTAGTCTCAATTATGCTTTCCATAGCCTAATGACATTTGGAAGATTCTTCTGAATTCTCAGTTTGCTTGGTAACTGCTAGAATCCCACACGGCTTATGACTCTGGTCTTCTCAGCCCTCCGGACCCTTCTTCAAAGTGATCTTTAAAAATAGACCATACTGGCAAAGTGTTATACATTCTCTAAAACAGACTTGGTTACTGCCTGTTTTAGAGGATGTAAAGGGCCTTTAGACTTTGGAATGAGCAGACTATAATAGGCCACTGATAATATGAACATCCAGAATTCTTGGGATATTCTGATCATCTTCAAGTGATTCTTCTTCACTATTCCTATGGTTTTTATCATAAGTTAGCCAGAATACGAGCTAAGATGGTTAGAAGATAAAAATCGAAATGTTAGAACGTGAGAAATCAAAGTGAGCACCTCACCACATGCTCCGTGTGATGCTGGCTGTCTACACTGACATCCCCTGCATTTCCCTCCCAAGGGCCCCATTGGCCTCTGTGTTGCTGGGCTGCTGGAAAACCATTATCACCCCAATTAGAAGCATTTGAACTTAGGAATCCTCCTTTCCCTAGTGGAAAAACCAGTCCAACTTCTTAGATTGTTGAGATCGCCTTAGATTCTTCTCTCCCATGCCATGGAAAATGCCCAAACTCCATTATGACTTCTCCCCAGACTCTGTCTGTAGAGCCAGAGAAAAGGACATGAATACTAGCATGCTGGTAGCATTTCTTAATGGTAAATTTCCTGGAACTGCTTCACTAGAGGTCCTGGAACCTAGCGTGGAACATGGTGTGCTCAGCTGGGTTGGCACTGTTGTCTGTGTGAGCAGAGAAGCTTCAGCTGCCTGTTGTGTGGCATCAGACAGGCAGGATACCTGACTGGAGGTCTGAGCTGCTCCCTCTGTCCTATCTACAGTCTTGGAAGGAAATGACTTTGGGTTCTTTCCTCTCTGTCTCCTAACTTTTTAGACATGGCTACTACATTTGGTTGTGCTGTGCTTATATCTCAGGTTGCTGTGAGAAAAGGTATCAGCTTAGGTGAGCAGCAGTCTCAGTCAACCCAGCTCTGATTTTTTACTTGTGCCAATTTAATGATCAGTTGGTGCTCATTTCCTCCTCAGAGGTGGGCAAGTTTGGAAAACAGCCATTGTACTGAGCAACATAGGTTAGATCATTAGACCAAAGGGGATCAAATAAAAGAACTGTAAGTTGAATTATATCAGAATCTACTTTCAGAATTAGTCAGTGTGATGTGGCATTCTCCATTGGAATTCCCTCAAATGCTCTAAGATATCTTCTTCATTTTCTTGCTTACTGATAAAATAAGGCACTTTAGAATTGCTGGACTTCATGACTGAGACTTTTATAAACAGTATTTTAAAAAATAGCCCAGAGAGAGGTTTAAATCAGGCAGGTTCTAGAACTTTTCATTAAATTATACTCCTCTCATGAGGAATAGGAGTGTGTAGAAGATAGTGGAGCCAGTATTCTTCGAATTGTACCGCCTTAGACAAAGGCACCATCTTCAGAAATCCCATGTCTCCAAGTAATGCCCACTGATGCCTTGGAAAGGAACATTCCAGTGCTTCTTTTTTTCCCTAAGGAGTATTAAGAGATTGAGCATTGCACAGGTTCTGAATTTTCGGAGAAGATCTCAAATTAAAAAAAAAATCTCACTTTCTGTGCTGCCCAGCAAGGTACCCATACGGCATTGTTCACGATTCCCGTCGTAACTTAAAGGGAAATTTCATAAGGTCCAGAGCCCTCGATATCCTGCAGATGAAGGAGGAAGATGTCCTCAAATTTCTTGCAGCAGGCACCCACTTAAGGTGGTACCAACTTGGACTTCCAGATGGAACAGTACATCTACAAAAGGAAAAGTGATGGCGCCTACATCATAAATTTGAGAGAACTTGGGAGAAGCTTCTGCTGGCAGCTCGTACCATTGTTGCCACTGAAAACCCAGCTGATGTCAGTCTGATCTCATCCAGGAATACTGGCCAGTGTGCTGTGCTGAAGTTCACTGCTGCCACAGGTGCCAGTCCAATCGCTGGCCGCTTCACTCCTGGAACTCTCACCAATCAAATCCAGGCAGCTTTCCGGGAGCTGAGACATCTAGTGGTTACTGATCCCAGGGCTGACCACCAGCCCCTCACAGAGGCGTCTTATGTTAACCTGCCTACTATTGCTCTGTGTAACACAGACTTTCCTCTGCACTATGTGGACATTGCTATCCCTTGCAACAACAAGGGAGCTCACTCTGTGAGTCTCATGTGGTGGGTGCTGGCCTGGGAAGTTCTGCGCATGCGAGGCACCATCTCCTGTGAAGGAGGTCTTGCCTGATCTCTACTTCTACAGAGATCCCGAGGAGATTGAAAAGGAAGAGCAGGCTGCTGCTGAGAAGGCCGTGACTAAGGCGGAATTCCAGGGTGAATGGACTGTCCCAGCTCCAGAGTTCACCACGACTCAGCCTGAGGTTGCAGACTGGTCTGAAGGGGTGCAGGTGCCTTCTCTGCCCATTCAGCAGTTCCCTACTGAAGATTGGAATGCTCAACCTGCCACAGAAGACTGGTCTGCAGCTCCCACTGCCCAGGCCACTGAGTGGGTTGGAACCACCACTGAGTGGTCTTAAGCTGTTCTTCTAGACTCAAACGGGAAATGAAAATAAGGTTGATGGAAAATAAATGAGTTTCTTTAAAAAAAAAACCTCTCCCCAAGGTGGTCCATGGGCTTGGGCCCACTGTGCCCACATTTCCAGTACTGACAGCCCAAGGAGCTTATGAAATTTTGATCTTGAAAATAGGTTGTGGCTTATCTCGTACCTTCTTTCTCATAGTATTGACAGTCCCACTGAATTGCTTGAGGCAGATAGCATCTCTGCGATCACTGTGCTATTTCAACTTTGTGCTGCTGACAACATTAGAAGTGTTTTAACAGGGTTTTAATGGGCAGCCTCTGCCGCTCCTTGGAGGGTTGTGAAGCGCTGCCGTGAGAAACCCTCCCTGCTTCTTGTGGCTGACATGCCCTCTTTTCTCATCCAGCTGCTGCTTGTTTAGATGGCCGCCGTCCTGGTGACAGGCACTTCTTATTTGGGCTGTGCAGGACTAGGACTTGAATTCCAGAAAGGAGATTGTGTAATATAAAAAAGGAAAGGTCTCCTAAGGACATTTTCTTCCCATCCTTTTGGGGACCGGATAAATAAGGCAGGTTTGGGAGGGCAGGCAAAATAGAGGGTCTAACCAGGAGGAAGCGTGCCCTTCCCAGAACCTTCCAGAAGAATTTCCCTGCACATCCATAAAGCGGAGTATTCTCAGCTGATGGAATCACAAGAATCTGTTTAGAGAATGCCATGTCCAGAACCCCTGTTTTCTAGCTTTCCCACACTTTAAAGAAGACAATTTTTGACTATTTTATGATTCTCCAGATTATTCTCTACTATTATGATATATAGATAGGTAAGATAGGTATCTATGTGACATAGATTTAATATATATTAACTATAATGTGTCAGTGAATTAAGTATAATGAATTAATGCTGCTTTATCAAATTTTATTCCATGACTTAAGCCTCAGATGCATGAAAGTGACTGAGGACCAGAGCAATAGTACAATAGGTAGGGTGCTTCACTCCCCTACACCCCCTCTATTGTCCCCCAAGCCCTGGCAGCAGTGATCCCTGAGCACAGATCCAGGAGTAAGCCCTGGAGTGTTCCCTGAGCATCGCTGGGTGTAGCAAGAAAGGGAGGGAGGGAGGGAAGGGAGGGAGGGAGAGAAAGAGAAAGAAAATGACTGAATGCCTATCTGGTAGTATTAAACCTCAAATTTAGGATGAAAGAACATGAATATCCAATCTTCCTAGAATCTTCTTTACTAAGAGAACAGGGTAATGAGATAAATAAATAATATTATATTGACCTCCCACTGCAATTCCAAAGCTAGTTCTTATTACCTGCGTCCACAGTCAATAGGATACCGAAGTGGGGTTGGTTGGTAGGAATGGAAGCAAACAAAAAAAAGGTTGAACTAATCAAGTTTAGTGTGAAGTAAGAATTCTGTTCATCAGAGGGGGTCCCCCTGGCCCCTTAGATCTCTGTGTTCCATCTTGATAGTAGACTTCAGAACAGAATCCCCAAGTTTGGAAGGAAATAGCAGAGCAGATACCAGCTGCTATGATTATTTCTCTCCATCTTTTCCCCTTTCAGGAATGGAAACAGTAGTTTATGTGACTCTTTTTAAAGGAGATCTAAGAATACTTCTAATGCCAGCGAGAGACTGCCTTCACTTCCAGCTCTGCCTACTTAGAATTTTATCATCACCCTCTGCAAGTTGTTTCAAGCTGTCTGAGAAAAATCTCCTATCAGACACTTACAGGCCATTTTACAGCCTTCCCTTCCCAAACCAAAGTGATAGTCTTGAGTTGTTATCTGCCCTGCAGTGATTTAAGATTCTTAACTTCTTGTCACTGTTGGGAGCATGATTAGCTATTAAAGGTATCAATCTGATCAAGATCAGAGATGGGAACAACAGTCAGAACACCTGCAAACAGATTCTTGGAAACTCAATCCATGCCTCCTTCCCTCCTTTCTCCCTCTTTCCTTTTCATCTTCCTTCCATCTTCTTCATTTAAAACAGTACATGCTTATTATTTTATTTATTTTGATCCAAAGGGCCAAAGAGCTAAATAATTAAATTCAAGGCATTGTCAGAACTCTGCCTTCCTTTTTAAATTAAGACACTAGTGTATTCATCATATACTTTAGATCTACCATTTCACACCTCGTCAAGTCAACATTCCCACGGCCCCCTCACCATCCCCAGCCAGGATCCTTCCACCACAGTCCAGTGCCCATTCCTCTCTTGGGACTCAGCCCCTCTCAGTTGGCCACTGTTGTGCAGCTCTGCTGCTGACCATTTCCTCGGCAAGATCAGAACACAGGCTTTATTAGTTATGCCTTTGTTTGGGGTCTTCTGCAAGGCACCAAATAAGGAAAACTGCAGGAGGCTGCAGAATATAAAGCAGGAAACTAGAACAAGGCCTGTGGGAAAGAGTAATGATGAAGAACATAAACCCTGCACTTAGCAGGCAATCCGTAGTATTACCCAGTCAGTATATTTTCCTCCCTCTACCCCTGCATCCTCGTTGAGAAAATGAAAAAAAAAGTGAGAATTATAACCTACTTAGATTTGGGGGGATTAAATCAGATCATGCATTATAGTGCAGTGCCTGACACTTAGAAAAGGGTTGACAGGAGCCATTACTAATGTTTCTGTGTTTAAGGATACATGTATTTGTTATCCAGTAGATGTATCTGTAATCCCTCCGTGTACTCAGAGTGCCTAAATTAGGGCATTTGATAGCAATCATATTGACATAGATGTGTGTATGGAGGATAAACAGTGACAAAATGCAATCAGTAAACAAAGACATGACAGAATTGTGGGAAACTATAAATAAATGATAAAAAGAAGGACGTAGTATAAATCTTTGCAAGAACGAGCATTCTGAGCCTTGTCACTTCACGTGTTTTAATTTCGAGAGCCTTCGTCTCCTTTTGACATGTAGTCCAGTATTAAAAGACCGGGGCTTTCTCCTCAGGCCAGGAGCGGGGGTGGAGCGGGGGTTCCTGTCACTAGCCCCCCAGCTTTCTCTGTGAGAAGGAGGAGTTGGAATAGATGGTTGCTGAGGGTGCCTTTTGATCTAACTTTTAAAAATCTCTTGAAAAACAAAAAGAGGTAGAAGCATGCCTCTTTTATGTTGGTTGCTTGGGGGTTTTGTCCACAACCAGCTGTGCTCTGGGATTAAGCCTGACTCTGAGCTCAGGGATCATTTCTTGACATGGGCAAAGGGAAGAAAATGTGGTGCTGAGAATCAAACCAGGTTGGCTGCGTCCAAGTTAAGTGCCTTAACACCTGTACTCTCTCTCCTCTTTTTATAAACACGTAACTGAAGTAAATGTTGTTTTCTGCCTGTGCCGTGCTTGATCTTTCTGTGAGATTTCAGATCTGACTTGCTGTCTTTCTGTCTTACAGGTAAGGCAGAAGGGAATGCAGGGCTTGTTTATTATCTTCTTGAATGATGCTTGGTTGCTTTGGATGTTTTTTAAATTTTTTTGTTGTCATTTATCTTTGCTCAGTGACCAGTAGACTTGGTCATTGCAGACCATGGCCCAGCCACAACTCCAGATTGATTCTCCAGCCCATTGGCTCTCAGCGTTTGCTTTAAGTTCCTTTTGCCTCAGTCAGCTGCCTGAAGCAAAATCTCTGCTGCTCCTCGGTGCTGCTGATTTCCTCTGCTTTCATGTCACTCCCTCTTTACAGATGGAGGAGGTTATTTGTTAGCTGCACAGCAGCCAGCCCTCAGGTGGCCTCCTGTAGTATTTCTTCACCCTGGACTTTCCTTGTTCCCTGGTTGGTTATTTCTCAGTCATGTAAATGCTCAGTCACTAGGAGAGCTCGCACAGCAGGGAGGCCTCTTGCCTCGCCCATGGCTGACCTGGCTTTGATCCCCAGCATCCCATATGGTCCCCTGAACCCCACAAGAGTGATCTCTGAGCACAGAGCCGGGAGTAGCCCCTGAGCATCACCAGGTATGGCCCCAAAACCAAAGTGAAGAAATAAATAAAATGCTAAATCATTGGCTTTTTTCAGATTTGCCCAGCACCAATGCACTCCGCCCCTTTACCTTCATCTTCCCTTCAGCTGATGATCATGCAGTACATTTCCCACAAATAGTAACTTTACTTTTCGTGTCTGAAAGATTTCAGAATGGTTTTTCTGCAATATTCTGAAAAATGGAAAAGTGAGAAAGAATACAACTAACCTGATAATGGGTTGCATTGCAAGGTGCCTGCCTACTTATTCTGTCTTCCCTTGAGAACTGTCTCTCTTTTGCATTTCCTTGTTTTTTTAAATCTTACCTGCCGATCTCTAATGAGAAGATGTCTTGAACCTAGTTCATTATAAATGGCTGTGCAGTATCTTTTAATTTTCATTTTAGGCCAAGTTTTTTTAAGAAGCTTAAAATATCAATTAATGTACATTTGAAATAAATATTTTAGGGCTTTTGGAACTGTATTATATATATAACATATGTAAAGGTAAAAGGTAAAGGTAAAGGCCCTCCCATTGTTCGTCGATTTGCTCGAGCGGGCCCAGTAACATCTCCATTGGAGACTTTGTTGTTACTGTGTCTGGCATATCGAATACGTCACAGGGAGCTTGCCAGGCTCTGCCGTGCGGGCGAGATACTCTCGGTAGCTTGCCGGGCTCTCCGAGAGGGGAGGAGAAATCGAACTCGGGTCGACCATGTTGGCTGCGTGCAAGGCAAACGCCCTACCGCTGTGCTATCGCTCCAGCCCTATATAAATAAATTTAGAGAGAGAGATGGGAGAGAAAGAGCAAATTATTTATTTACATGTTGAGAGACTTAAATTTTTTTTGGCATCAGTTGAAGGGGTAATGTTTACGCTATTCCCAGTGATGTCCAGGGACTATTCCTGGTCCTGTGCTTAGGGATCTTGTATTCAGTGCTGTGTTGGAACCAGCCTTGACACATGCAAGGCAAGAGCGTTACCCACTGTACCCTTTGGCCCACCTAGGGCCTGTGGTCTAACAACCTTGGAAGAACATAGATTAACAAGTAACAGTCAATTCAGGTATATTTAATATAACTGATTTATTAAGCCCGGGATCCTAGTAGTGTGTAAAGTGATTACCTCAGATGTCAACCAGGCAGTACAACTAGAACTCAGTTACAGCTTGTTCATGTTTAAAGGGTGTAAATGTCATCATATTCTCAAATTTGAATAGAAAGAGGTGAGTACACCCCTAATCAAGGACAATGATGCATTTCCTTACCAATTGAATGTAATTAAGCATCTAGGGATCAAGTTTTTCTAGGCTTAATTATAAGCCTAATAAGGATTGAAAGGAGGTTTTATTATTTCTCCTGTATCTTTATTACCAATTCATTCATTTACAAATGGAATTTCAGAGGCACCCGTGTGGGCTTGTTTTGCTAAGAACCACAGGTGGCCTAAAAATGTACAAAGCTAAGTTCTTCTTAGTAGGAAGACACAGTGTACCTATGACTATAAAATAATACCAAATATACAGGTAAAAGAGTGGCAATGTTTGTAGGCAGGGGTATTTAGTACTCGAAGTTCAGGAGAGGCTTTTTAGAATAAACTTTGTTGGAGGAGAGGTTTGTTATATGAGAGAAGTAATTCCAGGCCAGGCGAATAGTAATCAGAGAACAAAAAATCAAAACTATCCCATGCAAATATCCATAGCTACCACTGACAGAGTTTTTTTTTTAAACCAGAGAAGTTAATCCAAATAAATGTGTTTTAGTTGGCCACAAGAAATTCATCAGCAGTTATACAAAATCAAAGAAACCGGGGCCAGAGTGAACTTACAGTGGGTGGGGTATTTGCCTTGCATGTGACCTACCTGGGTTCAATCCCTGGCATTCCATATGGTCCCCCAAGCACTGCCAGGAGTAATTCCTGAGTGTAACGCCAGGAGTAACCCCTGAGCATCACTGGGTGTGACCCAAAAAGAAAAAAAAACCCAAAGAAACCTCTGCAGCAAATCCGTCCTGATGAACATGTCAGCTTTGCCTTGGAATTTTTATAAAGAGGTATAAAACTTTTTCTCCTCTCACTCTTCCCCGACAAGGCCTGGCCTGGTCTAACGACGTTGGAAGAAAATAGATTATGCGTTATATATAATAGTAACCCTCTTTCACTTAATAAGTGGCTGTCTGAATTCCTGGCACTGATCTAATTTCAATTGCTTCTGAAGTTTACCTTTTATACTTGTGTTGGTTTTAGCCAGTCACCACCATGTCAAAGGTCACGAACTTGTACATTTCCTCTCCCAAAGATTGACTGTATCCCTGCCGAGTTTATTGGCATCTCTCTAGATTAGCTTATTTAATTTTGCTGTCATTGGTTAATTTATAAAACATAAAGCTTTTTTTGTTCTTCTTTCAAACGTATGGCAAATGGGTGGTAAAGGAGAGGTAAAATGAAAAGAATTTATCAGTTTTTTCGGCATCTTAATTACTGTAAAGTTCTCTAAATGTGTCTTTAAGGATGTAACTTTATTAACTTGGAACATCTAATTAAAACCAGATTCTAAAACTCTTTGAATTAAGGAGTGGTTATAAGCCCAGAGTATCTTATCTCCACAATCAAGAAACACTTAGGTATGTTGGACGTGGTAAATGTATTTATTCTCTCAGCTTCTTTTTTTCACCTGAGATCGGCGAAGGGGATACTTGTTCTTCACTCACTTGAGCACAATCAAGGAAGAAAGGAAGTGGGCTTAATTACTAGTAATTGTTCCAAGGTTCTATTTTCTTTACAAAGGCCATTACAGAGACTAACAGAGACTCCTGTTTTTATTTTTATTTTCTTATTTTTTTTAATGAATCACTGTGAGATACAGTTACAGACTTACAAACTTTCTTGATTATGTTTCAGTCATACAATGATTGAGTTTTCTTAGATATTCCTTTTTTTGGAAATAATTGTATATTTGTTAAGGTTTACTTTTTTCTCTATCACATGATCATTCTGATTTGATACATATTCACCAATACTACATGGTTTCTAAAATGCCAGCTAACCACACACTAATGTCTATTCATATACATTTTTTTAATTTTTAATTTTTTAGTTTTGGGGATCCATAACCAGCAATGCTCAAGGTGTTACTCCTGGCTCTGCACTCAGGAATCACTCCTGGAAGGCTCAGGGGAACCATATTGGGATGCCAAACCTGATTCTGTCGCATGCAAGGAAAACAGCCTCCCTGCTGTGTTATCACTCTTGCTTCCATATACATTTTCGTATTATTACTGTCACTCCAAAATTGTGGGCATGGAGAATGTAGAAAGTACTTGTTCTGTGATACCTTCTTCTCAGGTAATTCTAGTATGTCAGAAAAAAAAGTGATTCTGAAGCATTTGGAAAGAAGCAACACTTTGACTTTTTTATCTATAGATAGAGAAGAAAGTCTTCGTCAAATTTTAAATGTTTTGACTCTTTGGAGATCTTTCTCGAGGATTTCATTCTTGCTTGTATCATGAATATAATTTAATCTAGGATAAGCCTTGGTCATAGTCATCTTGCAGTTCTTGTTTATTGAGTTGTGCTGAGTTCATCATTCTCAGCAGCCAATATTGTTCTAGATCGAGGCATGGTTTCTAACATCTCATTTTTCATCCATGTAAATTGGCTTCAGTACATGTATTTTCTTTAACTTTTCTCTTTTTCCTACCATTGAGACCAACAATTTTGTCACTTTAAGAGAGAGGAAAGGAGAAGATTATCTTTTATTTATCACCTACTATATTGCAGATGTGCACAGCCTTACATGGACACCATTTAAGCCTCAGGGCAATACTGGGAGATTGCTATGACCTCATCTTACACGTCAAAAAACTGGGGCTGAGAGAAATTTCTTCCTTTCAGTGCACCCATCTTTATCACTTTCATATTTTATTTGTTGTATTATTTGTGAGGACCAGAAATCAGAGCAGTTACATTCTGTATAAAATAAAATTATTTTCTGGTGACTCTTCCCAGTGAGATTCAGGAAAGAATGTTGAAGACTTGAGAGAGAGCTGCAGGAAGCTACACTCGGAGTACCTTTATCAGAGTGTTAGCCCCATTGTCACAGTGGCTAGGGTTACTCTAGTGAGATTAATGTTGTCCTCTGATCCAGGTTGGTGAGATTTCTGCTACACAGCATGGGGGGTGGAGGGTGCGGAGGAATTGTGTCTGGGAATAATTACCTGAAGAAGTATTAACAGACTGTTCTAGAATGGTGCACATTCCAAAATCTGAACCTGGAAAAACTCAATCTGTGGTTTCTAGTATTTGGGTGTTTCATACTGCTCCAAAAACCTGGTGAAATTTATAGATTCTTCCCAGAAGACAGCAGCAATGAACATGTGCTCAGACACTCAACACTGTCTATGCTTGCAGGGGGGTCAGGACCCCTGAACCCTTGAGCCCCCAATTAATATCATCATTTGGCTGCTGTGGGCAGGTGCTGGGTACTGACACTACCTAAACATATCGCTTGGACCGGAAATGGGAGTTGAGAATGGAAGACCCCTTAGGGACTGTGGAAAACTCTTAAGGGACTTGAGTTTCACTGGAAATTTCTGCTTGCCCCAAGATAAGGTGAGCTGAACCATGAAGCCTGGAGTCAGTCTGAGATGCTGAGAGACCTTGTGCCCCGAGGTCATGTGACTGAAAGCCAGGGCAGCAAAAAGCAGTCAGGTTGGATCACACAGGCCTGAAACTAGGGAAGTTGGTTCTGCTCAGAGGCCTTTCAAACTGGAAACCTTATGTGGCAAGCTGCCCTTTAAGACTGCTGCTCTTTTCCATAGGGATTTTATTTTGCTCTCTCCTTGGTTTTATATAAAACTCCATTAAGGTGGTAGAAGGGAATTTTATGAGAAAAAGGGAGACCAGCTCTTACAGAGATGTTAGCAGCGCCTTTCCTCTTTCTGGTGAAGAAGCCCAGGGAAAGAGAGCACAATCTTGACCTGGGGAAGATTTCCTCCCCACCTGGAAACCCTTTCAGCCCCAGAGGGTTTTGCAACTCGGTGTAGTTGAATGGTTTTTTCGCTCCTTCCTTCCTCCAGACCTACTGCTTCACCCCAGGGCCCAGGAGACTCCAAGGAAAGGTTCCCTTGTAGGCCAATGTGATGACTTCTATTGGTAGGACTCTCACGTCATCTGGCTCTCTGTGAAGCCTCAGCTAGTTTGAGGAATACACAAATCTTTCATGATGTTGCTGGAAGATTCTTTTTAAGGCCCTGTTGTGTTGTGAAATTATGAAGAGGAGTGTAGACACATTGAAATCTTTAACCACAGAAGCTGCCTTAACAGGAAACCTAATTTATAGTGTATTTTGAAAGGATTTAAAGGTACTAAAGTAATGGATCCAAGATAAGGAGAGTCTTTTCTAAAGCCATTTAATGTTCTCCTAAGGAATGAAAACTGTCACCTTTTAAGTCACAGACCAATTTTCCAACTAAATGCTGTAATTTTCATCTAGGTTTGCTCCAGTCCAATTGTTGAACCGCATCCTAGTACTTCTGACACTTCTCAGTTTAAGTAGCTAGACTAGCATATGAGAAGAGTTTCCTTGTCTCTTTACACTGGTCCCCAGTTGTATGACCATAACCTGGTGTGCTTCCAGCTGAAAATTTGTTCTAAAGTGATGTTTTAGGGCCAGAGAGATGGCCCAGAGGGCTAAGCACATGCTTTGCACACAAGACACTAGGTTTAATTATTGGCACCACAATGTCCTCCAAGCACTTCCTGGAGTCACCCCTAAGCACAGAGCCAGGAATATCCCTGACTACTGCTTAGGTGTGGCCCCTGAAACACCATTCCCCCCCAAAAAAAAATCAGTTATTTTATCTTAAAATGAGTGTTGATGCTATATTCTTGTTTGTCCTATTGCTTAACTTTTTAGTTCAATTTATCAGGCAGAACAACAACTTTCCTGGCCTACCACCACATAGCCCCAGAAACAGCTACAGTACAAACATGGGTTGGGTTATGTGTTCTGTTACTCTCTGTTGTGATCACATTACAAAAAAGAAGCAGAGCTAGTCATAAGCTCATGAGTGCCGGAACAGTTTCTAACTCATCTCTTTTGAGTTCCAAATTTAGAATATAAAGCCATTCTGGGTATCAAGGAGTCTGATTTTAGTAAGAACTGTAAAGGCAGACTTTAAAATATTCTACGAAGTCAGGGGCTATGTTTTACTCATATGCAGTGTGTTTAGTATCCCAGCTAACCTATGAGTTTCATGAGTTTCAATCCAGGACGAATGTTCCTTTTCTTAGAAGGAAAAAGGCAAAACAGTATTAGGTAAGCATGTGAGCTTTAGGCAACTGTAGATGCTGGCATAAATGTTTCATACATGAACCACTTTGGCAAAAATGTGTGAAGACATTTCTCTCAGAATCATTATCTGAAAGGATGCAGGGACAGGACATTGTTTTTCTTTTGTGACTAGAGAAATAGTGTCCTTATTTGGCATCTTTTGGGGATGGGGATGGAGGTGGGAAGGCACGGCAGCAGGGCTTAGGGCTTATTCTTGGCTCTGTACTTAGGATTCACTCCAGCTGTGCTCAGGGGATCATATGGGCTACTAGGGATTGAACCCAGGTCAGCTACGTGCAAGGCAAGCACCATACTTGACTGAATTTGACTCCCCTCTCCCCCCCTTAAACATCTTCATTGCATTTATGACAGATTTGCAGGTTCTCAGATATGATCAGTTTCATGACCCATGTACTAGTCCTGCCCCTCTTGTTTGGGCAGTAACTCTTTCAAAACCTTAAGCCCATGAGTTCTATTCTGGAATCCAGGACAAATGTTCCTTTTCTTAAAAAGGAAAAGAAACAATATGAGAGACTCTCTGCAAACTCTCTTATCCACTATAGTTCTCTCTTCTGTAGGCATCTCTGACCCTTGTGATGATATACACTGAAAATTATTCTTATTCTTACGTTAAAAGAACTATTTTCTTTAATATCACTTTAGCATTATATATCTCTTTACCAGACCACAGCAGCTAGCAGAGCAAATATTGTAAGATAAAAAATTATGTTGTCGGCATCAATTGGGAATTTCATGGAATTTGCTTCTCTCTAACTATATTTCCAGATGGGGCCATGTGCCTAAGTGTTTGCTTTAGGCCTCCAAGAAGTCATTCCTTTGCAATGATCTGTAACCAGACAGTTCTCCCTTGAGACAACCTGTGGGACTAATTTGAGTAGGAGTGTGATAAACTTTGTCACCACTTAAGAAGAAGCTAAAAATACTTCTTTTTTCCCTTCTCCATATTATCTAGAAACACTCTTTAAGGGATATCGGAAAAGAGGTGGTGAAGATTAGAGCTGGTTGGGAAGGTCCTAAGTGTCCAAGTTTCATTTCGGAAGCTTCACACCTTTTGAGCCCCCAGGATGATTTTTTGACCCCTGGCTTTTTACAGGTTCTCTTATAAAAATTTGAGCTGCACAGAACATTTCATGGCTGAAAGCTTTAGCAGAAGTGATTTTTACAACTGAAGATGGCCTTCCAGCAGGACTGTCTTACTTAGTTCAGGGTCCAGTAGAAAAATGATGATTCATTGAACTTAGTACTCTGGAGAAATGACTCAAAATGGGCTTCTTGTTAGGTTGCAGTTGTGCTGAGACCCCAGTAGCCAGAGGTTGTTCTAAGGGGAAAGCAAGCATGTTTTCTTGGAGGATGAGGGGGAGGCCAAGGTGCAAGGAGGCGGAGGGATTCTTGTCTCACTGGGGGATATGTCTCATCCTCCTTGTTCCGGTATTTTCATTAACTGAAAATGGAAAGGATGTACACAAATCCTGTCCCTTCCCCTCCCCACCCAACCTTCCTCCTATAGAGCAAACTTTTTTTTCCCCCTAGTAATTTTGTGCAGGACTCCAATATATAAAACAGATACAAGTGGAGATGTTTCCTTAATGGAGGGTGCAGGGGAACTCCCTGCCCCCCCCCCCACCTCCACCCCTCTGGCCTCAGTACTGGCCCTGGAGGCCCTTCAATTTTTTTTGATCTTTTCTAAAGAACTCTTCCAGCTGTGGCATTCTGTAATTCTAATTAATGTGAAGTGAGCATTATTAATATCAGTGTTTGGGGCTTTTTGTTTTTTCACTCAGTACGTAGATTAGGGAGGGGAGAAATGGTCTTAAATTTTAGCATGATGAACTTAGTAGATAACATAATTCATTGTTATTCACAAGGAGTAGGATCTGAACATGCAGTCAGTAGAAGTTGTGGGAATTCGCAACAGAAACCCTCTTCCTGGGCCCCAGATTGCATGGAGCAAAAAAACAGAAACGGAGATCCATGTAAACCCTTGGCCACATTCCTCCCTTCTGCACGGGGGAATCTGCCCCCCCCACCCCACACACACACTCACACACTTTCCCGCTCTGATCTTCCAGATCTGACACTTCAGCATTGTTGGGAATTTGGGCCCTAGAAGAACTTCTCTTAATTCCCTCCCTCCCTCCCTCGCTAACTGGAACAGTCTGAGGTGCTCCAATTTCTGCCTGTCATCTCAGCCGTGACCTTACAGATCCAATAGCTGACGGCTCTATAGGATTAAATTCTGAGCCTTTCAGGAAAAATTTCCCCAAGTGTTCCTTTGCTGTTGTTAATTGCAAAATAAACAGCTGCCCCTCCCAGGGAGCCGGGCTTCCTTCTGCTTTGGTGGGCTTCCCTCTAGCAATGCAGGAGCTGCTGCAGATTTACACCTCCAGCTCCAGACCCAGGGCAGGGGGCCCTTGGTGGAGGTGGAGTCCCAGGTTGATGCTGTTCTCCGTCCACAGGCCTGCCTGTGGCTCCTCCTTCCCCACCACCAAATGTTCAAGTTGCTTAAGTCTGAGTCAGGGTTGCTCCAGAAATACAGTAAGAGCAACTACTCTCTCATGTTTTCTGTCAGCCAGGCCCTGCCCTAAGCGTTTTAAATGATTAACTCTTCGGGGCTCTTTTGCGAATGGCCAGGCAAAGCCCAAGTGCCGGGAGAGGTGGCAGTTTCCAGAACCCGTGGCTAGTTGTAGCCCAGTCACTTGCAGGCGGGTGCAGGCTGAACTGTTTCCAAAGGAGTGTCCCTTCATGAGAATGTGCAATGTTGGGACTTGGGATTCTTTAACAAGCAAATGAGCCACTTGAGTTGCTTATATCGGAAGTAATTGTTTGGCAGGTGGAGTTACAATTATTCTGTTAAAAACTATTAGCAAAGGCTTAATTTCATTCCAAACAGATTGTGTCAAGGAGACTGTACTCTGCAGAAGTACAGTGAAATCGGAGAGTCCTGAGCCTTGGTAGAGTGAGCTAGAGACCCCAGTCGTGGCCCTTGCTAAACAGCCAGTCATGAAACTTTCTTGACCTTTTAACCTTTAAACTTTGTTTGAACTTGGAAGGAAGACTTTTGAATTACTAAGAAAAAAAAAGAGAGAAAGAAAAGAGAGAAGAAGAAAGGAAGGAAGGGGGAAAGGGCCAGGGGAGGCTGTGGAAGAGATGCGGAGACGGGGGAAAAGGGCTGATTATATGTTAGCGTAACAGTAATACTAGGAAAATAATCCTCCTCTTGTGTATGAGTTTCTGCTACTGGGAGCCACAGGGTAATCAGCTCACATGACATACCCAGAGGCTAATGCTAGGCTGTGCTGTTTTTGAACATAGTCAAACAAAGGCTGATTATCCAAACAAGAATTTGGACTGCAGTAGTTGGACCAGTTAAATTATAGTTAGTAAAACTTGGCGCCTTATGAGTTTGGAATGTTACAATTGCAGCTGGATCTTCGTTTGTCAGGCAGCCCCACTAAACAATAAAACCAGAGATTTTTATCTCCCCAGGACTCAATTTAACTCCTTGAATGCAAAATGAAAAGTGCCAGTAACCACAGCTTGGAACCCTGGCACCTTCTAGCTCTAGTTCCACCACACTGTTTAGTAGGGAGGTTGGGGCGGGTAGGGGTGGGTGACGTCAAGTCACTTGTATTCTTAGGTCTTATATTGGAGGGATAGTAATTTATTTGTTACTAGTTTATTCCTTTAACCAACACTTAGGTGCTGCAATGGGCATAGCCCTGTTTAAGATGTTCTATATTCAGATAGCTGTAGTGAATGGCATGTGATTATAAATGGGCTAAAGTTGCAAAATACTATGAGTAATTCAGTCAAGGGCCTGGTGCGATAACACAGCAGGTAAGGCATTTGCCTTGCACGCAGCTGACCCAGATTCAATTACTCTGTCCCATTCAGAGAGCCTGGCAAGCTACCGTTAGTATGCCGTCTGCACGGCAGAGCCTGGCAAGCTCCCCGTTGCATATTGGATATGCCAAAAACAGTAACAAGTCTCACAATGGAGATTTTACTGGTGCCCGCTCGATCAAATTGATGAACAACAGGACGACAGTGCTACAGTGCTACAATTTAGTCGAGAGAGGACAGAAAAGACAAATGCATAGTCTTGGAGAAGTCATCATTTTGCTCTGAGGAAAGATAAGCGTGGATCCTTAAAGGTAATTCTAAAGATAATACTATGTAGTGGGACCAGCACAAATAAAAGGATAGAACCAGGAACACTGGAGAGTAGATGTGAGTAGAAGTTGTAGAAGAGAAGTTTGAAAAGGTAAATCTAGTCAGAAGGTAGAGTGAGTGAGTGCCAGGCCAAAGAGAATGGACTTGATTTGGTAAATCTTTAAAGTTAAAGGACTTTAAAAGTTCTTTCTGAGGGCTGGAGAGATAGAATGAGGTAAGGTGCTTGCCTTGCATGTGATAGATCCCGGTTCTATCTGCAGCACCATGTATAGTTGCCCAAGCACCATCAGGAATAATACTTGAGCACAGAGCTATGAGTAAGCTCTGAGCATGGCCAGGTGTCCCCCAAACCCAGCTCCTTCCCCAACAAATGTTCTTTCTTATGAGTTTGTTGAGGATATGGGATGGGAAGAAGGAAGGAACATTGAGTCATTGGTGGGGATGCTGGCATTGTTGGTGGACTTGAATTGGAACATTGCCTGAAACTCTGTTATCAACAGCTTTGTAAATCACAGTGAGTTAAAAAACAAAAACAAAAACTTTCTGGGGCTAAGTGAGATAGCTCAGGATCAGGGGCACATGCCTTGAACAAGGCCCCCAGCTCACAACCCAGCCCCACAGGTCCTCCTGAGCAAAGTCTGGTGGCTGGAGCTTCCCAGCACCATTGTAATATGCCCTAATACGGAACTCTGCAACTCGGTTGCCCAAGTATCACCAAGAGCAGCCCCCGAGCTCTGCTCCCCATCTTTTTAAATGTTTAAAAGTTTTATTTTTGCATAGATGTCTTTAATAAGTCAGGGTACACTGAATTTTGCCATCAGTCAGAACATTGAGTCCTCACAATAATTGTGTGAGAAAACTGAGCTTCAAAGATGCTAAGCCATTTTCCTGTGATCACACAGTCCAGAAGGAGCAGAGTCAAGCTGGGGACCAAGGCTGATTATAGAACTGTCCTTTTCAACCACTTCCCTCTTGTATTCTTTAGTACCTTTTTGTGTTTGCTGGTCCCAAGGAGGGTTGAAATTCAGAATGAATCAGTCATATACTTATCTGAAGGCAAGAAGCTTGATTAACACAGTGTTTCCCAATGTAGGGGATACTGATGGGGGAGGAGGGCTCTGGGAGGAAACCATAAGAGGGGGTGTTAGTTGCCTGATGTCCAGTTAGGGCCTGGGGTAGAGGGTTACTTTATGTTTGTTTAGAAAAGATATGGGCAGCTGAATGATATTTTTTTTCCTTTCTGAAAAGAGAATAGTAGGAGCAGATCAGTTTGGGCACATCTGATTGTAACCAGTTATCATCTCTTCTTGAATGAATGGTGATAGTAAAGGGAATGTCTTTACATGGGCAATGTTTATGTTGGACACATACAGTACTGCTGATGACTACTCTGAGTTGGCTTAAGCAGAGGGATTATAATAAGTTCCTGTGAACCAGTGCATTTCTTCCTGGCCAGCTCCATCCCAGTGAGACCGTCTGCTCTCCTGCTTGCTTCTGACAGTGATTTTACGGGAGCACAGAGCTGGTCTGGCAGTTCAGGTTTATGCATTTATGACGGTGTCTTTTCTGAGAAACACACTTGATACCATTAGTATATGGCTCCCTGCTTCCCGGTTTCCACACAGCATCTTCATCGTATTCTTATCCTCTGCTGACCCTGCCACTGTCTTGTTTTCTTTCCTGTCCTCTTTGATATACTCTGTTATTGTAAGCCAGGCTTGTGGCTTCTGGGAGGGGTGATTGGCAGGCTCCAGCAGACATAAGCACTGAAACGTGTGTCCCAGAGGTGGAAGCCAGATTTCCTCCCAGGGCCCTGAGGCCAACTCCTAGGATGGCTCTGTGTCTAGAAATAGCAAAAATCGAAATGGATATTGCAGATAGTCCAGACAAGCAGATACAAAATCCAAATGCCTGGGTACTTCTGGGTTTTATTTTTTTATTTTTAGTGTGTATTTTTAACAATAGAAGCAATATGTGTTAACTTTTCTGGTGAATAGCAGAGAGATCAGGTTCACAGCTTCTGGGAGGAGATCAGGTGCAGCAATTGTGAAGTCAGTTTTGAAAAGCAGAAGTAAAAGTGAATAAAATAGCCTGTTACCACATTATGGATAGTGAGCCTTAATTGCTATCAACCTCCTCCTTTAGCTTGAATAAAATTCTCTGCATCATGAATTTGGAGAAACTAACCAAATTTGGAGCAGTACCATCAAAGACAGTTACATACCCAAGAGAAAGCTTGTTTTTAAAATACTATACTTAAAAATAAAAAAAGTTAAATAAAATACTGTAGTTATACAGAGTTGGGGAGAGTATTGATTTGCTTTGTTTGCTTGTCTTTAATTCATTTTGCAGTGCCTCTAGCCTGATACCTTTGGGGGAAACGTTGAAATTCTAGACATAATCTTTGTTAGGAAGCTTTTAAGAATTAGGGTGACCTAAAGATGAGCAAGTCTTTGTTCCTGATATTAATCATTTGCATTTTATCAGTGACTCTAAAGTGAGTATACAAAGGAACTTCATTTACCTGAGGTGCTCATGTTTCAATGTGTTAATGTTTCAGAAGTAGCAGGGGATAACATGCTACTGTTAAGATCTAGATCATGCTAAAGTATTAAAGTTGGCTTTTGCAGATTAGGTTTTCCCTATTTAAAATTAAGAGCTTAAAGATTTTAATCAAGATAATCTTAAAATGTCTTGAGGTGCAACTTACTCTGGGGGTGATACCACTTGGAATAGTAAAGACCAAAGGAGAAATTGTGAGTTAATGTTTACTCTCTCATTACTATTTTAATCAAATGGCTTTACAACTTGACCTCTTAAATGGGAATATATATTTTTAAAAGAACACTCAGGTATGTGGAGCCATAATCACTGTGCTAGAAGCTCACAGCCCTAAAACTTAAGTTTTCAATATGACTGCGATAAAAAGATTTTGATTGGGGCTTTCTGCGAGAGCAATTCTGTTCTTCTGGTGACAGGTATTTGAGTGTGGATGAAAGCATCTTTTATATGTCTGGGAACTATAAACATGCATGTCAAATCATAATAGTAACAGTAATAATACTAATAAATAGCAGGAGCCACCATTCACTGAGTGCCTGTTCTGTGTTAGGCCTTCAAGCAGTTACTTTAGATGCGTCATTGCACCTAACTATTCTGCCAGGTAGAATAGCACTTGTATTTTACAGACAAGAAAAATGAGCCTCAACCCCAGCTAAGTAGCAGAGACAGGCTTGGAAACTCAAGTTTCTCTGACTCCACAATTTATTTCCTTTCGCTACACCATGATCATAAAAAGTGTGCTATGTGGCCATGTTGATGTATTTAAAACTTAAACTTACAAGTGTCATACATTCAAAATGAATATGATGTTATGTCCATTACAGCTCAGAAAGAAAGGATCAGTGTTAAAAATGATAATAGTCACAGTAATACCAATGCGAACCTTAAGTTCAGGGGCAGCCTTATTCAGCAGCCCCAATTCACTGACCAATGCCATTGAGTCATATGACTAAAGTACTCATTTCTTTTAAATTAACTTCTGAATTAAGGCATACGCACTCTGAAGTATGTCTTAACTAAAACCTTCTCCTACTGTTGTCATTTGGTTGCAGTTGTGATGACCAGGAGCACCACCAGTGCTCAATCTGGTGGCGTTGTGGCCTGTTTCAGTGGTGATACCTGCTGCAGAGTGCACTGACTTGCACTTGGAACTCTTGTGCTGGCCGCGGATCATGCCCCTTTAGTGGTAGTGCTCACTGGAAGTACTACTTCCCAGCCACGTTGACATACATTCTAGTTTTGGTGCTCGCTAAGCGTCGATGCAGTACTCACACAGGTGCTCACCAGGGATGCACTCTGGCTGTGGTGCCCACTGGCATCATACCCCCTTTAGTTGTGGTGCTCACATGCGCCTGGCTACTAAGCAAGAGGTCACTTGTGGCACCAGAGATCACAGATGGCAGAGCTGGCCATGTGTACACAAGGCAGCACTGGGGAGCGAGCCCACAACTTATCATGAGCAAGGCAGGCATTCCCAGCTACTGAGCCACCCCCTCCCCCGCTTTCTTAGATGGTAGCAAGGACTGTTATTTTTAAATTGATTTTGGTGAATTTAAGGGTCAAGTTAGGTTGCATGGATATCTGATTAGATTTTAATTTTCTGCTCTTACTTGGAGAATTTTTTTTGTCTGGACCTGAAAGAACTGTTGCTGAGATAAACCCTCTGCTTCTCTGCTCCCTCTCCTTGACTCCCACTCTCTACCTCCCTTCCAAAGAATTCAGCCTGAGCATAGCTCCATGTGGCTCACCCCACACCTCTTCCATTAAAAAAAAAAAGTACACTAAAACTAAAAGCCTTCATAATGGAATATAATTGTGTGTGTGTTAATTAAAGAATAGTTGCCCAGTGTTAAGTATATCCCATATCACTGTGTAAAAAAGTGAAAGACAAGAGGAAGTAGTCAGTAACATGAAATGTGTGAAGAAATCAATAGCATCAGAACTCAGCCAGAAACAACAAATACATCCAAGACAAATCACTCTCTCTGAAAGCATGTGAAAACATTTATAGTGGAGTTTTAGCAACTTTTAGGTTGATTTTAGACCTAGCTCATCTTTGGTTCATGTTGCTAGACCCACGCTCCCATCTTCCTCTCTTTCTGTTTGATGCTTTAGCCATGGCAGAAACTGTCATGGACTGACCTTGCTGCCTAGACTCCTCTTGCACTTGGAAGCATGTCTCTCGATACAAATGACTGCATAGAGCTGTGGCCGTACCTTTAGATAGAATCTCATGAGATACAGAACCTGGAATTCAGATGTGCAAAAATTCACCCTCTCTTTTACCAGTCGACCTGCTTTTCATAGGGGTTTATGCCACCTTTCCTGAGCCAATATTTAACTGAAGGGGCAGCGATTCCATTTCTCTAATCATTATTGCATCTCTTACTCCCTGTGCAAACTATCTCCAGTTTCTTCCAGATCCTGATGAACTTCCTTTATAATTTCACATAATGGGTATATACTATTTCACTGCATAGAGTATTTATTTTAGGGCCTGGAGAGCTAACACAATGGGCTGAGCACATGCTTTGCATGAGGAAGGCCAGGTTTGATTCTTGGCATTACAGGATGCCCCAGAAGTGCACTGCAGCCCTTCCAACAGGGAAAGCTCCTGAGCATTGCTAGGTGTGTCTCAATGCTCCGCCCCCACATATACAGACATGCACGCACACACAAACGCACACACAAACACACACACACACACCCCACAATTCTTCATACATAATGTTTTGGTGTGGGGAGGGGAGGCAGGGGTGTAACTGTCTTTACAAAATAAAGTAAGTTAACATGTGTTTTAAATTTTTAATAAAATAAGAAAAGTTCTGGGCCAAAGAGTTTGTTCAAACAACAGAGTGATTTGCATGTAAGGCACCCAAGTTTGATCCCTGGAACCACATGGTGTGTCACCCAAGTTTGATCCCTTGAACCACATGGTGTGACATATGATTTTTTAAAAAAAGGTCCTTCAATTTAAAAAAGCTCCTTCAATTTATGTAAGTCCAGTAAGTTTACGGAAATTGCTATGGGGAGAGGCATGCATTTGGAAACAAGAAGTTAGCAAAAGTTAGGATGACAAGAAGTTAGCAAAAATATGAGATTAAAGGATAATAGGTAAAATTCAAATTATTTTGTTTTAGCGTTAAAATTGTTTACTGCTCATAGGTTTTATTTATTTATTGTCAAAATCAGTTTTTATTGAGGTGTCATAGTTTAGAGTAGTATCAGTGTTGGTATCTTAAGCTTCAGGGCTGCTGAACCTTGCCAACCACCAGAGTGTCACAATCCTTCTACCTTACCCCAAGGTGCCTCCGCTCCTTAGCATCCTCAGTTCACAGTTCTGTTGCGCAGATCCCAGGATTTATTTCCACTAGGGCCTATCTTAATTCCTTGCTTTGTTTCTTTGTACAGAAGTGAGATCATCTGGTATTCATCTCTTTCTTTCTGAGTCACCTCACTTAGCATGGCACCATCCAGTTTCACTCAAGTTTGCAACAAACTCAAAAGCTTTCATCTCTTCTGATAGCACAGTAGTATTTCATTTTGTATATAGACCACAGTTTGTGCATTCACTCATGTGTTGTTGGATATTCAGGTTTTTCCAGATAGTCTCTGTTGGAACTAGTGCTGTGATGAACACAGGTGTTTATGTGTCCTTTTAAATGAATGTTTTTGTGTCTTGAAGTAGAGGCCAAATCAGACAATAGTTTGACGGACAGTGAATGCGAGTTCCTTTTTCACCACATCCCCACCAGCTCTTAGTTTCTGGATGTTTTTATATGATCATTCTGGCTGGTGTGAGGAGATATGTCATTGCTCTTTTGATTTGTATTTCCCTGATAATCAGTGGTGATGAATACTTTTTTCATAGTCCTGTTGGCCATCTTTTCCTCTTTGAGGAAGTATCTTCTTGTCCCCATTTTTCATCAGGTTGCTTTTTGTTGTTGAGCTCAGAGAAAGTGCTTTGCATATCTTGGATATTAACTTTTTGTCTGATGTATGATATACAGATATTTTCTCCCATTAAGTGATGTCTTTTTGTTTGGTATCTTTCTTCCCAAAAAGGATTTAGTTTGATTCAGTCCCAGTTTTTAATTTTTGCTTTAGTTTTCATTGTCAGCAGTGTCAGATCATTGATGATTCCTCTGAGGTCAATTTCATGGAGAGTCTAAGGATTATTTTTTAAGATAAGGGTTTGATAATGAGAGATCTTTAATCTGTTTTTTAATTTTTCCTGTAGAGCATGGGCAGAGGTGTGATTTCTTTTTTTTCTTTTTTGTTTTCCCCCACAGTATGGCTAACTGGTTTTCCTGGCATCCAGCTCTATATCATACACTTATAGATTAACTGTTCGTACATCAGGGGTTTTACTCTGGATTCTCAATTCTATTTCATTGATCTGAGAGTCTCACAAACTTAATTCATTCTACATTTTACAAAAAGAGGTGCAGGGGGAGAGCAATGTTAGTTGTTTGTTTTTAAGACAACTGTAGTTGCACTTTGTGATTTCACTATTTACCTTTCTAAAATACAGTATAATAGACTATACTTGTAGGCACTCTGCGAAACTATTATTGATATGTATTAAGTTACTTTTATCAAAAAGTTATTTCCAAACAGTCTAATTAGCCCATCAGTTTTCTATGCTTATGGAGGCTTTTCTCTATATCAGGGACGAGGGAGATAGCACTAATGCCTCGAGTTTATAGAAGCTTGCATGTCTGAGGTTCCAAATATGATCCTCAGCCTCCCATTTTACTAGTGCTTCCAGGTGTACTGCTCCAGAGTAGCCCTGTGGCTCCCAGAATTGCTGATCTGTGCTGCATTATGTCTCCGGTCCCGTACTTTGAGTCATCTCATTTAACTGGCCAAGTATCCCAGAAAGTGACCCTCCTCCCCGGGCCCACTGAGCACTGCTTAGAAGACTTTCCCCAAATAAACAAACAGAGGCTATAAGCAAAGTTGTGACTGTACGTATTTGCCTACTGCTCAGTGTTTTAAATGATTGACTTGAACTTAACAACTATGAGATGTCAGATACTATAAAAAGAAGCTCTGGGGGTGACTGAGCCATCATACAGTGGAAAGGGCACTTGCCTTGCACACAGCTGACTCTGATTCGATCCCTGGAGCCCCATATGATCCCCAGTCTCATCAGGAGTGAGCCCTGAGTGCAGAGCCAGGAGTAAGTCCTGAGCACCACTGGATGTGACAGACGTTCCCCTCCCATCTCCTCAAAAAAGAATAAGCTCCTGGGAATTTCACATGAGAATGGTGGTGTCATGTTGTATGCCTGCAATTCTATTCTGAACAGCTATATAAATCATGGTGCCTTAATTTAAAATATATGTACATATATTAAAATTTTTTTAAAGTCATACCTTCTCCTAAGGGAAACTTTTATTTAGTAACTTCTTTTTATTAGTAATTTAATATTTCCTTGAGAGGAAAAAAACACAGAAGATCTTACTGTGAATGCAGATACAAAGGTGAGCACATAGCCTTAAATCACCCAGATTTGCCCCACCTTGCCTGCTGACTAGGACATCATTTCTTGGCTTGATTTGTCTAAAACAGGGGTGAGGAATGTGGCCTATGAAATTCTGGGGGGTCAGCCAATGGCCTATCTACCTAAGAATGATGTCAATATCTTAAAGGCCCTTGGCAGAAAATAGGTTCCCCACCCCTTGTATTTAATATCATTCTGGAAATGGTCAGATCAGGAAAAGGTTTTAAAGGAGTTAAATTCAGTCCTTGGATATCTCCCTCTATTTCTAAATTAAGATGCTAAATTTTCAGTGTTTGAAGGTACACTAGGGCAAGCATGTCCAATAACATTTTGGACATGGCTCACCTGGCAGGGCCTCACTGGAGCCTGTGTTGTACCTGAATCATACCAATTATTACAAGTCAGCGCTCTTGGTCGGCAAGAGAATTCCCTTCTTTTTTTTTAAATGCAAGTCATGCTTTCATTTTAATATAATATCCACCATTCACCCTTGACATGATTTAAAATGAATGTGGCTACTTTTGCTTTTGAGTGCGGGTATGTAGAGTAACCTAATTGACAAGCAATCATGAAGTTCTCTTTGAGCCCGATGTTATCCCATCATTCAGGGACCCATTTTGGTTAATTTGTTTTCTCATACAGTTTCTGGTGGGAAAAATGCATTACTTTGCTCCTGAAATTAACTTGATTGAAACATCTTAGACTTTGTCATTTTCCAGTGTCCCAAAAGGTTTTTTCCCAAGTGTTTAATTTTTTAAGTACAGTGTATATTAATTTAACTGCTCCATTCTGACATCACTCCTTGAAAAATTATCCTAACTGCATGAACTGAACAGATTTTTTATTTACACTTCAAATTCTCATTCAGTGTACTTATTAATGTTGACGATATCATGTAAATTTGATTTTTTAAATCAGGCTTTTAAAATGTTGCACCATTTATTTGCTAAATATAATTTTCCCATGTTCTTCTTAATATTTAACAGTATATCTTTCAGAAGGACATGTTAAAGACCAATGCAGTCTGCAGGAATGATTCGATGAGACATAATGAGTGGAGAGGTCATTTATCAAGAACATATTGTTTGAAATACTTTCATAGAAGGGTTTTCAGTCTTTGAGGTAAAAAGTGTTGCCATGAAAAATAAGAACTGCATCAGGCTTCTCTGACTTCTATATAACATGTCACGATTTTTGTTGCTGGGCTAAAGATAGAAAGTAAAATAAAATGTTCTTTGTCCATTTAGTTATCCTTGACTCCATGAAATTCTCCAAAGTAATTACTGGTGACCACAATACCACCTACCAGCAAGAGCAGCATTGACCCTGTTCCAACTGCCTTATTGCTGACCACAGCTGCTCTCAACTAGAGCAGATGTTTCTCCTTTTGCCTTGCCAATAAAATTTTATTGAGTAGTTTTGCAAATATAGAGCAGTATACTCTGCCCGAGGAACAGCCAGCGATTTCAGCCACCTTGTGCAATAAGGTTGGATTTCTTCTCTCCACTCTGTGGCTGCCACCGCTCGATTTCTTGTATCTGACCTCCCAGGTTTCAGCACTTGCAAACTGCTGTCCGCTTGGTTTTGCTTCCTTACCCACCCATGTAATTTTCCCGAAGCAAGTAATGTTGGAAGAGCAACCACACTTGTGGTTGCAACTTGCTACATTAAAAGGCTGTCACATTGGAACTTCACTCCTACCCATTGTGGGTTTTCAAAATGGAGTTAGGGTACTTTGTTGGGATGTTTTGTTAGGATGCCTTTCTGAATTTTTCCACATCTCTTTGGTTTGGATGTTGAGTTGGAAATCTCTCTTGAGTGAGCCTCTTTTGAATAGCCTGTGCATCCCTGAGCAATTCCTGAATCCTTTCCCGCCAACACAGCCAAGAGACTTTCTTCTAATCCTACCTTTTCGCACCTTCAGGGTTAGTGCTCTATCCGAGCCTGATAATGGAAGGATTTTAAAGGCCTGTTGGGCTGGAGCGATAGCACAGCGGGTAGGGCGTTCGCCTTACAAGCGGCCAACATGGCCGACCCGAGTTCGATTCCTCTGCCCCTCTCAGAGAGCCCGGCAAGCTACCGAGAGTATTCGATATGCCAGACACAGTAACAACAAAATCTCCAATGGAGACGTTACTGGGCCCGCTCGAGCAAATCGACGATCAACGGGAGGGCCAATTGGCCAATTGGTTGGTACTTCTGAGTTTGACTACATGATATAATTTCACTTTGTGTTCCTGGGTTAAAGAAATGGATGTTCAAATTATGCCTGATAACTGCTCCCATGGAAATCCAAAAAGCTAATTCAGTGATTTCAACCTATTCCTCAGGGCCTTTCAAAAAAACAGCTCTTAAAGATAATGAACTAATTGCTGTGGGCCTACAGAGAACACGAAAGATGGAAGCTCGGGGGCCAGAGAGATAGTACAGCAGGTAGGGCACATTGTCAGCCCCAGTTTGATCCCCAGCACCTCATAGGGTTCCATGAGCCTGCCAGGATTAAGCCCTGAGCATTGCCAGATGTTGCCACCCAAAACAAAACAAAAAGACGAAAGTTAAGAAGGCAGTGGTGTTGGGGTAGGATTTGGAGCCTCATGATCCTCAGCAGGAAGGAGGCAGCAGTGACCTGATTCCCTCCATCGCCATTCCAGAAATGTGGCATTATGGGAGTTCATCTGACCAGCTCACTGGCAGATGACCATTTCTGATAACCTCATTGTAAGACTCCTGACACATATGATACCAGGACTTCATTGAATATTCTATTTGGTCCAAATTAGGGTACATAGGACAAGGTAATTGACTACTCGAGCTCTTTAACTTTAGCTCAAGTTAAAGCAGGATACTCCCTCTTAACACTAATCAAACCCTCTGGAATGGCTTAAAGTAGTAGCATAATTTCAAATGCTTGAAACATGAAATTTCATTCTTTGTTCATCTTTGATATCTTAAAATTGAGCTTGGATGAATACACACGCAGACACACACATACACGCACACACTTTTTCTACTTCCTCCACAATTTTTGCCAAAATATTATTTTTAAAAATAAGAACCTTGAAAGGAAATTTAGGTCTTTTAGTCTAGGTATTGGCTCAAAACTAGGTCTTTCCCCCGCCCCCACCCTCTTCTTTCTTTTTTGAAACATTCCCAGAGCAAAATACTCTAGAATGAGAAAAGTTAATTTTAATCCTCCAAAGGCTTATTTGCTAGCACAAAAGGTCATGAAACACCCAGAAACCGCACAGCTGAGATCTTAAGGAGGAGCCATCTCAGCGGCAGAGACCCACGTGACTCCCACCCCAGAACCACTTCTGGCTGAGAAACTGTCTCAGGCACACCCGTGAATGCCGGGCCCACAGAATCCCTCACCTATTTAAACGGAAATTCCTGGTTCATGTTGTTTCAGGTGTCTCTGAAGAGAATTCCTTAGAAGGGGCTGTGAAATGGCAAAAGGAAATATTTGCTAGAATGCTTCTAAGTACCTGTCCTCTGCCCATTGTTTTTGTCAGTACCCTGTCTTAATCTGTGGGCTGGTCCAAAGGAAACAAGACTTCTTGTGTCTCACTGATGGGTCCAGGAAATACAAAAATCGTGATGATCTCCTGCCCCCTTATTTATATTTTCTTTTAATCTGATTACTTAAGATATTAAAATGTCACCTGCACCAACACATAAAAATCAGAAATGGAATGAGGTAGGCCTGGTAAGGAACTGAAAAGAAGGTTCTTCATAAAGGTTGCCATTAGTGAACATAAGACTAGAAAATCACCTCATTTTTCTTTGGAGAAGACCTTTAAAGTTTGTTTGATAGAAGTTTTAGGACCCAACAGAGAGCTATACCTAATGGTTGTCTGTCCTGAGGCTCCAGTGTCCTTGCTCAAGTCTACTCCTCAGCATATAGAAGGCTACCAAATAGATAGAAAAGAAAACCTACCCTGCACACTCATGTTTTGATCATTTGGTCAAGTGACTATTTGATCATTTCTAAGGTAAGAAGGAAATTTATAAACAACTGTTCCTTCACACAGTGTGAATTTTGACATATTGTGAAAACAGGACGACCAAGCCAATGGAAGAATTATTAATATTTGTGCAAGTCATGATGGTCATAGGACTGAAAGGCTTGTTTTTTATAAAAACATTCCTCTAGGAATGAAGGTTGTAACTGAGCACCACATTGCACTGTATCTAGCCATAATATCCAGTGAGTCATGAAGGCATCAGGGAAATGCTGGAGACATGAGAAACGTTTGAGTCAGTGTTTGAGATAAGGAAGATCACTCGAAAAAGAAACTGAAATTAAACATCTCAACTTCGCATTTTCAACCCCTAAAGGGAATTCTTATCCACAAAGTCTTCCTTTGGTTGCTGATATACCCCATAGGTTATAGATAAATAGCCTGGATGGGGAACTAGAAATCTGGTTTCAAAAGTGATCACATGTGGGAGCTGGAGAGATAGCACAGCGGGTCGGGCATTTGCCTTGCACACGGCCAACCCAGGTTCGATTCCCAGCATCCTATATGGTCCCCTGAGCACCGCCAGTAGTAACTCCTGAGTGCAGAGCCAGGAGTAACCCCTGTGCATCGCCGGGTATGACCCAAAAAAAGCAAAAAAAAAAAAATGTGATCACATGAGCCAGAGTCCTTGGACATAGTTGCTACTCAGATTGACATCGTTTCTTCACCCCAAAAAGAAGTAATGAACCATTTCTACAGACTCTCTGGCTCAAAGAATCCATAAATATTTTGGGGGGGGTGTGTTTGTATGTTGTTTTATTTTGTTTCGGGGCCACACCCAGCTATGCTCAGGGCTTGCTCAGGGCACCATCTGGGGAAATCGAACCTGGCTCATCCATGTGCAAAGCAAATGCCCTAGCTGCTACACTACTTCTCGAGCCCCCATGAATCTGTTTCTTGAGCTTTATCCTGTACAGGATAATCCAAAGCAGCCCTGACATGGGTATCTACCATTGTAGTGCTTCCTGCCACTGAGCACATACTTTGTGCTTGAACCACTCAGGAGACCAATGGCTAATTGTTCTGTTCTCTTCCTAGCCAGTGATCTATGTGGCCAAAGACTCACCTCCAAGACTTGCTCCAAGAAACCCTTTGCTCATAAACTTCATTTTATTTCTATTAAGCCTATACTTTAGTCTTTTGCAACTGTTTCTAGGAGCTGGGCATTGTTTGTTCAACTGAAGGGTGAGACAGTGGAGTCCTGTGCACCCTGTCAGGTGAGGGCCATCCAGGGCTTTATCAGCCTAGTTGCAACCTGATAGGGAGAGAGTCCAGTCCCTCTGTAACTTCGAGCCCATTTCTGCTGAATTGGGAACACTTTGCCGAAAAGAAGGCTGGTGTATTCAGGCCTGCCCTTGGAACCTCTTGGTTGATGACTGATATGTTAGTCTCTTGGGACGGGGCTGTACAGTTGAGAAAAGTAGCAAGAGCATCAGATCTCAGTAGGTCATCTGGCCCCCATAAAAAAGCAATAGCAACTGGGAAAAGGCTAGACTGCTGGGTTCCCAGCTCTGCTGGACTATTAGACACAGCCACCCACTCCATCTTTGTTTATAGAACACATTTTCAGGAACAAGTGTTTTATAGTGAGGGTGGAGGTTGTTAAGCTATTTATAATGAAGATCTCAAATATTTGAGCCCTAGATCAAGCTTCATCTAAAGGAACTTTGCATGGGTGGTGGTTTAGGAGGAAAAGGGAGAAAAGGATAAGGAAAAAAAACTAATAAAAATAGCTGAGATCACTCAACAGTTATCAAGAAACAGATACTACAGTTTTATAACACTAAGCACTAAAAGTATATGCACTCTTAAAAGGCAATTAAAACGTATGCTCTGAAACTATAAAACATTTTCTTTTCATCTGCAACATAGAGGGCAGATTACAACACATTAATAACGTTTTGTTTAGAGTTCAGTTTCTGATGGTTTCCAAATGTAGTCTGTGTAGATTAACCAGAAGGAGTCCAGTTCCCTTTTTTAAGAGCGCTTGTAAAGGAAAGCAATGTGGTAAGATTGTTATGAAAAGAGAGTGTATTTAGGAAATAGCACTTAGCAGGGTCTCTCTGAATGGCTGCCAGGTCAGGAAGCTGAAGTGCAAGGCTTGGCCCTTGTTCAGCCCCCCCAGTCCCAGCTCCTTGACCACACAGTACGTCAGGAACATGTCACAAGCCAGTCAGGAAGGCTCAGCCCCGCCCTTTGGGCCAGCTTGGCACGGCTGCTTTCACATAACCCAGGGCTCCAAAGGGGCCAGAGGCAGGCATTCCAGGGCCACGGGAACATGCAATTTTTTAAAATAGAAATGAGGAACATAAAAAAAAAAAAGAGCCTGGGAATCCAGCAGTTGCTGAGTCTTTGTGGAACATGGTCCCTCATGGAGAATGTCAGAGCCGAACAGGGCCTTCAAGGTTATCTCCTCCTCTGCCCTCATCTTCTCAGCTGATTTGCTTACATCCATAGTAGGCAGCGCTAGGCATGGAATTTCTCAGTCCTCAGTCTGCCAGAGCCACTGGCTTCTGCTTCAGTGGGGTGCACCTCAATGATAGGGGTTGGGGCCTAGCCCAAGTCCCCTGAGGTACTGTATAGTAACCCTGAAGCCCCTCCTTCCCACTCTTCTCTCAGGCCTTGCCTCCCTGATGACCTCTTTCTACTCTTGCCTCACCACATTGTGTCTTAGCCTTGGTTTCTGCATCTGGAAAAACAGAGCTCATCTCAGTGTTCAGTTCTCAGCATTGTTCCAAGGATTGACAACATAAAACTATGCACAGTTCCAGTGCCTGGAGTGCAAAATAAGGCCATATTGGCGAGTGTTATCACCAGTAAGAGCAATGCTAGGCAGAACCACTCACATTTGTGTTCTCTTTACTACTGTTGTGCCTGTATTGTCTTCTCATTGGTCCCCCCTCAGCAGTCCCTCTCAGGAATTTGGGAGACTGATGCAGCAACTCTGTCACCCACAGATACCACAGCCAGGACTGAAGGGCCCGGTTACAGAGGAGCTGATACCCAGATGCCCCTCCCTAGGCTTATGCATCTTGAAGTCCTCTCTTCAGATTCCAGTATAGAAACAGATATTTCAAATTTTCTTGTTGTTTGTTTTTGTTGGGGGAAGGGGGCATGTGTAAATTAGTTGAATGGAACTTTGGTGTATTTTAATTTCTCCAATGGCTTGTGAAAAAAATGAGGCCGATAAGGTAGGATTGCCTTATTACTTGCTCCCATAACTTCACTATTGTCTGGCGCTCGTGTCTAATGTGCAGGGAAAAGAAAACCTGGAGAAGGAAGTCTTAGGATAAGACCCAAAAGACCCAAACCATTTTTCCTTTCTTCTACTGCTGACCCACTGTGACCCTATTTAAAATGCCAGGTGAGACCTTGTTCCTTAGTGTCGAGACAACTCTGAAGACAAATTCAAGAGAACTTCTCAGCCTTTGCTTCCCTCTTAGGCATTATTATAGAACAATCCCTATAAAAGTTAAGTGGATGTTTGTTTTTATTTTAAAACTTGTGATTTAAGCCTGTTGGACTGCTACCATCTTTGAGGCCTCACACATTTCCTCTCTTACCTGCTGCTTAAAATCTATTACCAGCATATTTCTTTGCTTAATATAAACAAGACTCACTAGAGTAAGTCGTCAAATTGCTTTGTTAGTATATGCCTCAACTCTTTCCTGGTGTTTTTATCACTCCTTTTTCCTAGTATCAAATAGTGTGGAGGAGAAAAGACATTTTTTTTCTACAGTGTTTGATTAAGTAGTTTGCAATATTAAAAAATTTACTGCTCTAAATAGCATTCAAATATGTAGTATTTGATTGTTGAAAAGGCCTATCATACTTAACACAGACCATTTTTTAACTTGGAAAATCAGGCATAAATTTACTCCACCCTCCAATGCTTACATTTCAGCCTTTCCCTTTTGAGCTCTGAAGTTCAGATATTGCTTGGGCCCTCTTGTGTTCCCCAGCCTACTGCTATTTTTTATAGTATCTTCCTCTTTGGAACTCTTTTTGATTTCATTAATCTAAATATGTTCTGGAGGCACAAAAGCACATTTTCAAAGATCTGTATTTGTCACAGAAAGGGCCCAGTTACTTCTTGAATTTTCAGATTTTACTCTGTAGTTCTCTATTGGATATTAGAAGATATTCTTCATCATCACCATCTCTACCTGTGAGTATATATAAAAACTATCCTCTTTTCATATTTGTCATTGGTAAAGGTAAATTTTACCTTTCCCTGCCAATCTCATCCCAGGTTTTCCAACAAGTATTTCTACCCATATACCCTTTAAATTAAACCTTTGCAACGGGAACATCATCCCTATATTACAAATAAGACCTCTAGAGTGCTTGCCTTGTATGCAGCAGACTCTGGTTTGATCCCTGGCACCACTTGTTGTCCCCCAAGCCCCTTCAAAAAAGAGATCTGAGCACAGAATCAGGAATATCCCCTGAGCACTGTCAAGTACTGCCGAGATCCTCCCTCAATCTCCACTATGTCAATAAGACCTAGAGAAAGTCATCTAAAATCACACTATTAATAAAGGAAAAAAATATCCATTCAACCCTTGTCCTTACTTATTCCTTTACCTTTCTTTGACTGGAATGTTTCAGTGGCCCCAGGAGAGTTTTTATCCCCAAATAGCAAATATTTTTGATCGTTCAGCATGCTTTTCTCCTAAAACTCCATCTCCTCCATATAATAGAAATCAAAATTTATTAGTGTCTTGTTTAAGGTTACACGCTGTCCTGGGAGAAGCATGGGATTTGGGAGTAATGGTTCAGAGTATTAGTCTATTCTTCAGTAAGTGTGGGGCCCTCACCAGCCTGTTTTTTCTTCTGTCCATCCTTCCTAGCTAACCACCTCAAAAGGATATGATGAGTTGTGGGTATAAGGACATAAACATGGGATCCCGCATTATTAGAGCCCTATTAAACCCAGGGTTCTCTTTCACCTTGATTTCATCTTATCCATCCCACCTCCCCTCCTGACTCTTCCCTACATAATCCCTTTGCTCCTACTTAATGGAATTATTTTTCATCTCCTGAGCATAACATCTGCCTTCCCACTGTCATATTTTTATGTGTCCATTTTCTGTAGAATCCAGTGGGCTCTTCAGGGGAAAGGGACGTCACTGTCGGATACTCCTCTTTGGCGACCTGTGAAATTTCCATTCATCTTTTAAGATTTGGTTTCAATATTCATTATCAGATCACAGATCATGGTCCTCCCGTTGTTCATCGATTTGCTCAAGCGGGCCCAGTAACGTCTCCATCATGAGACTTCTTGTTACTGTGTTTGGCATATCGAATACGTCACGGGGAGCTTGCCAGGCTTTGCCCTGTGGGCGAGATACTCTCGGTAGCTTGCCGGGCTCTCCGAGAGGGGCAGAGGAATCGAACTCAGGTGGGCCATGTTGGCTGCTGCAAGGCAAATGCCCTACCACTGTGCTATCGCTCCAGCCCATTCATTATCATCATCAATTTTTTAAAAGTTTAATTATTCCCATCATAAATGGTCATTCTTTGAATTCCTGCCTTTAATTATCCCTGCCATCATATGTTGCATGCCTAGTTTTGTCATGAGTTGTCCTGTATCTCTTTTATCTTCTTCTCAAACTTTACAGACATCGGGTAGCTGTTTAACTTCTAGATTTTTCACATAATCTGTAATAGAGTCCCTGGGAGTTTTCACAATCTGGTTAGAGGAACCCACAAGTTAGGGAATTATTTGGGACTCAGTCCTGGATCTGCGACTTACATATCAGCTGTTGGCCTTAGACAATTTACTTCACCCTCTCTATTTCTATACCATGTAGATTATCATCAAGACTTCATGGAATCAGTACATGGATTAAATAAGGTCATTTTCAAATTTCATGGCACAATATAGATACTAAATAAATGTTAAGTTCTTTTCCTGTGATCAAAAATTTTTAAATGGTTTTAGAAAGTAGGAATTATGTGTATCCTATTTGATATGGGTTTCTAACCGGGATTCATTGCTAATAATTTTAGTAGATTGATCTAAAATAAGAGAACTTCATAGTTCTCTGTAGTTTACTTGGGAATTTAGGTGTTAAGCTAGGGAAGAATCAGTATCCTAGCTAAATATGGACAACTAACTACTCCATCCTCTTTCAGCATATGGATTTACATTTGTAATTTTCCCTGGATAAGATTTTACCATTGCTCTTAATTTTATTAATCCATTCAAAACTGACAGATGTTGTGGTGAGTCTTGATCTGTTGGGGATTCTTATTTCATTTCTGATTAAAAGATGAATTTCGTTCTTAAACCCAAGGGTCTAAGTATACACTGCCCTTCTCTCCTAAACAGCTTATTTGAATGCCAGCAGTAAACTCATTATCCTCTAGAAGATACTAATGAAGGTTTCTAATATCAGATTCCCTTCTAAAACAGTTTCTTGTAGTAGTTAAAGAGTAGTCTGGGGCTAGATTAGTGGAGATCCAGTAATCTGTATCTGTCTAGTAAAGTCACTAGTTTGAACATTAATTTAGATTTACTTTTTTTTTAATATGTGAGGATGAATAAGCAGACACATAGAAGTAACCTGAATTGATCTCTTCTAGAGGGCACATAGAATTTGATAATCCTGATATCTGGCCAGGTAATGTTCTGGTGTGATTTGTATTGTTCCTTCTTATTTGTGTACAGCTCTGACTTTGATAGCGCAATGATCTCCATCCCTCTCCTTGTGCTTGAGAATCTGAGCCCCTTAACACTGGGGAAGCTGAAGTCACACAAGCCATCCATGTTTAGGTTGCCGCCTACTACACAAACTGCTAGAGTGGAAAGCAGGTTGGTTCAGCATAAGAATTTTAATGAAGCCATTTAAGCTTTCCACACCTGGAAGCTGATTCTCTTGGGTTTTGCCCCCATCCACCTCCCCTCCGGCCCCTCTTCAGTTTACCTCCAAGAGAGGCTCAAATTCTTTTCCAGGGCATCAGCCTTGGAGTGGGCAGTTATCCATTAGTGGCCTAAGACAATCATATTGGAGATCTCACTGGACACCAGACACTTACTATCACATCTGCTCTCTTGCTGGCTGATCCTCTTGGTGCTTTTACAGATACCTCAGGTCATCTTTTTCCTAGGGGGTGTTGCTCTGTGGCATCTTTGCTAAGTAGAACCCTGAATGTGTTTTCTATCACTTTGGACTGTCAGTGGCTGCTATTTCTTGAACTACTGTGTGAGTTAAGCACTATTGCTTAACATAGATTGTCATTAATCCTCCCAATACTCTTTAAGGTAGGTTTTTATAGAGGCCAGGGGTATAGCTCAGTGGTAAAACACTTGCTTGCCTTGCATGTATGATATCCTGGGTTTGATCCCTGGCACTGTCCCCTCCCAAAAAAATGTTTTTATTACACATATTTTACAGATAGTATTAGAGAAACCTAGCAATTTGTCTGAGTCAGTAAATGCCAAAGCCAGGACCGAACTTCAAGGACCTATTTTTCGACTGTGTTTACAAAAGACTTAAAATGCCCACTCCCACAAACTCTGAAATCACTGTGGTATTTCACACCACCACTACCAGAAATTCCCAGGACATTAGTGCAGTGCCCGAATGTGTCAAGACATTCACCAATTTGGAAAGAGTAGATTTCCACAAATTTCCAAGCGAACCCAGAGAAGCCCAATTTTGTTAGACAAATTTGAATTGAAAAGCTTCAGTTAAAAAAAAAAAGGACTCATTTTAAGATCCTCTGTTTATACTGACATGAGAGCTATGGAAAATGAGGGAGCGGCATCATGTTTCTGAAATATGCAATTTTACAATGGGAACGTGTTATAAAATGCCCTTCCACTGTTGTTTTCCTTGGGATTTAGGGTGAGAGACATGCAGGCTGACAACCCTCTTCCTGTTGTAGGTCAGAGCTTCAAGGAACTCTGTAATCTTCCCACCAGCTTTACTCTCTCCTGGAACTCACGGGTAAAATTAGATGCTGGCTGGACTTCAGTAGTTGAGTCTGAAAGCTTTCAGAGGCCGAGGCAGACAACAGCACAGAGTGCTTTCTCACAGCGCCACTCTGAGAGACACTCTGTACAGACTAACATGGTTTGGTAAACTGATGAGTGTCTGACAATTCCGCTGTAAAACACCATTAATAGCAATGCCCATAAGAGCAGAAGGAAATGATCTGTGTGTGGTTAATCGCCTTGGAAACAGATCAGGCTTTATCTTCACCCGTGGGCCGCATTTCCCCCTCGACATGGCTCCCCTGTATCTGTACTGTAAAGTTAAAACGCGAAACAGAACAGCCTTCTCTTTGAGGTTTTAGGTTCTCTACGAGTTGGAGTTCTGTTTTATTATACACATTTTAATTGACTTTCAGAGGCCAGTGTAAGTGAAAAGGGTGTGGGAAGAAGTCTCTCAGAGAGCGAGCCTTCTCTCCAACCAGCCTGGAGCGCGTTGATCTAATTTGACACATTTTGCCTGGAAGTCATAGAAAGAGACTGAGGTGCCCCGTCAGAATATAAAGAGCCAGAGACTAAAACCAGACGAAAAAGGGCCAATCCATTAGGGAAGTACCTCCCTGGGGAGCGGGTAGGCAGGGAAAAGAGGTTAGATTAAACGCTGGTTCCAGAGGCCACTACCCAGGAAAACTCTCCTCCCCGGACTCATCTGGGCAGGGGACAGTTAAGGCAAAGGAGTTCTGCTTATTCTCTGCTGCAGGATGCTACCCCCTGACCCTTTATAAGTCAGCCGTGCTTGATTACTCTTTTTAATCCAAGTCTCAAAACAGCTTGTAAAGTTGTTGGTTGTTGTTTGTTGTTTTTTTTTTTTAAATTTATCATTCCTTTCCTGATTATGTGACATGCGCTTTCCCTTTGTCCACATCTGTTTTCCAGCCTCATTACTCTTTAGTTATTACATTCAGTTTTAAAAAAGTAAAAAAGAGAGAGCGCTGTTTCGTTGGTTCCCCCCCCCACCCCCCGGATGTTTTTGACCCCATTCCCCTGCAACCCTTTTGCCTGGTCCCAAGTTTCAAAAGTGCACATGTTGTGTTTGATGAGACCATCTCCACAGTTCTAGAATCCGCATTCTAGGGATGGATTGACCTTCCTGTGTAAATTACCTGTGTCCTAGCCGAGGCCCACAGTTCACCTAGGGTTATTTAAGGGCAACTATGGTCAGCAGAGCATGGCATTTCTTTATCAGACTGTTCGTTACATCATAGCCAGTGTGAATTTTTTGTGATTACACTTTGACAACATTATTTGAATATAGTTATTTAAAGGCAAATGGCAGCAGGGAATCATAGCTTTAGGATTTAAGGTGGGAGCGATAGCACAGTGGGGGTAGGGCGCTTGCCTTGCATACAGCCAGCCCGGGCCAACCCCGGTTCGATTCCTCCACCCCTCTTGGAGAGCCCAGCAAGCTACTGAGAGTATCGCGCCCACCCAGCAAAGCCTGGCAAGCTAACCATGACATATTCAATATGCCAAAAACAGTAACAAGTCTCACAATGGAGACGTTACTGGTGCCTGCCTGAGCAAATGGATGAACAATGGAGGAAAGTGTTACAGTGCAGTGCAGTGCTTACTTAGTGAAAACAAAGGTTGGGAAAATGAGGCAGCGACGCCCATGAACAGCTCTTCTATTCAGTGTTGCATGAAAATACGAATCAGCACTGAAATAAGAACAAGAGAGAAGGAATTGCTATAGCTGGGTGCTAGCGTGCATGTTTTGCCTATGTCAGACTTTGGGTTCAATCCTCCATATCCAAAAGTATAGAGGTAAAAAGAACAAGAGATAGACAAATTGGAAGGAATGAGGTATTTTTTGGCCTTATTTGCAGGGTCATTGCATGGGGTTCCTCCATGGCAACCATCACCAGTTAGGAAAAAGAGGGACTGGAGAGATAGTACAGTGGGTAGGGCCTTGTACGCGACCAACTCAGGTTCCATCCCCAGCACCCCATATCGTCCCCAAGCACTGACAGGAGTAATTCTTATGGTCAGAGTCAGGAATAACTCCTGAGAATCACTGGGTGTGGCAAAAAAAAAAAAAACAAAAGAAAAAGAAAAAAAGATCCCATTCGCAGTAACAAAGAGACCAAGAAAAGTTCTAAGAAGAAATGCAAAACATTTATAGAAGATCTATAAAGATAAATTAAAACATTAAAAGATTACTTAATAAATGGATATAATATGTACAGGGAAAGGAAGGCTCAGTCTTTTAAAGTTCTCAATTGTCCCCCAGCTAATTTAGAAATTAAATGAACTTCTAATAAAAGTCATAATAGGCTTTAAGGCAGTCAGAGGACTGGCAGGAAACCAGTGGCACACATAGAAGTGTTTACTGACAAAGCTTTAGGAAACCAGGAAAACAACTGGGGAAGATGAGGCAGCACCTAAAGCTACCAAGAGGCTTGAGACAGATGAGAACTCAGAGAACTGGAGCAGGAGCTTTGGCACCACTGACAGGGCTTTGGGGGAGGAGTGGCCTCTGCTAACCTGGATAAGGAGTCAAGGAGCTCGTAAGTTTCCTGCCATTGAGTCCCACTATCTGAATCCTATGACAAAAGAACCCAGTTGATTCCCTCCAGCTGGAGATCTGTCTCATGGGGGCATAGAACAAGGCAGGTAAGAGTGACCATAGGGGCCAGAGTGATAGTACAGTGGGCAGGGCCTTTGCCTTGCACACAGCTGACCTGGGTTTGATCCTTGGCACCTCATGTGGTCCCCCGAGCACCGCTAGGAGTAATCCTTGAGTTCAGAGCCAGGAGTAGTCCCTGAGCATCACCAGGTCCCCCAAGAGGTGAACGCATCTAAAAGAACTATTAAAAAGTATTCAGTACAAATATTTTCCCATAAATTTTTCAAGGCGACTTTGAACTTCAAGCAGAAAGCTAAAGGATAAAAACCAGATCAGCAAAGAGGATTTTGGAGAACAACAAATTCATCATAATTTTCATTAGAGGATCTTTTAATTTCTGTTCTACCTGTTGTTATATTGTATTTTAAAATCTTAATATCTTTGGGGGGGGTAGGGAGGATGGTTTTGGACCATACCTGGTCATGCTCATAGCTTACTCCTGGCATGCTTGGGAGGCCAGCGGGGATGCTAGAACTCAAACCCAGGTCAACCATGTGCAAGGCAAATGCCCTATCTAATTGGAGTATTGCTCCAATACTAATTGTAGTATCTTAAAACAGTTTTACTATTGCCAAAATATCAAAACAGAATACATATGGATGTGGAAACTTGAAACATGCTAGAGGTAGCATTACAAATCGTGGTTGTGAGATAGACTGATCAGTGAGTTGTGCCTTGGACCTGTGGGAGAAATGAAGTACTTGGTATTAGTATGGAACTTAAAACCTTTACCTGCAAGTATTGGCTGGAATGTAGAGGCCCAGGTACCAAAAGTGGACAGACATTTAGATTGATGTCAGTATTCAGTAAGCGAATTTACAATTTCTAATAATTTTGCATAGAACCTCGAGTCAGATTGTTTTTTAGTTACAAAAAGAGATAGCAGAATTCTCATAAGTTTATTGTGAATGTGAAATAAATCCATATATGTGTGCCTATATACTGCTTAGAACATTGTTTGGCAGACAGTAAGCACTATTTTAGTGTCAATTATTATTATTGAGTCTAGGATCAGATCCTGTAGTTTTACCTCTTGGTATGTAATCTAGAGGAAATTTTGACTATGTTACACAAAGAAAGAATACTCATTTAATCTTTTATGTAGATAAAGAATATTTTAAAATTTAATCTTTTATGTAGATAAAGAATATTTTAAAATCATGATAAGGTAATTGTGCTCCATAGAGCACAAATGAACGAACTAAAGCTATATGTAGTATGTAATTCAAGGATCATGTGACTAAAGTCCTTATCTTTATCTTAAAAAAGACTTTGGATACAGCATTTTTATAATAATAACTTGCTAACTGATCTGGAGAATAATTATTTTTCCTCTCCTGAGTCTCCTAAAAATAAGTGGTCTTACCTTGAGAAAAATCTAGCTTCTCCTTTCATGGGTACATTTTCCTTCTTCATTTCTAATGAGTTACTGTGTATCATAGTATTGTTTTTTTTTAACAAAGATATGAAATCCATATGAAAGCCAAAATCTGATTCCACATGGAGGGAATTTGTCTTCATGCTCATTAATACTGTATCTCTGCTAGGCAGACCCCTTTTGATCTAGTAACAAATTGATGTTTTTCATTTGAATACTTCTGTTAACAACCAAGATAGCAAAGGATTGAGGTTTATGATTTGACCCCCTTTGGGGCAGTTAGATGTAACTGATGAGAGAATCCATTGCAATGGAAAATGAGGACAGGGCGGGTGACTTAGAGATAGATATAGAGAGACACAGAGATAGAAACAGAAACAGAGACAGAGAGAGAGACTCACCCAACATCATTGATAAAGAAAATGACTGGTATAAGGATTTTTAAAAATATTATCTTCTTATTTATTCTTCCAAGGATATATGCACTATGAGCTTTGTATTTAAGGAAAGGTTTAGAAAGGAGAATTAGTTTCCAAAGGAAAGTGTGAGTAGTACCTCTACCTTTAATGATTTAGCACTACATTAAAACCTGGTATCTGAGATGTTATATCTAAGGGTGCAGAAATGAAACAAGAAGACTTGGAAAAATTTCCTGTCTCGTATCTCCCTGGTTTACCAAGATGACCTTCCATGAAATTGGAATATATTGGAAATCTTAGGACAGATCTCAATGCTGCATTATGACTCAGCCCTTTGCACCTTCTGTTGTGTGGAGTCCATCCCATGCCGTGTTAGAAAATTGCTGTAATCTAAGCCTATTTAGTCTGTTTTCTCCCACTTTGTAAACACCCCTTTCCATACTTGCAGTGTCGCCACCATTATTTGTTTCGATTTGTAAATTGCAGAAAGGCTAGAATAAACAGTGTCCAAACACACGCACATAATCCCTTGCCAGAGATTAACTATCTCCGGCCAGTGATACATTCAAATAGGGACATTTTGTAAAGAAAATATGTTGGATTTTTTTCCCCAAATGCCAGAATTCCAGAAATACAGCTCTGAATTTTCTTTTCATCCTCTGTGACTAGGCTAGGAAAGTGAATTCTTACTGGTTGGTAACTTACAAGATAAAAAGTGGTGATATCAAGGCTTTAATTTCTTTGGAAACTAAAACAGGAGTTTGACTGGTGCCTCATAAATATTCAGGATCCTTACAGCTACCATGGTTAGGAACGTAAATTATCTTTTAGTTCCCAACACCTAGCAATATTAGAGGGAGAATGAGTTTGAGAATAAATGACTGAAAGTCACATTACAGAAAAAAGTATTACCACGTGCCAAGTAACATGGGATAACCCACAGGTTTCCAGTCTGATTCTGAACTCGAGGTGGGAGGTGGTGAACATGGAATTTTCCAGAGCATAGCCAAAAAGGGCTATGTCAGAGCATACCATTTGACCTGAAACATGACCAGAGTCAAGAGAGACTCAGATAGCCTTTGTTTTCTTCCCTGTGTTCACCATCCTGTCTTATATCAGTCTGTCTATGCTCAGGGCAGCCTGGAAGCCAAACACCCCCATCTACTCCAAAAGCTAGGTCATGTATCTCCTGAATATTTAATATCATGTCCTATATTTTCTCCTGGAAAGAAACTGTTACTTGTGAATATCACTCAGGTCACAGCTACCAGTTTTTCATGGAAAATTTGGTGTCTTCCACCATATTTGGTCTTGGTTGACTCTCTGTGTCTCTTGTACTTATAGGTGTTTTGTATTCAACTCAGTACTTTGATTATTCATTCAATACTTTTATTAACTAAGTTTAATAAAAATGGTGTTAATTTTTTGAATAAAAATTGATGAGACATGAAACTGCCATGGACTGTCTCAGAGGCATATCTTCATTCTGGTTAGAAAGGCATACTTGGAATTGGACAGAAATAAGAATTTCAGTCTCTTCCTTGCTTTTTTCATCACAAACCAGCACTAGTTGTTTTAGTTTTCTTTTGCTTTCCCTGTGCAAGATTCAGATGATTTCTTTTTGTGGTAAAGAAACACAAAACATGAAATTTTCTATTTTCACTTGTACAGTAGTGTAGTGTTAAATATATATATACGTAGTTGTGCAAAAAAAAAATCTCTGAAAATTCTTCATCTTGCAAAACCAGAACTGCAAACCCATGAATACAGCCCTATTTGCCAACCGTCCACACCTTCTTCTGGGAACCACATTCCACTTTCTGCTTCTGTGTCTGAGTACTTTAGATATCTCACAAAGTTGAATTATGCAGTATTTATCTCCTTTTAAAAAAAATTTTAGCAGCCTTAATATTGACTAGATGGTACAGAGTTCCCATGTACCCCTTTTCCTATCAAATGTTCCATTTCCGTACTGTTCCCATCCTGCACTCATATAGCACCATAATGTCATTTCCTGAAACAAAGAGCATAGATTTTGATCATTGAAACAGAGCAACTGGTATAAAATAAGGGCTTCATTCTAAGGATTAGACCTAAATATGACCTTCTGTAATTTTGGCAGCTGTTGAAGATGTCTGTTGCCTTTGAGTCTCACGGTGGCCTGGATGTAGATGAGGTCTGAGGGTGGGAAGAAAGTTCAATATGAAAAGGCAGAGAGAAAGGACATGAAACTCACAAGGCCAATTGGAGCCTGTGTCTGTTTTTTCGCTTATGTTCATTCAGATAATTTGGTTGATTGCAACAGAAACTGGTACTCTGCATTCACCACAGAGTTGCACATCCACTTGGGTCAATCTAAAATAACCCTATTTGTTTGTGGTGGAAGCTGGGAGAACAGACCAGCCTGCTGAGTTGGCCAGCAAATTAGCAGCAATGTGCACAAATGTCACAGTGTCTTGTACCCTGTGCAACGCATCGAGTCTTGCTGCACTTCTGCTTTCTAAGTATCACATACATTTATGTCATATTCAATCCTAGGTCAGAATCTTACAGGGAAGGAAATTTGGGAAATGTAGTTCCAGCTAGGCTCAGCGAACAGCACCCCAAAACGTGTTAGCCGTTAGAACAAAACCTTAATGAAACACAACCCATTGTAGACTATAAGATCAATATAGAGTAATTGCTTGTTGTTGTTGTTGTTGTTTTTCTAGGGCTTGGGAGCCCTCCTGGTGATTATCAGTTAACCAAATCTGACGGTACTTAGAGGCCTGCCCAGTCATACTAGGCAATATTCCATGAACCGTGTGGTGCTAGAAACCAAACAGGGTCAGCTGCAACTCCTATGGACTCTGTCTGTCTGTCTGTCTGTCTCTCTCTCTCTCTCTCTCTCTCTCATATCACTTTTTTTCCTGTCTAATAGTAACAAGCAAACTTAAGATGGAACTAAGAAAATGGGATGGGAGGAGCAAGAGTACAGCGGGTAGGGTGTTTGCCTTGCATGATGTCAAGCTGGGTTCAATCCCCAGTATCCTAGATGGTCCGCCGAGCACTACCAGGAATAATTACTGAGTTAAAAATCAGTTATAACCCCTTAACATCACCTTGTGTGACCTCCCTGAAAAGAAAAAGAACAGTCATTTACAATAGCATCAAAAATATATAAAATATCTGAAAAGAGGAGCAAACATATACAAAGTATTGAAAGGAATTTTAGAAGACTGAAATGAATAGATCAATTGTGCACCAGGAAATGATACTGTGAAGATGTTCATATGCCCCAAGTTGATATATTTTCCTAATAAAATTCCCATAAAAATTCCACTAATTTTCAGAAAGCTGTAAATCTTTTCTAAAATTCACATATAAAATTATGTTTTGGGGTAGCCAGACAACCTTGTAAAAGAACAAAGGTAGATGCCTCAATTTCCCAATTTCAAAGTTTTATTCCTTGGTTACAGTAGTTAATACAATGTGGGGAGAAAAAGATGGTACAGGTGGTAGGATACATGCCTAGAATGCACCAGGCCAAGGTTTAATCTTTGGTATCATATGGTATGTTGAACATAACTAGATGTAGCCCTTGAGGTCCTTGAGCATGCTGGTGGTGGTTCTGAAGTATTGACAGGGTGACCCAGACAATCTCCAGCACCAAATAGCATCAGCATTGCAGACCTTTGCATCAGCCCATTGGCCCATTTAGCCAGGAATCAATAGTGGAGCCTCTGAATTTCTTGAGTACCACTTACGAGAACCTCCCCTCCAAAAAAAAAGTGTTACTGGCATTAGAATATATATCAAATATCAGTTAAATAAAATTGAGAGTCCAGAGATTAAACCCTCATATTTATGTTCAAGTGACTTTTCAACAAGTATAACATGACAATTCTATGGCTAAAGAATCATCTTTTCAACATTTAATTGAATAATGAATGGTGGTTGGGACAGTTGTATATTTACATGCAAAAGTTGGACCACATCCATTCAGTGGGACATCATGTACAACATAACTCAAAATGAATTGAAAATATTTAATATAGGAAAGCTAAAACTGAAAGAAAACATAGATATAAAAGTTTGCGATCTTGGATTGTAAGATAGGACCACAAAAGTACAAAGAATAATATAACAAATGTGTAAGTTGAATATCCTCAAATTAAAAATTCTCTGTGCTTTATAGGATAGTAATACAGAAGTGAAATGACAGTACCCAAAATGAGAAAAAAATATAATTGCAAATCATGAATAAGGAACTTGTAGCTAAACTATGTAAAAAAAAAAAGGTAAAGGCCCTCCCGTTGATGGTCGATTTGCTCGAGCGGGCCCAGTAATGTCTCCATTGGAGACTTTGTTGTTACTGTGTCTGGCATATCGAATACTCTCGGTAGCTTGCCGGGCTCTCTGAGAGGGGCGGAGGAATCGAACTCGGGTCGGCCATGTTGGCCGCTTGTAAGGCGAACGCCCTACCTGCTGTGCTATAAAAGTATTACACATAACACAGTTTTTAAGTTGGCAAAGTATCCAAAAAGAAGTTCTTCAAAAAAGATATACAAACAGGATTATATAGAAGATATACAAACGACCATGTTTGTATATGAAAAGATTCTCAGCTTTAACTACCAAGAAAACCCAACTCCAAACCACAAAGAGATATCACTAGGATGGCTACCTATAACTTTAAAAAGATAACAAATGTTGATGAGAATATAAAGAAGTTGGAAACCTTTGTGTAATAGAAATGAAAAATATGCAGTTCCTTTAGCAAACTCTCTGGCAGCAACTGAAACAGTTAAACTAAAAGTTACCATATGATTGAGAAGGGGCAAGAGATGGGTCAGGGGTTACGGTACTTGCCTTGCATGCAGCCTACCCAAATTCAGTCCCTAGCACTGTATATGATCCCTTGAGCAACACCAAGAATGATCCCTGAGCACAGAGTAACGCTTTGAACACTGTCAGGCGCGATGCCAAAAAAATAAATAAATAATAATAATAAGTAAATAAAATAAACTTATGATCAAGAAATTCCACATGTTGGTCTATACACAAAAGAAATTTAAAACATGTTCACACAAATATATCAGTATTTATTCCAAATAATAACAAATAGTCATTAATGGTTCCACCATGGAATCAGTGTCTGTCAAAAGACAAATGGCCATGCCCAAGTAATCAAAATAATTTAAAGCACAGACTCAGTTGCCTGTGCATCAGTTTCACTGCAGTATTATTCATAGTAGCTGAAGATGGAAATTACCTGTGTGCCCATCAACAGATTAAGAAATACACAAAAAATGTAATCTGTCCATACAGTGGAATATTGGTTACTCACAGAAAGGAATAAAGTTCTTATACATATGGCAACATAGGTGAACTTTGAAAGCATTTTTGACTGAAAGAGGCCAGCCACAAAGGATTATAAAGTTCCATTTATGTGAAATGTGAAAACTAGGCAAATCTAGAGATAGAAAGTAGATTAGTGGTTGCCAAGAGTTGGGGAGACAGGAAGATTAGGAGGTGATGGCTAAGAAGTGAAGGGTCTGTTTTCATAGTCATCAAATATTCTGAAATAGGTTGTGGTAATGGTTATACATTCTGTGAACACACAAAATTGTATGTTGAATTATACCCTTTAAAGGGGTGGATAGTATGGTAGGTGAATTATATCTCAATAAAGCTGTTATTGTTTTTTAAAAGGGGTGTGGGTAAGTTAGGACATACTTAAGAGAATAGAAGTTCTGGATATTCCCTGTTCCTCAGTTGGTTAGTCCTTTTGTGGGCAGGTGTTTGTGCAGACAAGAAACTCTAGTCCACCTCTCTATAATCATTGAAAACAGTTTCTGTATGTCTTGTTTTGGCTAAGCGACACACAAGACATTGTTTGTATTTTTGCATGCTTTTCCCTGGGGCCTTTGCAGAGAATATTTTTAGCATAATGTTGGGTCTAATGTTGATGTGGTCCACTGTTTGTTCACTTGTCCCCCCTCAGTGCCACTGGGATAAGCATATGTTACATTTGGTCTTAATCCCTTAGAAGACACAGAATTGTTCAGTCTATCTTAACCACAAACCACGTTTAAAATAGCGGGCCAAGGCATTGCGCCTTCACGGTGAGGTGGCACTAGTTCTTCTACTTGCATAAAGAGCCAGGTAACCACAAGCCATACTGGGCTTGGCTGCCCCTGGCCAGGCTGGGTGACTTGATGGTAGCAGTTTTGCTCAGCCTTTTTTGACTTCCTCCTCCTCATTCTGCCAGTCTCTCTGTCTTTGTCTTACTTATTTAGCTTGACTTCCAAGCATTACTTTCTTTAATTCAGTGTTCATTCCCACATATTCGGCCCCGTTCTCAGCAGAACTCATGAACTTCCCCAAGTACATTGAATAGTAGGGTTGTAAAAGATCATGAAATTCTCACAGTCTTGCTTGAGAATGAAGACTTCTCTGAAGTCCTTGCTTGACATTTGAACACCCATAGCTCTAGAGAAAGACTGTTATAGTTTGTTGAATTATAGTTTGTTGAAGTTCTGGATGCTTCTGAAGCTAGGGAATTGTGTGGGCAAAACGCAGTCTTTCATACCTTTCAGTTAGCATGGTTTGAACATGGGCAAGGAGTCAGAGATTGGTCTTTGGAATTAAGGGTATGTGAGGTAACAGTTGTAGAGAGACTATCTGATATGGAATCAGGATCTAGTTTTGAAGCGTTGCTCTTTCACTTAAAGATTTTGCATCTTGCATGATGTTTTCTACTTTCTGTGTACCTCACTGTCTGATAGCATATGTTAATTAGTATAACATTATTATCAATAACATAACCTGAATCCGAAGAAATTTGAATTCAAAAGACTTTATTAACTATAACATGCATATTTAATAGCTACTATGTACCTGTTCTTAGATGTTCTTGAATATCTGTTGAAATTAGTCAAAACAATATACAGAGCTCGAAGGGCATTTGCCTTGCACACAGCTGACCTGGGTTTGATCCCCAGCATCCCATATTGTTCTACCAGAAGTGAGTTCAGAGCCAAGAGTAAGCCCTGAGCACTACGGGTATGTGACCCAAAAAGCCAAGAAAAAATAAATTAGTGAAATAATATACTTAAGAAGATGCTTTTTACAATGTAAAGGAGTTATTTAAGAAGATATTTCAGTGAATATATTCATATGTGCATTTTTTTCACCTTAATTGGTTTCAGGTTTGAAATAAAATTTGTCTCCAGGAACAAGCAAACCTCATAAATGTGAAATTTCCTGTATTGCTTCTTTGGGATTATCTTACCAGTGTGAAATCCTTGGTTGGGAGCTGAAAAGCGAGGGATGTATTGGCCTCTAATGAGAGATTTGCCCCAAGTGTCCAGTCTAGTGACTTGCATGGTAATAAACTAAAGTTGTATGGTTGGGAAAAGTGGGCAGAGCATTTGATTAATATGCAAGAACAAAACCCATTTCTTCAGAGTTGAGCTGAGAGAGCTCAAAGACAAAATCTTTTGAGAACAAATATTGGTTTACTCTTAGACAGATAGAACTTCCTGTGTCAGCAAGGGGAAATTCTCTGGCTTGAACCTAAGAAAGTTGTGTTTGGATTGGTCAGCTTAGTGAAATGAAAGCCCCAGGTTGAACAAAGTAAGGAAACATGTCAATGCACAGTAGCAATGCACTGTAGCGCTGTTCTCCCGTTGTTCATCGATTTGCTCAAGAGGGCCCAGTAACGTCTCCATTGTGAGACTTGTTGTTATTCTGTTTGGCATATTAAATACGTCACGGGGAGCTTGCCAGGCTTTGCCATGCGGGTGAGATACTCTCGGCAGCTTGCCAGGCTCTCCAAGAGGGGCAGAGGAACCAAACTCAGATTGGCCGTGACGGCCACATGCAAGGCAAATACCCTACCACTGTGCTATCACTCCAGCACAGTACTGTAGACAAAATCCTTCCAAAAGTTTTTGTACTTTAATTTGAAAATAGATAGCATTATTTTTGTTATGCCATATGGTTGGTCAAATTATACCATCTTTTCTCGATGTAAAATCTGAATTAAAAAACATTTTATTGAGATAATTTTTGGTTTTGTTTTTTGGTTACATCTGGAGACACTCCAGAGCTCCTCCTGGCTCTGTTTTTGGGAATTGCTCCTGGCAATTTTCAGGGGGCTGTGCAGGGCGAGGAATCAAACCTGAGTCTCCTACTTGCAAACACATCCTCTGCCTTTAAACCAACACCTCTCTGGCCCAGAGATAATTTTCAAACAGTGAAATGCACCGATAATAACCAGTTAAATTATTTTCGTCAAATGCCAATATATATCCACATATATTTGATTGTGACTTTGAAATTAAAAAGGGTGGGCAGAAGAAATAGATAATACTGTAGATAATGTGCTTGCTTTACATACTGCTGACCTGGGCTTGAATCTTATCATCACATATGGTCCTCTGAGCACCACCAGAGTGATCCCTGAGCGCAGAACCAGGAATAAACCCTGAACATCGCTGGGGGCAGCCCCCAAACAAAGCTAAAGAATCATTTAAATAATATTGTGACATTGGAATGCCAGGAGCTTTTTTTGGTTACTTCACTTCATCTTTTTTCTCTTGGTGTTAAAAACAATTGGTTGACAGGATATTCAGAGATTTTGCTGTTATATTTAAGTTTTTAAGACAGATGAGCTGAAATGGCTGCTAAATACTTTTGTGCTGGAAAATACCAATGAGTCACATTGGTATTTACAATAGGAGTGTACAAATGGCTTGCTGCAATTGATCCAATGACATTAGGTACCTCCTCTGTGCCAGGAAGTTTATACTGTGCTTGTTTCGCTGAAACAAACTGTGTCTCTGCCTCTGTCCCTGTTTGGGAGGAGGCCTAAGTGACAAAAGGATAATCAAGTGAATTCAGAGGGGCTTTGAACCAAAATGTAATTTGAAAACGGTAAACAGTGGAGGAGATAAGCCTTGCCTTGCATCCTGCTTACCCTAACTCATATCCCCAGTACCCCATATGGTCCCCTGGGCACTTCCAGGGTACAGAGCCAGGAATAGCCCTGAGTACCACAGGTGTGGCCCCGAAAACAAACTGAGGTGAACAAGGGACTGAATGGGATTGTGCAGGGACTAAAGTACATTCCTTGCATGCCTCCAACCATGGTTTGACGCCCAACACAACATGGTCTCCCAAGCCACACTGAGTGGGCCTCTACACCTTCAGGGTCAGTGCCCAGCTGCAGGGTCTAGCAGCTCCACAACTTCAGGCCCTCAAACCAAGCCCTAGGGGTGCTTTCCTGTCCCCCTGAGTACTGGTTGCTTGGGAGCCTCCCCAAGCCCCACCGAACCCCCCAAAGAAAGGGAGCGTACATTTTTCAGCAATTTGAACCTAGGACATAAGGAATTTGAACTCACTTTCTCTGGTGTCAGCGTTGATCATGCCTTCACCAAGTTCACCTATCTGGTCTATCTTCTCAATTGGCAATATTGTTCTGCCGCCTATTTTTATCCTTGGCTCTTTTCTTTTTTATGGGGGTGCAGGGAGGGGTTCTTGGAGGTGCCAGGGATTGAACCCATGCCTCTTGCATGCAAATCAGTTGCCCTGTGAGCCATTTTCCCAGCTGAATTTGGAGGATACTCTTTGGCTTTACTTGTCGGGCTTTTCAGCATCATTGGGCATTCATTGTTCCTGTATGGAGAACAGGGAAGGAAGAATGCCCCCAGTCCCCACATCAGCACTCCCCACATCTGCTTTGAGAACCCCCACCTTACACACACACACACACACACACACACACACACACACACACACACCCTCCTCCCTACCACTCATCATTAAAGTGAGATTTTCCCAGACACCTGGGACATAGTGCTAAGGCCGCACTGAGTGCTGGTGCGGGGGAAGGGGCACGGGAAGTGGGGGGGGCTGTGGCTCAGAGGTAAGCACACTTGCCCTCATGTGTGTGAGGCTGTGGGTTTTATTCCCAGTACTGTAAATTTTTTTTTTTTACAAAATTTCTAAAGAGGAAAATGAAGTGAAACTTTTCAAGTCAAATGTTACAGGAAATCAGCAAAAGCTGTTACATTGATCCTAACTTGTAAACTTCAGGATTATAGTGGTGCCAGGAGGCCCTTGCCTTACATATGGCTGACCCTGGTTCAATCCCCTGAATGGCATATGGTTCCCCTGGGCTTTGTCAGGAGCAACCTTTGAGCACAGAGCCAAGAATCCTTCAACTCCAGTAATTCCACTGTATGTGTCCCACCCCCCCCCCCCACACACACAGAGGAAAAAGAGCAGAGGCCTTCCGTGCCCCCATTTGTTACCAGGATGGGGAAAGAGCCTATTTTTCAGCCTATTGTCACTCAATGTCCTCAGCTGGCTATGACCCTGTGGTCTCTGCGAAGCCTTCATCACCCTAAGTTCCTGTTCTCACATACAAGCTGAATGTCCTTCAGCCGCTCTGTTCCTTGCCCTGGCCTAGAGGCCTTTTATACCCCCACCCCCACCCCCACTCAGTGACTAGCCAGCGACCCCGAAACTGACTTCATCTCCTAGGACCAGGGGACCTTGCAACAGAGAAGTGAAAAGTATCACAGAAGAATTGAATCCGGGTCCTTTGTTTTGCCCCAAACATCTCGGTGGTAGTTTTCTGTGCTGAAGTACAGAAAAGAAAGAGAATGAATATAGGATTTAGAGTAGGTGCTAATAAAAGTGTATGAAAGAGAAGCCGGCACTGCTGTCCACCCCAGAGGAGCCCCCAGGTCTGAATACTCACCTTTGTATTCTGCTCATTCCCAGCAGGTGTCAGTTACGCTTTCTTGGCTCACAAGTGAGGCGCTGTGCATGTTTGGTCCAGTTTACCCAAAGGCTCCAGACTAGACTAGAGGGTTGACTCTGTGAAAATGTTTACTTCTCTAATTGAGCAGAGTGAAGGTCTGGACTCAACAAGGTCTTGGGCAGTGCTCAGCATAATTGAGCTGCATGGGCTTTGTGTAAATAATGTACCTCTAATTGGCTTTGATTAAGTGCAAATTAGGCTCACACTTCACTCCAGTGTGATTTACATTCCTAAGCCTTTTTACTCACTGAAGTACTGTGGGTGGCCGAGAAGGCTTGTTTAGCCAGGGTGTAGGCAAGGCACCTCAAGCCGCAGTTTTCCAGTGGCTGAGGGTTTGCCCTGCTGCCATCATCCATCCCGGTTCTGGTTCGTCTTTTCACACCCTAACCTTGTGCTTCTTAACCCTAATGCCCCACCCCACGCACTTAGCAGCTCAGGACTTGGAAAAGTTGTCTTAAAAAAGAAAAAAGAAATAGCTCCTGCCATAGAGGCAGGCTGGGTGATGGGGTATGGTGGGTGATGGGAGGGAAACTGGGAACACTAGTTTTGGGAAATGTACAGATGGGTGTTGGAACACTGTCTGACTGAAACCTAATTATGAATAGCTTTGTAAGGGTCTGTCTCACAGTGATTCCATTAAAAAAGAGAGAAAGCGAGAGAAATTCAGGACCAGAGCAGTAGTACCATGGGTAAGGTATTTTCCTTCCTTGTGGCCGTTTTGGGTTCAATCCCTGTGATTCCATCAGGGTTCCCCAAGCACCACCCAGAGTAATTCCTAAGTGCAAAGCCAGGAGCATCTCCAGGTGTGGCCCTAAAACAACAACATTTAAAAAAAAAAGGAATTTGAGTGAAAATTGATATTTTCCTTATGGTACATCAACTCTCAAACCAGCCCCAAGCATTGACTGTCAGCAAATGGTAGTGCCTTTGTTGCTCCATGACCAGAAATGTGTCCTCACGGGACAGTTGCTCCAGAGAGTTCCCTGTACTGGGTGTGAGTGAAAGCCACTTCCAAGGCGCACCTCTCGCGTCTTCCTCTGTGACTGCATTCCAGGAATGCGAGGGTAGTTGATTCATGATATGGACCCTTGGCACAGCCTGAGTGGGAGACGTGAACAGTGTTTCCTTGCTTCTAAAGTCTCTAGCCTCTCGTTGGAGGGCTGTCTTTATGAGAAAGCAGAAGTTGGTCTTGATGTCTGCTCCTGCTTCTGGACTAGTGTTATGTGGCTTGTGGAAATGCCTCTGGTTCGAGATAGCCTGGTTTTCATGACCCTGCAGCCAGAGATTCATGACCCTGTAGCCTAGAAGTCAGAAAAGAAATCACTGGGCATCCTCCTGGAAAACTGCCTTCTTTAAGGGAATAAACCGAAAATGCCTCAAATTGCACCTGACTACTGTCCTGAGTGGAGGCTATGGGGACTGGAGGTGTCACCCCCTTTGGGAAGCACTGCCCTAGCTTGTGGACAATATGCCCTAGAGGGTTCTCTCCCTGAGGCCAGAACAATAGCACAGCAGGTAGGGCACTGCCTTGCATGAGACTGACTGGGTTTCAATTCCTGGCATCCCTATGGTCTCCTGAGTACCTACCACCAGGAGTAATTCTTGTGTGCAGAGCCAGAAGTTACCCCTGACCATCACCAGGTGTGGTCCAGAAACAAAAAAATGAGGAGGATAGGTCTCTCACATGTCATCCATCATGCTCTACTTGGTGTGGCACCAGCAAATAACATGCCAAAATAGGGGTTACTGACAGTGTTCCCTAGACTGCAAGAGGCTGTTAGGATGCATGAAGTGTTAAACACTCACTTCACAGCCTGGCAAAAGTTGCCTAGGGCATCCTGGAGGCTCCTTGATGTGTCAGCAGCAGGGATAGTTGGACTGCAAATGTTTAGCTTCTCAGGTCTGCCCTGGGCCAACCCTGGTGGTTCAGGAACATATTTGGGCTGACAGACTCTAGGAATCCTGGCCAGGGAAAAGGAAAACCAAGAGGGCCTCGTAGGCCCTTTGAAATACTCTCATTCATTCATTGACTCATACCATAAATGCAGGCCACCTACTGAGCCAGACATCGGGGATGAGGACACTATCTCTCAGGCTGGGGGACAATCTTTGTAGGGCTAAATTATAACCAAATGTGCTGTGTGCTGTGGCAGACACGAGGAGGCAGCTGGGAAGGGCCGTAGTGGGGGACCTTCTGCATTGGTTCAGAGATGCTGGGAGTGTGTGTGAAGGATCACAGTGCAATTTTAACGAAATGCATTTTCCCATCATTTCACTGGAGTGGGACCAACTCATAAACTTCTCAGGAAAGACCAATCATAACAACAATACAATAATTACAAACATTTCTTCAGAACAACTCTATACCAGGTCCTATCCTAAAGCCAGGTGTGACCTGAGAGAAAGCTCAGCAGTCTCTGAGCCACATGTCTTGTATGCAGGAGGTTCCAGGTTTGTCTTCAAGCATCGTGGGATTTGGTTTAAAAAAAAAAAAACACACATGGGGCAGGTAGGGCATTTTCCTTGCAGAAGGCCGACCTGGATTCAATTCCCAGCATCCCATATCATCCCCCAAGCACCGCCAGGAGTAATTCCTGAGTGCAGAGCCAAGAGTAACCCCTATGCATCACCGGGTGTGACCCAAAAAGAAAAAGAAACACACACACACACACACACACAAAATACAACTTTAAATAAATACCATTGTTTGTTCTCTCCTCACATCTTCATGGCCTTGAACAGGTCTAATAGTTATTCCTATTTTCAGAGGAGTCAAGTGAAGTTTGACGATTAAGTAACTTGCCAGAGATAGGAGCCAGGACTTGAACTGGGGCCTGACATCTTTATAGCTGTAGCTTATAACCATGGTCAAGGTGTAATGAGCTGGCAGGGGGAGGCTCTGGGCTCCGGTGCCGACTTTGTCACCAGGTAGCCGTGATCTCTTGAGCAAGTGGAAGCCCTGCTCTGCCTCAGTTGCCTTCCCAGTCCCACCCACCCTCCCAGGAGAAAGAGACATGCCATCGGCTTCCTGTGGTCATTAGCTGAAAGCACGTGGGCTGCAGTTCGGGCCGAGAGGCCTCTCTTCTCTTTGGAGCTATCAGTTGAGAATTTTGTGACCTTGACTTGCCGTCTGCCAGCCCTTAAGTAAGTGATATTGATCTTTGTCAGTCTTCTTGACCTGTGTACTTGATTCCAGAAAGCCTCTTAAAGGCAGCTCTGAATCTTTTTTGTCAGCACTGGCCCAGACAGCAGAGGCCCAAGGTTATTGCGTACAAGGACCCTGTCCTCCTCGGGCCCTGTCGGCCGCAGGCCGCCCTCACTTTCCACAAAAATGGAGGGTCAGCTGCAGCTCCCTGGCCAGCCCTTCCTGGCAGAGTATATGAGCTTTGAAAAAGTGCAGTTCAGTCCAAGTCCTTGCCTCAGGTAGGTTCTGAGTGCCTTAGGAGGAGGGCTGAGTGGAGAAAGAGGCAGGGAGACAGGGGAGAAACATAGACAGCCACCATCTAGAGAATCCAAGAATTTCTCCTGACAGTTTCTACTGCAGGTATCTAGCTAGGAACTACCACCTCCTCTGACTATTCTTGCCACAGACAAACCCCCACACCTACCCCCAGCCTACCTAACAAGACCCACTTCCTGATGTTTGCAGGTTCCTTGTTGGTATGAAAGAATCCTGGGACCAGAAGATTGAAGGTTTGGAGAACAATAAAGTGAGGAGATGTGCTCATAGTATGTATCTCTGAACCAGGCCAGTGTCCATGCCGTAACATCAGCTCTTCAGCTTCTCCTATTCCAGAAGGACCACTCAGACCACTCATCTCCTAGTCTGAGAGTATTTCCTCCTGGACAGGACCTGAAACTAGTCCCTACCCCCACCCCCATACCGCCCATCCCCTGCTCACCCCTTGCCTCACATGCTGAAACAGCTGGTTCTGACTCTCTATGCCATTGAATCCTTCTAGTATGTTCTAGAACTGTGACTTACACTTTGAGTTACGTTTTCAAGCACTAAGCCTGGCACTAGAGGGGGGTTGGGAGGGGGGTTACTCAGCTGTCTCCCACCAGGTGATAGCAGTGTAGCAATGGGGTGGGAGCACGGACCCTAGAAATTCTCATTCCCTCCTGAAAGGGGGTTTCTTTTCTGACCATTTCAGTATTTTCACATGCACCCAGTTTGGTTTTTGATTTTTTTTAGTTTGGGTTTGGGGGCTTTTTTTTTCTCTCTCTTTGCTTATAATTTCCCAGCATCAGACAGAGATGTTTAGTTCCATGTGCATTACTGCAATATGAAACCACTTTGTCCTCTGAAAGCAAATAAACTGGCTTTAATGGGTGTGCTGTCAGCTAGCCGCTAAAGGGTTAAAAGTTTTCTCCAGCAGACTGGCCAGCAGGAGTTAGTGGTATGGAGTAAGAGGGACGCCAGGCTGTCTCTAAACTTTTTGGCCCTCCCCAAGTCCAGAGATGAAGGAAGAGCCTCTATAAATCACTGGAGATTAGAGAGCCTGTTCTTGCCGACTCCGCAGTGTTGCACTGCTTAATGTCAAAGCCTCACGTATTACTTTAACAGCACTCCTTTTCTTTATTAAATCCACTTTGAAATAAAAAAAAAATGATGATCTTTCCAGTAAGGGGGAGAAGGCTAAAAGGATTTAGAAAGTATCTACTATGTTACATTACAGAGACTAATAACTGTTTAGGGAGTAAGTAACATTTTTGCACCATCTTAAGCCATAAAAATGAAAAGATGTATAAAGGTCTGTTCCTTAAAATCAATTTGTTTGAGCCTTCATTTTGCTCTGTACCCTTGCCTCGGGTTCCTTCAAAGTGTGAGTGAAGAAATGGGGAACAGGAGGCGTGAGGACTAGTGACCACAGGTCTAGGAAACATACTAACATACTCATGGCTAAAGTGCTCAGAAACTGGAGTGTGTGTTTTGGGGGCGGGGAGTATTATGCATGCATGCACGTTTGTGAGCATGCAGGAATGGAGGAAGCATGGGAGGGAGTTGGGGGAAGAGTTCTGCTTTTATACTTGGGAAAAACACAAACTCTGACTGTGCTCTTCCCGTGGCCGAGACAGAACTTCTCTCCTCTGTCTGACTTTAATGAAGACATATTTCAAGCAGCTGCACCCATGTCAAATGTCATCATTCGGCTTAAAACTTCCACCTTCTGAGTAGGGGGTGACCCAAAATAAAAAAGTTGGTAGGAATTAGAAAAGTAATCGGGAAGCTTTAGGCAAAAGTCTGATTGTCACAAAAATTTTTAATAAAAAATACTAACTTTCGTAGATGAAAAAAGAGTGTAAATGTATCATCTTTAAAGCTGTGATGACTAATATTAAAAAAAGCTGTCATAGAAGACAGTTATTGTGTTTTCTGTGCTTCAAAGTTATGGTTTTTTCATAATAGAAAATAAGTAAATCAATTTAAATAGCATGCTTAATACTCAGTTAAAAAAAAAACTGATGTGGGTTAAAATGTTAAATTGCCAATTCTAGTATTTTTGTTCTTTCTTTCAGAGAGATCTTTAGAAAAAAGCCCAAGCAACACAGAGAATCTAGGCACCTCTAATTTGTTTGCTACCTATTAGAGCCCAAAACTGCTTTCTCTTTTGCTTTGTGTGTATGTTTTTTAAAATGTATAGTCAAATGGCTATTCCTAAATAGAATTATCTCAAAAAAAAGTAGGAGACCGTAATTAAAAGCTTAGCCAAATTAAAAAAAAAAAAAAAGAGGAATAAGGAAAGAAAAATGTACCTTCAACCTTGGGACCAAGTGTAACAAAGTTTTCCTTTGGCCCATTTTAGTTCAGTACCCACCAGGAGTATCCCTGTCATTTGGGGGCTTTCATTTGTTTATTCAGCAACATTTTCTGAAGAACTACCACACCAGGCACGCTGCTCTGCACCAGCGAGAAAAAGCCGAATAATCCAGGCTCCCACTCTTGAGAAGCTTATAGTCTTAAGTGAAAATATAAAAATACAGATTAAATATCAAGTAGGCCTGAAACCTTAAAATTAAAGGCCCCTTCTCATTCTTGCTGCACCGCACCGGGAAGGGGGATTGTTGCTTTCTCTCCGCGGCTCCCAGGGCATGGCTGGGAGGAACTGTGAGACTTGATGAGCCAGGAACCTTTCTTCCAGTGGATTTCTTAGATTTCCCTGGTTGGCGCTTTTGTTTGCCTTTTCAAGTTTGGAAGAAAGTCACACCTTTCTTCCAAATCAGAGCTCCTCTTTGCCCTGTTGGGCGAGGGCAGGGGTGAAAAAATGGCTTGTTCAGTGCTGCTCCCCATTCCCAAACTGACAAGTCATAGCTTTGGCTTCTGACAGATAGCTGGGAAGTGTCACCTCCGCAGTCACCTGACACAGGGAATTGTGGTTCATCATTTAGGGCAGGTTGTGCTTCGCTCACACTTTCGTGTTTTTCGGATGGTTGTCCAGTTTTGAAGTAGCTGCTCTTAAAATAGCTGGAAATGGACCTGGAGTTCAGGCTTGGTTGAAATGGGGTGGGGCAAGCACTCGTGTGCAGAGACGCATACGCTTGTGCGCTTTGAAGCCTACACGCGCACCCAGTGCTGCTGTAAGTCCAGACTGGAGAGGTTTTACACAGAGGCCAATTGTGAGCAGAAAAGAAAAGGCGCCTAGGGTAAGGAGGAAGGAGGGAGGATTGCATCGAGTGGTCCTGGAACAGTTGCTCAGACCAGCATTTAGTGTTTTATTAGGAGAGAACAACTCTATAAAAGGAACAAGAGGTTCAATCATTATAGAGTGGGGCGACAGGAGGCAGCTGCCAACATGACTTTGAAAACCCTTTCAGATCCTAAAAGAATTGCCACAACTAACGTGCTGCAGCTGCTGGGATCATTTAGGAGAAATGCACAACTTGGCGCCCACTCACCCCTTGAGGGCTCGGGTTCTAGAATCACCCCAGTGTTTTCTCTGAGATTCATTCCAGGCCCACCTACTCCCCATTTTCCTTCTTTGCTACTACTCAATTTTTCCCCAGGTAGACTTGCAAAGAATTCAGAGGAAAGAACAGTTACTCGGTTTCATTTAAGGGGTATGTCAGGGGTGGAGCAGAGTGTTTGGGGTGGAAGGTACCCTGTGTGCTTGGGAATTGGAAAGAAGAGGCCAGGTTGGGAGATAACAAAGGGTCCCCTAATCTCCTGGCCAGAGTTTGCACTTGATGAACGAGTTACCATAACCTTGCAAACTATCATGTACATGATGTCATGTAGTAACAAAGTATGTGGATTTCTTTTTTTTTTTCCAAATCTGCCTACAGATGTCTGTTTTTCATCAGTATGTGCAGAATATTTGCGAAGTTGAGCCCTAGGTGATTAAAATGCTCCAATTAAATCAAATAAGCTTAAATAATAACCTGCAATCATATATACCAGGGGAACATTGTTTATAGAGAGTTTTTTTAAATGCATTGTTTGATATATGGATAATATCATTGATAAGAATGTCTCACCGTATACCTGCCAGTTACTGCTAAAATCTGGCATCCTTGAATAGCTTCTCTGAACTCAGATTCCGTGAGCAAGCTCAGAGGCCACCAGTGTGTTAGCACAAAAGTATTGCTGATGTAATCTTAAAAGAGATGTGGCCTCAATCTCTCTGTGTTCCCCAGTGGGGAACAAATGGAAACACATTTGGGGGATGGTGGAGTCTGGAGGTAGTCAGGGTTTTATATTTAGGAGATAGTAGAAAATTATCCCACTGAGCATTGGAGAAAATTCCGCTGCCTCTGCAATTCACGAAGTTTTGTTAACTTCCTATCTTTCTTACTTTCCCTACTCCAATGAAAAATTATAGGCTGAAGTGATAGGACTTGTCTAGCATGTGATTGATCTGGGTTTGATTTCCAGCATCTCATATGATGCCCTGAGCACTGTCAGGAGTGATTCCTGGGTGTAGAACCAGGAGTAAGCCCTGACCACTGCTATGGCCCAAAATACTATAGATAGATAGATAGATAGATAGATAGATAGATAAAAATAAAAAGCATTCCCAGTCCTAATGGAAAAAGATGCATGTCTCTGAGGTAGACTGCAATGAAACAGAAAAAAATTGAAAACTGCTCATTTAAGCTAGCTTTCTTTCTCTCTCTTTCTTTCTTTCTTTCTTTCTTTCTTTCTTTCTTTCTTTCTTTCTTTCAGTGTAGGAGTACTGCTATTTATTCAGTTACTGATTAAGCTGCCTGAAATGGGCATGAACTCCACACATTTAAGCTTTCTTACTCATGAAAATTAAAGAAATGTAGAAGGTAAGAGATCAAGGTCTTACTCAGTCATAGCTAGAATCAGACATCTCTAGGATAGTCTTAGCCCTCACATAATGGCTGGGGACCTGACAGACTTTTCCCTGCTTCCTGAATGTATAATGCTTCTCTTTGGTATGAATAAATTATTTCTGGGGTTTGGGAATGCTAAATTTTTTCCCATATACATAATGATAACAGTGTACCGGTATGAAGAATCACTTACAGTCATAAACCTAAATCCCGTTATGTGGATGCCACATGACAGAAAGATCTACTGAAAGTAGCACCTCATTTTGCTGGAAAGTCACCTGCTATGACTGTAGACAAGAGATTAGCATGTTAGTATATTTCATTGCTGTATCATCAAGTCACCAAGATAAGTTGTTACTAAGAAAAGAATTGTATAAAAGAGAAACTCAGCTACTAGATTTAAACTCATTGTTTACTAAGTACATCTTTGTCTTTTTCTGGGGGATCATGCCATGTTAGGCATTGATGTTGGACCCATTTTTATGCAGAGAAAGCAGGAGCTGAGCCCATTGAGCTGTCTCTCCAGCCCTATGCACTGCTTCTCAAACGAGACATAAATGTAGTACCCTCTAGGGCTTTTGTTTCTCCATGGTGTAGGGATCAGGGTCTTCTGCCTTTGTGCTGCATCCATAGGTAGTAGTAGCTCTACCAATTGCCCCCCACCCCAGGGGCTTTACCTCTTTATTTTAGTCGCATTAAACTTCTCACCAGTCTGGGGAGAATCACCTATTCTGAGTGTCTGTAAACATTTGATACAAGGACCTAGCAGAGTTATGCTTGCTACTCACAGCATGGTATTTGGAATTCCTTTTGTTATTAAAAAATTCCACACTGGTAGCATGGGCTCAGGATGTCTGAGGACGGTTTAAGAGAGAACTTTTGTCTAGTGCTGGCTTTTATGTTTGTGTGGTTTTTGTTTTATGGGGGGGGGCATTATTTTTTATTTTTCAGTCACAATTTTCAGTCACAACCAGAGATTCTTAGGGCTTTCTCCTGGCTACATGTTCCGGAATCACTTATGGCAGTGCTTAGGGGACCATAGGTAGTGCTGGTGATCGAACCAGGGCTGGCGACATGCAGCTTTACCCTCTGGTTATCTCTCTGGCCCAGTGTCTTAGTGCTATTTTAAGTCACTCTTTCAGGTGTTGGTGGGCAAATTTGGTTTGAAAGGTTAGGAGTTATTGACATTGTTGAATTTCAGGTGACAGAAATGCTGATTCTACTGGGTATCCTTCTGTTCCGTGGCACCTGCCCTGATATTTGACAGAATTCGGACAACAGCATTCCCTTCTGCCATTTGCAATCTTGTGCCCTGGCTTGTAGCCTGCCTTTGATACAACTTGGTTTGAGGATAAACTTGGCTTTCTCCAGACATCCTAAGGATGTTTCTCTTGAGATTTCAGGTTTATTTCTTATTCCAGAAGTCTTGGCACCTAAAACAATTCTCCTTGATCCTTGGGTGCTTTCTGCATGGTTGATTCTGTTTGGATGCTGCTTAGTGTTCAGCCACATGAGTAAGTCAGGAAACAAAAACTTCCCTGGCCCACATACCACCACCACTCCCCCATATTGCAGCTAACAGCAAGGCCTTGGTATCACCTAATGGAGGAGACAGGCTGAGAAGTCTGTCTTCCCCATACTCCCTGAAGCCTGGAGAAGTCCTTTCTGTTGTTGTTTGTGGTGGTGGTGGTGGTGGTGATTTTTTTGTTTGGGGTCCACACATAGCAATGTTCAGGGGTTACTCCTAGTTCTGTAATCAGGAATGGCACCTGGCAGTGCATGGAGAACCATACGGTATGCCAGGGATCAAACCTCGGTCGGCCACATGCAAGTCAAATACCCTACCAACTGTACTACTAACCACTCCAGCCCCAACTTGGTAATTCTTGGTTGGGAAATGGGTTTCCTCCCTCCCACAAGATGTATCTCTAAACCTCAGGAGAACAAACTCCCTAATAAGCCGCCTGCATTGGACAGCCAAGACAAAGCGGTCCCTTTAAGGTAGATTACTCAGCAGCCTCCCTGGCAGCCCTTTCCTTCCTTCCCTCCTTCCTAAAAGTGACTTCTCCAATGAAGTGGTTTCTAAGGAGCAGGTGATGGCAGTAAGGAGGTGTTGCTGATGGAGATTCCGAGAGCTGCCTGGCTCCAGTAGGAGGAAGAGACAGAGTCTATTTCAGATACTAATAGGGCCCCATTGTTCCCCCAGGTAGAGCAGAGTGCAGTCTACCAGAGGAGCAGCTGTCTGTCCATCTATCTGTCTGTCTGTCTCTGAAATGGTGGAAGAAGTGCTCTTCTTGTGAAATTCTGGAGGCAAGCAGTCTTAAACATAGTCAGTGCTCAGATAGCTCCTGGGCCGGCCCACAAGGGTCAGGAAATGTTGCTCATTCTTCTCTAAAAAGGAATTTGTTGTTGTTTGATATTTAGTAAAATATTCCCAAAACTTTTTCCCAGGGACACAGAGCCTAAATGTGTATCATCGCTGCAGGAGGGAGAATATGTTGGCTCCTGCCACTCTTGCATGCTCTCCAGTTCTGCAGTTTCCACCTGGGGGCTCACTCGGCTTCCCCATGTTCCCTATGGCTACCCCAGAACTGAATGACACTCTAATAGGACCATGCTGGCCAGACCAGTGCAGCCAAGCCTGGTCACAACGCCTGGTTCAGAGACAGATTCTGGTGTCATTGTTGGAAGCTTTGGATATTTTTTGGAGAGATTGTTCTTTATGTTTCTGTCTCCCTTATGAGAAAGGTGATTTGGACCAAGGTATTTAAAACCCAAACTCTCCATGCAGTGCCACTCTTTGCTAACACCTTCTACCAAAGGTCTCACTCCTCAGGCTGCATTCTTGCCCTTCGCACTTACTGACAGGCTAGGAAAGCCAGAGTTGTTTACTAGACCATCTTTCTCTTTTTGTGTGGTGTATTCATTTCTCCAACAAATGTACTGCTGTGTAACAAGGGAGGCGTTCCAAAGAAATTATTGCTTAAACCAGTTTCTGAAGGCTATGTTGGAATTGGCCTTTTCTTTGGAATCAACAGAACAGCATGAACCAAGCCCATGGACCAGAGAGATCGAGAATAAGCAGAGCTTTATTTCATCTGTGGAGGTCAGGATGGGACCTCCATAGGAGATGGGACAGGAGTACTAGGAGACTGCTCAGTTCTTCAAAGGTCAGAATCGAGAGCCTGGAGGCTTTAGGGAAACTCCCGTGCAATTTTAGGCAAGACAACATAAGCAGATATGTGTTTTGGGGTTGGGGAATGCTTTGACTCCAGTGTGAAAAATGGATTTAATCCAGGCCAGATTAAGACAGTCACAAGATACTAGCACTGTTAATTTACATGACAAGCAGTGAACACCTGGAGTCAGAGAGTGGTAGGTAGCAGGAACAAAGAGATGTGAACTTTGAAATTTCAGTATCTCTCTGGACACTAATGACATTGGCTCCAGGCTATAATGAAGAGGAACAAGTTGAGGATGTTGTTCAAGATCTTGCTAAGCAGCCAAATAGAAATCAGCAATATTCACAAAGAGGGCTGGTGGGATGGAGAGCACAGATGGTTTTATTTCATAGTCACTTATTTTGTAGTTGAGTTAAAGGAGTTCAAGGAATAGCCTAAAGAAACAGGGACACCGTGTCACACCCCTTTTGACTTTTTCTTTTGGGTTTGACTGTTGAACTATCCTTGTTGAATGTGTGTGTGTGTGTGTGTGTGTGTGTGTGTGTGTGTGTGTGTAGTTTGGGGGGGTTAGGTTAAGGAGAGGGAATAAAGAGGGAGGGAGAATAATGGGGCATGTGGAAGCTCTCAACATCCAACATTATCCAAGAGAAGTTAGCATAAGCTCTCCTTTTGAGACTTTTTCCAAAATTTGACCAGATGTTTAAGCAAATTAACAAATGATTAAAGCAGCAGTCAGCAAAGACCCAGACCCCTCTAGGGATAGAGAAAAGAACAAGGCAACAGAGAAAGCCAAGCCCAGGTGTTCTTGCTAGAAAAGCTTGATGCAGGTCACCAGTGGTTAGTAGACAGAGATAAAACCAGCAAACTTGGGCCAGTGGAGAAAGTTGGACCGACTCTAGGAAGAATGCAGATGTGTGTGTTTGTTCTGAGAATAGCTTTAACCCAGTAGCTGGGTTCATTGTTCAGTTTCTTCTTCTTCTTTTTTTTTTTTTTTGCAGTCAAGTGTTTTTTTCCCTTAAAATGTCTGCTTCTGTAGCCCAGAGAATGTATCAGAGCAGGACATAGATTCATATTTTGCAATAGTCTGTGGCTGGCTCAGTAGTCCAGAGACTGTTTTGGTATTTGGATGCAACGGTATTCAGGGATTAATCCTGGTTCTTTGCTCAAGCATCAGTCTTGGCAGACTTGGGGGACCATATGGGATGCTGAGGGTTGAACTCAGTCAGCCATATGTGAGGCAATTACCTCCATATGATTGCACCAGTCTTAGTGACTTAAGAGACCAACTTGACAGGTATCTCTGCTCCCGTCTTCATCACTGTATCACTGTGGAATCTTCAACAAGTCACTTATTGTCTCCATACCTTAGCGTCCTCCTCTAGAACATACAGTTACATATCAAACCAAGGATTCTTAGGAACCTTCTGACACTGCTATTTGGTATCTGTCCATTTATGCTTTGAAAAGGCCACAGATCTTGCTTAGACTGGCAGAATCATCTCACTCACCAAAGACACAGGCCAAAGGCACACAGCAAACTCCTTCAGCAAATTGTACTTCCCCAGCACATTTGGTGCCTGGTGTGTTGCAGGGCTGGACAGTTGCCACTGAGACACTCACAGCAGTCCTGAACCCATCAGGGGTCATTTAGAATATCAGTTGAGAACCAACTTTTGGCACCGGCCCCCCACCCCTAAAAGATCCTGCTAGCTTAGCTTGTTTTGTCCAAAGGTGGCATCTCGTATGGATTCCCAAGAAAATAATGAAATAAAATGGGGAAGATGTGGGTGCAAACTCTCCCAGATATCCCGAGCTGTCTGTCTGCACGAGTACTGGGTTTCTTCAGCATCTTTATTTCCTTGCGATTCTCCAGCTCAAATTCTCTGCCCTGAGAATAACATCAGTGAGGCCTGTGCTCCATTTCTCAACTGTTTCCATGAGGTAATCAGTCATGCCCCAAAGGAAATGGCTCACAGCCTGCAAGGTGGAAGCACTCACTTCAGCATGTCCATCCCGAAACCACACACCCCTATCTTTCCACTCAACCCTTTCGCCTCTTCTGTGGCAACAGTTCAGTGCTCTCAACTGTAAGCTACCTTCCAGGTGAAGGTGTTCTTATATCCTAACAATGCAAATATGGAATTGAGACTAAATTTGGAACAGTGTCACTGTCACTGTCACTGTCCCCCCATTGTTCATCAATTTGCTCAAGTGGGTCCGGTAATGTCTCCATTGTGACAATTGTTACTGTGTTTGGCATATCAAATACATCACGAGTAGCTTGCCAGGTTTTGCTGTGTGGGCAAGATACTCTCAGTAGCTTGCCGGGCTCTTCAAGAGGGGCAGAGGAATCGAACTCGGGTCGGCCATGTTGGCCACTTGCAAGGCAAACGCCCTACCTGCTGTGCTATCACTCCAACCCATGGAATAGTGTACTCAAATTAATTGAATCATGGCAGTTTCTTCAGAGGGTTGGAGTTCGGGGGGTTGTTTTTACTTAAAGAATCTCATTAATCATTGTGCCACTTTGTGGTCATATATTTCACCTACAGATATCAAAGTCAGAGAAGTTTAGTTTGTTGTCTGTGGTCACACAGCATGTGAGTGATTGGCACAGAGCAGGAGCCATCCAGGTGGTAATAAAACTGAAATGTTGGGACTCTGACAGAATAGTTCAACAAAAGTTTTTTCAGTCTGAAGATGAGGCGAGAAGCTTAGCCTTCAAGTCTCATTGCTATCCCAAGAGAACTGTATTTTCTACTCTGCTGAATTCTACTGTGACAGGTTTTTTTAAATGATTTAAAATTTATGTGTATGTATGTGCATGAAAATATGTAGCTGCTCACAGATACATATATAGAAGATGAAAGAGAGAAATGGACAACTTATAATTACAGATATTTTTGTTCATCTGGTGTCCAGATGATCTCCCTTGATTCTGACAATTTTGACAAATCAGTTTATTAAAATTGTAAATGTAACCCAGAGCTGCTTAGTACATGCTAAGCAGAAGGTACTTTCTCTCACATTAGATTTTGCTGTTACATTATTAGATGTAAATATGGGGTATACTTCAAGGGTAGACTTGTCTGTCCTCAGTGGAGGCCACAGTTTGCATCGTAGATTTGCTTGCACTGTCCTGAGACTCTCTGGCTGTTTCAGAGAACTTGAGCTTGGGTCAGGCCAGAGAGACCTGATCCCAGGTCCTCCACTTCATTTTCCTTCGGGTTTCCACATCAAGCAATTCAAAGAGAAAATGAGCTTCCAAAAATCCCAAAAGACATTATGCAGATGATAGGAAGGAAAGCAAGTTTTGATTTGGGGTATATAAAGTGCTAAGTAACAGATTTTGATAATAAAACCTCAGAAAATGTTGAAAGCAAGAAGTAATAGCATAGGAAAGCAAGATGATAATAGTAGTCAGTGCTGCCTAAAACAAGAGACAAGGAAGAATTGTGCAAAATCAGAACTGTGCAGTCACTGAAACCAGGGGAAAGAGTTCTTCCCCATCACTTTCTATTAAAAAAAAAACAGATTTTATCATTGCACATCTGATAAACTTCCTTTGACAATGTCTGCTACCACTTAAAGGTCATTTCTTCACGTTTCCTTTTCCCCATCACTCTGGTTTCTCTGCCCAGGAGTCATGGTACAGGAGACTCTGTCTCTAATAAGGCATCTTCATCTTTCTGCCATTGCGCATTGGTGAGCTAGGAAAGCCCTTCAGACCTGTCCCAGAAGTATTTCCAGTGCATCAAGTAAAATGTATAGAATCATAATTACTAAAATGTCTTTTTGTGCACACATTTATACATTACTATGCACTTATTTTAGCATATTAAATGTCTCATTATTTAAATGCTATATAGAGAACATGTTAACGTGTTGAATAACCAGAAGGAATCAGTACTATAAATTTAGAGTCATAATCCCAAGAGAACTGTGTACCAATTGGTGTATACCAACGGTCAACAAACCAGTACACCATTTCCTTTCACTGACATTATCATTGACATATCATTGCTTGACAATATCACAGAATTTCAGGGATTTGGCTTCCTTCTTCTCTGTGTATAATTGTCACCACAACTGCACTGTAGATCCAAGACCCTCCCAGACCTCTTTGCTCATTCCTCTCACTTCCTTTCCTCTTTCATAGCCACATAGTTTTCACTGATCTGGGAGTTGGTTTTTCTCTTTCTCGCAAGCTCATTTGTGTTATGTATTCATATTCCATATAGGGAGTAAAATTATCAAATAGTTATTTTCACATCCTTATTTCACTGAGCGTATCACCTCATTCTGTCCAGTTTTGTTCCAAAAGACAGATTTCAGCATTACTGTTTCCAGCAGCAGGACAGTTATCTATCTGCTGAGTATATGTGCCAGAGCTGCTTTATCCATCATCTGCTGGTGGGCATTTAGGTTGAATCCCTGTTTTGGCTACAGCGACTAGTAGTGCTATAAACATAGGGGGTACAAATATCCTTTTAAATTGATGTTTTGATATACTTTGGATGAATGCCTAGGAGTGGTATTGCTAAATCATATGGAATTTTGATTTTTTTATGGAATCTCCATACAGTTTTCTAGACAGGCTGTACCGTTTTGCATTCCCACCAATAGTGTACCAGGATGTCTTTTCCCCCTGCAATCTTGCCAACATTTGCTGTTTTCTTTATATGTGGGGCGGGGGGGGGGGGGGGGGGTTGGACAGGGGAACAATGAGAAAGAGGAGAAAGCTCATTCTCATGAGTGTGAGGTGATATCTTATTGTGATTTTGTTTGATTTACATATTTCTAATAAGTGAGATTGTGCATTTCTCAAGTGTCTGTGGGCCATCTGTATGTCATCTTTGGAGAAATTTCTATTTAAATTCTTTTCCCATTTTTTCTGTTGGTTGCTGTTATTGTGGAGGCCTCTTAAGTACTCTAGTTGGGATGTTAACCCCGTGTCAAAGACACAACGTACTAATCTCTCCTCCAAACTGAAAATGAAAGCCCTTTGATATGTTGTGGTTCTATTTTTATTTACTTATTTATTTTGCTTTTAGTCACACCTGTCTGTACACTCAGTAATTACTCCTGGTGGTACTCTGGGGACCATATGGGATCTGGGGGATCAAACCTGGGTCAGCCGCATGTGAGGCAAACATCCTACCGCTGTATTATCACTCTAGCTCTGTGTCCTTTGTTTATTCTTGCTTTGGTTTCCCCGCCTTCAGAACTGCCTCTCTGATTACCTCTCTGTGGTTAAGGACCTGGGCTTTCTTCTGTGTATTTTATGATCACGATTTTGAGTTCTAAGACTTTATTTTTTTTTTATTTTATTGAAATCTATTTTGAGGTATGTTTTCATGTATGTGTGTATGGTGTGAAATAGTTTTCTAGGCTCATCTTTTTGTAGCAGTTCAGTTTTCCCAGCGCCTTTTGGTAAAGAGGCCTTTCCCAAAATCCTTTCCCCATTTCCCCTCCTCTTTGTTATTGTCAGCACCTTTGTTGCAGAGTCTGGGGATTACACACTTGGCCATGGTGCACTGGAAATTACACAGTTGTTGTGGCACCTGGGGCCACAATGGCTGTACTAGCATCATTCTGTGGGGTGATGCTGGGGATCAAACTTGCAGCATCAAGACAGGCATCTTGCCATCAAATCACATTTCTGGCCCTGAAGCATCCGTCTTTTCTCCTTATTATGGGCTTGACTCTTATATCACAGATTAGATGTCCGAGTATATTTCTGGGCTCTCTATTCTCTTCATCTGTCTGCAGTCTATTTTTATAAATAAAGTTTTATTGGAACCCAGCCATGGCCATTCATATGCATGTCATCTCTGTCGGCTTTTATGCTACAACAGCTGAATCGAGTTGTTGGACTGAAATCATATGGCCCATAAAGTCTAAAGTGTTTGTCATCTGGGGCTAGGGAGGGTACATAAAGTGGATCATGTATCTTGTATACGTAAGGCTCTGCGTTCCTTCTCTGGCACAACATCGTCCCCAAGCACAGTTGTATGTGGCCCTGGTGACCCCCAGTACTATAGGGCTTGAGCAACACCATATGATAAGGACAAAGCAACAAACTATTGGGCTCACACAGCCAGGATGACAGTTGCTGGGAATGGTCCCTGGATCCCCAAGCTCTGCTGTAAATAGTAAATTCAATAAATAAATAATCAGACCTTTGTTTTCAGTCACATTTCAGTTTCCCAATTTCTGAAAAAGATTGTAGCAGGAGTAATAATGTGCAATAAAAAGACTGAGTTCTATTAGACATAAGCTGTGCTAACTTTGGATACCTACACTCAAAATTGGTCAGTGTCTAACTTCAGTTGGGTTTTAGCAAAACTGTGGGTGTAATTGTTTGACCTCCCCATCCAAAGACTACCTGAATTTGCTTCACTGGATCATGAGAATCTGCGGGCCCCGGGTTCGTAACCTTTGAATGGGACTACAGTTTAGAGGATCTCTGAGAATAAAGCAGTAGTCCCTTTTTCTCGCCTTATTTCATCTATTGATTTATTTGGTATTTGTGGGCTTAAACTTGGCAGGGCTCAGGAGTCAGGACTATTTGGGGGCACTTAAAGGACCATGTGTTGCTGGCAGAGGGCAGGGATGTTAAACCCAGAGCCTTACACCTGCAAAACATGTGCTCTATCATTTGAGTTACATCCTCGGTATAAAGAACTAATTTTTTACATAGTATTTTCTCTCCACTCCTATCATAAGTTTATAAATTGCAACTTTGTTTATTCCCATTAGGGGATTTTTTTGAGTGGCAGATAAAAAATTAATTGAACCACCCCTATAATTGGATGAACCGTAGCCACTTTTACTCTTACTACCGTCTTTTGAAAACCCGGTGCTTGCTGCCGAAAGACCAGTTCTGTAAGCTAATGCTAGAGAAAAAATTGAAATTCCCTTTATAATAAAAGCTCCATCCTATGGGAGAAAGAACGAGAACCCCACCCACACTGCCTTCTCCTGCCTCTTTGGTATATAACTCAACTTTTCTCCTCTTATTTCTTAATGTCACATCAAGACAAGCCCCAGGATTTGACTTTGCCATTTTTGTGGCTGTGATGTTTTAGTCTCCAGAGACAGCGTCAAGTATTTAGCAATAACTCATGTCTACTTAATGTGAAAATTGGCATCATCTAATAGAATCTTCAACATGCTAACCACACCATTTCAATAATGAAATGCAAATTTTTCTGCATTTTTTAGTACAGTCATTTATTAGACTTGGAGGAATGGGATGTCTTCATTATTTAAAAAAAAGCAGGGAGAGAGAGAGAGAGAGAGAGAGAGAGAGAGAGAGAGAGAGAGAGAGAGAGAGAGAGAGAAAGTGTACAGCGGGAAAGGTGCCTTCCAAACTGCATGCAACCAACCCAGGTTCAATCCCCAGCATTCATTATGGTCTCCCAAGGACCTCCAAGAATGATTCTTGAGTGAGAGCCAAGAGTAACATCCTGACGCCCAACAAAGAGGGGATGAAGCAGTGGCCATTTCTTACTCTTTACCTAGAATCCTCACAGCAAACACAAAAATCTCATATCTTTATTCCCATTTTATTGCTAAGAAAACTGAGACAGAGGTTTGGGTTATATTGATAAGTGATAGGATTTTAAAATTCATATATTGCTTTTTTGGCTTTGAGAGAAGGCAACCTTAATTTATGTGACCCTTCATTTACAGGATCAGCTCTGGGCCCCGGGGTGGGCTTCCCTAAGAGAATTCTGTAGTCACTTAAACTTTGGAGAGAAATCACATAAACTCTGGAGAGAAAGACTGTGAAAAGCAGTATTTCTGACTGCAGACTGGGAATCCAGGCTGGATACAGATTGCTTCTTGAGTGTCTCTTCTGGGCAATAAGGCTTTGAGGGAAAAGACCATGTGTAAAGTCATCTTTGGTGCTAGAATATTCAAAGCAAAGGATGGTTGAGGAAGTCCAGCCTGGGGTGATTCACTGACTGGCCACAAAAGGTACAGGCTCGCCCAGCCGAGGGGTCAGCAGGCATGGAGCCACAGGGCTGTATGAGCCTACTCTGCTGATACAGCAAGGTTGGTGATAGTATCAATTTTCCAGATCACATTTGAAAGGCATCTGATGGAGACAAAATTCAGAGGCCTGGACAGGGAACCAGAGGTACACACGAGGCCAGAAAGCCTCGTTTGTGCGCACGTTCTGATCTGCCAAAATAAAGGAAATAAAAGGAAAAACGAGTCCCTCATCTCTGAGCGTGGGGAAAGAATGTAAACAAGTGCCTATGTGTGGGGACACAGCAGCAGCCTGGAACTTCTGAACTGCCAGAGAAACATCCAGTGGGTGACAAGGAACACATGGGCTTCTCTGAGCAATCGGTGCAGGAGGTTTAAGAGTTTGAGCCCTGAGCCCGCATTGGCCCCCTCTGCTGCCTTCCAGGATGGCAATTTGAACTGACAGCCTCCCCACCTGTTGTTAATTGGACTTGGGTGCTTGCTCCTCCTGCTGTCATCTCTCATTATTGTCCTTGACTTCTCTTGGGGGAGTGGATGGAGACTGTGGGGAGTGACCAGCCCGCAGGAGTCAGGCCAGGAATATGGTGGTGCTCAGGCTCTCTGTGGCCCATCTCTGATTTGTAGGGCACAACACAGAATCAGTGTTTCCAAACGTCCTTCGTTACCCCCATTGAGCACTGCCAGGCTACTGTCATTTTCTCATGTTTCTAATTCTCCTCTGATTGTGCAAACCCTTAAATGCTCCCCCCCCAAAAAAAAAAAACATTTCCGACCCTAATGCCAAGTTCTGTTTCTGGCACTTAGTAGGTGCTTAGTAATACTTATTGGATGCCTGGAAGAGGTATAGCCAGAATTTTCCTAACCAACCCCATCCTGACTATGCTCCACTCCCCAAAATGTTTTTCTTGACCACCAATCACCAGAGTCATCCTCACTGCTTCCCCTTCTCTTTCATCTCTCCACGCAAACAAGTAACCAGTTCCTGCTGATTTCTTTGCATTGGATTTCTTAAATGTATTCTAATTCCTTTTCTGCTCCAATAATATCGCCTTGCTCATTGTTGAAGTATTGTGTTCTCTGATCTTCCTCCCTTCACTTTGGCCTACACTTACCTATCCTGTGTTTTTACTCTGGCCAGGTTACTACTTTGTCCAAAGCCAAAAGCTCCTTCTTTGTCCATAGCAACAGCCTATGCTCCTTAGTGCAGTCTGCAAAACCTTTTCTGGGGCTTCTTCCTGCCTGTATCTATGCCAGCACCTCTACGGCTTCCTGCTTTGATTGTTTCACAGTCATCAAAATTTGTTTAGTCCCCCATATTAGGCTTACTAAGATGCAGCTCTCACTTTTTCTTTTTCCATTTTCAGTCAAATTGATTGAATAAAACTGAAAACATATGTTAAGGAAGGAAGGAAGGAAGGAAGGAAGGAAGGAAGGAAGGAAGGAAGGAAGGAAGGAGATGGGTAGGGATGAAGTGAGGAAGGAAGGCAGGCAGGCCCTTTCCCCTGGGGTTACACGCTTCTATCCCAGCACAGGTGGACATGTCCAAGGTTATTAAACTTCCAATAAGTCTCTTTCACTTACCTGACACCCTCCAATTCTCTCCACTTTCCTTTCAAAGCCTTTTCTAAAGCTTTGCTCATATTAAGATAGAAGAATGCATGCTTTGTTAGAAATATTACATTTTTATAGGGCCTCAGTCCTCTGAAGCTGGCATGAGCGCCTTGATCAGTGGATGAGAAGACATGTCAGGCTTGATAGAAAACCAAAATGGATAATGACAAGTCAGCGGAACACTACAGCCAAAACTATAGTATAGAGATAGGTCATTTGCCTGGCATAGGCCATTCCTGGTTTTATCTCAGCACCTCATATGATCCCCAAGCCCCACCAGGAGTGCTAGATGATCACAGAGCCGGGAATAAGCCCTCAGCACCACCAGGTGTGCCCCCCAAACAAAAAAAACAGTCAGCAGAGTTCTGACTCAGCTGTTCAATTAGGGGTTCAATTCTACCTCCTCAGTGTGGGATGGATGGTGCAGCAGAGTATCAGTCATATATGACTGGGGGAAGGACAGAGGGGGCGAGGAGAAGTACCCAGCCCAGCCATGCAAGCAGCCTGACTTACTGAAAGGTTGACCTCCCTGCATGCAGATTTATCTTCTGCCCCTTTACTGCGGACACTTGAACCCCCTCTGCATCCATTAAACATTCCTAGAACTCACTGAGCTGAACGAAGGGACATATGTTAGTGACATACTTAGACCAACAGTGGTGTTGGACTTTGCCCTCTTCTGTCTTAGTCCCGCCAAAAAGAGGTTGTTGTGCAGTGAAAATGAGATCATCCTCAAGGTCTGTGTGTGTGAACAAGCTCAGCGGAGTTCTGGGAACCCCTTACTTCATGGAATTTGTCCTCCATGGCCGTTAATCAGATGTGATGTGGTTTCTGTCTTAGGAGACCTCAAGCACCTTAGGACATAGTTCCAGTTATCAGTCATGAATGGGAACTTGATAAAGCCACAGTCCTGAACATAGGAAAGCAAAGGGTGGGGAAGAAGTGCTTCCTGGGGGGTGGCTGGGCCCACCTCTTGGCAGCTCTTTGACCTTGTGCCTATTCTTTCCATCTCTGCACCTGAACTCTTAAGATGCAGAGGGTAACGTCTATATGGAACTTTGATTTGCTTTTGTTGGATGCTTTTGTTGTTTTGGACACTAATGGCAGTTAAAGTACTTTGGCAGTAGAATAGAAATTGTATTATATAATGTAATGGTCAGACTTCAGTCTTGAATACAGATTTCATAGATTAGCCTGTTTGGTTTGGTTTTAAAGTGGAAACAAGTTGTGCAACATGTCCCTAGCATCCAAGTTTGGTGACAGACATCATGGATCAGGTACTGCAGTTTGTTGAGTGAAGTCGGCATTTGTGAAGGACTTAGTTCACCTGGTTGAAAGATGCACTAGTTCTAATAGAAGAGAATTTCAGAAGGTTGCTATGGCAACATCAATAAGATTGCCAATAATGCAAATTTCTTGGCTTTTTGGTAAAATTGAGCTATATCCCTACTAATTACCATCATTGTTGGTATCTGGGGATTGGTGAAGATGTGAGACTTTGGGGCCAGAGCAATAGAACAGAGTGTAGGGCATTTCCCTTGCATGAGGCCAACCTGTGTTCAATCCCCAACATCCCATTTGGTCCCCAAAGCACCACCATTAGTAATTCATGAGTGCAGAGCCAGGAGTTAACCCCTGAGTATTGCCATGTGTGGGCCCCGCTCCTCCCTCCAAAATAAGAAGTGAGACTTTGAGAAGTTAATGGAATAAAAATTTGCCTGCATATTTTATGTTTTTTTCCTTTTTTTCTTCGAAGGTATTTTCTATTTCTAAATTAATTTCAAAATAAACTTTCTTTTACTCTGTTAAAAAAAAATGAAAAAAAAAACACCACTCTAAGAAGTAGAACATAATCAGTATCAACAAATGTTGCTTTTTAGTGATGATTCAAGAAGCCCTTTGAACAAAAACCCATAGACTTCACTGTTTTCATCACTGGGTCATTTTCCCCAGGCTTGATTAGGAGGGTTATTTCTAACTTAGTTATTTCCTGGTGTCAGATCTTTTTAAGAACTCCAAGTCTCTTAATCATTTTGACATTAGCGCCTTGGGCCAGTTTTTCCCCATCACTTCTGAGATTCTCTTGAAAGTCTGTCAGTGTTCATCAGAGGGTCCTTCCCACTGATCCCTGGGTGCATTTTCCCCTTGTGGCAGAGTTAATGAGGAAGGCTGGAGTGAGAATAGAGTGTGGAATAGAACACAGGTCGACACTGGCTGCTGTGGGCTCCTATCCCCACCCCACGGCACAGTCCCTGCCATTTCCCTCAGTCCCATCACTCCTCTGGGACTGTTCCCAGGAGAACATCTTCCTGTCTGTACTTTGCTTGTGGGGTAACAGATGGTACCTGCAGCCTTTCCCAGGACCCTTGTCTTCTGCCAACACTTTCCCAAGTTCCTGGAGGCTGATCTCAAAAAAGACTCTGACCCACCCCACCCTCCTCCCATGCATTCCCAGTGGCTCGAAGTATCCTGCAATGTTCCATCTCCTTCCTTTAGCCCACCAGTCCACCAACTTTAACGCCAGGGTCTGTTTAGCATCTACTGTATAATAATCCCAGTTTTCCTCAATGGGATTTTGACCACACCCCTCTCCCCCACCTCCAAAAGTCAGTGTTCAGAAACAATAAGTACTTTGAAATTCCCAGTCTACAGATACACCACAAGTTTCTTTGCTTTTTTTTTAATTATTTTAAATTTTTCTTGGTTTTCAGGCCACACCTGGTAGTGCTCATGGTTTCCTCTTGGATCTGAGCTCAGGGATCACTCCCAGCGATACTCAGGGGACCATATGTGCTGTTGGGGTCAGCCATGTGCAAGACAAGTGCCCTACTTGTTATACTGTCTCTCAGGCCAGGAAGCTACCAATCACATGTCCAAGAGCTCTCTATTCACTCCCTTTTCTCATGCAAACAGTGTTCTAGAAAGATCTGCATAGTCCATTCTTTGAGAAATAGCCTATTTAAATGAACTTCATTCAAACTTTGAGCTAATTTGGGTGGGGTTGAGGGAGGGGGGGTGAGGAAGCACCCAGAGGACCTATTTATAAGGCATAAAGCAACACTTGATACTTGCAGATGCAACACAGGCACAAGAGCAGTTCCAAGTGCTGTACCTTTAGGTGGAGACTTAAATTTTCCAAACGCTAATTAAATTGGGCAGATAAATAACCTATTTCATCCAATTACCTTCTGTTTTATCTATTTAGCTGTGTGTGGGCCTCCTAAAAGGGGACCTGGGAACCAGGGTCAGCAAGCAGGCTGGCCGCGGTGGAGTTTATGCCTGCCATGAAGAGCTGTAAACAGCTGAACGGGTACAATCCGCCAAGTCCTGTGAGTGTGGCTGAGGATGTGGGGACTCCCGGTGTTGTTGTTTATGCCATTTGGCAAATATTTCTCCTCAAGCCCTCAGCTAGTTTATAGCATTTCATTTTACAGCCCATCACGATGATAGTAACCAACCCCTGAAAAACATCAACAAGCCGTTAGAAACCATAGTGTTGGAAGATGAATGTGACCCCAGAGACTTCCATTTCATCCACACCCTCCCCCATCCCTTCAAACCTACCCCCACCCCTCCTCAAGCCCCCCCTACCCCCCTTGAATTTCTTTAGCCACAGTCGTTGCCATGGCTCTTGGGTCAAAAGGAGGATATTTGGATGGTTTTTTTCTAAACACACATAAATGTTGAGAAATAGGACTCTGAAAAGTAGGAGTCATAGGCAGACCCCAGCCCCTCATGGTGAGTAAGACAAAAGGCATCACAATCTATAAATAAGGCAAAGTGCCTTCAAAGAAGGACTCTGGGGAGGGAAGGAGGGAGGGAGGAGTGCTCTGTGATCTGAGAATGCCTTCTGCTCCCTCCAAGCACAACCTCAAAAGACATTTTCCATTTTTGAGCAAGGAAACAACAATTACGTTTTAAGTCGCATTGGTTAAGAAGAGAAAAATATAACTTGGCGCGTGTTCCCCCACTGGCCTCTTAGAACGGGTTGGTCTGTAACACCATACTAAGTCTGTTTTCTATCAGTGATTCCTAGCCAGCTTATTAAACAGATTTATACAATGAAAGAATCTAATAACAGAAACATTCACCTCCTTTATTACTTGGCATTATTTATGGTTTGAGTTTTTTTCAGCTACTTTTTTATGTACTGGAATCTGGCAACATTGTACTTACAGGGTTTATGTACCAAAGGCAAAGTGTACTGGGGGAGGCTTGTATGTGTCCCCTCTATCTGGCGGGGACTCCTCCTGCTGAGACGCCAAGGGCCTGTCTCTCACATCCTCTAAAGGTTTTTTAGTCCTGTTTCCTTTTGACAACCCCAGATTCTTGACTCAAAGGAGGGTTAAATTGCAACACCTCCCCCCACCCCCTCCCCACCACACCACCCCGCACCCCACACACATACACACACATGCGCGCGCACACACACACACACACACACACACACACACACACACACACACACACACTCCGCATGAGCCCTGGGTTTAGGAATAGGAGGAGAACAGGACATTAACCCATGTGAGATTGTTTCTAGGGAAATTTCGTACTTCTCTGACACTCTGCAAGCTTCTCTCCAAGTTTCCAAGATGGAAGAACCACCTGATCTCTTTCTTCTTTTTCCTTCTCAGAATGAGGGTTGGCGTCACAGTAGTGTCTATTTTCTCAGGAAACTGGGGTGAGGCGATCTGATCTCTGGACCACAATGTGTGCAAGTCTCAACCCTAAGTTACTCAGGGGTTGGACAGGTAGGTAGGGGTGTACCACAAGGGCCCTCACTGGAGGTGAAGTTGGTGACAGAGGGGGCCTACACTTCCCTGCCTCACGTCTCTCTGCTTCCCAGCCTCTTCCATGGCATGGAACATTAGTTTCCTGTGATGTTTCTCCAGAAACTACTATCTCAGAGAATGGTCTCCTCCTCTTCCTGAAGTGCAGCTGTCCTTCCTTCAGCACACAGTCAGGCACATAGCAGAGTTTGGGGCTGAAGAGGAGGACACCCTCCTGCCCCCACACGCAATAAATGCTTTCTGACTGTGAAGTAACTGTGGTGGTAAAGTGGTAACCTGTTGAAGGACAAGGATAACAAAGGAGAGACCCAGAGCCTCCTCACAAATGGTCTCACCCTGGTGAATGGCAGCCAACAAAGTCACATGGCAGTTTATGAAGGAAAGACTTGAGTGCTAGTGAGTGGCAGCAGAAGTGAAGACATAGAATTAAGGAAAAGACTTCATCTTAAAGCCATGTTCTTTATAAAAGCTTCAGCATCGAGGCTACTACTCTATCTTTCCCTTAAGAAAGTCACTTTTTGGCCATGTGGCAAGAATCATAATTTCCCTTCCAGTCATTAATAATCATAAATACAAGAATTCAGGGGTTAGTGAGCCTGGTTCTGGCTCTCAGTTGTTTGTGGGACTTGTCATGGGCTTGTTGGGTGACTGAATCAAAGGAGAGGCCTTGTCTTCCTTCTCCCGGATTCCCTACGCTCCGCCTTGCTCCCCTCCTCTGCATTTACATGCTTGAATAGCCATCTCTTGGACCCACACACTGTATTTAAAGGGTCTTTTGAATAATGAGAATGACACCATCTGAAGGACTCTCAAGTCTCTTTCTGGCTTGCATATGAGTCTTCCAGAGACAGCTCTTTCCCCTCAGCTAGGCTGTGAACCAAAACTTGAGACATATTGAACCGCCTTCCACACCCTGCCCTCCAAGAGCACCCCATCTTGCTCTGTACAGACATATAATCATAGTGCAAATACTATGAGAGAACTAGAACTTGAATTTTGTTGGGGAGTTGGGGGTAGGGAGGGAAAAGAGAACAATAATTAAGCATAAAAAGAAGTTCTGGGTTCCATCATTCGTCTGAGGCTATTTCAGGACATTAGTGACTCAGGAGATAAAAAAAACATGGACTCTGGAGCATTCTGTAGGACAATCTCCCTCTCATTGGTTGTGTTACCTTAGGCAAGTTCCTTTCCCCCCTACCCCACTTTTTTGGGTCACACCCAGGGGTCACACTCAGGGGTTACTCCTGGCTCTGTACTTAGGAATTACTCCTGGCAGTACAGGGATGCTGGGAATTGAACCCGGGTTGACCACATGCAAGACAAACACCTTGCCCACTGTACTATTGCTCCGGCCCTTAGGCAAGTTCCTTAACCTCTCCATGCCTCCATTTCTTCATTCCTACAGTAGTTCATCTATATCCTAAGGTTGTTTTGAGGATTCAAGAAGTTGATAGATGGAGCCTGAGAGATTGTACAGTGGGTAAGACACTTGCCTTGCACACAGCCGACCTGGGTTTGATCCCTGGCATTCCATATGGTCCCCTGAGCACTGCCTGGAGTGATCCCTGAGTGCAGAGCCAGGAATAACAGCTGGGCATTACCAAGTGTGGCCTCAAAACAAACAAAAGTTGGATATGTTTAGAAGACTTAAAATACTGACCGATTACCACACCCAAAATAAAACATGACTGCAAATGAGCAAATGCAATGGAAGGTTGGCATGGTTAACTCTTCTAATTGTGACTTTCAGAGATTGTGTGAATGTACATCAATGTAATGTATGTATAGCTATCCCTTTTGAGATCATACCATGCAGAGAGCTAATTTGCTTCCATATCATTACATACACCTTTTGTCTTAAGATGCTGATTTAAAGTAAATTTTCTTTTGAGAAACTCTAACCTCCCCACTTCAGAGATAGGAGAATCCACATGGGGGCACCTCTCCAAGACTGAATCAGTGGAGGCAGATAGAGTTGTATCCCTCAGAGTTCAAATATGGGCCCTCTAGACAACCTATTTGGTTTTTTTTTAATTAGGTGTGTTTCTTAAATCCCTATTAGGAAATGTTATCTACTATTTGAAGAAATCAATGTGTACTAACTTTTTGGCAACTTGAAGAACTCCTAGGTACCTCATTGCTCTTAAATCCCCCTGAACTGTTGCAGGGATGGGAACTTGGCATCCCGAGTTTACAAGATTCATTATTTTTCTGGTTTCACATTCTTATTGCAGGTCCAAGAGTAGGGACCTCCCCATGCCCCTGGGGAAGCGCGATTTCCTCAGCCACTCCAAACTTCTACCCTGAGCCTGGTACGGGTGGGGGGTGGCTGGCTGGGGTGCCAGGCATGTTGCCATTATCTCAGAGGGCACAGTAAGCTTGGGTATGTCTTGGTTGATCATGGTGTTATACTTAGGGGGGTTGGGGGGCAAAATCACAGCAAGGCCTGTGGCAAGGAAGAACAGGCTCTGCGCCAGCTGCTTGGGCCAGTCTAGGAGCTGTTTTTGTTCCCAATGGCACTAAGATACATATTTTCATCAAGTATTTGGGAAAATAGGGCACTTCACATCTCAGCCACACTGGACCTATACCTCTCTAGATTATTGTGAGTTCTGAGGGTTCTGTTGGAAATAGAGCAGGCAGATTTTGTGACTGTTGTTTGTGTGTTTGGGGAGGCCATACTAGGGCTCCACCCCATTGTGAAAAGAAGCCACGTGGTACCAGGGATTGAAACAGGGCCCTGGGCATGCCAGGTGTGCATTCCAACCCCTGAGCTATCTCCCTAACCCAAAGAAGACTCACTCTCTCTTCAGATGTGGGTTCATTATCATTATTATGAGAGGCTGACCCAGTGTATTAGTTCTCACTAATACACTTTTTTTCAGAGCATTGGGTGCAAATTCAAGCTTGAGGTTCTGCCTGTCACGATCATCTGCTGTCAAGAAAGATGGTGTCAGCCCAGATAAGATTGCCAAGGCAGAAGTTGCCAGTCCTCCACCAGGCAGGTACCTGGTGTTACTCACAGCTGGTACTGAGAGGCAAGAGTGTTGGCTCGCCCCAGAATGACACTGACCTTGATCACGCTGATAGGGTCATTGGACTTTCAGGATGGATTCCCAGAACAGTTTCACCACTGTGGCTGGCACAAACAGGCTTTTCTTTAGCAGCAGACGTTCGTGTCTTCTCACTCCAACTTTTTTTTTTCTTGAACAAACATATGTATTGTGGCCAATGGAAGGAAAATCCCACTCATCATTTTGTTCTGAGTTGTTTCTGGCCTGGAACAATGCTCTAGTGTATCACAGTTCCTCAGATATTGGTCAGGGCCCAGTTCCATGAATCTCCTGGGAAGACCCTGCGACCAGAAAGCTATTGGTTTGACCTGAAGGACCTCCTCCCCTGCATGACATCAGTGGCTTTGTCTCTCTGGTGGGCATCTTCTCCTGTTCTAGAGTGAGCTTTGGCAGTAGCTTACATCACTCTCACAGCATCTGTTCTTTTCAGCCACAAGCCGGCCTCTGGATTCTTTAAATGGACTTGTGCTCTCGGAGTATCCCCATCACGCAGGTGGGAGAAGTGTGTCTCCAGGCACTGCAGACTGGAGCATCTATACTTTCCAAGGCACGGCACCTCACAGCTCAAACCTGTTGATTTCACTAAACTCCCACAAGGTCTTTAATCCTGGATGCAGTTTGTGTTCTTTGAGAAATCTCTGTATTAGGGCTAACTCTGTCACATGGACAAGTCCATCTTTCTTCTCAGGGAGGTCACTGCCAGGGAGTTACTTTCATAGGGGAGGAAACGGAAGCCCCCAGAGTTGCTCCTTTCTCCAGGCATTGCCGCTGTAAAGGGTGAAGCCCCGGTGCAGACGCCCGTCCCACTCCAAAGACTGTCCCCCTTCCACCGTGCCACAGGCCTTCCTACAGGAAGCTTAATCTGCGGTTCCACTTAAAATATGAGGAAACATCTGGAATATTCGTTTCCAACCACATTTCAGACACAGAAAGTGGAGCCTAAGGAATATCCCAGTTGGCTCCTCAGTGAGAAGTGGGTAAGAGTAGAAAAGAATTGCTGATCTCAAGCATTTTGTTACCCAAATAGCAGAGTCTCGCCCCCACCTTCTCCCTCCAGGAGAGGCCCGGCTGAATGGGGATTTGTGGGGGCCAGACAGCAGAGGGGATTTATTTTCAGAGTTGGAGGACAGGCCTCGAATCCTCTTCCAGCTCTGCCTTCTCCTGGAGCCCTGCTCACTGCAGAGGTGCAGCATCTGGATGAAGCCTTTCCGGCGGGGGCCGAGCCCCACAGAGCTGAGGCAGTTAACGATTAAACAAGAAGCAGCCCTTGGCTGCAGACCTAATGGTTTGGGTTCCAGGGCGCAGGATAAAAATATACAACTGGAAAGGCAAGCTCCCAATTAAGTGGAAGAAGTCGAGCGAGAGATGTTTCAATAGTGTGTCGCCAGTGACCACACGCGGGCCTGCTGTCTCCTCAGACGGCCCCACTCTCCCCGCCCCATACTTAGTGCTGGCTCCGGGATCTTGCGGGGGGGATGTCAGCTGGCAGCACACGGATTTTTCTCCTTCCCATTCAGAGAAAAACTCGCCTTCAGCCCAGAAAGCTCTCCTGTTTGGCGTCCTCGCAAGAGTCGGATATTAGGACTGGGAACGTCCTTAGAGATCAGCTTGGCTAGGCCAGCTCCCTGGGTGAATGCTCTGGACACCAAGGCCCAGACAGGGGCAGGACCTGACCAGAGTCGACTTGCCGGCTCAGTTAGTGGCCATGAAAAGATGAAGCTGAGACCATCTGATGTCCATGATTAACTATCTCATACCCCACTGCCTCCACCATATACCGCCCACACCATTTGGCAACCTGCCAGCCACACCGTTTCCCTTGCTCACCTCCCGCCCACCCCAGCACAAGCGTACCTCAGCCCTCCTGCTCTTTTATGGGAAAGTGGACTGAGGCAGGAAGCATAGGCAGTGCCCTCAGAGTGGACCAGAACAGATGCCAGGAAGGGAACCACAGAATACCAGCAAGCAGACCTGGGCCCTCACCCTCTGACCACATTCCCTCTCTAAGAACATGTTGTGGAGGCAGCAATATTGGCCTCCTCTATGCTCCCGCCTGATGGCTGCCCAGGTTCCTGGCTTCCTGCTGCCACCGACTCCCCTCTCCCACCGCCTGGGACAACCTACAACTCCAGTGACTTCGCATCTTGCCAAGACAAGCCCCATCGTTACTTTCAGACTCAAGTTCTTGCCAAGCCTGAAAATAGTAATTGCCTGAAGGATTCCAAAAAAGCCAGGCTTTATCTGCAGCAGAGACTCAGTAAATCAAAACATGGGCCTTATCTCTCTATCCTCTCCTCTCAGTTGTGTGGTCTCCTCAATGAAAAATGTTACCTAATTGCCTCCAACAGCTGGCCTGCCCCTTCGTTATTTCGGCTGGCTAACCTGATAGGCTGGGCCAATAAATTGCAGCCTGGGAGTGGTTCCTGCTCTTCCAGATCTCTCGGGGCCCCAGGTCGCTTTGGGGAGTGGCGCTGACTCCAGCCACCAACACGGGATTCCAGATCTGAACACTGTTAGCCGTAACTGCTCACGTCTGGTGTTGGAACGCCTCTTTGCCCATTCAAGGAGTGATCTGCTTGGAAAAAGTCTTTCATCCTCTCCCAAACATTCCAGCAGCATTACCCTTCTGCCCTCTTGCACATCGCAGCCTGCATGCCCTGTTTTGAGACCCAGGAAGAGCCTGCATAGCCGCCTCGAACCTTCCTCTCAGCCAGCTCCGTGCCCATGCACTGCACTCAAAGAGGCAGGGGTGCTGGCTCATGTCAGAGGGGGCAGGGCCAGTGAGTCCCAAGAATTTTTGCTGATCCAGAGCCCTTGCCAGCCGCTTCCTCACTGCTTTCCCAAGGGGGGGGGGGGGGGGGCAGGTCCTCATGAGACCAAATGGCTTGAAGTTCCCAAACCCCTGTTCCATGTCCTTACCCTTTACTCCTACTGGTCACCTTTATGTCCCTGAATCCCCCACCCCCAAATCTGCTCACCTCCCAGCTCACCTCTCCCTCTTCCCTTCCCACCTTTTGTCTGCCACATGGCCCCACCTCTCTGCAAGTTTCCCCCATAAGAGGCCCCACCTGCAACACAGAGGCTCCTCTGGCTAATACTAACTCTGTTTCTCTAGTTCTTTAAGTTTGTTAGAAGTGGGGGCAGGGGCTGGAGCCATAGCTCAGCAGGTAGGACGTTAGCCTTGCATGTGGCCGACCCAGGTTCGATTCCCAGCATCCCATCCTTGAGCACCGCCAGGAGTGATTCCTGAGTGCATGAGTCAGGAGTAACCCTTGTGCATCGCCGGGTGTGACCCAAAAAGAAAAGAAGAGAGAAGTGTGGACGGTTAGGGGGCTTTCTTTTTTCATTGGGATTCTCGGGGCTCACCGCTGTGTCTCATAGGCATCGGGTGCTCAGTGAGTCTGTGCTGACTGGGAGATGTAGGTGGGGCCTAAGATGTCACTCCCAGAGCAGTGAGGACAGACTCAGAGAACTGTCCATAGTGTAGGGAAGGGAAAAGGGGTGGGGGAGAAAGGAAAAAGTCAGAGTAAGAAATAAAAAGAGGTGAATTCGCTAGGAAGAGAATCTCGGGGCTCTGAGTCCTGCAGCTCCTCCTCGTCTTAGGCCAACACTTTCCCGGCCTTCCTTCCATTGAAGAAAGATTCCATGCGAAGAACATGTGTGTGGCGGAACAGATTCCTCAGGGTGGTGGACAACAGTTCCCGCCATTTAGGTTTATTCAGTTAATAGTTTCAACTGAAATTACATTTCACTCTTTTCCCCTGCGGAATTTCTCAGGCACTTGATCGCGTGGTACCAGGAGCTGAACCCAGCCTCTGCCAGTCTTTCTGTGAGCTGTGGGTTCGGACCCACAGTTCTTTTACATTAGCTCCTGGTGCTACCAGGCTCTCCTGGTAAGGGTTTGAGAGTCCAGCGATTCTAAGACAAGTGTGACGTCTTATCAAATTTGCACTCCCAGCTTTCTGTTCCTAAAAATTTCAGATTTCCCAAGACTGTGTTTTTCTCTCTGTGAACAGTATTTCTCCCTTATATGTAGTTATATTTAGATTTTGCCCCTCAGGTATTTGATTGATTTGTACATTTTTCTGCCTATTTGGTTGTGTTTTGTTTGTTTTTTTTTTGTTTGTTTGTTTAAGTAACATCAGTTTGTGTCTTCCTGCCACCTTCCCTGACTTTGGAGCAAAGCTGATGGGCCAGTGAGAGGGGGACAACCTTTCCCAAAGCTGCCAAGGGGTGCCCTATCTAATAACTTGCTGTAAGAGCAATGCTTCCTACTCAGTCACAGCATTTACTCTTCCATTCATTCCTCTACTGATAGTGTTATTTTAATTGTAGCAAAAGCCTATCTCAAATACCTACTATTTTGTAGACCTCTGCTGAATTTGGCCTATTGAGCTCAGCAATTGCTGGCGTTCATTTGGGTGGCCCAGGGAGGAACTGATCCTGGCAGTCGGGTGAGATGGGAAATGAAAGAAAAGGCTTGTGCAGAGGTCAGGGCAGGAGCAGTGTGAGGGGCAGCTGGCCGTGGTCTTAAGCCAGACTTGTCCACCTGGCTGAGAAACCAGCAGGCACCTTTGGATGGGGTGAGAGAGTGGCAGCTGACAGGGTGAAGCACCATTCTGGTCCCATACCATTGCCACTGACCTCGACAGGGAGGACCCCAGTGCCCAATTGAAGGGGCCCGTCTGTGTGGCGAGCCCACAAGCCCCATTATTAAAGGCACTGCAGTACCTAATGACCCCCTTGCCAGGAGTCTGCCAAGGGGAGCCTGATGCTGACTCACCCCACTCCCACCCACTCACAGGCAGCCTGGGAGGTGGTGGAAATGAAGCCGAGGCTAATGCGGAAGAGGGTGGTTACAGAGCCAGGTGGCACGGCTTCACCATGACAGCGCTGTAAGACTGAACACCAGACCCAGACAGCGCAGGGGGAAAGGAAGTCCCTGCTCCTCTCTGCCACCCTCACGCCAGGAATCAAGACATTGTCAGCAATCATTTCCCTGTGGCGTGCAATCATTCTTGGCATTTTAGTTGTTGGCTATAGACAGAAACTGCTAAGGACACCCGGAGGGGAGGGGGGCAGTTCTCAGGGGCTCAGGAACTTCTGGGTCACCAGGCCAATGGTTCAGTGGTAGGGTCTGAGAATACAATGCCACTCAGGCCCTGCGGTGCCAGGAATAGGTTCATGCAAGGCAGGCTGTCTGCTAGCCCTGTGCTCCTTATTGGAAGTTCAGCTAGAGATGCCAGAACTTACTGACCTATCTAACTTGGAACCCTTTCTTGTGCTCCTGGCTATGCACTGTCCAACCCAGTACTCCTTGGTGCTTTCAGAGCAATGGTCATCTTCCCTTTCCCTTTTCTGTTATTGTGGCAAAGTGAGTCTTTCTTGTTGCTCACCACACAGCACCATCTCCCGCCCATGCAGCTCTCAGCAGCAACACCCTCCCCGTGCCCCGCATTGCCCATGTAGCCATTTCTGAGGTAGCCTGTGGCATTAACAAGGGTCGACTGACTGAGTGACGTGTTCAACCACGAATAGATGAAAGCTTATTTTCCATATTTCTCCCCCACCCTGCGGCGAGGCAGCAGCCTTGTGTGGGGTTCTGAGGCGCCCCCCTGCTCCAAGGATGGGCGCTATTTACAGCCAGACTTGTCCACCTGCAGCTTTCTGCTCATGTTAGCAGTTTCATCTCCCTTTATTCGAGTCCAGCTGGAGTGCCTTTGAAGTTAGTCCCATAATGTTAAATGTTAACTTTAATTTCTCTTGGCCCTTGCCAAAGCGTGCATTCCTCCTCCTGGTATGATAATAGCCACCACTGACCCCTTCCCCCATCCTGTGGCTCTCCCTCCTGCAGTGGCAGACACAGGCTCTGGGCCATGCCTCAGGGAACGTGGCTCTGAACCTGGCCTTCCAAAGAGCTACAGTGGCCTTGAGCAGGTCCCTCCTCTCTGATCCTCCTTGTCCTGTGCTGTGAAATGATGGATTTGACTGAGAGGATCTTTTCAGCCTTGCACCTGCTTCACTCCCTCTCCTAAGGCTTCCAATCCAAGATTCAAAGAATATGCATCTTCCCAATGCTGGTTTCAGCCTCCCTTTCTCCGCAGAACTTCTCTGTAGACACAGTCTGAAGTCAGCCAGGATCTGGGAATGCTCATGACATGTCAAGAACGCAGGGTGATTCTCTCTTCAAAGAGCTTCAGTGCTAATATAGTAGCAGGTTATTGGTGTTGTGGCACTCCATACCTCAAACTCCATCAGATTAATGAAACCTTAGAACTCAGAACTCTAGTCTGAGTTGAGCATTTAAAGTTCCTACAGGGATTAGTTTGAGGAATAATTTTTGTCTATTTATTCTACTGTCAGAATGTTGACACTGTGTTTTCATATTGTCTCTGTCACGAAAGACCATAATTAAATAATCTGTCAAATATATTGATCATATTCTTATAAATGTGCTTGATGCGCTGTAGAAGCTTTTCATTGTGACAGGAGAGCACAATATTGAATCTAAAAGTTTGCCAGGTCATGTAGGTCTGTTCAAGATATTGTTGGGTTTTTTCCCCCTTTAATAAGCCACAAATTGTTGATGGGTTGTCATTTTGACATTGACTAAAGTAATTTTTTCCCCTCTATAGTTCAGTTCTGTGACTCTTTTTATAGCCTTTAGACTAATTAGCTATAATTCCATCAAAATAAGAAGCAGTATCAATGGTGGTAGGATCTTTCCATATAATCTCATTTTTCAGTGAACAGTCTATTTTGCTATCTGCTTACTATAAGGAATTTTCCAAAGGCAAAAGTCGATGTTTTTTACAATTCTTCCAGCTTTCATTTATATTCTTCCAGCATAGAAGTAACAAAAAGTCATACTTTTAAAGCCAACTACTATATTTCTAAAAATTCTAGATATGAAAGCCAGTCCAAAGAACAGGCTGTAGCAAGATGATGGAGTCAGCCAGAGGGGAATCGAGACAAGAAAGGTGTTTCTGGATCAACTGTGAAAACCATGTGGCAGCTCAGAGGTACAAAGAGCTGAGGACAGCTGCAGCAAGAGTAGGAAATGAGGGACAGATGGGAACCAGCTGAGTCTAGCCACACCTATGCCTCTGCTGTCTCCCTTTCTAGAATATTCTGAAATGCAGTTACTCTTGCTACACTAAAGCTATCTGGCCCAGCCCCCTAAGGCTCTAGATGTTTAACCAAAGAAGTAAAACCAAAGTGTTTCTTCTGCCTGTCTACCTGGTGGATATGGGCAAAAGAGAGGGACTGACCTATACCTATCCCTTGCCTTGTCAGCAGAGAGAAACAACAGTCAGTGAACGAAATGTCTGAGATGAGTCATATATGTGTTTATGATTCCTAAGAGGGACATCTCGGGGGAAAATGAACTAAAGAATGGATTGAGAAAGCATTATAACCAATAACCAGGATGTATTGATCTCTTATTGTATGCTTGCCTTTTAGAGTCTTTTCTTGTGTAGTCTTCAGCTAGTCTCTGAGTTACAGATGGGAAAGGAGAGGCTGGTTTACTGGTCCTGGCTAGTAACTCTACTATTCTGTTGTCTTTAGGTTGTTTTTCCCATTTCATCTTCAGAGAGTAACTAGGACTCTTGGGTATTTTGAGAGCTATGTGAAACACATGGGCATGGTTACTTGCGGTGAACATCAGCTCTGGGCCAGTCACTTGTCTTCAGAATGGTAAATCCTCATAGCAAATCTACACAAGAATTTACTTTGTTTGTTTGTTTTTGCCATTTTTTTAAGTGTAGGAACTGAGGCTCAGAAAGGTTTTTACTAAATCACCCAGTATAGCTAGTAATTGACAGAGCCAGAATTTGAATATGGAGCTTCTTAACTCCAAAATCCTTTTTTTTTTTTTAAGTGGAAGTGGCCTTGGAGGGTGGAGACACACCTAGCATTGCTTAGAGATCACTCCTCGTGGTGCTCAAGGAACCATGTGCAGTACTAGGGATCAAAGCTGGGTCAACCATGGGCAAGTCAAGCGCCTTAACCTCTGCACTATTTCTCTGGCCCTGAATCTGGTTTTTATTTCTGCCTTGGATCATCTTTTCCTAGACAGCAACATTACAAACCACAGGACTTGAATTTCTCCCTTGTTCGTAGGACTCTCGACCAGGGAACACTGGTAAGGAAAATATTTGACAAGAATCTCTTGAACGGGGGCCACCCCAGAGATGCTCAAAGGCTACTGTTGGTGCAATGTTCAAGGGACCATGCATTGCCACCAATAGACTCTAAACCTTCTGCACACCCAGCCCAAGGCCAGCATTTCAGCCATCTCCCCAATCCCTGTGAGCTGTTTCTCTAATCTAGTTCTCCTTCGCTTTCTTTAAGTCAAGAACACTTACCTGCGTAAGTGATGACCTCCAGGCGGTATAATTAGGTACATTCTAATATTTTCTTTGGATATTTAATATGTTTTCTTAGTAGGGCAAGCAGATTTTCTTCATTCTGCCTGAAACACGTATAATAAGCTCTTAAGTCATAATAATAATAATGTCTCACATGTATAATGACTTAACATTTATAAAGTACTCCCTTCTACATTACCTAATGATGCTTAGAGCATCCTGAGATATGGACTAAGGAATGAATTGATTAGTAGCACTGTAGCACTGTCCTCCCATTGTTCATAGATTTGCTCAAGCGGGTTACTGGTGAGTCACATCTCCATTGTGAGACTTGTTGTCACTGTTTTTGGCTTAGCGAATACGTCATGGGGAGCTTGCCAGGCTTTGCTGTTCAGGCAGAGTACTCTCAGTAGCTTGCGGGGCTCTCCGAGAGGGGCGGAGAAATTGGACCCGGGTTGACCGCGTGCAAGGCAAACGCCCCACCCGCTGTGCTATTGCTCCGGCCCGAATTGATTAGTACTGTTATTCATTTTGCAGATTGTAGGGGTGGGTGGTCTCCAAAACAGCACTCAAGAGATCTGGGGCCCTCCTGGCAACTCTCCATCACAAGGACTGGTGGTTCAGTGTGAGGGCCAGAGAATGTGGTGTTTCTCAGGTTCTTTGTTGCCAGGGCTACCTGGGCTGACCATAGGGACAGTCAGACCCAGCAGCGCTCAGGAAACTGTGGTGCTGGGGATTGAACCAGGGTTAGTCACATGAAAGATAAGCACATTAACCCTTGTACTGTCTCTTTGTCCCCTCATTTTATGGATTTTTTTAAGTGATCCCAGAGAGTATAAGAATTTTCCTGTGTTATATAGGTATTAGTGAAGCTCAGACTAGAATTGTCTTCTGAATCCTTCTTTGAGTGTTCTTAAGGCCTCCTTTTCTTTTTTCTAATAAGCTTTACAATATAACTAGTAATGTCCAGCCCTTTTTATTGGCTCAATTTTTGGAATTATCTCTTCGTTTCCTTCAAGTCTCCATTTCTCTGGATAAATGACTTGAAATGAAATGGCCACACCTTTCTAACCCCTGGAGCCCAAAGCACAGAGACCCAAAAGCCCAAAGCCAAGGAAGAAAGATGTCAAGAGATGGATTCTCCCCATCTCCCTTTACCCATCTACCCTCTGGTTTCCTGGGAGATCATGGCCTCTGTTTCCAAAAAGTATAGTTATGGATTTGGGAGATAGTACAGCAGGTTGGGCACTTGCCTTGCACAATGCTGACCTGGGTTCAATCCCCAGAACCTCATGTGGTTCTCTAAGTTCTGACAGAAATGATCCTTGAGCACAGAGCCAGAAGTTATTCCTGAGCACCACTGGGTATGACCCAAAAAACAAAACCAAAGAATATGATTGTGGGCCTTTGCCAGGGGGAAGTACATGAGCAAGAACAGAGGCACCTGGGGCCAGAACAATAGTACAGAGGGTTGGGCATTTGCCTTGAACGCAGCTGACCTGAGTTCTATCTCTGGCATCCCAGATAATCCCCCAAGCACCACCAGGAGTAATTCCTGAGAGCAGAGCCAGGAATAATCCCTGAGCATTACTGGGTCTGACTCCACCCCCACCCCCCCACCCCCGAATATAAAAGAACACAGTCCCCTTGGCTGAAAGCCTAGGAGGTTGTGGGCAGACAAACCTTCCCTACCATGGCCACCTGAACAGCCCTGTGGACCATGAGGCCCGTTAGCTTCTGGGAACTTTGCTGAGTGTGGTCTCTCAGGTCAGCATTTGGACCCTGTAATGAGAAATTCTTCCTGCTGGCCCAAGTCCGGGGAAGAACAACCAGAGCTTGCTCCTTGCGGCTGCTCTAGACACAGACTCCATCCGGCCTCTCCTTCATTCCAGCCCACACTGCGGCAGGGAGAGGAGAAAGGCAGAGCAGGACGAGCCCCAGAGGACTGGATTTCAGGTCTTGAGGTCTGTATGACCTTGGCAAATGATTTGCTCTTTAAGCTTCAGTTTTGTTTCTTCATCCAGAAATGTAGATAATAACACCAATTCCCACTCATTCCTCAGGTTATGATTTGAGGGCCAGAGGTGTGAAGACCCTTTGCTTATTAAATAGCCCACGCAAATATTAGACTCGCTCTGTGGGAAAGTACCTGAATCTAGAAAGTTCTGGTTTCAAAGAGCTGCCAACCTGAGTGGTTCTGAGGAAAGGGCTAGTTGTTTGTCTCGTGGCTCTTGGTGAGGCCCCACTGGCTTACGTCCTCAAAACTTTCTGCTGTAGTCTGAGGAATGAGGTTGTCACTTGGCTAGGACTAGGCCGGGAGGATCTTCAGCCCTGAGGCTTGGCCAAGAACGTGTCCTTGTTCTGCCTCCTGCTCTCCTTTCTTTCCCCTCCCTCCCTCCGGCCTCCAGTCACTGCATGTCAGACAAATGAGTTGTGTTGGTTCATTTTTTAATGAGGGTTTTCCAGCCTCTTGTTGTTTTGTCCTTGGTCATAAAGAGCTCCCAGTTACTACTCAAGGCTGAAAATAAAATTTGGCAAGAAAGGAGCTGAGAATATAGTCTCATTATTTGGTGTTGATATTTTTAAGTCTCTCCAAAGGAGGAAAAAAAAAGAGATTCTGGGAGAAAGAGGGGATTTGTCATGCAATGAATATCTGCTTGAGTCTCCTAGCGTGGGGACTTTACATCTTTCCTTGGAAACAAGGCGCCTTCCTTCTTTTCAGGGAGAGTTGGGGCTATTTTGATAGCTTTTGAAAGCACCACAATTAATTTGATTGAGCTGCTAAGCAGTTGGTAAAGAAAAAAAAAAGCAGAAGGATAATGGTCACATGGATTTAGCATCACATGGGAAGTTTGCTGTAACCAGCAATGCTTTAGACAGCTGAAGACCATGGGCCAGATTGTTCATTTCACAAAAGAGGGAGTCTTTTAAAGATGAGAAGACCTTTTTGTCTTGAGCCCAAACTTCCTCAGGGGAAGGACTCATTTATAACCCATTCTGATTATTTTTTCCACTGAAATCTCACTCCAGGCAGAGTGCTCCGCTAAAATATAGAACTAAGTATTAGACTAAGAGAGTTCCAAAGGGATTTGCAGTCCTGGTGCCAGCCTCAGCTCAGTCACTATCTCACAAGGAAGTTGTGGACCCCCCCCCCCCAATCCCTAATCTTCCTCAGGATTTTAGTTTTCCCCACTGTGAAGTGAAGCCACAAGCCTAAATCTTCCTACTTGGGGAAGATGGATTTGGAAGAGATAATGAGCTGATATTAAGTGTTTTTAAGTAAAATTTTTGTGTCCAGAGAAATAGTACAGTGGGTAAGGAACTTGTCTTGCATGCTGCTGACCCAGGTTCTATTCCCAGCATCACCAGGTGTGGCTGAAAAAAAATTTTTTTTGATCTTTAAAATGTTCTCAAAATGACCAATTTCGAGGATATGCAGGGGAGGTGGATCTGAAAAGGGAACTGGTGAACAGACACCCACCCCTTCACCCCCATATGTCATCTTTGTCACAAGGCGATTCTCCGTTTCCTTAGGAGACCTCTTCCCTACAGGTGTCAGTCGATCCATCACTCCTGTGCAGAATCCCCAGGAAGCTGGCTCTTGTTTGCAAGCTGTCCAAGGCAGGCAGCGCGACTCACCCACGGGGCCCTTGGCCCCTCTGGGGGTGGGTTGGCTCTTGGTTTCAAATTGCTTTTTCCTTTCTCATTTGTACATTGTTCCTGGAGGAAAATGATCGTTCATTGTTAGGACTCGGGCACGACTGTGACATGTATGGGGTCTCCATCACGTTTGCCTTTGCTTCCAGCTAAATTAGGCTCGAGTCTCCTTCCTTCTGTGTGCCCAGGGAACTCTGGATGCCTCTGCTAGAGCACTTAGCACACCAGGTGCTCAGGCTCGCCCTTTCCCTCAGATTGAGTACTCTCCTTCTGTGTCCCTCTCTCCCCTACGCCTCACATGTGCTGGAGTTGAATGGGAACTCCCTGTTCTGACCAGCCTGGCTCCTTTGTCCCAATGACAAAACTCAAGCTCACAGCTGCTCTGGGAATTGAGCACCCAGAAGAAACTAGAATCAGGGATAGAACTCTCTCTACCAAGGCATTCCCTCTCCCTCATCTCACTACCTCCTCTGTAAAATAGTATAGATTAGGTAATGTCTAAAGTCTCTCCATGTTCAGTAGGCAAATTCTTGAAATTTGTTTGAGTTTTTAAAAGAAAACTTTTGAGTTTTTAGAAGAGAAATAAGAAATAATGCAACCACTGGAAATTTGTAATGTGCCTTTCAAGTTGACAGGCAGGGATGGATGGGGTAGGGGTTGGGGGTGGGGAAGGAATATGGGAACGCTAGTGGAGGGACGTTGACACTAGTGGAGACATTTTATGCCTAAAACTCAACAGTCAGTAACTTTGTAAGTCACAGTTACAAAAAAAAAAAAGGAAGGAGATGAAGGAAAAAAAATCAAAAAGCAATACCAGGACTAGAAAGATAGTTTACATCAGGTAGGGTATTTGCCTTGCAAGCAACCCATTGCTGGGAGTAATTTCTGGGTTTAGAGCCAAAAGTAACCACTGAACATCACAAGGTGTATACAACCCACAAAGCAAGAAATAAATTAATTTTTTTAAAAGCCACTTAAGGAACAAATCAGGGCCAGGGATATGGCTTGCATGTTAGAGCAGGTGCCTGGTCTGTGCAGGACGCCCAGTCCCTTCTCCCACTTCAGGTAGCATCCATCCCCAGCCCCACCAGAAGTGGCCCCTGTAACAGAGAGAGAGGGAGGGAGGGAGGGAGGGAGGGAGGGAGGGAGGGAGGGAGGGAGAGAGGGAGGGAGAGAGGGAGAAAGAGAAAGTGTATACACATAAACAAAGTGCCAAACATTGCAAACATTTGGATATTTCCCCTGGGGCCCCCTCAGGAGTACCTAGCCTCCACCTTTGCTGCATTCACCTCTTCTCCACCCTCACCCCTAGTTACTGGTGGGGTCTGGGGCTTGGGGGGGCTTTCGCATGTTGACCTCTCTGTGTCTGTGAACCACACACAAGCCACAGCTATAGCCCAGAGTATCCGGGGAGCTGCAGAGTCTGGCTCTGTGCTGGAGAGATACCCCAGCAAAGGCCTCTCGGGCGCACACACCAGGATTGACCTTTCCCTATCTGTTGGGGCAAAGCTTCACCTCCAGCCTGTCCCACCCCCCCTAGATAGTATCACCAGGCCTCAGGAGATTCTTAGCCTTCATAGGGTCCTGCTCAGAGGGTGGGGTGCCGTTCCTGGGAGCTCTCTGCCCACAGCTTGAAGGGCAGGCAGCAGAGCGCCACCCCAGTTCCTCCTGAGTCAGTGGCAGGCCCATTTCACACTGAATTCCACCCCGTGGGGCTGTGTCTAATTGGACAAATTTGAACAGCAGGCAGCGTGGCCACTGCAGCGGGGAACATTGATCTATGGCCCAGGCAAGGGACAGAAATCTTAAAGTGACAGGAGTTCTTTTTCCAAACTGCCTGGCTGTCTTCCAGGATGAACTGGCCCCACGAGGACCAGACGGCTGACGCGGAGAAGCCCAGGCTCTTCTAAGGAGGTGTTTTTGAACAGAGTGTCTCGTTTCTCCTGATCTTGTGGCAATAAACAGGATGGGGGGGTCCCTAGGGACTGTCATCTGGGAACCAGCCATGCTGAATGCTTCTCCCACCACTACCACCCCCCCAAACCCGCCAATAGCTGATTAGATCACAGTCTGAGATTAAATCAGGCTAAAATATTGGGCAGGGAAGCCTTGGCAGAAAAGAAATATTGAAAAATCGTGTCGTCATACTTTACTGAGCATCTCGCCTTCATTAGTTCAGCTCCCTCGCATGTCTGTTGCGTACATGGTGCCTGGACACGGTGGCACTGGGGAAGGGGGTTGGGGAAGGAGCAAGCTACAACTCAGACAGCCTTCCAAAGAAAAATGTATTGGTCATTGACACAAAGTATTAGCAAGCAGCAACTCTACCTGGAGCGAGAGCCTCTGGAAGGATCCCTGGGCACAGAATCCCCAGGGAAGTCATTCTGGGATGTCTTTAAGGGGAAAGTTCAAGGCAGCAGAGTGGGTGGCAGTGGGGAAAGTGAGGCAGGGGTCACCTCGAGCGAGAGCTAAGTAGCTGGAGCTCTGTCTGACAGAGAGAATGGTGTAGAGTGTGCTGTGGGTTCTTGCTCTCATGTGCAAGATTTTAAGAAAAACTTAAAGCAATGTGAAACCTGTTTTTAGGAGAGAGTGCAATGTTCAGATTGGAGTTCTGAAAGTATCTGGCCAGATGACAGGCCGTATTACAGAAATGCAGTCAGAAAAGATGAAGTGCATTGGGGTAATATAGCATATCTCCTTAGCATATCGAAACAGTCAAATCAGTAGGACTTTGTGATAGAATGAAGACATAAATTGGGGGAGGAGGAGTCACGCCAGACACAAGGCTCTGACTTAACTTTAAGTTTGTTCACTGAGTTCCAGCCTCACAGAGAAGGGAACTTGAACACAGTGACTCTATGGAGATGTTAACTCCAGTTGGATGTGTCAACACAGAAGAGATATTTAAGCCCCATATTTCCTTGGAGTAGGGTAGGACAGAGGAATTGGAGAGTTTATTGTGGGTCCCCCAGTATGGTCGTTAAGTTGCTAAGAATCAAGCTCTTCCTCACAGCGGAAGGTTTCATGGGAGCAGACAACATGAGTCGGTGACAGTTGGTTGTTAAGTGGGTGACCTAATAGTTACTCAAACCTTAGCTTCCCGGGAGTCCCCAGCTTCCCCAGTCATCCCTCAGGAACACCTGCTGGTAGACACACAGGGGACAGTGAACGTGTACCAAGAACCACCCCAGAGGGAAAATGCAATGCCAACACTCTACTCATGACAATGGGATAAATTACTTCCCTTCTCTAGACATCAACTTCCTCATTTGCAAAATCAGCAGCGGGACCGAGTTGGTCTCTGCCAGCTCCAACATCGTGCTGGCGTGGTGATACAATTCTCTGTGAAGGGTCAGGAGGGCCGCCTCCCGTGGGGCCTCCCTGGGTCATCTCTGTGTTCGTGGGCCTCTCAGGCATGTGAGGTCATGCCTAGCACATGGGAGGAGTTCCACCCTTGGGTACTGCTGACAGCCTGCTCCATGTGGCCTCTGTGGTAGAATGGGGGGAAGCATCTCACAGTATCTTCCAGGAGTTTATTTCCTGGAAGGTAAGAGAATTATCCACATAACTTTTTAAAATCCTTTGGCTAAAGGCGGGTAGAGATGGAGAGGGAAGAGTCTGGGAGTGGAAGGACAGGTTTTAGGCTGCTCAGTTTACAAAAATTCCAGCTGCTCTTCAACGAGTTTGACCTTTTTGAAGATGTGTGGGGAGCCAGCTTCCCAGTCTCGTGAGCATGCCCACTCCAGGTCATCCTCATCTCTAAATCAGTCCCTCATGGGGTACAAACACCCACATTTCTAAGAGTTCCAGAGTTGGGGCAAAAGAGCCAAGTGGGCTCCTGCCTTTGTTCTGGAATATTGTAGCTACCCACCTCTCCACATAACATAATCCTTCCTGCTACAAGAGCTCAGGGACAGTGGAAGGAGAATATTTATCAAGAAAAGCCAGGAAGCAGGAACACGTTTCTCAGTGCTGTCTTTGCCATGCCCTGCTGGCGTGACCTGTCTTGCCTGTACAGAACAGGTGGGCAGCTCATGATTATGGGTCCAGAGTGAACTCTCTCTAAACCAGTGTTGCCAGAGTGGGTGATTCTGCCCCTGAGGAGGCTGCTGATTTGACTGTGGCAGGTGCGGGGGGTGTTAGTAGCTTGGGTCTAGTTGTGGTGGGGGGATGTTTTCTGTCACTTCAATTAAAGGGAGGTTCATTTCCCAAGTGGTGCTAAGTTATTTCTTTTCTGGAAGGGGATTGGTCAACCAAGTAAGCTTTGGTGCCTCTGCTCTGAGCCCTCCACCCATCCCCTGTGTCCTTGTTGGGTTTGGGTGTGCCCACAATGGACTTGAGTGAGGAGATCTCCCAGATTTGGACCACGCTGACTTTTCCTGTGGATCATCCTGTGCTGGTCTGTCTCTTGCACGTTGGGCTAATTGTCTCTGTGTTTTTTTCTGGTTTGGCATTGTACTCCAACCTCCCCAAGAGTAGGGTAAGGCTCCCTTAGACAGAGAGTCAGTGCTCAGTCTCCCAGGCCACCGGCGGTCTCACTGAAGAGGCCAGGCCCCCTCTTCCTTTGTCCTTCCCTATCTGTAGAGTGGTGCCCAGAGGTCCATCTCTTTGAGGTTTAGTGGGGCACAGAGGAGGTTTTGAACCCCTCCTCTCATGGGGATAGTTGGGTCTGGGGTGTGTGCAGCCATCCGCCAGGTGCTCTGTGGCTCTCTGAGGAGGACATCAGAATTGTAGGAGTGCTCTGGGCTTTGAAATTCCTGTTCCATTGCCAGCATCCCCTCCTCCCTTCCTAGTCCCATCCTAGACCTCAGCTTCCTTCCCCAACAAGATGGCGCCCTTGCTCACCAGGCTTGGGAGGATGATGGAGAATTGACAGGGAGGTGTTATGGCTCCATACTGAAAAGCAAGGGAGCAGTGTGGCAGCAGAAAAGGAAATTTTACGTCAGCATTATGTTCCAGTTTCCCAGAGTCATCCACCCTTAATCCCCACAACCTAGGAAATGTGGGAGTTGTTTGCCTCATCTCAAAGGAGAAGGCAGCTGTGGCTCAGAGAAGTCCTGCTGTACAGAGTCACAGAGTTGTATCCTGCCCTCCTGACACCAGAATGCTGGAGTCAGAATTTCTTTTTGGATGCACCCTCCACTTCTCACACACACACACACACACACACACACACACGAAACCTACTCTGCAGCAGCCTAGCACCCCTCAGGCTCTTTCATATAATTCTTTGTGCCTCCTGATAGCCAACTCAAACCACTTGGCTGGCACAGGAGTTTTTGGGGAAGCCTATGTGAGCAGGAAAATGCAATTTCTGTGAGAGGAACAAGTGTAGCCACTGCACAGGCAACTGCTGGCCCCACAGAGTATCTGCCACAACAGAAATGCTAGTTGCACTTATAGAAAAAATATTTAAAATCCAACTTCAGAGGGATGTGTGCCAGACTAGTGGTCTCTACTTATTTCTTTGAGGGTACCATTCTCATCAGGCAAGAGTTTTCTATGACCTCAAGGCTGGGTCCAGGCCCCTGTGGAGTTGCTTTGTGAACCAGGCAAGCCCCTGGCTTCCTGTCACGTGACCATTGCATACCGTGCTCTGCACCCACATTCAGCCACCCTCACTGATTTCCCACATCCCAACCATGTGCCCAGCCCAGCCTGGGAGCCCCTTATTGTCCTCCAAATTAGCTGTAAAGCTTTATCAAGGCCTCCAACCTTTTTGGTCCTTTGTTTCCTTGATTGAGCAATGAAGCCAGTGTGCATCCATGCAGGCTTTTGTTTATTCATTTCTATTAATTTAACAGATAACTTAAGAAGTTCCTCAGAATCAGATTGTAGGGCTCTCAAGCTCTAGAGCTTTAGAAAGGTCAGCAGACACAGTTCTCTGCCCTCCAGATGTTCACAGTCTAGCAAAGGAGACAGATGTGTAAACAGATGATCATGATACAGTAGGAACATCAACAAAGAGCTTTCAGCTCATGTCCAAGCTCTCCATTGAAGCTGTTGCGAGAGGAATGTAGGATCATTCCTCAGAAGTCACGGAAAACCATGGAGGAGACCAGGATGAGCTGGCTATGCAAGTTACATAACTTCCTTGAGCCTCAATTTCCTTATTTATAAGAAGGGATTATAAAGCCTATGCCGTGGCATTTTCATAAGGCTGACACAGTGTGTGTTGTAGGTTGAAGCCAGTCAGTGCCTTACATCAAAAAGCTCCAAAGATGGGGCTGGAGTGATAGTACAGCAGATAGGGCATTTGCCTTGCATGTGGCCAAACCGGGTTCGAGTCCCAGCCCCCTCAGCACCACCAGGAGTAATTCCTGAGTGCAGAACCAGGAGTAACCCCTATGCATCGCCAGGTGTAATCCCCCCAAAAAAAAACTCCAAGGAGAGCAAAGGCACCACCACCACCAAAATAAAATTATATATTCATATATATATGTGTGTGTATGTATGTGTACATATATATGTGTGTATATATGTATATATATACATATATATAAAAGATAAAAGAACAGTGTTACAGGGACAACTCATTCTAATAGCCCTGAGTATTTCTGAGTGTCCAGTCAATGCTTGCCCTCCTCCTGAGCTCTGCCAGACCCCAAGACTGAGAATTCTCCCAATACCAGACGTCCTGAGCAGAAATTGATTTCTGGGTCAAAAAACCCTGACCCAACCTGCATCCGTGACAGAACCTGTCACTCAAGACAGAAGCTCTGTGGACTTGGCACTTTTACTACTCAGAGAGGGCCAGAGATCTTGGGTACCTTGCTGCCACCTCTAGCAGCCTAGACTCGACCATACTCTGTTTCCTCTGCTATTGCCAAGTCAGCTTAGGTGAAGCCCCCTGTAGAGCGCCCTGTTGTCATTGGGTCTGCTTTTTCTGAAACTCCAAGGCCCAGCTTGTGCTCTCCCAGTTCCGAGAAGGTTTCTCCCCACCGTGGGGCAGTCTCATGCCTCTGGCGACAAGCCCAGGCTGCTTCCCAGGGCCCGTTACTGTGTGTCTCTGGCATGGCACTGGGCTTCGCAGACTACCACCTCCTCTTTCCCTCTTACCCCAGCGATCATAGTTCTTTTCTATTCTTAGCATAGTAAGAATCATGGCAGACTCTACTATGATATTTTGGGGGGCTGGTGCCAGGGGAGTGGGGGTGCTAGGGTAGGGCCTCACACATGCATGACACGTGCTCTACTTCTGGGCTTTAACCCCATCTACTCTTCTTCACTGGTCATCTTCTAGACTTCTCTCAGCCTCATGTTCTGAGAAATTCAAGGTTAGGGACAATCCGCATAGCTCTGTCCCCACCAGAAGTTAATTTTGAAAAATGAAGGTTGAACCTTGACAGTCAACCTGAATGATTAGTTACCTGCTTTGGTCTCCGTTTCTCCATCTGGCAAATAATGGGCGTTGTCATGTCTCATTAAACTCTTGTTAAGGACAAAACAGTGAGCACCCCTCCAAAAAAAAAATGTTGGGTGTCCACCTCACAGGAATCCTCACTCCCTTGCCCTTTAATATACCAGCTATTTCTTGGGACTGCCCATGGATTAGACACTGCAGGGGACCCTAGGGATACCAGAGTAGAGAGACCCAGGCAGTCAGGAAGCTATTAGCCAGACCAGAGGGGAAACCTAGTAAACAAATAATTGCATAGATGAATGTGGAATTACTAACATCCCGTCTCTGCTCTTCAGGGACTAGGGTGGCTTGCGTCTGACTGCAGTGGAGGAGAGAAAGGGCCCATTCTTTTAGGTCAGGAAGACTAGTTGGATGCTGAAATGAAGGCAGGGAGCTGCTGCGTGAAAGTTTGCACCCTTTTCTCCAAACGGAAAACTCAGCATTGATCACAGGGCACTCCTCACCGTGGCTATTTCACGGTGGCTCCAGCTCAGAGCAGCAGGAGGTCGGGGTCTCCCTGAGTCCCTGAGTCAGAGCATCCACCTAGATTACAGGTCCTGGCTATACTTTCTCCTCTGGGTGCAGACATCTCTGGGAAGGGCCTCTCAAGTACCGGGAATCCGTGTCTCCTCATAGAAGCTGGAAGAAAGGGAGGAAAAGCCACTATGACAGCATTTTATGCTCAAAAGTCCACAAACACCGGTCTGGCAGGTTTGTGGACTTTTGGGCAAAAGTGGAAGCAGAGCACCAATTTGGGCTGGACAGCTAATCCTGGAGAGGCCCCTGGCTGGCCTGGCAGCTGAGGTGCCAGCAGCTGGACTGTCTGCATTCCCCACCCCAAGGCTTGCTTGGCTGCCCTACTCCAATGGAGGCTTATTGGCTCTCCTGAGGCGGGAAGTCCAGAGGCCCTGCCCCAGCGGTGCTGCTGGATCGAGGCCTTGCTGAACTCCCAGCTCCCTGGTTTGCAAAGCAAACTTCAGCCTTGTACTATTTACCTTGGCAAGTCCAGGACCAGATTGATGATCTGTAAAGTGGATTTGTTATTTGGCTGTTTGCTTTGGCAGCTCTTGAAAGCGCTTTGCTGATTACAGTCCCAGATGTCATTGCATACATTACCCTGCCCTATAACGGGGCTTTGAACACTTTAATTTGAACTACAAATACTATTAAGCTTTTTGCACCTCTTCTGCCTTTAGTTCTCAGATATTAAATATCAGAAGAGACAGCCTGCATTCCCTTAGGCTTCTTTCCATTATCTTGGTCAGCCTCATCCGTCTGATAGAGAGCTTCCAACTTCCTTTCCGGTTCTCTATGGTCCTTTCTAGAAACCTTGCTCATGGCTTTCCCACCTGGAGGTACCACATCTTCATCCCAAACCTGACTTCCTAGGCCGACTCACGAGGACTTTGGACCAGAACTGAATTTCAGTCATCTAGAAGGATTTTCCTCTTACCCCTTTTTCTTTGTTTTACTGTTGCTACTTACCTTCATTTAGGGGAACATTTGGGGCCTAAATGTGTCATGTTAGTTTTACCCAGGGCGCAAATCTCCTTTTAAAAGACCAGTGGAGCAAAGGCAACAGCAGAACCAGAAATAACTTGAAGCCTTCCCAACTTGAAGCCCAGTTTTGCTTCCTGTACTCCTCTTCTTATACTTTATTTAAAAATCACTCACCAGTGTGGTGTGGGGAGGAGAGCTCTGCAGACTCTTTGGAGGTGGTTGCTGGTTCATATATCTTCGGAGGTTATTGGTGGGGAGAGCCAGTGCTCCTGGCTAATGGTGGGGTATATGAGTCTATGTTCGCCAAGGTAATTGCTTCTTCCTGTTGTAAATAAACCATTAGCATGGGTTCTTGCCTCAGGAAGCAATTTAAGGCCCCAGGGAGGTAGCCAAAGCAGGCAGCTTGCAGCCTCCTGGACGGGAGGCCTAGCTGCGCCCTCAGCCCCAGACCTTCCTCCGCCAAGCAACAAACTGTGTTCCTGTTGTGGTTCTGCCGAGCTCCCAGCAGGCATTCCTAGGCCTTTGAGTCCCCAAACCAGGCCTGAACTACCTCTGCTTGGGTTTTCCTCTCCCCTTGTAAAGAACCGTCTCTGGGTCCATCCATCTGGGTCTTTGAAGAATTTGTGTGTGTGTGTGTGTGTGTGTGTGTGTGTGTGTGTGTGTGTGTGTGTGTTTCACCCATGCTCTTGTGTGGGCCTCATTGTCCCTTCCCAGTCCTGGCTTTCAACAGCCCCAATATTCTTAGGAGAAGCCCTTGTGGTGCTTCCTAGGGCTTTTGTGGCAGTAAAGGTCTCCCTAATTGGGGGACCCAATTGGGGGAATGCCTCTGGATGTCTCCATTAAGCCTCTTACCAACCCCACAAGGAAGAGTCTCTATCCCCTTGTGTTGAGGGAACTGGGGCTCCAGGAGGGCTTTGTCCAGCATCACGCAGCAAAGGCGGCAGTCACACCCTTCACGGGTGACTGCAAAGCTGGGCTCCCAGCGGCTGTTCCCTACTGCGGGTGGTCAGTCCCTCCTTCTGTCAGAGCTCTCAGACCCAGTCACCCTTCCGTGCTGTGAGGACTGCCAAGACAGGCCAACATTACGCTGGCCCTGGCTCCTATTTGGTGCCCAGCCGTGTCACCAGATGAGTCACTGTAAATCCACTCAAGTGCTCTGGCCTCTGACAGCCATGTCTTTCCCCTAGTTTGGGCCGGGGAGTGGGGGGGAGCATTTCAACTTTGAAAAATTTCAGTGGAAGAAGTTAATTCACTTTGTAAGTTTACTTTAGGAATAGAGATTATGGCAGTATTTTTGGCCTCTACTCTCAAATTCTTCTAAACCTTTACTATAATAAGCAAATTGAGCAGATTAAGGACATATTTAACTGCCAAATGGTGTTCTGAACTGTGTAAAGTTAGCCAGAGGCCCTTGGGTTTTTTTTTTTTTTTGAAGGGGGGAATAGGGTGGTTTTATTTTTTTTTTTCTGTATAAAAGATTGTGTGGGTTCTGTGAACTTCTCTGCATTTTTTTTAAGGTTCTTCCTGTTTTATTGTGTTTGAAGTATCTTTGTGGTGACCTGTTGGGATAGGATTCTTCCATATGGAAGTATTTCTTTAACTTTTTAATCATTTCTTTGGGGAAGTGGAGGGTTAGGGGGAGCAGATGTTTTTCTGGCACTGTGCGCCAAGTGGAGGTAGGGGCTTTGGGGGCTGGGAGTCAGGCCAGGCGCAGCCTGAAAGGAGAAGGGAGGTGCCCGCCAGTGCTGGGGAGGCCAGCAAGGCCTGCCGGGAGTCAACCCCTCTGTCTCCACCCTGACGGACATCTTTTCCACTCCCTGAGGACACTGCCGCTTCCCCTGCAACACAGAAGGATGGTTCCCTGGGGAGAGAGATCCTTCTCCGCCAGGGAAGGGAAGCTTGCCTGTTGCTCTTAGCCCAGCCATCCACCCTGGCACACCCAGGAAAAGTAACGAGTTTGCTCGTTTCTCCCCCGTGTGGCAGCCTTGTCCTCTTCCTGCTCTATTTCTGGAAGAACCAAAGGTTACAGCTCAGGTTGGGGTTTGTTTATTTGTTTGTTTTGCTTTTGGGGTCCGACTCAGTGATCCTTAGGGGTTATTCCTGGCTCTGCCCTCAGGAATTTCTCCTGGTGGTGCTCAGGGGGGCCATATGGGTTGCTGGGGATCAAACTCGGGTCGGCCGCATGCAAGGCTACACTCTACCCTCTCTATTATTACTCCAGCATCATATCTCAGTTTTTTTTTTTAATGAATATGTTACAAAACCCTCATCAGATTTCCCCATTTTCCCATGTCCTTTTTGGGCCTTGTTACTCAGCTGACTTGATATACTAGAAAGGACCGTGGTATGCCAGCGGGGGGGTGGGAGTGGGGGGAGGGGTGTTGTTCCTGTAAGGTCGAAGGTGCCAATAGCTGTCTGACCACACAGTGCTCAGCCTGCTTGCTGATCCTGTGAGTGGAGAGTGGCATGTGCCCCTTGGCCCCAGTCTAGTTCACTGCCTTGCCCCATGAACACATTGTTCTTACCTCCAGGTCACACCTGAAAAGCCCCAGAAGTAAAGGTTTGCAGGACACAAGGTGACTCCAAGGACTGGAGCACATGCTTTGCATGGAAGAACACTGGGATCGATCCCTGGCACCAGATAGTCCCCCAGGCTCCTTGGGGTTCCTGAATGGGGTTTGTTTATTTGTTTGTTTGTTTTGCTTTTAGGGTCAGACTTGTGATACTTAGGGGTTATTCCTGGCTCTGTACTCAGGAATTACTCCTGGTGGTGCCCAGAGGGACACCAAGCCAGGTGTCACCCTCTATGTGTGGCTGTATGTACCCACCCCCACCAAAAAAAATTAGAAAGGAAAAAGTTTGGCCCTAGAAAGTTCAGTGTTCCCTCCCGCTGCACTTTAAACTGAGGTAATAAGAATTCTGTGGAAAGACAGCACAGGAGGGACTGGCAAGTACCCCAGCTCGGACTTACCTAGGCTCCCGTTCTTTCTTGACTCAACTCTGGCTTCACATTTAAACACATGGATCTCAAAATGTAGAGGTGGAGGAGACAAGTGAAAGAGTCAGCAAAGGGAGTGAGACAAAGATGCCAACAAAGTGGGGAGAGAGTAAATGAGTCTTGCCCCACTGGAAGCTAAGTGAAGGGGAGATGTATGTCCAGTGCGCTCTGGATCTGTGTGCGTGAGAGCCTCACTGAGAACAGGCCATGGGAAGAGGCGATTCTGCAGAGTGCTGGGGTAGGGAACTCCCAGATGGGAGCGGGTTTGTAGAGTGAAAGGGATGAAGGAAACAAATTTATTTTGCGGTGCCTGTAACTGAACCCAGAACTTTACACATGCGTGGCAAGTGTCCCACTGCAGAGTTCTATCTCTGGCACTGGAGAGGGTGAATTTTATTTATTTTTTTAACTGAATCATAGTGAGATACACAGTTACAAAGTTGTTCATGACTGGATTTCAGTCATATCATCTTCCAGCACCCGTCCCTTCACCAGTGTACATTTCTCACCACCAGTGTCCCCAGTTTCCCTCCCTCCACCCCTGCCCAACTTTGTGGTAGTCACTTTCTCTCTCTCTCTCTCTCTCTCTCTCTCCCTCTAATTTTAAACAGCGAGTTCAGACATTAAAAACTTGGAAACAGCAAATTTTCAAGGAATTTTATAAGAAGGGGAGACATGGGACAATGACTGGAGGAAGGAATAAGTTCAAGAAGTTATTTCTGAGTGGAAGGAGTACTGAGTACTAAGAACATAGTAGTAAGTGGGTGTTGTGCACCCGGGAGGGTGGCCTGGGCAGGAAGGGAGAGCAGTGCGGGCAGGCAGGTGCTGCAGCAGGAATTTAAATTTCCCACTGGTGCTTCCATTTCCTTGGTGAGGTCGTGATGCCTTCTCAGTCAAGGATGTAAATCAGTGGAGAAGATACTGGAAGTTTGAAGCTGAAGAAGCAAATAAGGAGTCAACATCTAGGATGGGGGAGAGCAAACAGGCTGAGAAAATATGATTAGAGGGTGTCATTAAAGGCCCATTTGAAGATCGTGATCATAAATCTACAGTGAGGCCTGGCAGCGTGGCGTGCTTTCATGGCTCTTTCCATCAGTGAGTCATTGAATGGGGACAGGGAAGGGCCAAGCACTGGATTCAACACAGCTGTGGTTTCACTGGCTAGAGCCAAAGCAATGAGAGGTGGGACACTGAGGGTGTTTGGAGGGACTGATAATAGCGGTGGTGGGAGAGGAGAGTACATTGAGGTTACAGGTACTGACAGGCAGGCAGGATCCATGGATTGGGGACCAGGGGCAGAGTCGCAGATTACTGAGATTGGGGAGCAGAGTGGCAGGGGGTGAAAATAGATGACAAAGGTGTGGGTCAGAGGGATATTTGAAACCAAGGTTGGGACAGAGCTTGCAGGAAGTTTGTATGCTGAGATCCAGCTGCAATGGCAGGCAAGGCAGGGGATGGACTAGAAATGAGGGATGAGGACAGGATTTGTGTTGAAGTGACAACTCCTGTTTAGTGACAGTGAACCAGGAACTCAAACCTTGGGAGTAAGAAATGCGGTGAGGGCTGCTGGGTCAGGAATTGGATCAGGAGAGCAGGGAGCAGGATAATGGCACTAGAGTGAATACTGAGGGAGTTAAGAGAGGAATCGGTGTCTGTGCAGCCCCTCACCCCAATTCCCTAATTCCCTAAGGCACATGGAAGAAACAGTGGGCAAGTGAGCAGGTAGGATCTTCAGATGAAGAACCTTGGATTTCGTCAAACTCCTCACCTCAGAGTTTAACAGAGAAGGACATGTTTGCACTTCCTGTTGTCTCTGAACAGCTTTTCCAGTGGGGAGGCCTCAGAATGTCACAGAGATGTTTATACAGTGACAGTCAGTAGGTTGGAGCTGGGGCCAGGCCTCCCAGCCCCAAGTCTAGTGCTAACTGCACAGAACCAGAACATCTTCCAGCAGAGCTCAGTGTCACTTCCATAGCCCCAAGTTCAGCTCCCAAAGACAGGTTTGGAGATGTGGAGCTCTTTTGCCCTATTGACTGCCCACTCCAGGGATCCTGGGTATTAAAGCCTTAGATATCTGGGATACCTCGAATGTCTTAGAGTTGGCAACCAGGATGAGGACACAATGGATATTCTATTTGGGTCACAATTCTTAGAGAAATAATAAGTTGTATTTAGGTGCTTGAGAGCATCCCCAAGGCAGAGTTTTCTAGCAACATTTGGCAGAAACGTGATTATGAGACACAGATGGAAAGTTGGCCACGATGGGAGCTATCTGGAAGCTCAGAGTGGCAGTTCAGGGTTTCTTTGACTTGCAGGCACTGGGAAGGGGCAGTAGGGTGGCTCGGATCTGTCAGGGATTCCCCTCCTCCTTCTCTGTGGCACTGGCCACATACACCACCAAGCATGAAGTACTTTGTTTTCAGATGTATCAAGATCATAGAACTGAACAAACATTGCAGAAACAAGGACCAGGATGGGGCAGAGGACTCCCTCCATGCCCTGTAATGAAGAGATTTTCTTCTAAAGTTGAATGGGACTCCTCTGGCATAATAAGAAAGCATCTTTCTTTAGCTGACTTTTCCCATCTACCCTACTTGACTAGCAGGCCATGGTAGCCTCAGTTCTGTTATCAGAGTCTAAGGGTTTGTTCTCATTGGACATTATTTGACCTTGCTCATGGCTTTACACTCCATCTTGTATGGAGTATGTCTTTCTCTTTCTGACTTATTTTGCGTAGCATAACACCCTCCGATTTAATCCACGTTGTAGCAAAAGCAAGAATTCTTCATTTCCATTTAAAGAGGACCTATTGACAGTTCTTTTTGAGCTTTTCCAGGAAATTGAGGAAACAGAAACACTCCCAAACAGTTTCTATGAGGCACATATCACCCTAATAGCAGAAGCAAAACAAAGACACTACAAAAAAAAAGTTACAGTCCGATATCTCTGATGAAAATGGATGTGAAACTCCTCAACAAAATATTAGCAAATAAAATCCAACAACTCATCAAAAAGAATTCTTCTTTCCCTAGAGCTGAGTAGTATCTTCTTGTGCTTATGTACCACTGCTTCTTTAACCACTCGTATGTCATTGTAGGCTCTAGCCTTACACCTCAAAACTTATTATGATCTGAGAGGGGCCATGTACCTTGCTGTGTGCTCGGAGTTTTGACTCTGATGTATGGGGAAGTACTGGTTGAGGAAGTGTCTGCAGAGTTTTTTGCTAAACCTGGAACCAAACTCCCACTACCATGCCTCTCCCCAATCTGAGTGGGATCAAATGTCTCTCCTGACAGTTCCCTTCTCAATAGTATCCACCAGGAACTTGTGATTATCCTCAGTCGAAGTCAAAAGCAGCTTAATTCCTCTAGAAGCTGTGCCAACTGGGCACCATGCCTGGAAGAGAGAAGCAACTGTGTGGCAATGTTTTACTCCATTCAGCTCCGCAGTCTCTGTGGGGGCACCCTCTCTGCCTACCTCCCTGCTCCCTCTTCCTGCCCCCAAGCCCACTGCTTTGTTTGGTGCCTGAATGAGTTGTTGGGCCTATCCTGGCTAAACAGTCTGAGGAGTCAATGGACAGATGAAGTCCGGCTGGCAAGAATGTGCTGCGTGGGCTCAGACAGGAGAGCCAGTAATCAGATCAGTGAGCAGGGCACAGGGGTCAGCCCTATGGAGGCCTCGCATGCAGGCCCAACTAGCATCGAACTCTGACCCAAGAGAACACTGCCATGGAATCTGAGGGTCTCATTGATGCCCAAATGAAGCTAGAGCCTAGAATACCCTTTACTTGAAGGAACCATACTTCACCTGCCTAAAGGGCCAGCCACTTACCAAATACATGGTCCTTATGCAGAAAACCCCAGCTGTTACTTGGTGATGCCTGCAGCTACCTGTCCACTTTAGGTCCTCTGGTTGACATGGATTCCCTCTTACTTCAGCTTCATCACTGTGGGGCCATCCTTCCCTCTATGCATTGATTCCGGTGTCCCTTCCAAATCTAAACCCTTTTGTTCCCTAGGACTCAAGTAGAGGTATTAGTGAAGATAAGTACTAAATTTTGAAGACCCCATGGAGAACACAATAGCTCTGCCCTTGTGGGGGCTTTTTATCTGAAAGATGAAACATATGAACCTGGGCATGTACTGTGTCATGGGTACTTGGTGTAACCTAGGAAGGGAATGCAAAGATTTCCTGGGAGAAGTTCTAGTGGTGAGCAAGGCAGCAGTGGAAAGGTCTCAGGCTGCCAGCACAGTCCACAGGAGAAACATAAATAAGTTCTTGGTGCTAAGCACAAAGGGTAAGAGAGGGAGAGGCATCTGGAGAACTGAGCCGAGGCCAGTGCATCAAGGATATTGGTCACAAAGGTGAAAATCTGAGGTACCCATCTGGCCTCCTCATGAGACAGGGGCTGCCAATGCCACCACTAGGGACGATTGTTTTCTGACTTCTTTCTGAAATGAATACACACACACACACACACACACACACACACACACACGCATGCACACGTCACAGGAATGATAGCAGCTGGGACCCTTCTCATTTTGGAGGTAGCGCAGAATAACTTGGGCTATAACCACTAACTTGGAGCAAGGACTCATTTTCAGCTATTATCATCTTTTTTTTCTGCCATAGGCTGCCACCAATCCCCAGGGTGTCAGCTATCTGATGAAGAATAGAAGTGACAAGGGCAAAATCAGAAACTCTGCAAAATGTGTTCAGTGGGAAAGTGAAGGCGGGGAGAGTCACGCTCTCATTCCCTGCCGACAGCCCCACTCCTGCTCTCTCTCTGATCACAGCAGACTCCACTTCCACTCTGCTTGACCCAGGGCCTGGGCGAGTCTACAGGGGTGATGTTTTGTGCTTGTCATGCCTTTACTGTGTCACTACTAAGAGGTGTGGACTTCTGAATCTTTAAAAGTAGGAACGAAAATGGAAATCCCAAAGGTAGTGAGTTGTCAGGTCATCTTCTGAGAATGAGGGAGAGAGTTGTGACAGGCTTGGAAAGCTGGAGAAGAGGAGCAATACAGGAGGGAATTGGCTTCCAATGGGGTGGGGCAGGAGTAGGGTAGAAGGTTGAAGAGCAGAGAGGGCCTGGCTGATAAAGTTGTCACTGTGCCAATGGATATGAGTGTGTGATATTTTTTCCCTCCAGCACAGCCCAGGAACAGGAGCAGAGGAATTAGGATGGTTGGATGGATCATCCAGCATATGTCTGGCGAAGTAAAAGGGGCAGATAGACTTGGAGGAACAGTTTTGGGGCAGTAGATGAGGTTGTTCTTAGGGGACCTATGAGCCCCGAAGCCCGGGATGGAGAATGAAGTAGAAACAAGAGGCAACCAGTGGTCCAGGCAGGACAGGTGGGTTTGGGGGCGGGGGGTGCTGGCAGACTTGGGGAAGTGAAAAAGCACCATGAGTTAGGTGAGTGGGAAAGTAAGGGAGATAAATAGGAAATGTCATGATTCAAATGTGAGGGTTCTGGTTTACAGTACTGGAAGTGCCCATGGCAAGAGGCACATGAGGGTTGCTGGAGGGAAGATCAAAGGTGCTGATATTTCTTCTCAGTTGGGAAGCAGCAATGTTGGCTTGGTAATAGGCCTAAGCTTCATGCTTCCTCAGCTTTTGGCAGGAGATAGTGGTACAGTACCCTAGTCCTCTTAGAAGCCAAGAGATTGTCTTAGAAGGTCTACAGAGTCTGGTGACAAGGAGAAGGAGCCTGGTTCCAGACAGACTTTGTGCTCTCTGAGTCCTCTCTGGATTGGTAAGATAATTTCTTGGGAAGAGGTGATGTAATTCACACAGAACATTTGTATTCTCTTGCAGAAGAAATGACTTCCTTTTATTGTCAGATCAGTTTAGCGTGATTGAAAAATCAGAGAGAATATGTTTTCCAGTGCCTGAGAGAAGAGTGCTCTATGAGATGTCTAAAATTCTGTCCATGGGGAATTTTAGGCTCCATGGCCTAATGCAATGTTTCACTGTCTTTCAGTGTCTTCCTGAAATAGGACTCCCCAGGGTCGTTATGAGAAGAGAGGGGGCCAAAGTGCATTGAACATTTGCCATATATCAGACACTGTGCTGGGCGCCTCCAACTCATAGGATCTATTCTTATTCCTGTTTTTAGACATATAAGTTGAACCCAGACATGTCACTAATTTGCCTCTTCTTATGCAATTGTTATTAAATGGCAGAACAAGGGGCCTAAAATTTGTTTTTGTTTTTTTAGACATTTCCTGTCCTGCCTCTGATAAACTGAATTCAAAAATCAGACAGAATACTTGCAGCATAAATTGAGGAGACATGAGTACATATGGCTTCCCCACAATCCCCACTTACCACACTAGAGGGTGATGAGGTGCCTTGGGCAGTATACTCTCAGCCTGGTCATTCCAGGGAGGCTTCATGGAGGAGGAGCTCAGTCTTGGGCTATGCCTCATGTAGGCTACAGGAGGCAGCTCATCTTGTCTGCTTACTTCTCTGGCTGGTCTGAAATGAAACCATCCCTTGTCTTCTCTGATTCTTATTTCACCTCTCAGGACCACACACACAGAAACAGTCAATTCCTTTATCTGTAAGATTGCTTGTTAAATGTTCAACTATTAGAATCAAAGCTGACTCACTCTCTCATTCTCTTCTTCGACTTTAAACCTCTTCATTTCAGGCTCTAAGAGATGGCCCAAAGGACTGTGTGCCTCTGGATAAACAGATGGATTTAGAGGCCAGGAGAGAACTGAGTTAGAACTGCCATTTGGGAAGTCCTAGAGCTAGTATGGCAGAAAGGGCACTTGCCCTTGCACGCAGCTGACCTGGTTTGATTCCCAGCACCTTATACGGTCCCTTGAACCCAGCAGGAGTGACCCCTGAGTGCAGAACCAGGAGGAAGCCCTAAGTACATCAACATGGCCCCAAAACAAAAACAAAAAAAAGAACTGCACTTTGAGAAGTCAGTTGCAAGTTAGGCGGGTGATAGCTGGGCCCATAGGAGTGAGTGAGGTCATCTGGAGAGTCTAAAAGAAAGAAAAGAAGAGCGTTACTGGTGGTTCCCACTGGAAGCACCAGAATTTGAGGAGCAGAAGTAAAGAATTCAAGTGAAACTTGCAGGTGGTGAGAGAGGGAAGGCACTTGAGGGGCCTTGTACAGTGCTGGGGAATAAATCAGAGTACTGCATGCAGGGCAAGCACCTTGACCTCTGTACTCTCTCTCTGGCCCTACATGCCCTTTCAGTCCTGAAAGGTTCTTTAGGCTGGGCTTGAGGACCTGCAGCTTTAGAACAGTGGCCCAAGAAAGCTCCTGACCCCAGAACCACCATGTTGAAGTGTCCTGGAGACAAGAAGCCCTGAAGGACTCACTAGGAAAGCTGGTGCTGATGCTCCAGATGCAAGGTGTTCCTGGACAAACATGTACACACACACACACCACACACACACACACATACATGCACACACGCATGTGCATACACGTATACACACACACACACACACACACACACACACACACACACACACACACACTGACCAGAGGTTATGGAGAATCCCCAGTTAGAAGTCACAGTTGCTGGTGGGATGCCTCAGCTATGTGCCCATGGTAATGCTAATCCACTGACCTAACAGAGCATTTCTGAGCAACTGTCTGGGTATTCGGGAAGCCAATGGAAATGCCGCATTTAGACAGATAATTGGTTCAGCTCTACTTCTCTGAAAGCATTTAGACTGGAGCCACCCTCTTCCCTCTCTGCTGTAGACAGTCTGATTGCCCACTCCAGTTTGGAGAATAATGAGCCTAAGTATAATTCAGCATTTGAAAATATATATATGTATATATATATATATACATATATTTATTCTAAGTTAGAAAGCTGACTTACTAAGGAAGTTTGGAAGGAGCACCGCAGGAGATGCTTTGGGGTTGTTAGTAGGAACAACTAACTCCTGTAGGAATATAACGAACATAACTCCTGTTATGTTCAGGAAGCTGGCAGTATTTGTTCATCTGTGTAAGGTCCCACACTGCTCTGTGTCCCTAATAGTAAAATTTCTGAAGCAAACTTTATCCACTTGTTGTCAGGTGCACCTTGTAAATAAGGTATGTCTCTACTAAAAGTATTTGCTAGGTATAAAAATAGTTTGTTCAGAGGACTTGTGCCACTAACAGTAAAGATTAATCTTTAAACAAAAAAATATAAATAAATTGGCTCTGGCAGGCCCCGGATGGAGTGTAGCAATAGACCACTTGCCTCCCATGTGTGAGGCTCTGAGATGTGATTCCCGGCACTGCTAGGGTGGCAGTGTTCAGGGAGAAGTTGACATAGTGACCATATTCTTCCAGGGAGAAAACTGGAAAGTGTACCTGTCAGGAACTGGGTTTGGGGGCGAGTTAGAATAAGAGATTTAAGGACAATGCAGCCTGGAGGCAGGATGCCGGGAGCAGGGTTTAGGTAGTAAGGCTCTTAGGAGTTTCAGCTAATACGGACTTCAGCTCAAAATCTAGCAGAGGTGTGTCCTTCCCTCTGTTTTTAGGAAACATTTTTCAGGCCCCTGTGATGTGGCAAGATCTGTATGGCAGGCCTATGAGACATCAGAATACCTGCAGGTTTCACTACTGTCAGACCGTCTCTATCTGACTTCAGATATGCCAGGTTTGATTCTGGGAGCAGCAGCTCTCGAGTGTCTTAGACACTGTAGCAACTATGGTAAATGTCCCCATGCTGGGGTGGAGGAGGTAACTCCCGTGGCCCAGCACACACTAAGCATGGGCCAGGCCCCAAGCTCCATCTAGGTACTGTAGGGCCCCTGACACTGCGAGGGACCCCACTGGCCCTAGACGTGACCTCTCTTAAACACACACTGCTGGTTCAGGCCTGGACCCTGTGCTGAGCTTTGTGGGCATTGCTGTTCCTCTAAAACCAAGCATCTCTCATGCCCTCCTCGAGTCTCAGTGGGAAGGGGTGGGAGGTGAAGGGGTCCCAGCCTAAGGGGACTTTTAGGAGCAGACCCTCCACTTCCCATATAGATTCCACATTTCGGTTTGAAACGCACTGTCCCACCCAGTGCCATCGGCATCTTAGCCTGCCTTTCAGAGATGAGCACCTTGCAGGACTAATTGGCCTTGAGTCTCCTCTTCCACGGTGGGGAAGTTTGGAGTGTAGTAAGGGGTAAGTAATTTACACAAGATCACAGCAGTTCGCTCCCACTTCATACCTACTGGCCTTCTGACTCCTGTGGCCTTCTGACTGCTGCCCCCATCCAGGGATCTACCCACCTCCAGCTAACAGCAGTTCACACAATAAGCTCAAAGGAGGAGCTCAAGGGTCAGGGAAGTTGGGGCGCAAGCTGGATCCATGGGGTGCGTAGCTGAGGCGGACATTATAGACAAAGGTGAAGGGGGTGGATGGCTCGCCCAGGAAAGGGGCACTACCACTATATGGAAATTGGGGAGTGGGAGAGTCACCTCTGTGTTAGCTAATAGACCTTCCATTCCCACCTCTTCTGGGAAGGGAGGCCCCGAGCGGATGCCTGATTCCAGGGAGCATTCTGCTAAGTGCAGTGACTTCTATGAACTGTCCGGGAGGTGGTTCCACCACACAGGCATGATTTTTATTTCTTTACTGTTGTTCTTATTGGTTTTCTCCACCATCGAAGGACTGTAAGAAAACTATTCTACTGTAGTGGATGGAGCTTGATGGAGAGCATTCACTCACCTGGCACAGGGGGACCCTGGATTCCAGCCCCAGTACCACACATGCCAAATACTATTCTAGTAGCTCTTCCATCCCACAGACATGCCTACAATTCAGGGAAAGCATAGTAAAGAATTCATTCTTTGATTCAACTGTTGGGCCTCACTTCTACATCCCTTGAGCAAATAGCATGAGACCTCCAGGATCTCCTAGGAGGCCTGTGACACCTGGGCTTTTCTTACCCCCTCCTTCTGGAGGACCCTCATCCTTTCTCTCCTCCATTTTGTACCCCAAGTTCAATGATAAAAGGTAAGTTGTCTGTGTCTCTGTCTCTCTCTCTGTCTCTCTCTCTCTGTCTCTCTCTCTGTCTCTCTCTCTGTCTCTCTGTCTCTCTGTCTCTCTGTCTCTCTCTCTCTCTCTCTCTCTCTCTCCCCTCCTCCTCCTCCTCCTCTGCTCCCCCTCCTATCCATTTATGTAGCAGAGGAGTCTTTCCAGGTCTTCTGGAAGATGCTTCTCATTTAAAAAAAATAAATAATATTCTGATTGGGCTTAACGGAGTGGAATGTCCTGGCCCCGATTTCCTAGCTGTGGCTGAAACATTACTTTAGCCACCGGCGCTAAACTTGGCCCAAGGAAAGCAGTGAGTGAGCAGCGGGGAAATCATAACCAGGTCGACACAGTTATTTGGGCATTTTTCACACTTACTAATGAAGTGGGCATTTTACAAGGTCTAAGTAGCGTCTCCTCTACAGGCAGACGGGGCTTTTCCAGGCCTCTGCTGCAGGGCAGGAGGGGGAAGGCAGAGCACCTCCAGCCTGGGAGGCCCCTCCGCAGCTGTGCAGAGGCCCCACAGTGGCCCTCACTCCTGCTTGACACCATGACTGTTAGCAGGAGGTATGAACTTCTGTTTGCGTTAATAGAGTGTTAACCTCAGGCCCGAGCACTTGTGTTAACACTTAACACAAGGCTGGAACCGAGGGGAGAGGCCCAGGGACTGGCAGCTGAGGGTGGTTTGAGGGCTGAACTTGTGGCATGGGAAGGAGGAGGAGGGATGAAGACGGAGACAGCAGTTGGCTGTGGCTGGATCAAGCCACCTGGTGTAATGGTCCCAGGACTGCTTACAAGACTTTCACACGCACGCACTTTTTCTGGGGATCCGATGGAAAAGCTGATTCTGATTTACGAAGCCTTGGCAGGGGCCTGAGAGGCCCCATTTCTAGCAGGTTGCCAGGTGCTGCTGCCGTTCACTTTGTTTCTATTTGGGGGGTTTCTTTTAGGTTTTGTTCATACTGGAGTTGAGGCAGCCTGATTACAGTAGTAGCTGAGGTCAGGTTTATGGTTTTACTCTACAAGTTACTGTACTTCCACCACCACTAAAATGCCAGAGACCCTCTACCACTGTGATATATCACTTCTAGTCTGCCTCTTCCTTCCTTCCTCCCAACACACACACACACACACACACACACACACACACACACACATACCTACACCTTTTCAATAACCTCAGTTCTGTCGCGAAAGTACAGGGTTTGTAATCACCAGAAACAGCTCATTCTCGGCACTGGTGGAGGGATGGGTACTTGAACATTGTATGACTGATATGTAATCACAAAATTTGGAAGTCTGTAAAAAATAAATGGATAAATAAAAAGAAACAGCCCATTCCCTTGCTGTTTATATACCATAGACAAGTGACATCTTCTGGCACATGTCTTTCTGATTCATTTCACTTAGTGTGACAACCTCTGTGGAACCATCCACAAAAGTCAAGATTTTTTTTTCTTTTTGGGTCACACCTGGCGATGCTCAGGGGTTACTCCTGGCTCTGCACTCAGGAATTACTCCTGGCAATGCTCAGGGGACCATATGGGATGCTGAGGATCGAACCCGGGTTGGCCACGTGCAAGGCAAATGCCCTACCCGCTGTACTATCACTCCAGCCCCAAAAGTCAAGATTTTATTTTTTCTTCTAGCTGAGTTTATTTCATAGTGTCTGTGGACATTTTCTTTACTCAGTCAACTGTTACTGGACTTGAAGGTGTTGGTGGGCCTCAGTTAAGTGCTCAGCGCTTTCCCCCACACTTATTTCCTCTGCTGTGAGGAAGGGGGAACTGTTAACGTTGCTTTGACTCCCTCCTCAGGGACTGTGCAGATTAAGGGAGAAAAGGCTCCCTTTTCTCCTTTGCAGATTAAGGGAGAAAAGTGGAAGGAACAATTTGTAAAGGAAGAAGCTTTATGCAGTGAAAGTGATTAACATCATTGTCCAAATTTCTGTGCTCCCCCAGGGCCTTCCTACAGCTTTTCAACTTTTCCCTACATCCTCTCTGGTCTCCAGGCCTGGGCTGCTGAGTCAGCGCACCCAGCCATGGCTAAACAAATACTTGGACGTGTCAAAGCAGAGAATGACCATTCCCAAGCATCCAAATATTTTAGGTGTGGAACAAACCCAGGGCACATGTTATGTGACAGATCCATGTGATACCCAGCTGAGTCCCATTCCCATGGGTGGCAAGAACGGCAGATGATGCCAGAAGTCAGGAAAGAGCCTATGGAACAAGGCCTGTAGCTAACTTGAGTTCAGTGTTCAGCAAGGTAAACTGCCCCTTAAAACTCTACAACCCACTTCAACACATGCCTCACCTGCCTCGGGTTGTGATGTTTTACATGGTGATAGTTTGTTTCCTGGGACACTTTCGACCCTGTGAACAAGAAATTAAGGTGAATCAAGTGAGTCATTTACTCACCCAGACCTCAATGTCTTCTCTAATACAGATCACACAGGGGTTGTGGTCCTTCACAATGAAATAGGGTGTGAAATGGATTGGTGATCGTGTGCAGTGATGCATTTCTGTTCCAGTGGATCCGACCACCCCCTGTGTAAAGAATATTCCGCCCCTTTCTGGGGAACATTCTCTATCCATCTCCAGCTACTATACTTGATGAAAACCAGCCCCAACCATCCCAGCTCCAGTGGACGTCCCCCATCGCTCTAACGCGACTGTTTCTCATCTTGCCCTCCCCAGGCCAAACCTTCACTAAACGGCTTTGTTGTAAGCGCCTGGAAAGCGCCTGTTATATAACCCACCCCGAGTCTGTATAATGGGCCAGGCCCAGGCCTTCATCCTAAGACACCCAAGGCTAAAAATCTGGTTTGGGTTTGCCTTTTGGAGTGAGAGCTGATGGGTTTTGATGCAGAAAAGGTGGAAGGCTGCCCACATGCTGTAAATAGAAATAAATGCCTGTTGCCCAAGCTAGGTGCACCCATTTTTGTGAGCTGGGGGTATAAGTGCTAGGGATCAAACCCAGGGCCTGAGGATGTATCTCAGTGGCAGAGCACTTGCTCGTTCCATGTATAGGGGCCATTTCACAGCCCACTGTCACACTGTCACTGTCCTCCCGTTGTTCATCGATTTGTTCGAGCAGGCCCAGTAACGTCTCCATTGTGAGACTTGTTGTTGCTGTTTTTGGCATATCGAATACGTAACGGGGAGCTTGCCAGGCTTTGTCATGCGGGCAAGATACTCTCCGACAGGGGCTGAGGAATCGAACACGGCTCTGCCAGGCTGGCTGCGCGCAAGGCAAACGCCCTACCGCTGTGCTATCGCTCCAGCCCTTCACAGCCCACATAGTTAGGAAACTACCTCATTTACTAGGTGTGGCACCAAACTAGACAGCCCCAGGACCATCCTTCAGCAAGGGCCAGGTTTCTTTCTCGAGCTCCCACCCTGGGGATGCTGAGGAACAAACAGCAGCAGGAGCCAATTTGCCCATTTAGCCCTCCAGGGTCTTTGGAATTCCTGAAACCAGCAGGGGCTCGAATCTGCAGAGTTGAACCCCCAGACATTTCCCCCCAGTCCAGGAAGCAGAAATGAAACTCCTCAGGATCAGAATTGCCCAGAAGAATAAGCCCTGCCTCTGTGTGTTTGCTTTCACACCTGAAATGCAATGTGGTCAACCAGATGGTTTCAGAACACCTCTAATGAATAAAATAAATAAATAAAAAAGGATTTCTTTATCCCAGCTTTCAAACTTTCAAGGCTAGAGCCTCAAATTTGGCTTATTTGTGGAGCACTGACAAATATAGAGCTTTATTTGGGCAGTGCCCGTGACCCCTTTACTGCCCAACAGCAAGAACTGTGAAATATGGAGTAGGAAGACCGAACTGAATCCCACTTTCTGGCACTGCAGTCTCTCTCCTCACCCCTAACTTTTTTTTTAGTGGTGGTATTAAGAATCGAACCTGTGCCTGTGTACATGCACAGCATGTCCACTAACCTGTTTTCTCCTGCCACAGTTATCTTTACAGAACCACAATTCAACATAAATTTGAGTGGAGAAAGTACAGGCTTTGGAACCAGCTATACCTAGAAATCAGAATCCAGACTGTACCATTGCTCTTGGACAAAATTTTGTTTCTTTTCTTCTCATTTCATTTTGTTTGTATTTATTTTGGGGCTGCACCTGTCAGTGCTCAGGAATCCCTGAGCATTGCTTACTCCTGGCTCTGCACTCAGGGATCACTCCTAGTGGACTCAGGGGACTATGGAGGTTACCTACCAAGCAAACATCCTACTCTCTGTACTATTGCTCTGGCCCCTTGCCTCTGCTTCTTAAGCTTTAAAATGGGAATAATAACACCAACTTCATAGAATTGTTGGGGTGATCTAAATGTCCATGTATGTAAAGTGGTTATCACTGGTACCAAGTAGACTCATCAGATGTCGGATGTCTTATCTTTCCTGATACCTGATCTCCCAGAGTTACTTCTTCAAAATCAGAACTGTTCTAGACAATCCAGTTGTTTGCCGTTGGCTGAAGTTTTTCCTTTTGAGAAGTCAGTAGGTTTGTAAAGACCAGATGTTTTGCCTTGCAAGGAACTCTGGAATAGAAATCAGTTTTCTCCCCCCTCAGAAGCAGGCCAGAACATGCTAAAGGGAATATTTCTAGTGCCATCTATCTGCAGTCTTCTTCTCTTCCCACTTAAAAGGCTAGAACTTTTGGTTGTGCTGGGTGGGGGTGGGGGGAGGGGGGAGGGCCTCTGGGCTAATGTCTGGGCAGTGCCAGCGCCAGCCTGTCTTAGGTTGTTCTCTTTCTGTCTGGGTCACCTCCAGGTCTCAGCCAGCGTGGAACCTGTTGGAATTCTTACTAGGCCCTGCCCAGGGACCTCATCTTGGTACTCCTTGTCATTCAGCACTCCTTGACAGCCATGGAAACTGTCTTCTGTTTATCCAGAGAATAGTGGGGGCCTGGGGTGCATATAGGTGCAGAAGTCCAGAGACAAAGGTGACAGGTAAAAGGACTTCCAGAGTTGATCTTCCGAGCTCTTGCTGAGCTGACGGGTGAAATTTGTACAGAGATGGAATTGTTCCTGCCACTTTTTACACACAAGTTGGTGCACATTCCTGATCCGAGTGAAGAAGAACTATGTGAGATGTATACAGCGATAGGCCCCATTGCGTGCAGCCAGTCGTGGCTGCTGGGGGAAGAGTCACCTGCCGCACTGAGACAAGTACAGGCTGGGCAAGAAGACAGCTCCCCGTTGGCCACTCCACTCTCCAGCTAGCCTCGGGACCAGGCTCCCAGCCACACGCCTGGAACAGCACCTCTTACTCCTCCTGCATCTTTTCCTTACTGTGTTTGTTTCCTACTCATTACCAAAGTCATGGGAAATGTAGAGGAAGTGGCACAGAGTCCCCTGTAACCCAACTATCCAGAGGAAGCCATAGTTTGCATTAGGTCACAAGTCATGTTCAATGTGTGTCTGTGCTTGCTTCCTATACATTGCTTACTGCGGTGTGAGCCATACCACTTTATTTGACTTTGTCACTTTCGTTTTATTTTTTTGGGGGGTGATAGTTGAAGAACGCTGCAGTGCTAGCAATCAAACACAGGGCCCACACCTGCAGAGCATGGATTTTCTTCCTTTTTAAATAGTAACTCTTCAAGGATTTTCTCTGTTAGAGAAAATCTTTTCTCATGCCCTCCTAAAGCTCTATGAGAGAAGAGTGAAGTATAACTTACCTAGCAAGTAGTCTGCTGGGAGACTTCAGGACAGTAGCAGTAGGCACCTCTGCATGAAGATTTGGCATCTGACGTGACCACGACTGGCATGCTGGGATTGGAACCCCAAGTTCAGTAGTTGACCACAAAGACGTATTGGCAAATGGCACTAGGGAGAATTTATACCAGTGTTTGTGAGGGTGTGTTATACTTCTTGCAGGGCTGCTGGAATGATCAGTGAGTCAGTAGCAGTCATGGATGCAGTTGTGGGGGGCAGTAGTAACCTCAGGTGTAACTATAGGGTGCTTTCTTTTTTCTAAAATATTTTTGTATTGAAATAGCACAGCGGGTAAGGCGTTTGCCTTGCAAGTGGCCAATATGGCCGACCCGAGTTCGAGTCCTCTGCCCCTCTCAGAGAGCCCAGCAAGCTACCGAGAGTATCTTGCCCACACGGCAAAGCCTGGCAAGCTACCCGTGACATATTCGCTATGCCAAACACAGTAACAACAAGTCTCACGATGGAGACGTTACTGGGCCTGCTCGAGCAAATCGATGAATAACAGGAGGACCGTGACCGTGACCGAGTTCACAATATTTGATTACATTTAATATTCAAACACCAATCCCACCATCGTTACACCTTCCCACCACAAAATTTGGGATTTTCCATCCCAAGCCCCAATCCCTGTACCAAATCACAACCGAAATAATATATTTTGAGCCTGGCAAGCACAGCAGATCCTGGCAAGCTCCCCATGGCATATTCAGTATGCCAAAAACAATAACAACAAGTCTCACAATGGAGACGTTACTGGTGCCTGCTCAAGCAAATCGATGAACAGTGCGAGGACAGTGCTACAGTGCAGTATTATCTGTTATGAAAAAACCGCTAAAAATGCTACAAAAAAGTATCCATAGAGGAAACAGTGTGAAGATTGTTCTGTTTTGGCAGGGGCCATTAAGACATTCTTTAGGATATCACCAAAATGTTGTTAAAGGTTGAGTGATGTGAGCTTTTGTATATATATCTGAAAACATGTATATATGTATGCATATATATATTTCCCTCTACGATTTGTTGCCTACTATTTGAACCCCATCAT